>NC_088833.1:25240043-25840043 GCF_904066995.2 Poecilia reticulata
TAAAATCTACAGGGAGCTCACTGGTATTCGTTTTGCACCGTTTTTAGGAAAAGAAACGCTTAGCTGGCAAAGTAAGATCCATGTGCATGACAGGATTAAGATTTCCCATCACACCATTACATTACAGCAACCACTGAACTATTAATCATGCCTCCCGCCCGCAGCAAATAACGTCATTGCTTAATATTTTCTTCTATTCCACGGCAGGTTTATTTAACATAATTTAGTCTGTATCTCAACCTTAATACAGGTTCTTATGGCAATGTGCCATGTTGAAGCATTTGGATTATAAATTTCTTGATGTACCACTCGGTCTCGAGCAAATGACAAATATTTACTGCGAACACACCAGGGCCTCTCTCCATCAACGTCACGGGTACGTCCGAATGAAGCATAAAATTGACCTATGTCTGAGACGCCATAAGTCATGCATTTAAGAACCTTTACGTCAACAGATAAAGCCATCAGTGTGATGTGTCCCATATCAGAAAAACGTCCTTTAGTCTGGCCTCCTGCATGTAAGAGATGCACATTTTGTAGCAGAGTTATCGGGTTAGCATGCCGTCGAAAACAAGAGGCGCGCCTAAACTACCATCATCCCAGCCTGATTAATGTCTTCTGTCATTAGCGTTAGCATATTAGCAGCTAACAGTATAGGTTCCAGATGCTTTAGTTACTGGGTCTGTTTTATTTCTCTTTTACTTCAATTAACGCTAAATAACACAGCCACCATGATCAGAGACAAAAATAAAAAGATAAGACAAGTTATTAATAATCTATCTGATGTCAACTCTGGTCCACCGTTAGCTGCTTCCCAAATATTTCAGATGTGAAGGATTTTCTTTAGATTAGTAGATTTTGCTCTGCTAGACGATAATTAACATGTTTAGCACAGGAAACAAGAGGTTTAAATAAAATAAATTCAGATAAATCAGGACTAATTTTTAAATTGTTCATCTTACTGATGTTGTCTCCTCCTGCTCTCCACTATTTGCAATCATCTTACTTTTTGCTCTGCCATAGAAAGTACCCCTGTTGCAGTGATTCTATATTTAGACGTTTATTTTTTTCCTTTGTGGATAGAGTTAATGGTGGTGCTTTCGCAGCTGGTATTGATTTCATTGGATGAAAATGGACTCTATTTAATTGCATATCACTAGAACCTATTTGTCTTGTCTGTCCCGAGAGGTTTTTAATTGTAACATTTTTGTTACAATTAAAAATGTTACAATTAAACATTTTTTAATTGTAACATTAAAAATGTTACAATTAACATGTTTAATGTTACAATTGGCAGGTGGATTTTATATACAGAATTCTGGCCACTTCTTCCCAAAACTTCATGGAGGCGCCCCACCAAAAATGTGAATTTACGCATTATGTAGATATTTTTGTTTTTAATTGCCTCCTCCTGTTCTCATTCCTTCTCCTTTCCAATTAAATTCCCAACTTCAGGCCAGTGTCTGTTCTCACAGGTATCCACAGCAGCCTGCTCATGGCTCAGTGATCCCCGCCTCCTCCTCCTTCTTCTCCTCACCACCACCATCATCATCACCATTATTCATCCCTCCACCACCTCCCCTTTCTCTTACATCCCAGTCTCCCCAGGTTCTCTTCCAGGAAGCGGCCAGTCGGATGCTCTGCTGGAATGCCTGGGAGAGAGAGCATCCTCACAGTCCGTTGATAGAGAGAGAGGGAGGGAGAGAGAGGAAGGGAGGGAGGGAGGGCAGGAGAGAAAGAAAGAGAGAGGTCCAGCGGGGAAGAGGTGGAGGAGAGAGGAAGCGGGGTGGCGGTAGGAGAGAGGAGCAGACATGGCTTCTAAAGAGATCTCAGCCTTTGGTTTCGTCAGTGTGACCAAGGATATGACAGGTGGGTCCTCTCCGTTGTTTAGCTCCTGAAATGATGCCCCTCGTGCGGCCGGGGCGCGCGTGCGGTCAGTTCTCGGGATGCTTTTCTTTTTTTTTTCTCCCCTCCGCGCGGCTGTCGGAGGCTGAGACCGAGCCGACGCATCGGATGCTCGTCATGAGCTACACCTTCATGTTTTGTCCCGAAGCTTTCCGGGGCTGGCGGTTTCATTATCAGGGCATGGGGAAGTAATAATTGATGTGACGGCGAATCGTTCACAGCGTAGAAGACAGATGATGCTTTTCTTTAAGTGAGCCCTTCTTACAGGATGAGGCAGTAGAAAAAATTAAATAATAATAATAATAATAATAATAATAATAACAAGCCTTAGGCCAGAGAGGGGAAAAAAGGGGCGTTGTGGAAATTACGGTTTGCACTCATGGATGTTGTTTCCCTGCACGTTTTTACTGATGCATCTTTTCCAGTGCGATTTTCCACTGTAGCCGCATGTCTCTGTAGTAATGGGTGTTATTTCTATTTTTGCGACTCGTTTATGTTTGTTTCGTGCACGCAAAGTGCAGAAAAGAGGATCCTGACCGAGCAGATGTTCACCGTACCTTACCAAGAAGAAGAAGGGATATAAAAAAAATATGCATACCCTGGACAAATCAAGCGGGGGGCACACAGGATGCTCAAATATTTATTTCTGTCCTCGTCAAACAGCAACAGCTTACATATGTCAAAGTCACAGCTCCGCTCGGATTTCAGTGCTATTGCGCACACGCGCACTCTCGCGCGCGCCGCCTGCACACATGCTCCGGGTGGCAGGGACTCTGCTGCTGAGTTAATTACTCGTAATGGCTCTATTAGGCGCTCTGTGATGATTAATCCGGTGGAATCCCCGCTCCCGCGTTCAGTCACCTGCCGGGCTGCACCGCCCCCTGCAGCCCCGCCTGCGCTCTCTGTCAGGAGAGGCACCTGGTGGCCTGCGGACCCGCACAAGGTCACCGGGAAGCAGCTGAAGTTACAAATATGGATGGACTGTTTGTACAGAGGTGCGGTGAACAGAGAGTAATGCGTGTATTACGGGAGATCTTTTTTTTTTCTCTGTGTGTATATGTTTTAAAGTAACAGTTTAAATATTACTTTCACTAAAAGTTTTAATGACACTTCAAATGAATATATCTAAAAGGCCTTAGAATACACTGTCTTACACTGAGTGAACTAGTTTTAAATGAAGAACCCTCAAGTATGTAATTGTTATAAAAATAATGTTTTTTGCTGTTGTTTTTTATTATTATTCTTGTATTGATATGTCTTTATGTTGTTTTTATTTATTTTTTCTACCACAGGAAGTTATATGGTTTACACGAGTTGAAATTAGCTGAGCATTTGTGGCAGATTGTAGCAAATCATGTAGCAAGGGGGAGGGTGTAAGCAGCACATACATGAGGTTGATTCATAGCTCTAATGTCTTCCTCCTGGCTCTGATGGTTGTTTCTGACTGAGTGGTGTATTTCTGTAGATAGCAGTAGGATCTCAGAGGAGCTTGGTCTTTTTTCACAGATTTTCTGTCTCGTTATTATGGCAATTTTAACTAATATGTTAAAAACAAACAACTTTTTTTTATACTGAGGCTTTGATTGATCTCTAAATAGTTTTTTAGAAAGGTAAGTTTGTAATTTATATTTCTCTGTCCTGAATTGGATGGATGGATTGATGGAGTATAAATTTGCTGTAGATGGATGTTTTATCCTGACTCCTCTCTCATGCTCGCTCTCTCCCACTTATCCCACAAGATTTCGTCTTTAGTAGCTGTAATGATCAATTTTCTAACCCAAATCAATCATTTGTAAATTGATTTGGCCACACGTTGCAGATTGTAATCCTGCTGAAAGATGCAGTGGAAGAAGCAAGGAGAATTTTAATCTTTTCAAAAATTGGCTGGTATCTCAAAAAGGTTGCGGTGCCATGCACTCTCACAAGGTTTTCGGTGACATTGAAAAAAGAAACTATAACTTTACATGCATGGGAAACTTTCCCCACACATTATTTCTTGATTTTACACCAAACCTCTCAGGAGTGTTCGTTGCCTCAAAGTTTGATCTTAGTTACAACCTCCTGCAGAGGTTAGCAAACTTAGCATATTTTTCTGACATGCCTTCCAGACAACCAATATAGAGTGTATGTACTGGTTGTCATGGAGACTTAGTGACCCTAAGATGCCACTCTTTGCTGCAGATTTCTCACTGTGAGTTTTTTTTTAATTTTTATTTTGCATCCTGCTCACTTTGTGTGATGGCAAGATATCTCCTGACCCAACACAGTGGTCTGTTGCTAAAAGACGAGCCTCTGAGTTATATCATATTTATCCTCCAGGAAAATGTGTAAATGACTAATTAGAAGCCAATATATAGTCGGTTCAGCTACATTTATTTCAATTAGATCGTTTGCTGCAGCAACAATTGTTCCACTTGTGGTGGGACATTTTTACCCAATGAATAAATCACCCTAAGTTAAAGCTTGCATTTTTTTCCAGTAAGATTATGCTACTGCAATAAAAGATGTACTTCTCTTAAGATTTATGTTATCTTTCCTAGGGACGCCAACAGATTCATCCGCATCAGTGTGTATACGTACATAAAGCAGTTGACAAAGCAGAGTAGGAAAACGTAGAGTGCGGTGCACTCTGCAGGAAATGGGATAAAGTTCTTGATGCAAAACATCAACAATGCTTTTCTTCCCAAAGACTCATTATGCGCCCGAAAGACTTGGCTGTTTCTCAGACTGCATGAACTTCAGAGCCAAATCCCAGAGCCTCCAGCTTTGCTATCGATTTCCTCATAAACTCGTCAGTCGGGATGCTGAGCAGCTACTGTAATTGAGACTCTGAATCATGTAATTCCTTCTAGCGAATGTGTGCTTTTGTGTGCTTCTGTGACAGCGTGCGACTGCTGTGTGCGCTCCCGCCACCCGATGAGTAAAGACGCCGGGTTGGAGCGGCAGGTCATGTGAGCTGTGTATTGTATGTACGATTCAAACCGTGGCGCCGCTGGCTGACCGAATCAGTTCCCTGTGAATCGTGGACGGTGACGCTCTTGAGGTGTCGCGTTTGCCCCCTCACGGAGAAAACAAATTTAATGCATATCCAGAAAGTTTTTCTTTTTTTAAAGAAAAGAAACTCAAAATGCTTTTAGGCCTTCGCCACATCTGTGGCATTATGCTTATTAGTTAGTCAGACATGAATGTTGAAAATTTGATCTTTACCCAAAAATTTGCAGCTACTTTGTGTTTTGCAGCAAAACCAGAGCCGGACCAAGGCATAAATAAACAAACTAAGCCAGTATTTGGGGCCATCAGAACGGCTGGCTGTCTCTTAGGCTGGACAATAAATTAATAACAATATATATGTTATGGTAGAGATGTGAATGTTCAATAGTTTCACAGAACTCTGATCCAGATTTGCTTGTCAATGACCACACAAATATTAGCAAAGCTACAACTGGCTCATTCACTGTGACCAAGTCGTAAACTCAAAATCCGACCTTTCTCCAGTCTGTGAATGCACCACATCAGGGGCTGCTAGTTCAAGGTTACAGAAACACTCTTCGGTGTAGATGCTGTTACAGAAGACTGGCATTCTTCAGAGCTCAGAGATGTAAGAAGCTATAAGAAAGGAAAATGCATTTGGAGGAATAGATTACATTACAGGAATGCAGTACATGTCAGCTAAATCTATTAGTGTGAAGGTCTATTATGTGCTGCTTCTTTCAAGCTTTTTCTGTCAAGAGAATGGGCTAGATTTTGAATTGTTGGCCATTTTAAACGTCCTATACACGCAAACGTAAAATACCAGACAGAATGTCACATATACGACGACTTTTATTTAAATTGTTTTATACTAATATAAGTATATAAGGACCACTCATTCGCTTAGAAGGCTGATTATATATCATCATGACGACATATATTATGTTGTTGCTCTTAAAGAGAAATTGGAATTGACTGAAATCCAAATCAGCAGATTAAATCTTTGACATAGCCTTCTCCACATCCTGTCTGCCACACAGTGTGAATGAAACTGATAGAATTAGATTCCTAATAGTTTTGAAGCATATGTATCATCTTTTTGTTCAGTGTGTCACCTGAAGAGTCACGGTAAACGCAGTAAAATGTCAAGCTTGACACAAGCCTTAGTTATTGTTTGAAGACGTGAATGCAGGTCTGACCTCTCGCTTTGCTGGCTAGTTTAATTAGATTTCATCTTGCACCGTCACATTGTCCCTTTATTTGTATTTTGGCCCAGTTGTTTTAGCCTTAAGTGTGTACGCTTTTAGTTTTCTAAATGTTTTTAGCCACGTATTCCTGTGGGCAATCCGGCTGAATTAAAACCAGCGAGTGGAGACAGCAGAGTCTTCAAATAATCCTGCACAGTAAACATTCTGTCTCATTTTCGGCTCAACAAAAATAATACCGCTGCTGTTGGAAATGCAAGTGTCTCTACAGTGTAGAGGCTGCGTTGGTACTAGACAGTAAGGTGATTTAGCAAACATAATATGCACCGGAAAGATTGAAAGATCGCATGTTTTAACCTTTTTAGGCATTTTGTCACGTTTCAGCCACAATCGTCCATGTATTGTTATGGAGTTTTATTTGATAGGCCAATACAAAGTAACTGTAATGGTGATATGTAGTGAGGCATTAGGCATAGTTTTAATTTTTTACAAATTAAAATCTGGAAAGACTTGCATACATTAGGGTCCAGCGCCTGTGAGTCAACCAGACTGGAAGGAGATCATATGTGAACAGTCATTTTCAAGTTTTGCTAAAAATGTTGAACTCTTTACAGGTCTGGACTTTGACTGGGCCATTCTAATCTACAGCGATGCTCTGGTCTGAACTCTTTCTACAGTAAATTTAGCTGTGTGTTTTGTATTGCGGGAAGGTGAACGTCTATCCCCAGTCACAAATCTTTTGCAGCCTCTAACAGCTTTTCTTCGAGGATTGCTCTTTATTTATCACAGACCAACTCAGCTTTCCTGACCCTGTTTAAGAAAATATAGTGTGTGGAGTGTTAGTTTTATACCATTTTAGTATTGTGGTCTCGTATTTAGTGACTTTTAAAGCCAATTGGTTACCATTGATTTGATTTAGGGGAGTCAGATTAAAAGGGGCTGAATACAAAGTGCATGCCACACTTAACAACCACACTTCACAGCTGCTAAAATACTTTGAAAAATGTCATTGCAACTGTATAAATGTACCAAATATGGAGTTTATCTCAACTAAATGTCTAATGACTCAAAATTTTAATAATATATTTGTTTGTTTCTTGGTTTTACTGACAGAGAGCATCCGGAAGATTATCGACAAATCATCCATCAAGTTCATTTGTAGCATTAAGCTTGACACCAAAAACGGCAAAACAGAGGACAGGATTCTGGTAAGCTGCCTTTCTTCTCCCATCTGCACCGACTTAATGGGCCTTTTCTTTTAACTCTTGTTGTCTGAAGCCGAGCAGCATTACCACCACATATATATACCATGTATGTTCTGCGTCTTTGAAGTCCGGTCCTGCTGGGTCTCTGTCAAAGTGCTGATAGCTCCGCCGGCATTATAGCAGCTCCTTGCAGTTTACCAGCCAGAGCAAGCGCCTTGCTTCTCCGGTCAGATGCTAACTGCATTAGGGCCGGTGTCCCACATCAGCAGGCGCTGTTGGCAGCCTGGCAGGATAAATATTGGATCTGCAGCGTCTGTGGAAGCGCCTATGGATCCCCTCTGTGTCTGTGAGGCACAAAGTGGAAGCAGTGGGGGTGCTTAGCAGCCTTTGATTCTGGGGTTCTTTCATCAGAGAATATGGGGCAGAGAAGGAAATCTCTGCTGGAGCGAGGGGAAGCTGAGCCAGCTATCCAAATAAAATCTGGGGCAGCTATCCTCTCACACCGCGGAACCAGAACTCGGACCGGACCGAGGATGAATGCCGCCTTTTTTGCGAGACGCGGTCCTCCTCCTCCGCCTTGCAGGGCGAGGTGGAAGGGCGTTCGCAGGCATATCGCAGACACACACGGCTCACAGAGGCGTTTTACTGCGGTACAATCAGAGCCGTTTCCCTCCTGTTTATCAGGGACTCATGTTGCTTCTTCAATCCTTCCTTGAGCAAATGAGCTTCTTCGTCTTGGCATCTCAAAGCTTCACTCAATGGACACTTTAATGAATAATCGTGTGGCGAGAATGGGCAGTTGGGAGAGTTTCGGCGTGCACAGCTTTTGATATTCAGACTCTTTGATTTCTGTATTTGCCACAAAAAAAAAACATATTTCCCCATAATCTCTTTCCAATCCCTGTCTCATTTACTGCGTCCTCTCAAAAGCTAAACTGGAAGGCGAGGGGTTCTCACTCCTGCTGGGCGCACACAGAAGACAGAAGAAAAAAAAAAAAGATTGGACGCTGATCAAATGCACTGGCCTGGCATTTGGCACAGGAAAAGGAAGGATAAATGTGTTTATATTTCATTAAGATAGGGAGTTTTAAGGAAGGTAGGACGCCAGCTAGCCAGCTTGTGGAGTGGATGCATGTTTCAGGATGGGATCAGTGGTTTCCCTCCATCACCACAAGTCACGTTAATTCATTTCTGACACAAGCTTCCTCTGAACATTCAGACCTAAAAAGAAGAAGATTAGAATATCAGTCCGGCAGCAGAGTTTTACAACGTCATAAGCATGATGAATGTACTTTTGATGCAAAATGCTCAGATAAGAGTCTCTCTCGCCTGCTGCCTCAGCATGATTTACCTCTATTTACTCGTACGCACTCTCTTAACAGCCCGCTGTAACCCAGACTCATCACCGTAATGTGATCCAATCTGGTCTTTCTAATCAACTCCTTCAGACAGCCTTTGAAGCGAGCCGCAGATTCCTCCCCTCCCACCTAGCGCCGCTCCAGCCTCACCCCACCCAGCGCTCCTTCTCTCCATCTCACAGGCACATTTTGCTGTGTGGGTGTAAAAGGGCTGTCAGTGCACGCTTCCGACAGACCTGTGTCAAGCTCCTCTCAACGAAAAAAACAAGAGAGCAGAGCACGAGAACACTAAACTTAATTACCGCTCTTCGCCGGGGATAGACAGCGTGGGGTCGATTTGGGTGTGGGTCGGCATGCTTTGTCCTGCAGTAGGGGGGTGGAAAGGGTATTTTAAGCGGGGGACCGTCCGAGAGAATAGAGTAAATGATTGGAAGCGACGGAGCAGAAGAGGAGAAGAGACGTAGCAGAGGGCAGGACTCAGGGGCTGGCGGCAAGCAACAAAATGCCAAAGAATCACTCCCCTTTGTTTGCCTCGATGAAGCGAGACACACTGACTTTATTCTTTTGGAAAGGTGTGTTTGCAAATATAGAAGCTCCGTCTCTCAGAGGCTTGATCGCATTTGGACCGGAGGGTTCATTACGCAAACGTGTTTCGCAGAAGTCTTCAGTCAATAGCTGCAGACCTCATTATTTCCATGGCCAAGCAGCTTCAGTCACCGTCAGACGCGGTGGTGTAAACCTGCTGCCACTGGACTCTAGAGCAATGGAGATGTGTTCTCTGGACAAATAACCAATCACGCCTCTCTGTCTGGCAATCTAAGGGATGGGTCTGAATCTGTGAAAACGACTTTTGCCTGACTCGCTTGTCTCAAGGTGAAAGGTTTGGTTCAGAAGGGATAATCCTGTTTCTCAGGAGTTGATCTTGGACTCCAGTGAAAAGACGTCTTAATGCTTCAGCATACCAAGGCATCTTACACCACTTTATGCTTTGGAAATAGTTAGAAGATGGTGAGTTTGCGGTGAAGAACCTGATTGGTCAGCAGTCCTGACCTCGACCTGATCCAGCGTTTTTGGGGTGGATTGGAGTGGAAACTGCGAGCCGTCTCATCGAACATCGATACTGACCTGGAGGAATGCTGAGATTTTTCCTGTCAACCTGGTTATTGCCCTTCAAAGAGGAGTTGCAGCTGTTACTGCAGCTAACAGTGAGCCAGACACCCGATTAAAGTCTTTGTAATAAGAATGGGCCGTCATTAAAGTTCATATGTTTGTTTATTGGCAAGTGGCACAATACACTTGGCGATGTAGAGTATATCCTGAAGCTCATGAATGCCTCTGCAAGGCACAGAGGAGCTTCGGTCATTCATACAGACGGAGGAGCGAGTTGTGTTCTTCCATGTACACACTCTATAAATTTGCATTGATCTAAAAACAGTAATCTGGCATTCTGACACTGCATAATCAGATTTACTATTTTTAGCACAAATGCATTGGCTTGATGGTTGGAGGAAGACGTTTTTTTTTTTTTTTTTTTTTTTTTTTTTTTTTTTTTTCAGTTCTGAATTTTTTTTAGTTCTTCCCTGGGGAGAAATACACAAACCAAATTTGGTCACTGTGCCCACCAGGAGTGGCTTTTCTCAAAATAAACACACATGCCACTTTTCTTTTTTTTTTTTTTTTGCAGCAAAATCAATGTAAAGCTAATAGAATCACATCCGGTCTTTGCAGCAGCGTGTAAAAAAATATATGTATATATACTGTAAGGCTTTGCCGTTTCTCAGCCTGCATCACAGGATGTTGAAGTGTCACTGACATTGAAGAGCTTTTAGCTGGATCGATACAAGAGCATATGCTTCCTATCATTACCATGGAAACTCCTCGGACCGTTTCCTCCCTGTGCGGAGCGTGAATGTGCAGCGAACCTTTCCACAATCTTCATTCAATCTAATTTGCTTTATTTCTTCTTTTTTTTTTTTTTTGTAAGGTCCTCGCAACATGGCGTCTCTATTTCCTGGCTCCAAAGATTCCAGCTAAGGTGCTTCTTACTGCTTTCTCAAATAAATATTCAGTGTGAGGTCTTTTTTTTTTTTTTAGCTTCATTTCCAACCGGAGTCATTACTTTCTGAAATGTATCTTTGACAACAGGTAGAAACCACTTTCAACTTCTTGGAGATTCGAGCTTTGAATTCTCACCCTGATCACCAGGTGAGTGAACCACACTCTGCTTTTCTCTCTCTCTCTCTCTTTCTTCACAATACTGCCACTGCTGTTTGTGTCTGTGTTCACACTTACATCACGCTGGCCTTCAAGGCAGAACTACGTCAGTTACCTGGAAAATACAGAGACTTCTTTGTATTTTTTGTGGAGGAATGTGATTAAACTTTTTTTATTATTATTTCTTCATTTGTTTCCAAATTTAGTGATTTTTTCTTTTTCTTCCATAAAGTCTCAGCTCGTTCCTCCATTGCTCGCTTTGAGGCTGAGTGCTTGATGGTTGATTTTTAGACTCCACTCAGGAGGGGGGAGAGGGGGGAGTGAGAGTGAAGAGCTGTTTTGACATGCAGCAAGCAGCGCAGTGTGTAGCGCCGTGTGAAAAGTGTTTATAATATTTCCATTGTAACTTGCTACAAAATAAGTAATGAAAATGTTCTGGTTTGTCGGTGCTGAGTGAAAGACAAGGAAAAGCTTACAAATCGTACATGGATTCTCACAGCTGGAAGTGGCTCGAGATTTTGGATTGTTGGGGGGAAAAAAAACTTTTCTTTTTAATTATGCATTTTTGTATTTTGTTTTTCTCGCATTTTTTTGTGCAGGTTATTATCGACACCGACAAGACTGGTTACACCCTGAGGTTCGAGTCCCGCGAACACCTCAATCATGTGGTCAGCCATATTAATTTCGCCCTGTCGCGAATATTCAACAACTCCATCTTTGCGTAAGTACTCCCGTCCTGAAAGAGAAAATCTGAGCTAGTCGTCACCAGACATGGGCCGGCCAGAGACTCCCACAGAATGAGAAACTGTGGTCACTGATATTTCTACCCAAAATATGTGTGACCATAGACTAATCAAGGAAAATAATGACACAAATCAGAGAATAACCGCCCAGATTAAAGAAAAAATTTATATACACCTGAATCGGTGCATCTCTGATAGTTGGGGCTAGGAGATATTGGCAGTTTTGAAACTGTGACTTTTCAAAACCGGAGTATATCTCAATACCAGCCCATGCCTAGTCACCACACGTCTGCGCATCGTTTGATATACCAGAGCACTGAAGACGCATGACATTTATTTGCACAATTATCAAAAAGATAGACGAGCCCATACAGTATCTGTGTTTCTTTGTGTGCTGGCAGCCCGTCCATCTGTCACTCAGACAGCGACCTTTCGGAGGGCAGCAGGAAATATTCGCCCAGCTCGGAGACTTCAGTGGAAACCCAGAGGGCCTGTGGTAAATACAGACGTTATCATCAAGCGGGAGAATTTGCACACCGGCAAAAAACACGTGGAGCCGCACACACGGCGACGCGAGCAAGTGTCGACGGCTTTGGCAGGCTCAAGAGGAAGCTGGCAGACGCACACTTCAGCATCGCTCTCCCAGATGTTCTCTTTAAAGCCGCTGCCTAAATGAAAGATTGATAATTGGGACGAATGTTTGCATGTGCATTTTCTCCTTTATGGCTGAAAGAAGCAGCTGTTCACATCATTCCTCATTTTTTTTCTTTTGCTGCTCTCTCTTGTTTGTTTTCCTCCCGCCTGCCTCCCTCAGGAGGCTTCTCAGAGACCTACGCTGCTCTGTGCGACTATAATGGCATCAGCTGCAAGGAGGAAGTGCAGTGGGTAAGAGCTGTGGGACTGTGTCGGTGCCACTGTGAGTGCTTTTAGTATTACATACTGTATGGCGCCGAGCGCAAAATGAGTGGTCGTACATTGCAGACAAAGAGGCTCACGGGTAAAATTGCTCCTAGGATGTGGACACTATCTATCACTCCCAGGACAGCCGAGAGTTTAACCTGCTGGACTTCAGCCACTTGGAGAGCAGGTCGGTGACAAAAGATGACAGAGAGCTTTAGACTCTAAAGTACGACGCTCCGTTTATGCCGTTTTCGTCTTTTCCAGGGATTTGGCGGTGATTGTTGCATCCATGGCATATAACACCTGGTTCACCAAACTGTACTGCAGAGACCTTCGCATAGTAAGTGTGTTGGAGTTAAGCTGCATTCAGCTGTTTTAATATTCATAGGTCAATCAATCTTATATATAACCTTTAAAATAAGTAGATGATCCTTCTCTGGGGAGTGATTTCTATTACAGGGAAAGTTGATTTTTGTGCATTTCTGTCAGGATTACATTTTTATTTAACGCCAATGCAAAGAGGGCGACACGCACCTGAATGTGTGGGTTCACATTGGCCGCTCTGGGTTTCTCACAAAGACCAAAAACATGACCAGCTGCGTTTCCACTCACCATAAAATTGTGCAAATTGGGGGAGAAAAATGAATTTGCTTAATGGAAATATTGAAAAAACTCAAGTTGTTCTATAAAAGGTAGTTGGGCTTGTATGATAGATGTATTTCGCAAAACTGCAATAGAAACACGTTTCTCGCATCACACGATCATGTGATCAACAGCTGGGTGTTACTACTGACAGAAACAACAGAAATGACAACAGAAAGTAGTCTAATTTGTGTTTTTATTTTTTTACAATGTGCAGCTGGCTCCACCAGATCTCTCGCAACACCGCTCAGTTCAGAAAAAGTTGTGTGTCATTCAAACGTGTTGAATCCATAGCTCTTGTGTAAAATCACAGGCTGCAATTTCCCCAAAGCGGCGCATACAAAGTCGCTCCCAGCCACGATGGGCTTGATGCTCAAACACCTGAATAAAACGCCGACGTCTCCTCTGATTGGCTGATAGATGAAGAAAGCCAGCGCCATGTCTGAGTTATGAACATAACATCATGTTTACATCAGTCACTGCCATGATTTTTAAGGACTTATCGTGTGAAAAAACAAATTCACACCTGATTTTAATTTCACGTCTTCTTTAATGAAAATACCGCAATAGGAAAATAATTTTTTTTGACATTATCAGAATATAGGCAAAGATTTTTGCACATTTGTAATGGAAACACAGCTACTTTTAGATAAATTGCTCTGTCTAAATTGCCCTTACGTGTCAATGTGGTTGTTTGTCTCTGTGTTGCCCTGTGACGGACTGGCGACATGTCCAGGGCGAACCCAGCCTTCCACCCTTAAATAAGGGCAAAAATGCTGTGTTTTTTTTTCTGTGGTTAGAGTCTAAGCCTGGGTCTCTGCCTAGTGCATTCAGTAGACCTTGAAGTATTGTGCTGCTCCAACCAGAAGGAAACAGAGTTTTGTTTGAAATATTCTCACTCTGGGAAGGTAAAAAGCAGTTTGAGTCTCTAACAATTCTGCTTCGGCCTTGGTGTGACATCGTGCTCTGAAAACACGTGGCAGAAACACCGCTTTCCACTTCTGAGTGCCGAGACAGCAATGGACTGACTATCTGACCGAAGGTAGAGGAGGACAGATCGTTGTCCTACATTGATAATACCGATAACGAGTTGGTATCAGTATCGGATCGATACTAGAGTGGTAAGATCAATACATTAGGTTCAGATTCCATCATGAAATTTTATTTTAATTTGTGTTGCAGTGTCTCAACGCTACCTAAAAAAATGATTTTGTTTTGATTTGCTCTCGAATCATAATTTTATTAATTTAGGAAAAAGTGTGCAGAAGCTTTTTTTTCTTCTTTTTTTTCTGTTTAAAGTGTTCTTAAAGTAATTTGTAGACTGATATAAACTCTGTCCAAATTATATCCTACGTTCTAACAAAGTAATTAAAGAAACAACACCTGCAAGTTAATGATACATCAAACCATCCATCCATCCATCCATCCATTTTCTTCCGCTTATCCGGGGTCGGGTCGCGGGGGCAGCAGCTTCAGAAGGGAGGCCCAGACTTCCCTCTCCCCAGCCACTTCTTCCAGCTCCTCCGGGGGAATCCCAAGGCGTTCCCAGGCCAGCCGAGAGACATAATCCCTCCAGCGTGTCCTGGGTCTTCCCCGAGGCCTCCTCCCGGTGGGACGTGCCCGGAACACCTCACCAGGGAGGCGTCCAGGAGGCATCCTTACCAGATGCCCGAGCCACCTCAACTGGCTCCTCTCGACGTGGAGGAGCAGCGGCTCTACTCTGAGTCCCTCCCGGATGACCGAGCTTCTCACCCTATCTCTAAGGGAGAGCCCAGCCACCCTGCGGAGGAAACCCATTTCGGCCGCTTGTACCCATGATCTCGTTCTTTCGGTCATGACCCAAAGCTCATGACCATAGATGAGGGTGGGAACGTAGATCGACCGGTAAATCGAGAGCTTTGCTTTTTGGCTCAGCTCTCTCTTCACCATGACGGACCGGTACAGCGCCCGCTTCACAGTAGACGCTGCCCCAATCCGCCTGTCGACCTCCCGTTCCCTTCTTCCCTCATTCGTGAACAAGATCCCCAGATACTTAAACTCCTCCACTTGAGGCAGGACGACCCCCCTGACCCGGAGAAGGCACTCTACCCTTTTCCGGCTCAAGACCATGGCCTCGGATTTGAAAATAATAAAAATATGTCACTATCAGTATTGGTATTGATACTTTTAAGATACTTTTTAAAAACAATTTCAGTTCTGCTCTGAATGACAAAGCAGCCATGATGCATTCGAGCAGCAGAGTTACCTCTGTTAGCAAACAGCAGCTGTGACCAAAGGCTGATGGTCCTTTCAGCCAAGAGAATCGGGGCCAAGAGAGCTGGCAGAACCGGGAGCAGGAGCCCAGGCTGGTTCTGAGGAAGCAAATGCCGCCCGACCCACCTGGAGTTCCTCCAGGCCCGTCCTGTGATGAGACAGTCGTCTGGCATCAGGAGGCGTCTGATCTCCAGGCCTTCCTCTGTTTGAACTCCTCTTCTGAATTCTTCCAGACTTTTCTTCAATTTGAGACGAGTATTTAAAAATAAAAATCCAAATTACGTGCAGAAACTCGATTACCTTTCCCGAGGGAAAAAAAACAAATCTTTTGATAGTGTTGAATGTTCCTTCATAGAATAGACAGACGAAACACGTTTGAGCATAACGAGGTCACTCCCTCCTGGTGCTGTAAAGATTTCAACCTCCTAAAATACATTTATCAAAATTCACACGTGCTTTTCGCTAACTTACGTGAGCTTGAATGTCTCCACCGAATTTCCAGTGTTTCTGGCGTATCTCTCTGAACCCGGTTTAAGGGATTTGCACTTTTTATATCTTACCAACAGGGGTCAGAGGTCACTGAGCAGGTCCTGCACACGGTCAGCAAATCTTCCAGCCTTGAGGAGATCACTCTGGAGAATGCCGGCTTGAAATCGTGAGTTACTCTTTTCAAACCGTGTTCATTTTGTCCGAGTATTGCGGATAATTCTGAAGATGTAAAGTTTGTGTCGTGGGCTTTTCAAAAACGTTCGTTCACCAGGCAGTAGGAGTCTGTCGACCCACACAAACGGCTTCAAAACAGACTTCAGAAGTTTACGCTTCTGTTAGAATGCTTCTGGTTATTCACAAATCACTTTTATTCATTAGCCCAGTTACCAGCAGGATGTTTTAATGTTATTCCTGTTCAAATCTGGGTACAGAGGATTCTTCCCGCAGTCCAGAACCATTGATGACCATTCTGAACTGATTGTGCCTTGGTGTTGCCGTGCGATCGACCGTGTGTTTTATTTTGTCCTGCAGTTGTTTGCTCAAATTTGTGAAACAGCTGTTTTGGATGTTATGGGTGCAGCCATTTGTCCCACTCCTTTCTGAAATTTAACTTACCTTCCATTGCTTTGTTTTGTGTTTTTATGATTTGGAGTTTATGTCAGAGAAAATTAAGTAATTTGAAGGTGTTAAAAGTTGTGTTTTTCCTATTATATGTTCATAAATCAAACATCTCAACAAATGAATTGATTCAATCAATTAAAAACTGTTCTGATTTATTTGCGTGCGTGCGTGCGTGCGTGCGTGCGTGCGTGCGTGCGTGCGTGCGTGCGTGCGTGCGTGCGTGTGCGTGTGTGTGCGTGTGGGTGTGTACAGAGACTTCCCTCAGAAGATGGCCACTGCTCTCTCAGAGAACCCAGCTTCTGTCATCCACTCCATTAATTTGGCCCACAACTCACTGGACAACCAAGGTATCAGAAATACGTCCCTCTGTCTGTACGATTCACTGAGTCTTAAATAAATTAAATGCTAATGAATGTTTTGTTTTGATCCAAACTAGAGATGCACTAATTGTCATTTTGCGGCTCATTTCTGATCTATGACTTTTGTAAACCTTTGCAGCCTGACGATACAGATTTCAGCTGATTGGTAGAACTGTGACATAAAGAAATATCAAAACTGTATTTAAAACATTTGTTTTCTGGCATTGCCAGGAGTGGTAGTTGATTTTTGCACTTGGAGCAGAGCCAGCCTTTCTACTTGTTTAAAACAAAATGATTATAGGCATATTTCAACTGTTTTTAAACTGAATTTTACATTCTGTACTGGCATTTAGCATGGCCACCATTGCTAAAACAGCAGACTCTGCAACATGCATTCCCGAGGAAAGAGCATCCTTATCTTAACCCTGAATAAAGATGCAGTATGTTGAGCCTTCCTGTTGTACACTGAGAATCAAAAGCTTTGCTTTGTGTCGGGATAGTGTTGAAAATATATTTTTTATTTAGCTTTTTAGATATCTGTTGTTCCAAACTTTTTTTAACACTTTACTAAAACTGAGTAGCTAACATTGAGGCTCTCAGTAACAGCTTCCACACTAAAGATTTTTGTCAGCACGAGTTTCAAGTGTTTCAATGTTTTCACTGATTACGAAAAGAGAAAATGATTTTTTTTAACCGGCTGGTTACCTTTTGCCAATTCTTATGTGCAGCTTTAATCAAATATTTCTTAAATATTGTTTTCTTATGTTCTGTTAAACTACTATTAATCTTTTTTCATATTAAGTGTCCATTACATGATTAACGGTCCAAAGATCTCGTCTTTTACAATGTATGTTTTTGTATGTTAAGCTAGTTTTTGTGTTTCTGTGAATGCTGCAGGTGTGTCCAGCTTAATCCAGCAGGTGAGTCGCCTTAGCAAGGGGCTTCGTCTCCTCAACCTGTCCAAGACTTCACTTACGTCAAGGGGTTAGTCCCTCTTTACTTCTCTGTTGCCTTGACTACATCTTAGGGTGCACTCACACTGGCCCTGTTTCGTATGCTTTAGTCTCTGGTCCACTTGTGTAGAAAGTCTGGTTTGTTTGGGGAAGTGTTAATCCGAAATCGAACTCTGACGCAGACCAAACAAGCTAACTCCACCTACAAAACCCTGTCTCGGTTCGATTCAAGTGAACTCTGGTGTGGTCAGAATGCACATGTGAACGCAAGCTGACAAACGGAGACCGCTCCAAAAGTGGACTATATCGCAGGGCATTCTGGGTAAATGCAGCCAAAACAAACACGATAAGCATAAGAAATGGCTTATTATCATTTATTAAAGACAAAAGGGAAATCCTACAACCACTAAAATCTGACGCCATTCCATTTTTGTTTACGTTTCATGAAGAAGGAAGTTGCGCTCGTGACTTCTTCAGAGGTCTTTGTGTCGTTTCCTTCAGTAGTTCTTGGCGCAGCGCCCCCACAGGCGAGGGGGGGAGTTGCTCAAAGGGTTTGAGACAGTGCAGTGTGAAAGTGAAGCTGAAAACGAAACAAATGTTGAAATTTTGGTCCCCAAACAAACCGAGTCTACTGGACTATTAGGTGGGAAAACACCCTTAAGTTAGGAAAGTATGAGTTCAGTCCTAGCTTGACAAAACACAGAATCTGACCAAACCCTGCACAAGGTTAGCTAATTTTCCTGAACAGAACCCACGCTGCGGGTTAGAGGAGGTAAAACCCTCCGAGCTGCAGGTTATCGCCCCACAGGAGCTTCGATGTCTCGTGTTTTTTGTCCTGCTACAACTCCAGGTTGACTCACGATGCTGAGCACTGCCCTGCAGGCTGCACGTCTCCTGTTCCTGTTCCCTGCACCCAGTGGAGAATTTAAATATTGCATTGAATTGTTCTGCTTCCCATAACATTCACTGATACCCTCTGCTCTAAGATCCGCATGAATAATGTACGAACGTAAATGTTTTGAGAGGATTCCCAGTCTCTTAATATCATAGCCTCTCATCTGCCCTTGTTTTTCTCTCTCTCTCTCTCTATCTCTGCCTGTCTCTGTCTCTCAGGCGTCGTGTCTCTCTCTCAGGCTCTGTGCTCCAGCGATGAATACTCCAACTCCCTCCTGCACCTGGACCTGAGCAAGAACCCCGGGGTCCTCTCAGGGGAGGACGCCTCGGTCAGACAGCACAATCCATCCGAAACGAGAACACGCTCTCCTCCTCCTCCTCTTCCTCCTCTGCAGCCTGTAACGTGTCGCCTCTGTTCCTCTGGCTTTCTGTTTGCAGAACTTTTATCTCTTCTTGTCTCAGCCAAACTGCCTGGTCCACTTGGATCTGTCGGCCACCGACTGCTCCGTCGACTCTGTCAGTAGAAGCGTCCGGCTCTGCTCAAACTCTTTTTGCCTTTCTGTCCGTGCCCAGATTAACTGCTTCCCGCCCTGTGTCTCATGCAGCTATTTGGGGCTCTTCTGAGGGGGTGTTGCGCTGATCTTTCCTTTCTCAATCTGTCCAAAAATACCTTCTCGCACAGGTTAGTCACGTCTTTAACATCACCTTGACGCCAGGCGTAGGAAGATAGACGATGCCTTGCGAAAGTATTCCGAGAACTTTTTATATTCTGGAGTTATTTACTGTTTTCTGGGAAGATCTCGTCCAGGTTAGAGGGAGAGAAACTTGAACTGGTCCATTCTGACACTTGGCTTCGTTCACACAGCAGGTCTTCATGCGCAATGTATTTATTTTTTTTCTGAAATACGACTTTTTGTCATGGTTGTTCATACTACTAACTAAACCCGAGCGCACAGCTTCCCAAAGAAGCGCATTGTTTACCCAGGTAGTAACGGGCGGAGCTGTTTATGGATCGATTTTTAAGTTTATTCAACAATGAGAGCTGAGAGGATTGTAACAAAACAACCTGAAGAAAGCAGATAAGAAGTAAGCACAGCTAATGGTGACGGCCTTCTGTGGAGCGTTGACCGCAGCAGCCTCTGTCTGGAAGTGCAGTCAGGACCAGGAGTGGTGGGATTGTGTTGTAATGCTCTCTGGGGGAACAGACTTCTTTCTTAATTACATAATCATCGTTTTCCGCCATCCGGATTTACCGCGTCTGGCTTTTTTCTGGTGCAGAACGATGACGCATGTCATGTCAACGACATAAAAGTTGGATAAATTGCGGCATGACCATTCAGCCTTTGAAAACAGTCGGATATGTATCCAATTGATTTTTTGCCGCCTTTTACCACCATTTCGTTCACTGATTTACTCACATTCATCTCCTCAAAGCGAGTCTAGGAGTGAATCGCTGGAACTTTGTGGTTTCTTTCTGTCCTCCGTATTTAAACTCAGATTTCTCTTTGAACTTTCTGAGAGAATCTTGAATATTTTAGCCAGCCAATAAGTCATTTGACCCCTCCTGCTGCCCCTACTTCCTCATAAGGTGTAATTGTCATTCTGTGTCTGCGCTCTCGCGGCCGCACTCATAATTATCTAGCATTTAACTGAAGTGACTTCATCTCCTCCTGCGTGGAGCTCGCTTCACCTCATCTCTGCATTACTCCTCTTTGATCCTCCCTGTTCTTCCCCTGATGTCACAGGAAAGTGAAGGATACGCTGCCGTTGTTCCGTCAGTTCTTCAGCTCGGCCTTCAGCCTCACTCATGTCAGCCTCGCCTCTATGAAGCTGCCCCCCGACGTTCTGAGGTATCTGACATGTCATCTTCCATTTCTTTACTCGAGTCGCAGCTCTTTTATCTCGGGTCCGCTGCGAAGGAAGCAAAAAGGAAGCAACTGGATGTGTGAAGCCGCGCCAATCAGGTCCGTATTTAACTCTCGTTTTCTTTTTCAATCGCTTTGTGATCACAGAGCAGTGCTGTCGGGGCTGACCACCAATCCTCACATCACCGATCTTCATCTGGACATCAGCGGCTGTGAGGTAGGAAGCCATTTTTGCCTTCCTGCAGCAGATTAAATGGGTGTTACTGTGCATATTTCTATATGCTTCCAATTTCAGCTACATTTGACATAATATGCTTCCCTACTTCTGCAACGATGAAGCTCTAGTTAAAGACAACTTAAGTTTCAGTTTAAAACACATAAAGACCAAGCAAAAAAAATTATACTACGCAGCTGAATAAATTAAAGTGTCTGTTGTAACATGTGAAACCCTTCCATAAGTGAACTGCTTTCCGCATGACTTGTTACAGGCAAAAGTTATACCCAGTGGCAACATGTGAAACTTATATTCTGTGGGTTTGTGAAACACATGTGGCAAAACGTACCTCAAGCGGAATATGTTCACACGTGTGTTTCACATGTGAAAATTGTTGTTATGTGAAAAATCTTGTCCATATGAGAACGAAATCCTTTAGTTCCATGTGAAACGTACAGAAATACTGTGGAAATGATGTCATAAAATAACACGTGTAACCTAATTTTCCACAAATTTGTGAAAATTATATCCTGGAGTAACATGTGAAATATTTTTGGAAATGACTCTGAGTCCCAGAACTTATGTGATACATAAGTTCTGGGATGTTTTTTTTTTTATGTGTGAAAATATTATTCTTTAGTAGAAATCACATTGTCTCCACATGTGAAACCCGTTTTTGTGACATATTTACATGCTATTTATATCATCGGCATATGTGGAACATGTGGCCACCTGTTTCTGCCATCTGCTCAAATGCCAAAAAGAGGAGATACAAACACTGTTTTTTTTTCTATAGATAGCATAAAGGTGTGGAAAATCTTCCTACATCATTTTTTCTATTGTTCTTTTTTTCTATGACTTTACCGTGATATTTAGTTTGCCTTTATGTATCTTTATAACAGAACATACCAGCTTCACTCTTAATGAGTAACATATAGTGACTCAGACAAGATGATAATTAAATGTGTTAAACTCATTTTTATCTTGGGTCACATCAAGATCAGGAAGGGCTGGTTGGTCCAGAACGTATTGATCAAATCCATTAACAAACTGATCAAATAAATAGCTGTCTGCATTTAATAGGGTCTTATGAAAATTAAATAATATTGAGCATATTTTAATTATATTGAACATTAATTGTCTTCAGAATTTTATTGCAATTAAAATCACTTATTTTGTGGCGATTTGTTAGAAATATTTGCAGTTTTGAGATGTTTGCACTAATATATGATTGTAAATTAGACTTTTTGTTACTCGTCACGTCAATCGTAGGTCCGAAGTGAAACATACTGCCACCTGCAGGTGGGAGTTAGCATCACTTAACCCCAATGTTTAAATTTGTGAAAGCAATAAACTTGTGAAAAAATGTGGGGGTCTTTTGATTTCGAGCGAATTTCCTATTGATGCAATTTGGCAGTAAACAGGTACAAAATTGCTTTGATTTAATAAAATAATACCTGAGCACACAACTGTGATCTTGAAGGCTATATTTTTGGTTCCCTCTGGAGTCTAGAGGGGCCTCATAAAAAGCTGCGGCGGGCATCATTTGGCCCCCGGGCCTTGAGTTTGACACACATGATTTAAACTGTTTCTCTATTTGCAGCTTTGTTAGAACCTCCTCAGGCCACTGCTTTCAGTTACTTTAAAAAGTGTGATTTTAACAGAGCCATCCTCCCACAAACATAAACCTGAGTCATTTTCACTCGCGTCTGACCCGTATCGGTCCTCTCCTCTGTCTCACGCTCAGCTGAGGTCTGCGGGAGCCGCCATAATCCAGGAGCTCTTCCCCCGGGTCTCCTCCGTCGCCACGCTGGATATCTCCGACAACGGTACAGCGCACGTCCTGCTGCGACCTTGACTTTTTCTGAAACCGTGGTAGGAGGAGACCCAGTGTCCCTGCTAATGGATCATGCCACGCTGAGACCTGCATATGTGTGTGTGTGCGTGCATACGTGTGTGTGTGTGTGTGTGTGTGTGTTGACAGGTCTCGATGCAGACTTGCTCACAGTGCTGCCTGCCCTTTCGAGACACCCTTCTCTAAAACACCTTCATCTGGGCAAGAACTTCAACATCAAAAACAGGTGCTGCCAGCTCTCCATGTCACACTCTACTGCAATTATTTATATGTGTGCACGTGTGTGTGTGCATGGGCTGCATGTGCCAGCTTGAATAAACACGTCAATAACTTTTTTTTATCTTTTTTTTGGAGGCGGCAGCCACCAAAATAACTCGCACCAGCCACGTTTTGTGTGTCTGTCTCCACGGTTTCAGGGTTCTGGATGAAGTCTTGCAGAAGCTGGTTTCGCTCATCCAGGAGGAGGAATGCGTGAGTGATGGCTCTGAATTTAGCAACAGTCTGACGTAAGTTCAGATCACTTGCCTTCGTTACTAAAAGATGTATTCAGTCAAAGTGTCGTTTTCTTTTTGCGGCATATCAGTTTTTGGGGTCGCATCATTGTTTTATGATGTTTCGCTGCAGATATGTCACTGCGATGAATTATTGCTACCCCTCAGTTAGCGTTGTGGACACAGTTTCTACTTCACTACTCACACATATTGTAAATAATTCATGCATACAGTGCGCATAGCCATGTTGGCAAGCTGTCACATCAATATGCACTAAATTTTACTACCGCCTTTTATTCTCAAGGCTCTATCTCCCACTGTTTCCTCTCAGGTTTTTGTTTCTAAACTTCGTTTTTAATGCTCCCCCCTCTCCCTTTCTCCCTTCCCACATGCTTGACTTTTATTTGGTGCTTTCTTCTTCTGCCCCCTGCAGGCCCTGCAGTCTCTGTCCCTGGTGGACTCGCGCTTGCGCTCCCGGGGGACGGTGCTGGTCAACGCGTTGGGCAGCAACACCTGCCTGAGAAAAGTGGACCTCAGTGGAAACAACATGGACGACATCGGGGCCAAGATGCTCAGCAAAGCCCTGCAGATCAACACGACACTCAGGTGAAGGAAACTACATGGAGAGGAGGGTTGTTGATGTGTTTCTTTTTGTTGTTGTTGTTGTTTTGCATTGTTTACAGTATAGACGGCCTTGGAAAATCCTCAAATGTTTTTCATTTCATTTTTCCGTGTTTCAGCCCCAAACTTCAATACATTTTATTAAATTATGTTTGTAATATACTGACGCAAAATGGCTCAATTAGGCCTGTCACAATAGCAATATTATAGTTTATCGCAATAAGCTCTGGGACAATTTATCGTCTAGTAAAATTTGTTTTTGTGACAGGGCTTGAGTCCAATGTTAGCTCTGACCAGCTTCCCTGTCTGTGTCGACAGAAATCATTCCCACAGCATAACCCTGCCACCACCACATGTCATCAGTGTTGCTCTGTGAAATGACAATAAAATACAATAAATGTGGTTCCGACTTGACAAAATGTGAATAAGTTTGGGGTGTGTATACTTTCGTAACACGGTTTAATTTTTTTCATCTCTCTCCAACTAACACTCTCGCCCTGCAGGAGCGTGACATGGGATCGCAACAACACCTCCGCTGCAGGATTTCTCGATGTGGCCCGAGCCCTGGAACAGTAAGAACTGAAACGGCCTGCTTGTTTTGTGGAGATGTTTGCTGCAGTCATCAGTAAGAGCCTTATGTCTTATGATTCCATGTACGAAAACCTCAAAGGACACTTTGCCTGCTTTCTTTCTTTCTGGTTTTACCTCTCTGTAAACTGCAACATGAGCAGTTTATTACTTATTTCGTCTCACTATCTTACATGGTCCAGACTCACCTCGGGGCCACGGAGGCCACGGCTGCACAGATCAAAGCTTTACTCAGGAATATTTTGGGGGCGTGATATTTTGCAAACCCTGGAACCTCTGAGCCAGTTTAAATTTCTCTTCTCGATCCCATAGTGTCTGCTTTAATAACTTGACCTTTTTGTCTTTCTCTGCTCCCTCCTTTCTTTTAGTAATTTCACCTTGCAGTACATGCCTCTGCCCCTAAGTGACATCAGCCAGGCGTACCGCAGCGCTCCGGAGAAGACAGAGCAGGCCCTCACTAAGGTTGGGGTTGCAATAACTGTCTGGATGATTTATTGACTGATGGTTGATAAAAAAATTAAAAAAAGTAGACATGTGCCCTTCTGCAAGGAAGCACACCTCTACTTTAAATTGGTGTCGTGCTTTTGGCGAAAATACATCAAGCACAAATATTCTTTCCAAACATTAATCACCATCTATATTTAGATCAGTCACCTGTAGGGAATGGAATTAACTCTTTCCACGGCTTTACTTCCACACAGTGGGAGTGGCCGTACTATGTGTTTTCCAGGCAGAGGGTACCATTTTATAGCACAGTCAAGTAGCTGTGTTAATTTCAGTTGTTATAAAAATGCTTTATATATATCAAATATTACTCAAATGATACCTGACTATATTTTCACACCTTCAAATTGGGCCTCTGTCTCTTTAAAAACTCCGCCTTCGGTCCTCTATTAACCCAATTAGCAACGTTTTTACCAGCATGGCACTGAGCAGTGGCTCCTATAATGAGCTCAGCAGATGTGTAATTCCACCAGGTGATTGCTAATTGCTGCAGGCTAGTCTGAAGGAGCTGAGTGGGAGAGTCGCGGGGAGGGGTTGCTCTGTGGGGGGGGAGTAAATTCTGAAAATTTCTAGAAAAAAACAAAGAAAGTCTCTGAGCTCCAAAAGTTGAAAATGTTCAACTTTTGCAAAAGAAAGTTGAACATTTTAATCTAAATTGATTTTGCGATTTGAGATTAATCTCAAAATTAATCCCAATTAATTTATGAGATTAATTTTGATCTTAATTTCAGAATTGTTTTTAGAAAAATCAAGAAAATCTCTGAGCTCCGAAAGTTGAAAATTTGCTAGAAAAAACTTTAAAATTTTGAGATTAATCTAAAAAAATTTCTGGAATAACCAGGACATTTTTGAGCATGAAAAGTCAGAATTTAGCTGGGGGAAAAAAATGTCAAAATTTCTGGGTTTTTCTGCAAAAATTTACTCTTCCTTTTTTTCCTCATCTACAATGGCCTTAACATGCTGTCTTACTAATCTCCTTTCAAAAGTGTGAGGATTTTTTTCATAAAATAATAGAAACAGCCCTGGGTGAAGTAATATTTTATTGTAAATGTGAGGTGGGGGCTTCCTAATGAATCTTTTTCAAATATGAACTCATAGTTGTTGCTATGGACAAAAGTAGCATGACATAAGAGAAGACTTTTTATAGGACAAGTCAGATTACACTCAAGCTTCTTCTATCATCTGTTAAACCTCACTCTGAACTTTGACCTTTCCGCCTGGTTTTGTCGCCTTGCAGATCCAGCGCGCTCTGGTCAGGAACAACCAGACGCAGCGCTTCTCCCAGCGGCAGGCTCTGCGGCTGCACCAGGGTTTGGTCACCAGCACCGCCGAACAGGTAGCTCCTTTTATGAGGGATGTTTTTTTGTTTTTTTTATTTCGAGAGTTTTATGAGTGTCTGTGCCACCGTCATCTCGCCTGCCCTGTGTGTTTCCAAGGTGATGGAGCGCCTCTGTGTGCGCGTCCAGCAACAGCTTTCCTTGTTGCGAGGCTCCGGAGAGATGGAGGAGATTCAAGCCGCCAAACAAGTCCTGAAAGAGGCCAGGAACTCTCGAGCTGTGAGGGATATGAAATGTTTATACGCGTTGGTCTACATTCGGTCTGAGTTTGAACGAACCCCCTCTCCACCTCCCCACCTCCTCACCTTCCCCCCTTCCCCCCGATGTCTCCCCAGCTCTACCCTTCGCTGTGCGAGCTGGCCCACGTGCTGTCTGTGGACGGGCCCGTGCGGCAGAGATTGGACTCCCTGGCCGGCGAACTCGCCAAAGCCGCTGATAAGGAGCTGCAGGTAGATCCGAGAGCTTTCTTTCGCCTTGCCCTCCCCGACGGATGACAGAGTTTGTGACAGCCGCCATCCGTTTCAGGTGATCGTCGACTCCATGGTGTCACTCTGCCGCGAGCTCTGTCCTTTATCATCCTCTGCGGCGGAGAGATTAAGCCCTCCGCTCTCGTCCGTCTCCGAGCGGGTGTCCATCCCTCGCTCCGCCATCCGCACCGCCCTCATGGAGAGAGCGGCGCAGGACATTCACAGGGCTTTGGAGTAAGAGCAGCAAAGCAGTCGTGAGTTTGATAAGCGGGGGCCATTGATTTGCTCTCACCTTAACTAACCGCTTCTCAATCTGTCTCTGCTTTGCCTCGCACTCCATCTTCTTCAGAGAAGTGAAGCTGTCCGTGGTTTCTTATCTCACCAACTCCATCGTGGACCAAATCTTGCAGGAGCTCTATGCCACCCACAAGACCCTGGTAAACACTGGCCTCCTCTCCGCGAAAGGGTGTGAAAGAGACACAGATTGATTGTACGAGTGGGTGACAAAGGAGTTAAAGAGTGCCGTGTGTCTCAGACCCGGCAGGTATCTCATCTAAAATGCTGGGAAGGGACGTGTGAAGATGGAACTGCGTGGAGTTTTAACAGACACAGAGACTCCCTGGACATCACAGATGAAGAGCTCAGCACCAGCATAGTGAGTGTGGACATTGTGTGTTGCTGCGCGTGTGTGTGAGTGCCTGTGTATGTGTGTGTTTTCATTTTTATTTTCCCTGGAAATGTGTCATACTTACCTCACCCACCATCGATTGTTTCTTTCCTTATATGTTTTGTTTACAATGGTCGTTTTGTGCAACTTAGGCAGAAATGCACTGATCAATCTTGCGGCCGATTGTCGATAATATCAATTTCTTTTCAGGAAATTTAATTATAAAAAGACAGTATTCTACGTATTGCTGCTAGCATTCCTGCCAGGAGAAGTCATTAATTATACAAAGCAGGAGCAGAGGCAACTTCACACTGTGTGAGAGTGAGTGTGGCGACTGTATGACAAAGTTTTGTCAACTTTGTTATACAACGTAACGCTAGCTGCCCAATCGCCAATTAGTGGCAGTTAGATACTTCCATAGAGAATTGGTTGTCAGATGCACAACCCCGACCCACAGTGAAGTCATGATATTTTAAAATAGCGTTACAAAAGGAGTCAAACGTCTGACATGTTTTTCCACTAAAGGAAACATTCCCATTCTGTTATCGTTCTTGTTTGGTGGAAAAATGTGCAAGTTTCAAGTTGGGAAAAATTGGAAGGCCTCCTGAAATCTCCTGAAAGTTCCAACTCCAAAAATTTAACATGGCTGCCACATGTTAAAAATTAAAGGGACAGATGTTTGTTTTTCTCTCCCATGGCTGGGAAAAAGTAACTAAAAAATAATAATTTTGTCCCTGCAGCCATGAAGGGAGTTTTTGCAGCTTGTTCTTTACACATTCACTACATTTCTCTTTTGGTGTCCACTCACTATGACATACAGGGGCTTTAAGGACTAACTCAGAGTTCAATACATTAATTCTTGCCAGAACAAACTTTGTTTTGCCACCTCAGTTAATTCCACGCCCTACACTTCCTTTTTAGTGGCACGCTAGCTCTATTAGAAAATGATACAGTAAATAGCAAATATCCATCTGTGACAACTCCCACACTGAAGAGTGTTCTTTTTTTACAAGCCTGATAAAAGCTTCAGCCTTGTCGCCGGTCATCAAAAACAGCAGAACCTTGTCAGTTGCCAGCCTGTTTCCTGAAGCGTCTTTTATTTTCTGATTTTTGTCAGAATGAATTGAAGAAAAATGGCACAATCAGCATAAAACCTCAAGAGTGGTAGGTAGGTACCTGTGAAGTGGAGTCTGCTTCCTACACACAGCTTAACCCCCTGACAGCAGCAGTCCATTCTTGTTTTGAAGGTTTTGCCTGCAGCCATATTTGCAGGAAACGTTTTTTTTTTTCCTTGCCAACAGTCAATCGTGAAGAGATTTAAAGGATTTTGCTGAGCTACGCTTTTACCTCTAAAATCATGTACTGCAAAAGTAACATTTTTCTTGTAAAGTCTGGGAAATTGGAAAACTATCATTTTTTTCCTGCCTTCTGCCTCCAGCATTTGTTTTGTCTCTGTCAAATCTGACTCCATCAGTTTTAATTCAGCAGTCACTAAGAGTTTTATTACTCTCTCCCTTTTTCTGTTTTGTCCTCCTTAAGTTTTCTCTTACAAAGTCAACTACTTACTAATTATTATTTTTATTTTAATTTGCAGTTGTAGAGTCAGAAATTACCGTCATCCTACACAATATCCGCCTCGGTTAACATGTCGATTAAATGACATTGTTGTTCTCGTTTACAGCGGTTTTAACCTAAATTAAAAGCAGCGCCTCGGTCTTGTCAGAGCCGTGTCAAATGAAGTTTTCAGCATCTGAATTATTATTCCCACTTTCCTGACAGGACCGCCGCAGCTAAAGGTCAGAAACGCTGAGAGGGCCCAGCTCCTCCGCTGGAAACAGTTTAACAACACTTGAATTGATGATGCGTTGTCAATTCGATTGTTTCTTGGCCTTTAGGAGCTTGCGCTGATTGGAGTGATTGAAGCGTAGCATTTAAGAGGCCTGTTATTTCTAACAACTTGCCAGGCTGACATCAAACAGTCGGGCTGTGTGCATACATGAAACGCAGCAGGCTAAATATTAAACACTTGTGTGCTAAGCTCATGGCGTTCACTGCAGCTGAATACTTTTGTCTTGTTTTCTAAAATTCTCTGGTTCATACTAAGCCTGGTTCCTACAAATGTAATCTACCCAGACAGAAGAGTTGTGACTTTGAAAATTGTTTATGGTTTTCACATCAACTCCCGGCTTTTTGCTGTTTGTGCTTTATTCATTAATGGATGGTTTATGATTGAATCGCAGCTCTGTTGAGTTAGCTTTAGCAGTGAGACCGAATAACCTCAACATGGAGAAAACGACGACATTTGTCACCAAAGTCTGAGTCACATCTTTAGGCTGAGCTAGCTTGACTTTCTCCAGTGAATAAGGTCCAAGTTACCATTATGGCTCTCGGATAACAAGGTAAGTACTTTAACCACTTTTAGACTTGCTTTTTAAACTTATCTCTAAAGAAGAACGTTTTAATACTCTCTGAATCAAATCAGAATGGCTGTAATGGAGGAAGTATCTGCTCAATCTGATAAAGAACAAATCATAAATGTCTGCTGACATACGAGGAGAGCGGGTTTGCATTAATAAGACAGCAGTTCAAACCTAGGGGGCCTCTCAGGAATCAAACAGGAGGTTTTTTGTTGTTTTTTTTTCTTGTTTTTCTTTTCAGTTTCCATTTAGTCTGGTCATGCACCACTCGTCTCAGTGTCTCTCTCCTGAACCTGTCAGGAATTTAAAGTATTTTATTTTCTCTAAACGTAAACACTTCCATTCCAAGCATCTCATTGGGAAAAGCTTCAGCCGTGCTGTGAGCTGTGTGTGTTGTCGTATCTGGAGAGGTTTGCTAAAAGTGTCTAAACATAAGGCAATTTGCCACATTTTGGGGGGAACAGCCAGATCTGTCACGTCTCTAACCTGTGTTTTACTAATTTTTCCCCACATCTATTGAAAATGAAAACTTGAGTGCCTTATGCACAATCATTAGCTGAATTAATCAGAAAGTAGATCAAAGTGGGTCAGTTTGAGCCCGAGCATTCAGCATGCTGAGGTAAGTCAATCTGCAGGCGCAGCATCTGCGTAGCGTAGCATAAGATAAGTCAACGACTTCGTTATTACAGGGTCATTGTTGCGACAATAAGATAAGTTTGTGTGTACATGTGTGTCTGATGCATAAATATATTTACTAAAATCTGTCTTTTTATGCTATTGAAAGACGGTTAGCAAATGGTGTGATGGGATGTAAAGCATTTGAAAACACATTGTAGCAGATTGTTCTTTGAAATTATTCTGAACAGATTGTCATGTCAAGGAGATTGATAAAATGTCTTTTAAAATATGCTGTTTATTTTTTGACCTTTTGGGTTTCTGTATTCGGCTCTCGCAGCTGATATGCTCTCCATGGTGTCAGAAACCTCCTTGTTCATTCCACCATAACTTTTTAAACACATTTTTAGATCTCGCAGGTCTTCAAAGTTGCTTAGAGGTTTTTTTCTTTTTTCTACCCTTCCTCCAATACGTCAGGAGTGGATTATTCATTGATCCAGCTGTTTGTTTGTTCGTTTGCTTTTTATGTCCGAATCATTCTTGCATGTTCTCTCTCTCAAGTTGGCTTTATCCGGTGCCTTGCTTTGTTCACTCAGAGAATGACAGGATCTTTCCTCTTCTCTCTCTGTCTGCTTTTCATCCTCCCAGGACACGATTGCCATTAAGAAGCGCAGCTCCAGAACGAGGAGAATACGACCCGTCTCCACCAGGCTGAGTGAGTACTCACCCACATATATTTCCCCCTCATTGAGCTTGGCGTGCATCGCGTCTTTGAATCCGGGTTTGAACGTCTCCTCGTTGCATCTCCTGCCCTCCGTGTCGCCACCGACAGGCTTCTGTGACGACTCCAGCTCCTCTCCGCCTCCCTCTGTGCCGTCGTATTCCTCGCCGCTGTCCCACTCGGCATCCTGGGAAGGCCTGTCGGAGCTGCCCACGCAGGGTCTGCCGCTGCACCACGTGACGCGCGTTCGGCCGAGGCCTCCTCGGAGGCACCGGGGAGGCCACATCACCGCGGAAACAGTAGGGACAAATCTTTTCATCGCCATTAAGTTTTCCATTTTTTTTCTTTTTCTTTTCAATCTCTGTATTTAACTAATGTTTCCTGGCATTTCGACTTCTGTCTTTGTCAAATACCATCTATCAAATGGATTACGTCATCTCAGTGCATGCAGTGCACTCCATTTGTTTTACTGAGTGCATAACTTTTACAAACGAACCCCGCAGAACTAGCCTCTCTGAGGGTGTGTGTGTGTGTGTGTGTGTGTGTGTGCGTGTGCGTGTGCGTGTGTGTGTGTGTGTGCGCGCGTGTGTGTGTGTGTGTGTGTGTGTGTGTGTGTGTGTGTGTGTGTGTGTGTGTGCGTGTGCGTGTGCGTGTGCGTGTGTGTGTGTCTGTGCCCAGCACTGCAGTGAAAACGGAGGAATAAGCCCTCTGGATGACGGACTCCCAGATTTTTATACAAAACGAGTTTTACCTGACAGGTAAGAGACACCTTGATGTTTTCCACCTCCCGCCGTGGAATCCCGCTAACAAAATGGCCACACACTTTACAACCTTAGCCTGCACATTTGGTTTTCCACAAGCTACTGCTGCCGCTTCTTAGATTTTATTTCCACTTTCGCTGCAGTCGTCCACTTTTGACATTTTGCAACAGATTAAAAATGAATGAGCACTTTTGATTTACATGAGGAGTCCATTAGATTGGACATTATGTAACAATAAATAAAGTTAGCTGAGAAGGTAGAAAATAATTTCTAAAACAAACAATTAAATAATGCGAGGATATAAAAATAACATTTCTAATAAGGAAAAACCAACCAGTCAAAAGGAGCACCAAGGCCCTGATCGGCTCTGTTTTTTAGCTTAACTGCATCATCTGGAAGCTGCTGGCTGCTTTTCGTTGATTGTGCTGTCGATAAAACTTGGTGATGTATCGGGTCTGGGAGATAAGACGTGGCCAGACGGCTAGGAATTGATCCTGTAACAGATGAGAACCCGTGGAGTGAAGCTAACACCGTTTCTGTTGCCTAGTTCACGAAGGAAAACTTTATTTATTTATTCTTTTTCAGTCCTTTTTGCCGCCTGCATATGACGAGTGGATTCAGTGAGTTACAGACATATTAAGGTGATGTGACCAAAGATAAGATGAGGAAAAAAAACTTTTTTCTGTAATGTGTTAATTGCACAGAGTATTATCATTTGTTCTGCTAGAGTGCTAGTTAAACAGGCAGAACTCTGAACAACCGTACTTTCCAAAAAGCTGTACCCCGCTAAAGCATTGAGGAACTGAGCTTGTACAGGTTCCATGCTGACTTTCCAACCTGCTAACTTTGGGGTTTTTATTGCAAACAAAAAGAAATAGCGCTGATCCACTCATCAGGAAATTCTGTGCTTACTCCAGAACCTTCACTTGCTTACCATTTAACAAGGGGTGCCCAAAGTGGGTCCTGGAGGTCCGGCATCCTGCATGTTTTAGTTTTCTCCCTGGTTTAACGCACCTGGATCAGATGATGGCTCATTAGAAGGCCTAAGAAGAACATTGACATGCTGGAAAGGTTGTTACTCCCTGCAGAGAGAGAACTAAAACATGCAGGATGCTGGACCTCGAGGACCCACTTTGGACACCCCTGCGTTAGAGGGACTTGAAGCCATCAGCACGGTAGAGCAGAAAAGGAACTTTAGGAATAATAACCTTTTAAAATCACAGGCAGTAACTGTGCAATATATTTATGTAGAGGACCAGAGAAATATAAAGCAGAATGGATTTATAGCAGTGCAATCATTTAGAGACCAGAACATCCTGCTGTATTTGTTCAATAAAAGGCAAGATATAGTAGATAGACGTGAATAGGAAAGGTAACCTTGCATGATTTCTCCTTTTATTTTGTGCTTTGTGTAAAATAATATACAGTTTTTGGGGTTTGTTGGGCAGCTCAGGGTAAATAATGTGATGTTACAGAGCGTTGGTGTCACCTGGCAACTAAACTCCCCAGTCTGGATAATCAGCTGCGAGGGTAGCCTAGCGACCCACGTGTTATTTTGCAGATGAGGTTGGCTTCAATTTTCTTGTCCGATGATGTATTTCATGTTACCAGTTTGAAATAAATGAATGAAAATTGGTTGTGGTTTGTTCAAATGTTCCGGCTCACATGAGATTTCTGCAAAAAAAAAAAAAACTTTTTTGAGCACCTGTAGAAAGTTTTGCTTTCAAGCTGGAGTATTTAAATCAGAAACAATTTCTTCTTCTTTTCTTTTAGTATTTATCTTTTTCAGAAGGCTTCTATAAAATATTTTGGTAATTGTTTCTGATTTGAATCCACAACTATTATTCAAATTCAAAAATTATCCCAAAGGGAAATTAAACGTTGTTGTGGATTCTTCAAAGAGTTATTATAGACGCTGATGACTGTGGGCAGGAAGGATCTGTACCCTGTTTTTGCTATGACAGTCTCATAAGGTTTTTTTAATGTCACAAAAAAGGACTAAATTAAGACATCATGATTTTGTTACTTCAAAAAATATGATTGATATTTTTCTAGAAAAAATGGCTACAATGAAAATTATTAACATCAGTGTATATATATATATATATATATATATATATATATATATATATATATATATATATATATATATATATATATATATATATATATATATATATATATAAGCTGGGTAGCTCTTGAATTGCTACAAGATAAAGCTGTATTTTCCTCAACCCACTGGCTGCAATGTTGACACCTTGAGATGCTATGAGACCTAAATCCTGAACATCATGGCATGGAGTGCATCCCAGTTTTCCATGTCTGGCAGAAAACCATTCATTTTAGCTTTTAAACTGGCTCTATTGATCCTGTGTCCAGACAGGGATAATCAGTAGCCTAACAACACGACCTGTTTGTTCTGAAGATCCTGCAGCTTCCACTTCTCTTCCTAACATGGCGCCTCCTCACCCTGACTCTCATACTGATAGGAGGAACCACAGAGCTCTGTTAGGTTAAAGCTCATTTTCTGAAGTTGGGATATTTTTCCTCCAACAGGTTCCAGAGGAATCACCTCAAACCAGATGTTGGACTGGATTTTATTTCAATGTTATTTGTGAATGTTAGAGCCTCATTTTCAACAGTGGAGCTATAAAGGTTGAAAAATGTTATTATTTTGGAGAAAATCTCATCAACATCAATATTTCCACTAAATAAGAGGTAAAAAACAAAATTGTTTGATAAAGGAAAAGCCTCTCAGACTCTGAGTCCGACAGCACCAAACTATTTTTTTATATTAGACAATTTAATTTCACACAATTATCGCGGTGGAAGCCATTTGTTTGTTAAATACTGAAACATATTAACCGTGTTTGATGTTTCTTGTGAATGACTTACAGTCACAAAGAACGAGGTAATTAGTCCAAGTTTGTTGTTTATTGAAAGTTCATAAACTACAGCTGCTGTAAAGCGCCACAGTAAAGGTAAAACAACGCGAACAGGTGATCAACTCTAAACCACTCCTACCTTTTTACTCTCCGTCTCTCTCTGTCATTTAAGCACACCCGTTGCCATGGCAACCTCCTGCGCTCCACAAGCCGACCAGAGATTACATTAAAAACATAACATTCAGTCCGTTACTATATTAGGTTTGCAGACTTGATATTTATTTTTACGATCATTAATAAACCTCCCTGAACACAGCGGTGGTTGATTAGTTAATTTTAAACTCCTGCTCTGCTCGTTATTTTGCCATGGAACCGAAACGCACAGAATTGCGCAACACCTTGTTGAAACAATAATCACTGAGATTATTATTGTTGTTGGATCATTAATTTGAACACGTTTTGTTGATATTTTTGTTGTTGTTCTTTAATAAAGTTATGAACGTTTTGATAAGAAATCAAAGGAGGACGTGCTGGTCTCCTTGCGGCGTTCAGTTTGTGCTAATGCCAAGATTGACTCAAAACCTTCCGTGATCGACGTGTTGCAGCCCTGCTCTAGCAAAGCACGAACAGTTCAGAAATAATATGAAACGGGGGAAAAAAGTTATTTACTAACTGATTAAGTCGTGTTTTAGATTGTTCTCGAAAAACGAATCAGTCACAGCTAATTAGTGGGTGAACTCACGGCTGCACAGTGAACACTGATTTTTTGCAGCACACAGCCGCTCCCCTCTCTTGAGGGTATTGCGTACCCCCTCTAAATCTTTTAGGGGTACGCAGTACCCTGCCGTACCCCCTTACTTTCACCCCTGTATATATATAAAGCCATTATTGTTGTGTCCTTAAGACACGTATCCTAGCAACGCCCCTACTGCAGCAGCAGAGCAGACAAACAGGTGACCCAGATGGCCATGATGAATTCGGTGACATCTTAACAGAAGGGGCTCGTGTGTGAACCGACAGGATGACTGTGTTGAACTGGACTGTGTGTGTGAGAGTGTGTGACATGCAGCCTTTCTCCCCACTTTCAGTCAGCTTTCCTCCCTGCATAAAGCACACTCTCTGAGGAGGAAGAAAAGGAGAAACATGCTGGCCATCTTTGGCTTCCGTAAGAACCGCAGCCAGACCCTGTCCAATCAGGGGCCGGAGTCGGAGGTGGAGGTCTACGGCGATGGGTGTCACACGGTTGCTACGGCGCCCACAGGGTGAGACGTTTTCCACAGACACATGAAAAGACTTTATCCAGTAGGAATGGCATCTCACTATGTCCCTTAGTTATCCACCAAAACATCTAAGGTCTTACTAATCAAGCAACTTCTGAAGACAAGTTGCAACAGATTTTGCTTCAAGGTATCAGAGCAACAAGAGTTTTTAACTGTCAAAAAAAAAATGGGGGAACTATGTTTAATTTTCCTGTCCTATGCACAACTTTTTGTTAGTGTTTGACAAAAAATAACAATAATAATTTGGATTAAAGTTTGTGGCTGTAACACCACACGATAGGTTCAAGGGGTATAAATACTTTTTCCTAAGCATTTTATTGAACCACAGGCTCAGAGTTTCTAGTGGTCAGCTCTTTTCGGTTTTCTCATGAAAATCCGCTGCTCTGAGCTGATAAATTCTCAACAAACGCCGCTCTGAATCTCCATGTTTCCTGTGTTGACTTAAGGACTCACTGAGAGCTGCCAGTGCAGCAGCAGGCTGATGTCACAGTGTTTGCACAGGTGTGGATGACAGCTGGTGGCTCCGTTTTGGATTCAAAAGTCAACTAAGTAGTTAGAAATGGCCTCATTTCTCCTTAAGTGCAGATTAGGCAAGAAAAACCCAGATCTTTACTAGGAATAATGATACCTCTTAATTATGCTGTTTGTATCTTAATCAGTATTCATACATTGAGGATATTATTACATATTATTGTGTATTTTCAAGACTCATACTGCTCTTTTACAGCACAATCAAGTAACTATGTAACTTCCAGTTGTTATAAAAATGCTATGTGTGTCAAACATGAACAAAATTTGACTTTGCAGTTTGACACTTTGTATTTTGCCTCTGTCTCTTTAAGAAGCTCTTGTTCTGCCTTCAGCTCATCATCACCACAACGTTCCTCCATTAAGTCGTTTACAAACATTCTTCAGAGCTTAAGACTGGGAAGTAGTTCCTATGATGAGATCAGCAGGGATTTGCTAAATATTGCTGCCACTAGTCTGGAGGAGATGCGTTGAAATAGGCGGAGCTTTGTGAGACCGATTGTTTAGGCTCCCCGAATGGTTTCCTCGGGAGATGCAAAGGTTTCCCAGACATGCGTGAAAGAATCAAAGCAGCATTCCAGTCATGTTTTTGATGATAGAATAACATCATAACATGATACAAAACTCAAAAAAGTTGATTTTACATAATACTCGCCCCTCTTACACACTCTACACTGTGCAGCATGGTAGTGGCAGCATCATGTTCTGGGAATGCTGTCCAGGGTATCTGGTCAGAGCTGATGGGATGTAATGAGCTAAATACAGATCTATCCTGGAATAGAACATGCTAGAATGAACGAGTGAACACTTTTGCGACACTTCGTAGTTTTATCTGCTCAGGTTTTGTGTCCGGTGTCCGATCAGCTTGTACGCGATCTCTTTTAGGACAGCAATGGAGAATGTATACACACTCCTCCAAGCTCCGCGGCCGGCCGCCAAGTCCCCCAGCGAAGGGGCCGACGGGAAAATAAATGATCAACAGGGAAAAGGCGCTCTTATTCTGAGTCCACCACCGGTGCCGGGGATCCCTCACCCAGGCGTGGGGGGAGGAAAACACCCCTTCTACTCTCCCCGAGAGGTACCGCGCACCCCTTCCTCTCACTCTGGTTGCTCATGCTTTCACCGCGCTCAGTCTGTTTCGCCTCTTCGTCTTGTTTTGACAGATCTCTGAAATGGACTCCGTGTTCGAGCAGCCAGTGGAGACGGATAAGTACTGGGTGGACGACAAACAGCGGACAGAAGTGCTGGAGGCGGAAGCGGACTGGATGATCGAGAGCCGGCCGGGCGAGACGCCGGCAGAGAGGCAGCGCTTCGACGAGAGGAACCCCGGAGAGCCGAGGGCATCCGACAGACAGACCGACAGGTACTGGACTGAGAGCAAGGCCGTGGAGAGGCAGTGGACCGTCGACAGGCACACCCAGCGGCAGATCGACAGGAAGATAGAGAGGCAGTGGCTGGGCGGCAGGCAGATTGAAAGGTCGTGGTCTGAGAGCAGACCTGTGGACTTACAGGTGGACAGTCAGTGGACGGGGCGAAAGCAGGACAGACAAGTCCAGGCGCTTCATTTGGCTCAAAGGCCGCTGCCTCCGTACCCGTCGGAAAGGACGCCGTCGCCCAAACAGGAGGGGGACCTGTTGAAGAGCAGTGCAGAGGCAGCAGCCATCGAGTGGCATCCCCAGGACCCGCAGGGAGATGGAGGGGGTCCTGCAGATGGGTGGAGGGGTGGCGGAGAGGCAGGGGGAGGCCGGAAACCAGAACCCCCACCTCAGAGCAGCAAACCCAACGTGACCCGACTGCGGCCGAGACACAGGAGGGAGAGTTCAGACGCCCTGCCAGGTACAATTAATCAGTCAGTTTATTCACTCGATTTAAGTCAGTGATATGTAAAGTCCACTTTTTTGAGCTTTACATTGTGATATTATCCCTAATCAAAAACATAACTGAAGAGTTGCTTTCATCCTTTAATCTCCCACCGCAAACTGTGCACAACGCTTGGTGGGACCTAGCCCCGCCTTTGAGGTGCAGCGCCTCCTCGGTGCTGCAGTTTCCAACCTTCCACCTCACAGAGCAGCCGCCCCTCACAACGCCGCGACTCGACTCCTTCAGACTAACAGCAGCAATTAGCAAACTCCTGGTGGAACTGAGCATCTGCTGAGATCTTTATAGGTGCCACTTCTCAATGCAACGCTGGTGAAAACGTTGCTCCGGGGTTAATAGTGGAGTCATGTTGTGATGACCTCCTGAAGGCGGAGTTTCACAAAAAGCAGGAGTTTCTTAAAGAGACAGTGGCCCAATTTCAAGCCTCTGTCTTAAACATACATTTATTTTGAACTTAAGACCAAAAACGTTTGTAAATTAATTGGCAATAATCTCTTTCTAGTGTTAAACATACCAAATAGCATTTATAACTTAACTAAATCTCTTAGTTTCAAGATTTTTGATAGAATAAACAATTTATTAGTCTGTTTTCTGGCATTCATTTATATAAAATGATTTTATATAAAGTGAAACAAGCAAAGGTTTGGTGATGGTTTTATATGTGCCTATGCAAAAAGTCAGATATGGAACAACAAATTAATAATATAATGCCTGGGAGTGCTGACAGTTATGATACTTTTTTTCAGTTATGAAAAAAAGTATCATAACTGATACTTTAGTAAGAATGTAGTAGTACATTCTTACTACTAAGAATGTCCTACTACATTCTTAGTAGTAGTCCAATACTTTTACATGGCTTCTCCTTTATGTATTTTACATGAGATTTCCTGTTAAATTTATGATCCAAAACAACCTCTGAAATTTTAACTTCCTGTTCTCGTTCTACTGGATTATCACCAGCAGACGTAATAATAGAATCATGTATTTTTCTGCTGCCAAAAATCATAAATTTTGTTTTATTCCAGTTTATTGCTAACTTATTGAACATAAATCACTCATTAAGTTTAGATGTCACAAGCCGTATGTTCTTTAATGTTTTTTTAAATCATTCCCAGAACAAAATGATCCCAGTCGGTGCTATCATAAAGCAGATTTGAGTTTGGCTTCGATGACAGCAAAATTTCTCTTGTGATCGTTTGGTGCAGAGGAGGAAGGCGATGAAGAGAGGGATGCTGGGAAGATGGAGAGGAGAGAGAGAAGACGAGATTCCGAGGGTCAGCCTCCTCCCATTCCCGAAAAGGTGACGAAAACAAAATGTTTGACCTGCTGAAAGGTATCATACTCTGTGGTGAATATCCGCTCTGCACACTCTGATGTTGTGCGACTTTGGAAAATAAGACGTGAATAATGCGATTCGTGGTTAATGAGCTCCACCAAGAGCACAATTCAAGGTTTAGATTTTAAAATGACAGCTTTTCCCGGAGGGTAACGGATTTTCTCGTTGCTGTTGTTGAATTGTGCCTCGCAGCCAAAGACCTCCTCCTATGTGACCTTTTCTAAAGAATCGGCTAATGAAAGGAACTTACCTCCTCCTCCGGTGCCGCCTCCCGCCATCAAGCCGATCCACGGGCTGCCAGACAGAGCAGCGAGTCAAGGTACCCTCACCACAAATCCTGATTAGCAGAGAGAAGCCAGGATTCAGTCTGAATGTATCCAAACAGAGAGATTAGCACCTGTAAACCGGGTCTTACAACGAGCAATCTGACTAACGGAGGGTTTATCTGTTTACTGCTAAATTATATCAGTCAGTCACTTCAGTTTCTTGTGGACATTCACGCAAAATTAACAAGTTCCAGCATTTTTTGTGCACTAATATAACTGGGAGTTTATTGCAGATTTTTCTCAAAAATTGTCAAAAACATTCTTACTTGTACTAAACAGCTGCCTCATTGATGTCAGATTATATAGTCCATGATCTATTCAGCGAGTAATAAAAAGTCACATTTACTGACATGACTAAGTGCAAATATTTCCAAATTAGTTCCACAAACACTTTGATTTTTATTGCAAAAAAAATCACACAAAATAATCACAAAATCCTGGAGGGACTGAAAAGATGTTCAATAATATTTAATTTTAAGAATTCATTGATATTTTAGCAGTGTGTTAAACAGGTTTTATCAATACATTCTGGCACAACCGGCTCTTTAAGAGCATTAATGATCTTGATTTAGCCCAAAACGAAAATGAGTTTGACCCCCCCCCCCCCCCCCCCCCCCCCGTCTTAGATCTCATAATAGAGTCTGTTAATGTCGGTTATCGGCCAATAATAGTATCGGTTATCGTTATCGTCACCAAATTTTCACACTGTGCTGCATCACTGTAAAAGTGGAATGAGTTTGAATGCACACAACACTTTTTGTTTGAAAAAAGGCGCATGTAAGGAGGACGGCTCTTTGATTGCAGCTGTTTGAATGTTTTGCTCAGGTGACGAAGGACTGAGACCTCAGGCTCCCGTGAAGCCGCAGAGGAACAGAAAGGCGATGTCCTGTGACGCAGGTACAACATCGTTCTCTGGGTTTATCCATTAAAAGTAACAGCTGTGGTCGTCGCTCACCTCCAAAAATAGGACGTTTAACTTTTCATCATGTAAAAAAAAAGAAAGAAAAAAAGTTTGCTGAGGTTTTTTTCTTCTTGTTTCTTTAGAATATTACAACATTTCCCCGTTTTGTAAATTGGAAGACAGTTTCCATTTGTCTGTGAACTTTTTAAGCGAGCTAAAACCCATAGAAAGCAACCATATTTATGATTTTTTACAAACTAAAGTTACATCTGAATGCAGGTGCAGCGACGACACTCACCTGAAAGTCTCCTTGAACCTTCTTTTGTATCCTAATGCAGTTTGAAGGGACTTTTCTTTGCTTGTTTTCTTTCTCGGAAACCAGAAAAAGCAGCCAGCCCTTTTGGAGATGAGGTGGTGCATATCTCAGTGTGTTGTTGCTGTTTGTGTAAAGTGTGTTTTTTCTAACTGTTGACTTGTCTCCTGTCCCTCACTGATCTCAGGCTCTGAAAGAGAAAGCCCCAATAACATTGAGAAGCCCCCAAATCGCAAACCCCCCGTGAAAAAACCTAGACTACCACAAAACAGAAACAAGTCTCTGGACTTGTCTGGTACATGTCTCTCTGTTTTTATCTGTGTGTGTACGCGTGTGTGTGTGTGTGTGCGCGTGTGTCTAACGGAGTAGGAGTGTGAGTCAAAGTTACTTACACTTTTGTATCTGGGTACCAGTGGAGCTCACCTCCGCAGCATCATTTATTTTTTTTTGTTCCTTGCAGACAGCTTCAATGCCGCACCTGGTCACAGCGAGCTGGTGTGACGGCTGGCAATCCCAGGGTTGCCATGACAACGGCGGAGGGCGAAGAGCACAGGGCCTAGGAGGGAATACGACCAACATCACGAAGCGTCGCCGTGGTTTCTGCTGAAGCGCTCCCTCTGCCTCCCGTATTATTTCCCGCGTCAGAACCCGCAGTCTTTTTGAAAACAGTATTCGCTACCTTAGAGAAGTAAACGATCGTCGCCGTGTGTGTCGCTGGAAAGCGGGCTTAGCGCTCGAATGTCGTGGCTTTGTTTTTTGTTTTTGGCCAGAAGATAAGTGTCTTTGTTAGAATGTGGTTTTTCTTTTCTTTTTTTTTCTTTTTTTTTTTGAATTTGCAATGCATTTATTCGCTGATCCAGTTGACTGCCTTGATTGACACTTGAAAAATTAGTTGCTTCTTATCAAATGAAACCTGACGATTTTTATCTAGTTTTGCTTTCAGGAAAGGTAATATATTTTATAGATGAAATAAATATTATGTATAAGCACCCTCACATTATCAGTTATACATGAATTAAAAAAAGGTGAGCTTCTTCTACATGCATTTGTATTTTATTGCTTCAATTTGTAATGGCAGCGCAACTTGTAGGGATGGACAAGGCAACTCTTTTGAAGGAAAATGAGATAACTATGACATAATTATTTTTATGTTTTTCTTCACCAAAAAAACTACATTTTCCATTTAAAAACATCTGTGCATTTCAGTTATAAGCTGCATCATGAATGATTATTGCATCACAGTCCCTTTTTCCTAGTGCGCTATATTACAGCCTGAATCATAATTTTATTTTTATAATTATATATATATATATATATATATATATATATATATATATATATATATATTTTTTTTTTATATTTTACCTTTTTGAAATTTAAAATTACCCACTTGTATTTAAACGTTTTAGTTTGTAAAGATTAGTCAATCTTAATTTCTTTTGATAAATAAATTAAATGACAAATCACTTTCTAAATATATTTTTTTTGTTTTGTTTTTTACACGTAAATTAACAAAATTCTAAAATATTAAATGAACATGCACATATTTATATCTGAGCTGACGTCACTCCAACCTCACACAATATTCTCACAGTGGACGTAAAAGATATTGTCTTTCTGGAAGCACAGACTCAAGGTCTCCATGCACAATTTGAATTTATTAACCTGGCATAACCAGCGGGGAGGTTTGGAAAAGAAACGAAGAATTCACCAGAAGGCCTTCAAGGGCCAACAGGTTCTGTTCTGACGCCAGCCTGGGATAAATACGCGATCCGGCCTTGACTTTAAAGCAATCCCTGGTTTTAAATCTCTCAGCTCCAAGTTCAGACAACAGACAGGTCCTTGACTCGTCGTCTGTAACCTTTTATTGCACAGCAGGAAAGCAAATAGATCAATGTTGGTCTTAGAAATTGATGGCGAACAAAACCTCAAACTAAAACCGCCCCAATGTCGGCTACAGCCGTAACAACTCAGATCAAAAACGATGACATTGCCTCCTCCTCACACGCCAACCTCACAGGCTCGCTTTCGGGCTTGTTTCTGTCGCCCCCAAGTGGCGACGAGGCCGCAACTGCGACGAAACTAATTAAAAGCAGCAGAATTATAATTGCGGTTAATTAGCGGGAAACTGTTTCAAATGAAGTGGCCGTGATCGCAAAGAGAGATTACAGCTCAGGACGCGATAAGAACAGCTTCAGGGTCCCACGGTAACGACCCCACAGACGCCTGGTTTTGATTTCCACGATCGCAACGTGGCTGCTAAATTTACCGCTTGACTTCAGAAATGCCCCCTCGGGTTGGCATGGCAACGCCGTGTGGTTACACGTAGAAGAATGTGAAAACAGCAGGGGGCGACTGATCCCTACATATGAGGCAATCACTGAAACACACACACACAAACACACACACCTGAACCGGGTTGTCATCGGCAACCGGGTTCTGACCTTTTTTTTTTTCTTTCAAGAGATTTGCTATTATGAGTCAGATGTGAGTTATGTGCAGAGAGGAAATCTTTGTTTGCAGTTTGATGAAAGGAAGAGGGAAAAGGCAGGTTTTCTACAGTCAAAGATTTTTTTTTATGAATAAACAGAGTCATGTGCTCTTAAAATCTCACTTTTTTTGGATTCCGTGTACGTAAAAAGTAATTAAAACATGAACAACTCTTCCCGGAAACAATTTAACACTTCAAACTATAACTTCAGTTCAAACCATAGACATCCTAACCAGATACAACTACATATCACTCTCAGCGGACGTCTGGTTTGATGTTTAACGACTACTATGCCTCACATTTATTGATGCAGAAACCACTTTAAAGGACAATCGATTAGACTTGATTTCGTACTTCCTGTACTCCTCTTCGTCGAGGAAAAAAACACCCAAAAATGGAGCGCTTCAAAGTTCAAGCTGCACCCGGAGGCATTTTATTCATTTATTTTCATTTATTTATTTTTCTTTCCCTCCGTACTCGCACCATAACTCTGAAACTAAACACCCAGTAAGTGCCATGTTGCAGTTTCTCGAGGCCAAATCGCCCTGTGTTCTTTGCAGCTGGTGCGAGAGGACACGTCACATGGCACAGGAGCCATCCGAACACATCCTACTCCTCTCATCATTCTACCGCTTGTTACCAAGCAACATGATCACATAATAAAAGGCCGAGGGAAGAGAGGAGCAAGAGAGAGAACGTGTGGGTAGAACAGTAAGACGCGAGAGCATAAAAGGATGGAGACAGCGCCGAAGAAATGGGGGGTTATGGTGCTCTGAAAGTAGAAGAATACCCCCTTGAACCCCAAAAAAGACACACCTCTCACACCAGGAGCCAGATGCTCTGGTGCCTCTTTAGGTTTGCAGTCACTGTAGGAAAGTCTTTCTTCAAACTCTCTGTTCATTATTTGAAGGTTCAGATCTGTTCCTCATGTGGTATTTCTCTTGAAATACGGCAGAATGAGGTTGCTCACTGTGAGATGTCAAAGAGTCTGAGTGAAACGTAACTCCGTGAGTGGATGACTCACCAAATCAGGACATGACGCGTCTCAGTTGTATTTAACGTGATAAAGCTCCTGCTAGCAAAGGTCACATGTGAGCTGTTCACCGCGGTCACCATAGAAACCGTTTCTACAACAGGTGACATGGACCTCAGCCTCCTAATGTCACCTTTGGCCTAGATGCCTGTTTGGTAGATGGAGCCGCTCAAACAGGCTCACCGGTGTTCTCAGGTTGCAAATGTAACAACCTACATTTTAGTTCTGTCCCGTCACAAGACATGTGGGCCAATGTTCCTCCACGTCATGTCTCCAAAAACTAGAGGCTATTTGTAAGCCTCTTGTCTTTTCTGTTTCCTTTGAAGCGGTGGATTCTTCCTCATAGAGCAGCTTTCCAGGCCATGCTGTTTCTGAACTCGTTTCACTGTGTATGTTGACCGTCACGCACCAGTTTCAGCTTGTATCTCCACAAAGTCTTTGTTGCTTTTGTTCTGGCGCCGAAGCACAAAATTTTACACCAAACTAGAGTCTTCTCTGGAGCCGGTGTGTTTCCTGGCTCACATGATGTCTGAGCATGTAATTTTCTTTGAGCAGACCTTCCGGCATCTGAATATGGAACCAGACCTGTAGAGGTCCACAATTTGCATCATGATAATAACTGATGTCTTGACTTTCCCCACAATATCACATTTAACTATCCTTACAAGACTGTGGCGAGAATTGTAATAATTCAACTTCTTTACAGGTTGCACAAAGCCAAACGTATTATGAAGAATCTGCTACTAGTCCTCAAACAATAGTCTGTATAAAGAGGTTTCCTGATTAATCTTGACATAGAGTTGCATGGATGCCAGAAAAATCTTTGGAAATTATTTATTTGTGCTTTCATAAATAGAATATTGATTTTATGAATCTCAAACTGTAATTTAATTCATTTCTTTTTGCTATATTCTAATTCGTTTCCAGTTTGACAGTTCAAATGTTTTAGATTCTGGACTGTAGACAGACAATAATGAGGATTAAGTTGTTAATATGCTGTTTCTGGATGGACAACAACTTCAAATATGTACGCTATGCTCCATGTTTACTTCCGCAAACACTGAGCACTTCTTCTTTTTATGGTGGTTGGCAAAACACTGAGAATGCTGATGCTATTGTGCCCTCTACAGCACATGCGGGACACTTTCAGGTCGTTTGCCGTTCACACATACAGCATATATTTTGAAGTGTGAACGGCCACGGTAAAAAAAAAAATCCAATTTGACAAAAAAAATTGGAATTAGGTCACTTCAGGCTGCAGTATGAAACCAACCATAGACAGAAAGCAACACATTGGGCGGCCATGCTTTTTGACCGAATGAACAACAAAATACTTGTTTAGGGTGCAGGCTTTTTGAAAGCTTGTGCCGCTCCCTGATACAGTGGCACCCTAGGCAAAGAGCCACAACGCCTGTACCAGAAACTGCCACTCTCTGCTACCTAAACCCTCACCCAGACTGAACAGTTTGCCACTGGCTGAGGCAAACAAGTGGAGCCCATTGCACAACAGCAGTCAGACTAATCGAACAAATGCTTTGAGAAATTGCCAAAATCATAATTTTTATAACAACTCCGGTTTCCTCCCACAGTCCAAAAACATGACTGTCAGGTTAATTGGCCTCTCCAAATCGCCCCTAGGTATGAGTGTGTGTGTGCATGGTTGTGTGTCCTGTGTGTCTCTGTGTTGCCCTGCGACAGACTGGCGACCTGTCCAGGGTGTACCCCGCCTCTCGCCCGAAACGTTGGCTGGAGATGGGCACCAGCAACCCTCCCGACCCCACTGAGGGAAAAAGGGTGCAAGAAAATGGATGGATGGATGGATAATTTTTATAACAGCCCCATTTACAATCCCACTGCTGCTCACAAACACACTTTGATCTCCTTGAAAGTGCCGTGAAAATCATCTTGTCAAATTTCCGGCAAGTCCGAATCTCATTGATTACCGACTTGACATTAAGGACGACAGTGGAAATATCATAATCCTGCAGGAGGATGAGGGAGGAGGAGAGAGGAATCAGAGTGAGCGAGGAGGAGGGGGATGAATTAACAGATTTAGTGTCATCTCTCAGTCTGGGAGAGCAGCCAAAGTATCGACCGCCTTAATCCGTTCATCCCTCTCTTCCTCCTCCTCCTCCTCCTCCTCATCCTCCCCAACCAAGTCTCAGCCTCCCTGTCTGCTGCCAAACCAGATTTCATCTGTTTTGTTTTGTGTTTGTCTCCCCCCCTAACCCCCATTAAGATTAAAGTCGTCTAATACTTTTTGTTTGTTAATATGACCACTGTTGACGTGAGGTTGCAGTCTTGGAAACTTTAAGCTGTCTGCTCAGATCTGGAGGCGCCCAGCCCAGCAGCACATCTGCTAGAACGGTTGCTATGCACTTGAGAGAGGGAGAGAAAATTAAAAGGGCCTTATCCAAAATTAAAAGGCATGCTAATTTTCATCATCATAAGAAAAAATGACAACACCCAACAATCCAGATTAACTCACCTTACCAGCTTATAAAGTATGGACTACTTATTCTTAAACATGGGGAACTAATGTGTAGTTTTGGACTTTTTCTTCTTTTGCTCTGTCCTTTGGTTTGTTATTTTTGTTTGTATTTCCTTCTAATTCATGTAAAGCACTTTGAATTGCCTTGTTGCTGAAAATGTGCTATATAAATAAAATTACCTTTCCTCACCTTACCTCAAACATCAGCGTTCCCAACAATTGTTGGCTTAAATTACATCGGCGGACTCGTGATTAAAGACTAAAATGCCAAAGTTTCCCCGCGGCAGAATCAGCCGCGCATAAAGGGAAACCAAATAATTAATTAATCACGATAAAACCGCTCACTGGTCTGAGGAGGGGACGGACGGTGGGGGACGATACGATACGATACGGTGCGTGAGGTGAGGTAATAACGGGAGCGCTGACAGTGAACTGCTCTCTGTTAATCTGACACTGGGTTTTCTGAGAGAGAATCAGCTCTAATCTCGCGACTAGCCCCGATAAGTCCACTCACAACCAGTTCCCACGTGTGAACGGCAGGCAGGAGTAAACACGGAACATTGTGCACACGCAGATGCAGGATGTAAGACGGTCTGGCCAGGCAAGAAAATCAATAAAGGTCCGGTAAATACCTTAAGAGTATGAACATGTTTAATCTCAAAGCTACATGAGCTCAAAGACAGGTTTAGAAGTGGGCATTTTAAAGCTTGAAGTGATGGATTAGAAGATGAAGAAGAAAAAAAAAGAAAAACACAGAGATTAGAAAAGCTAACAGTTTGGGCGTTTTAATGATAGACATAGATCATCCAAGGGTATATTTACATAATATTTCGGTAAGCTGTAATAAAACATTAGTTTCTCTTCATTTTTCTTATGATTACACTGAATTTGAGGCCGTGTTTGCACAGCCGAGAGGCATCCTGCTGATATTACTACAATATTTCAAGCTGCAGACAAAGTGCAGCTCGAATACTGTGGAATAACATTTCCACAGTTTAATGCAAAGGAAAAAAATGTATTAAACAAAAGTTATGACAAAGTAGGAAGCAGAGGTGCTGGAAGGATCCTAAAAATACTGCGCAAAGTAGAGGAGTCATTTTCAAAGTAATTTACTATAAATAAATAAATTGCATTATGTCACACTAATCTTCAGCCTATTAGCTGTTTTTTGGGTTTACTGTGAATTAAAAAAAATTTAAATGTACTGGTGTTACAGATGTCTAAATAAAGGTCTGAGGAAAAACTTGATGGCTGATGAAAATATATTGTTCCTTTACAAAAGTGACAACATTTCAATAATTCCTCACAAACGGATTTTTGAAATTTTGTCTCAGCTTTAGTGTATTGTATTTGCATTATGGTATTCACATGTATTCTTTACTCCATAACGCAACAATAAAAAAGACACATGACAAAAACCAATGTTTCCCATGATAGCATCTGAAAATGCCAAAAAACATATAAAGTGGAATTTCTTTTAAAAAACAAGCTGTGCATTTTGGGAAGAAAAAAAAATCATACCAATATGGAAACATGGTGGTTGTGTGATGGTGTGTTCTACTATCAGACGTTGTACGAATTGACAGAATGGATGGAATCATGAATTTCCAGATAAACATTAACCTCAGGAGCATCAGAGTCGATATTGAAGTTGATCCAACAACAACATGTTAATGACAATTAATTAAAGGTGCCAGTTACTTTTTTTCACATAATGATTGATTTAGATAACTAGTTCTCTCTTCATAAATTACATCATCATTTGAAAAGTGACTTTTGTTTTTCCTCAGGTTACCTCTGATTGATAATAACCTTTTGTTGTTTGTTTGTTTTGAATATCTGAAGCGTTAAAATGTGATAAACAAGCAAACATAACAAATCCTTGAGGGATGTGGACATCGTTCACTTTTTGGGACAATGACAATCAACATCCACGTTTTTCAAAACCTAGCCAAAAATGTATTAATAAAGAAAATAAACAAATACATTAAGGCAGCATAACATATATATCAAACCATCTGAGATCCTACATGTTTCACCTCATTTGACTAATTAATTGGACTGGAGTATCAATTTTTACCAATGTGATCAGTTTCTGTCGTGTGACCCCCATGTTTCCTTTTCCAGTGTCACCTATGCGTGTGTGTGTGTAATGAGTGAAGAAGACTGAGGAAGGGATGGGCGTGAGGGAGGTGAGGGCTCTTGTGAGGTGAGACGTGTAAGCCTGCTGCTTGTAGCAGAGTTAGTAGGGATTAGGACATGTATATGTGGGATAAGGCCGAGTTATTGGGACCCTGCAGACCTCCAGATCACACCATCTGTCCAAACAGAGCCAGCCCGCCATTAGCTCCGTCACTCTCTCGCTCCCAGCGTACCCGGCTGCATGCAGGTCTACTTTTTTTTTTTTTTTTCTATTGATTTAGCGATGATTCTGAAGTCAACTGCGGCCACCCGGGCCAGAGCTTCCGCAAGGTCTTTTCCTGAGTTTCTCCAACTCTGAGGGCTCATGTCACTCGACCTCACATGGCCTCTCAAAGGATAAACGGCGAAGGATGTGAGGCCTGGGCTAGCAGGGTGACAGCGGGGTCAGCGTCCCATTCATGGGTTTTTGTAGCAACAATGGGAGATGCTCTGGCTTAAAGGGTCATTGCAGTTAAATTAGTTAACTAACCATGGAAACTGTTGTGGGTTTTGAATATTTTTTTAAGCTCAACTGTTGCTGCTGCTTTTAATCAGCAGAACTTTCAAACAAGGACTTGTATTTTTTGATGAGTTTTCATGTAGTTTTTATACCCACATATATGAAAGTCATTTAAATCAGTATGACACAAAAACTAGAAATATGCTGTACCGACTGGCTTTAACACACTAAAAAAATTATTGTGCAAATTGTGCAGAATTGTGAAAATAAATGTAAACTAAACAAGTAAATAATATATTTTCTATGTTTGGTTCCAGTGTGTAACTGTATTAATATAAAGAGTCGATTTCTTTGATTGACTGATGTTCTCCTCTGTAAGCTTGTGGACGTTAACGTCTCCCTGGCAACCAGTTCTGACCATTTCACATCTTTTTAAAACCACTCCATGAAACAGGAACTGAATGTTACAAAAGCTTTTTTTTTCTCATTCTTTTCTGACTCTGGGGTCATGTTTATGTGAAAAGCCTTCATAGTGCAGCCCAGGCGGGGTGTGTTATTATATTGCTTGAAAATGGCCTCAAAACACCAATATTATCATTTATCGCAATAAGATCTGGGACTATTTATCGTCCAGCAAAATAGCCATTTTTATTGTTTCTGTAAGATGGTAAAGGCACAGTTCAATATACAGGAAAGATTTCAGGATATATGATATCTGTATTTTATTCCCAGTTGGACGGTTTCGGCCTTCTCGCTGTCATCCTGTATGCATGCAGCACTGCTCTCTGACAACTCATCCGCTCGTATTTTCAATCGTTACGGTAATCTCGGTCAATAGGTAGTTAAACGACAGCAACAGGAGGCTAAACAGCAAAAACAGTGGGTTCAAAGGTCTCACCTGAATGTGCATTAAAAATCGATAGGATAAATGCATGTACGACTGCAGATGCAGAGGATGTAGTATTTTCAGTAGAGCATGAGGTAAGTTCCTCTGTGTCTCTGCCTGTCTTTGTCTCTCCCCCTCACGGGAGGCCCTGTTGGTTTAGCTGCTAAGCTTTCCCTGGAAACACACGATGGTCAGATAGAGAAGCTGGAACAGGGAGCGTAAAAGAAACACTGGAAGAGAACAGATGTCATTTTACCAGTCTTCATTCAGGCTAGATTGCCTCTTAAATAATGTATTTATTCAGTTTTTTTCTGTTGTGTAGATTTCAGAAATATTCCGTCTGAAACTTTTGTTTGTGCTTCTCGGGGATCTTTTTTCCACAACTCAGCATGTCTGCTTGCATTAAAGGTTTTGTTTGCTGTCCAAATCAGATTTGTGATGGCACTATTAACTCACTGATTCCACAGCGAGACACTATTAAGACACACAGAGACTCAGGATTAACAAGTTTAGCTTTTAAGGAGCATTGAGAAATGCTTGTTGTGCATTTCCCCACTGAGGGTTCTTAGAGGGACAACGCTGAACTAAAAATGTTCACATTTAAGGTTTTTTTTCCCAATTCAAAGAGGCATGGGACATGACTGAGAGACACTTACTGTCAATGTGAAATTATTTAATACCTTTAATATAAAGCATTTAATTACATTTTTCAAAGAGTTGTCTAGATGTGTTAATTACATTACTAATTCTGAAGTTAAAACAGGCTGATTCTTGTAAAAAAAATTATAATTGTACTGAGGCTTAGAAAGGGAAGAAGTTGGATTGATATTTTAACCCAACTTTAGAAAATATTTTTTATTCATTTATTTTTATTTAAATGGCAGATATAACCAGGAAATCTGGCAAAATATTCTGTGGTTTCAACAAGTACAAGGAAAAGAAAAATATTTCCAACTGAACACTTTTCTCAGAAAATACGTAGTAGCAATGTTATATTATAATTTAGACTGTCATTATGCAATGATTTGCAAAATAATTGATGCTTCTTTAAATTTTCCACACTTATTGGCATTGCATGAGCGAAACACTCAGGATTTTTTTATGGGATTTAATGAAATCCCATAAAAATGTCATAATAATGACAGAGTGGCACATGATTGTGAAGTGAAAGAAAAATGGTACATGGGTTTCAATTCTTTCTTTCTTTGCAAAAAAAATCTCAAAAGTTTATTGTGCATTTTCCATTTGAATCAAGACTTTGTAAAATCATGTTTCACTATGATCATTGCTGCAAGTCTAATCTACAGAAAATTGACACATTTTGGTAAAAAATAAAAACATACTGGTGTATGAACATCTTTTTTTTTTCTTGTCTTGCTATAGACACTCGGTTACAGTTAGTTCTGGATTTGACTGGGTCATTCAAGGCCATGACATCATAGCTCAAGCTGTATGTTCATGGTCCTGCTGGAAGGTGTGTCTCTGTCCCAGTCTCAAGTCCTTTAAAGCCTCTAACAGGTTTTTATTCATACAACTTATCAACTCACGCCAGTTTCCAGCCCCAGAGCATAATGTTGCCACCACCATGTTTTACCCTGGGAATGGTGTGATCAGGGTGATATTCAGTGGGATGCATGTTGGCCAAAAATGTCTGTTTTGATCTCATCTGACCAAAGCAACATTCTCCATGTGTCAAACAGCAAAAGGTATTACTCATAGTTTCCTTTCAATAATAGTGTTCTTATTGCCATTCACCCAAAAAGGCCACATATGTGGAGTGCAACTGATTCTGTCAACTGACTTTTGGATTTCTTCGACTCCTCCAGACCTACCAGTGGTGGTTTTGGGTATGGGCAGCGTGTCCAGGATGACATGGCCAACAGGTTGGCATTAGCACTCAAAAAGGTCATCTCACTCTACAGCTGAATAGATACACTGATGCTTGTGTCTGATTCACATAAGCAATAATCTACATGGCTTCTGTTTGTTTTTTTCTAGTTTCAAATCTAAAATACTTAGATTGACCAAGCCTAAACTGGATTGTTCCCTTCTATACAAATATTTAAAACTAAATTTAACAGCAATAAAGCTCTATTCTGTTTCTCAATGTACAAAAAATTGTATTTTTAGATGGAAAAACTCACCTGAGGTGGGATTTATGCAAGAACTGCACTGGCCCTGAGCCTTCGGGTGCCTGTGGGATCAATGTTCTCCCTGCCTAGAGTGTCATTTTCAGTAGTTTGGTAGTTTGCAGTTGTTGAGCCATACTCTTCCAGTTTTCAGGATAAATGTTCCATGAAACGGGGTAAAGCTTGAGATATCATATTCGGATATAACTCTGCTGTATTCCTTGGTCTTCATGGTTCTGTTTGTTCACAGATGTTCGACAGCAAACCTTCACGGTCTTCATAGACCAAATAACACACTGGTATGAAGGGAATCAGTCGCACAGTTTTTTTTTTTTTAGGGGTATCAGATCAAAATGAAGATTCCACCTTAAAGATATTTTGTTGTAAAGAAAACTTTGCGTTCTTCTCTTACACCACAATGAAATGAGTGTTGTAGATCTGATGTGCCAAAATGTCCAAAGGCTCAAGGGGGTACAATGACTTTTGCACAAATCAGGTCCAAGCGCCATCACTAACTCTTTGGTCAGAGGGACTGTCCACGGTGAGGCAGCACAGAGTCTGTGGTTCAACTAGAGGCATGACAACAAATGTGTTTTCAGCTAAGTATTGAGTCAGGCAGAGTCCGATTTAGCAATATGACATAAAGGTGTGAGAGAAAACTTCTGATGGAATAGTCATGAGCTGGTACCCGTAGAAAGTCAGTTTCACAGCGTCTCTGAGAGTTTATCTACTGATAGGCAGCAACCCCAAAGAGTGAGATGGGAACGTGAAGGTAAGTCTGTCTGTGAGCATTAAGGAGGAACAAAAACCAAAATAATAAAAAAAGGATAAACGATAGAGAGGCAGCGAGACATTGCCAGAGTGTGTGAACATGCCTGTGAACCATGAGAGAGGGATGAGGGGGGAGGCAGAGAGGGGAGGGGGTTGTTGCAAACAGGGATTTGCAGTGAGGGGGGGGAAGAAAGGGGGCAGTGGCACTCAGTGACAGAGAGCTAAACCCACACACCATACACACGCATACACACACGCACGCACATGCACACACTCTGTTTCCTCTGTGTCTCTTTCCAAACGTGTCAGTCAACCAGTCAGTCAGTCAATTATTTGTGTGTGTGTGTCTGGTGGGGATGCCTGAAAAAAGCTCGTAACCATCCTTCATCTCTATGACCGGAGGTAAGACGATTTCCTTCCTCCTTGATTGATGCCTGTCTGATTTCCAGGCCTTCCTTTCGTTCCGCTTTCGTTCCACTTTTGTTCTTTCGCGAAGTGTGTTTTTGCTGTGACTCTGGTCCGGAGCCAGACTGAGGCCTCCATGGAGCCCTGACACTGTTTGCTTTCTTTTACAATCCATTTCAAGCCGCAGGGGTGCAGGACTAATGGGCTGTGCACCAAAGGCACCCGATGAAGGTGGATTTTTAATTAGGTGTTCATTTGGATAATTACAATAATTAAATCTGACGGTCTGTAATTAGTGTAGGTGGAAAATAGCTTAGTTCTTCTCAAGCTTTCTTCGATATCCTTAGTGGTGCAGATTGGATTAAAAAGTTTGAGCTTTTTGGTGATATTAGAACGCAGTGTGTGGTGATTTCTTTGAATTGAACGATTGCCTTCCTGGACTAATGTGAGATTATTGGTTTCCAAGATTTAAAATTATAAGGTAAAACTTTTTCTGTGATCATCAAGTTTGTCACAAGTCATATTCTGACTCCTGAACCATGTTAAAAATGTTTTTCACTTTGTTTTTTTGAAAGTCTCTTGGCCTGGATTAAAGTCTGAACCTCTTGATAATTGGATTTGGTATCTTGTAATGTGTATCTTTCTGTCAAAAATGATTAGGCCCATTTAATTTTTGTGCTCAAGTCAGTACTGAGTCGAGTGGGATGTTTATTATTATTATTATTATTATTATTATTATTATTATTATTATTATTATTATTATTATTATTAGTTGACGTTGTATGTATTGGGCTGTCTTCTGTACGGTAGGTATGTAAAGATAAAAAATCAGGATGCGACCATTCTGAAAAGTAGTTTAGAGTATCTACTTTATTTATGGAAAAGTAGGCAATTTCTTGATTAGCTCATTTAAAATAAATAAAGTTATCTTAAACAAAGGTATCACTTTTATACACACGTGTGTGCAGCTTTTAGGTCCTGTGTTCAAATACTAAAATATTGAGTTTATAAAGTGACAGCAAAAGGATGGTACTGTCTGGTCAGTCTGAGCAAACTTATAGCTTTCAAAAGTTAGCTCGTCAGTTCATCAGTCTTTGAGCTGCTTTGTGCTAATTGTGTAACATTTGAAATTTTCCGGTTTTTTAAATGATTTATGAGACGTGCAAATAAAATTTTTATGTGAGGTGAGTTTTAGTTTGAAAAGTCGTCAATGACATTGCAGCAAACCTTCTAAAAGGTTTGTTGAAATGTCAAAGTACAAACTTAAAACTGAAATAAATACAGTATGAGCTATTCTACAACCTGCACCTGTTAAGTTATTCTTATTTGAACAATCCCAAGCTGACCTGCTGGTTTCCAAAACATTTTGACAGTGAGAAAGCATGTCTGGTTGTATATTTCAAGAACTACCATATCAGTTATTGTGAATCTGACTAAATGGAGAGTAAAGACGCAATCTCTTTCTTGTGACCCTGGTTTTGTTTCTTCAGGACACAAGAATCACAGACGAGATCAAGGAGACAAACGGTTTCTCACAGTGGAAATTCCTCAATCATTTTACCTCCTGGTATCACTACTGTTGCCGTCTATGAGCTGCGCCGTGGCAGCGGAGCGGGCTTTCCTAAAATCCTGACACACGGAGAAACCCAGTAAAAGCTCCCAGTAGCAGCAGCAGCAGCAGCAGCAGACGCCATGTCTTCTCCTTCCCTCCCCATGCCGTCTCTCCCCCCCAGCCCCCTGGCCATGGAGTACCTCAACGACTTTGACCTTCTCAAGTTTGAGGTGAAATCGGACACGCCTCCACTTCCTCCTCCATGTTCGTACCCCAAATCTGGCCTGCCCCATGACCCCTCGAGCTCTCCCTACACCAGCAACCCTCCACATGACTCCAGTTTGAGCTCCAGTCCTTACAACTCGCTGCCGCCTTCGCCGACTCTCAGCGATGCACACCCGCCACCCTCGGGCTCTTCCTCCATCTCGTCATCATCCTCCTCCATTTCCTTCCCTCTGTCCATATCCAACAGCTTCACCTCTGGCATCAGCTCTGGGTCCCAGGGGAATGTGGAGAGCAGTCCCTCGCATGGCGGCCCTCAAGGCCCCACTCCTGCCTCCCTTGAGGACCTGATATGGCTGGCAGCGCTGCAGCAACAGTTTGGAGGGGAGGTGACGGGGCCCGCCACTTTGCTAGGAGCTTTGGGGGGAGTTCCAGAGAGAGGCGACAGAGAGAGGGGACCGGGGAATGGCTTTCTGGGATGCGAAGATGCAGTGGAAGCTTTGCTGAACTCAGCTGCCGCAGCGGTCAGCTCACAGGTGACGGCAACAACTCCAGGGCTATTTTCTAATTTCTTGCGCCTGTATCCTGACTTTATTCTTCTTGTTCAATCTTCCAGTTCCCAGGTCTTTCTCAAAGCTCAAGCAGCAACCTGGGAGACTCCAGCAGTGACAGTGGAGGAGACATCTCCTGCACCAAGGCGGCAGACATGTGCCATCGTCCGCTAGTCTTCCTGTCGTCCGCCCCTCCCACGCTCCCTAATGGCGCCCCTGCCTCAGTTCCCTACCCACAGCCACTCAGCCCCCAGGGCCGCCTTCATCACCACCAACATCACCATCATCATCCTCACCATCCCATGCATGCCAACCATCACCATCACCACCAGTCACAGGTCAACCAGGTATGCATCATGTACCAGACTTGTCCTCGTGATAATGGTTCGCTGAAAGTGCACAACAGGAAATCAAAGATGCAACACACTTCTACACAAATGGCCTAGACTTTTGACCACCAGTTTGACAGGTGACAATGTCCTCACAAGCTTTACCCCACCAGCAGAAAGTTGTTGAAAAGTCAGACTATCATGTTATCCTTCGTGCTTATAGAAGGTCTTTTGTGAATCGTGAAAGTTTCATTAAAAAGTAAACAAGAAAGCTTAACTAAAAGTTTATGACAAGAGCTATAATGATTTCTAAGGCAAAATCTCCATGTTAGACTTAGACTAAACTTTAATTCGGTATTCTGATGTGGAAAGCAGCAGCTTCTTCACCAACCCAGGCCTCAAATTTCAATATGGCTGCTTCACACATAGAAAGGTGTTACTAATCACAGTTATTAACTGTTAATTTGCACTTGGATTTGTATCGTATATTTGTCAGCTGCAGACAATCCAGTTTAATTGATGGTAGGGGAAATGTCTTGTCAGTGTTTAAATGCTTAAAATTTGGGGAAATTTGTTGTTATTTGTTTGCTTGACAGTCCTGTCATTTAGAATGAAGAAATAAGCAACTCCTACTGTTTTTTCCAACCCTTTTAAGCTAGAGGTGACAGAAGTCAGATTCCAGTTGAAAGCAAGAATAAGTCACAACTAAACCAAAGCAAAAATCATAAACTTTCTTTAAGAAGTCATTTAAAAGCACAACACTGCTAAATCATTTGTGTTTGCAAGTAGATATATAGTCACAATAATGTAAATACATAAAAAAACAAACTGTAAAGAGGTTTAACTGTCTTTTACAATATAATCAATCTTTATCTATTTGTAGCCTTTGTATTACTGACCACAGAGATAGATCAGACTCATCGGGATAAAGGCATTAGCCTCTGTTTGCTACTACACTAAAGCAAGTTTGCATTAAATAATTCTGAAATGATCTTCAATGAATGCAGCACCACAGGTAAATAAACTTTATAAGCTGTGTTCTGGTTGATCAAGATGTCTCGATGGATCTTTATATAGAGCACAGCGTGAGCTTACGATAATATCTGCTATTATTGCTGTACCTAATCCTGATAACTGTCACCCACACTTAGTCAGATTACATGACAGATTATGGGCATGTGGTGCCGAAATGTGCATCCTGACAGACAGACGTGCTCACTCACCCACACACACACACACACACACACACACGCAGGCACGCACGCACGCACACACACACACACACACACACACACACACACACACACACACACACACACACACGCAGGCACGCACGCACACACACACACACACACACACACACACCAAGTTTAACACATCACACGTAGCCCAAACATCATAGTAACATAAAAGTCTAAATGTTTTCCCAAACCTATTTCACATTCCTTTAACGTGCACACTCCTCTCGGCGTTGAAACTGTTGCCAGCTAGCTAACTGTGTGTGTTTTGCCCATCTGCTCAGCCATGTGGGGTGAACGAGCGCTTCTCCGACGAGCAGCTGGTGAGCCTGTCGGTGCGCGAGCTCAACCGACACCTGCGTGGCGTGAGCAAGGACGAGGTGGTGCGCCTGAAGCAGAAACGTCGCACGCTCAAAAACCGCGGCTACGCCCAGTCCTGCCGCTACAAGCGCCTGCAGCACCGGCACGCGCTGGAGTCAGAGAAACACCTGCTCACACAACAGGTAGACACACACACTGATGTTTAAAACTTTGACTGACAGACTTGGTAACACTTTATTTGACTGGGTGTGCATGTAAGACTGACGTGACGCTGTTATAAACGTGACGAAACCCCTGTCATGAAGATGAAGGAGTTTTCATGAATGCTAATGACGGTTGTCATGAAGTGTGATTCGGTAACTTTTAATGCAAAGTCAACAATTTTAATGTTTGATGCGAGGCTTAACGCAACTTTGCTTTAAGAAGTGTTAGTATTTACCAAATAATGCAAAGTTGACACTTTTAATGCAACTTTGCATTAAAAGTGCATTAAAAGTGTCACCATTTACCGAAGGACACTTAATGACAACAGTCATAAACATTCATTAAGACTCCTTCATGTTCATGACAGGTGTTATGTCATGCACACCTTGCCAAATAAAGTATTACCACAATGGTAAACATCAACTTTCTGTTTCATTTTCAAGAAACATAATGGAAACGGCATAATAATGCAAGGACACATTTTCAGAGATGAATAAACTTTAAATTCTAATGAACAGTTACCACTAGGACTGGAAGACATATGAAATATCCAGAATGAAGAAACAAAGCAGAAACAACAAATAAAATGACTTATGAAGTCTCTGTGAGCAAAACTGCCCTTCAAAATAAGGGCTTGACTGAAGACTTTTATCATCCAGTTTTGATAGAAAGAGAGAGAATTTGAAATTATTGAGTTTGTTTTGATATATCATGATGTTAATTTATTGCTTTCTATGACAAACCTTGTTGAATGTAACCCCCTTTACTCTGATGCCCCTAAATAAACCAACCAATTGCCTTCATAAGTCACCTAATTTGAAGCTAAAGTCCACCTGTGTGCATTTTAGTGTCAGTATGCATCCAGCCGTTCTGTGAAGCTAGATGTATACTGCATACTAGCAGCATCACGAAGACCTTGATGCTGACAAGGTCAGACAGAAAAGTGTGGAGAAGTTTAAAACAGTATGTTATGGAAGTATAATCCCAAACTTTGAGTATTATTTACTCTTTCACACAAAACAGAAAGCAATAATCAGAGAATCAGCTAAAAAAGCTCCTGTTGTCTCTGAAAAAGAGATGTAAAGATCCACAGCTCAGGTGGGACAATCGGTTGAGAGAGCAACTTTTTCTCCTGAACTCTTCAAATCCGGCCATGACAGATGAGAAGCTAAAAAGTCATAAAAAGTCTTGTTTGCATTTTGGCGCAAGACATGTAGGGGGCACAGCATGTGAAGGAGGACGTTCTGGCGAGAGAGACAAAAACTGAAGCTTTTGGTCTGAATGCTAAAAACGTACACTGCACATCCACCTCAACGCTGCCCACTGTGATGTATGGTGGTGGTCACATCATGCTGTGGGGAGAAATCTGAAGGAAGCCAGTGGGATGGGAAGGAAGAAATTTCTTGATTTATCTTCATGAAACACTTGAAGGTGAATCTGTATTTTTCACTTGGAAGACGATCTAAAGCACACAGACGGCAGTGGGATGGTTTCAATCAACACATATATAGTCAAAGTCCAGAACTAAATTCAAATGAGAATTTTTATTTTAAAAATTATTATTATTATTATTATTTTTACTAAAAACAAAATAAAACTGTGTTTGAACTATTTTTGCGATTACAAATGGACACCTAGAGCTACAGTTGAACCAAAAGGTTGTAAATAAAATGTAAAAATTTTATCATTTTTATCATCGGGAACAAACTACTCAAAGTATTATGTATGGGAAACCATAGTTTATACAAAACGAAAATAGCAAAAAATAAATAAATGAAGAAATAAAATAACTTTCAAATAATTAAATATATAAAATAATAGATAAAGAAAATGCTTGATGAGATTATGAGGGCATGGCTTTGAGTCTGTGTCGGTACGTCAGCACTGGCTTCCAGATAGAGAAGAATTGATCCTTCGACCCTCTTAGCGAACGCCTAATCTTTCTGTACAAACTGCATCAGATCTCCCAGACACAGACCGGCTTTAGGTGGGTCGGTGTAATAATAATATCCTTCTACGTGCAAGCCATGATGTGTGTGTGACGTTTCTTACAAAGTTTTAATGAATGGGAGGTTTAAACTTTGAGAACGTGAAACAGTGCAGACATTACCGGAACATTCTGCTGATGTATTTTACCGACTATTTCATTAAATCCTTGCAGCGCCATTAAGAAAAACTCAAAGAAGCAATAATTTTGTGTTGTTTTTTTTGTTCCCCCCCCCCCCAACTCTTTAGCTGGAACAGCTTCAGTGTGAGCTGACCCGGGTGCTGAGGGAGAGGGACGCCTACAAGGCTCGCTACGAGAAACTCCTCAGCACAAACCCGGGAGCCGGCGGCGAGGCGGTCCCTCAGACACGCACCAGTAACCCACCATCCCCGCCCCCCGACTACTTCCTCTGAGTTTACCAAGCATTTTAACAAGACCAGCCAACATGGAGCAATAACTGATGAGTGATGACACTCTGGGGGATGGAGGAGGGGGCAGAAAACTAAGATCTGTGTGTGTGCATGGTTGTGTTTATGTGTGAGAGGTATTTTAAAGAGAGGCGTCTTCAGGTAGCTTTTGGGCTTTACAAATGTGAAAAACACACTTTGAGTGACGGAAAGAAAATTAAGCGATGCGGTCTGACTTTGTAGGTAAAGAGCCTTGCAACAGTTCTCATATCCCTTGAACATTTTTTTTTTTTTTTACATTTTGACACTTAAAAACCAAACATTATACATTTTATTGACATTTTTGTTCCAGACCAACACAAAGCAGTGCATAATTGCAAACTGAAAGGAGAAGTTCTAAATCAAAAAAAAATGTTGTTCAGTCCATCTGAGTCAGTATTTTGTAGAAACTCATTTTGCCGCAATAACAGCTCAAGTCTTATCAGGGTATTTTCTCTAAATAGTTGAACTGAAATGTTTCCAGCCTGACTCCAGCTCAGTCAGATTCAATGACAACATTTTAAATCTCAGCATAGGTTTTTTTTTTTGTATTTATTTTTTTATTTCATGTCTGGACCATTCTAACAACCCAGTATGCTTGGAGCCAAACCATTCGGCTGTAGCACTCATGTTTTTAAGCTTTTGCAGGCTCCAACTAGTTCTCTATTGTTGCGCATTTCCCATCAGCTCTAACCAACAGGTGGAGAAAAAAAGTATTTATGGCAGGAATGTCCTGCTTTTCCACTTCACAGTAGTTTTGCTACTTTCTGTTGGTCCAGCACAAAAAAATAATCTCTAAAATGCCCTTTGAGGGGCAGTATAATGTAAAATTGACTTTTCTGAGAAAGAGCAGGAGTTTTTAAAGAGACAAAGACCCAAAATCAAGGCACTAAATTACAAAGTAAAATAGTATTTTTATAGCAACTCAAGTTAACATCCTTGATTGTGCTACATAATGGCACTGTGTGCCTGGAAAACACACAAAGCTGCCCCTTTAAAGTATATGGTTATTAAGCTACAAAATGTAAAAGAAATAAAAAAATAGGAGATATTCACATTTTTGCAAAGCACTGAAAATACACTTTTCTGTGAAAGCACAAAAACCTCCTGAGAGCTCTCCTGAAACCAGTGCAACAGATCAAAAGAGCTTCATAGTCCCTCTCACTGCTGAGCGTGGCATCTATGCAATAATAGAATATATCTGCTATGTACTTTCCATATGTCCAAATGAGTAATCAAGGCTCACTGTAGCATTTTTCTTCTTCTTCTTCTTTTGTGTTTTTGTTTTTGTTTTTTTTACAATACGCTGCTAAAGCTGCAGAGGTCTGAGTAGTGCAGTGATGATACGTGGAGTGATATGGGATTGGATCACGTTTCCATGGCATGCAGTTGAATATTTGCCAGCTAATATTTCACAGTTGCCTACCAAAGTTTTTAAGCTCAAAAACACTTGTTATTCTTTGTAAAATAAATAAATAGATAAAATGCAAAAAAAAAAGGAATAATCATAGATTAAAGAATGTACAAGGATACCTTTCAGAGGAATCCGTCAGTGATTGTGACATTGCTCTTGTGTTTTAGCTAAAGGAATCTCTTTTTCTTACTAGCTGAACATATTAGTTAGTGGCCTTCAGCCAAGAACAAAGTACAGACTTGCTGTTTGCTACAAACAATCAAGTTTTGTTTTTTTTTTTTGTTTTTTTCTGCTAATGCAGAGATGTAGGGTTTTGGAAATGTATTTCGAAGCAATCCATCGCAGAGTAAAGACACAGAAAGCTTGGTGTAAATAGGAAGATGTTTTTGGGGGAAGACCTTTGCAGGTCTCCTTATCCAAAGCAAAATGTGACACCACAGAGCTGGTCACTGTGGACTCAGACGCTGTGGGACTAATTAACAGGTCAGGAATCAAAACAAAGACGGAAACACAAACTGTTCTTGAGATATTTTCTGAGCTGGAGTTACAACGCCAGATTTCATTCATTAGAGGCTATTTATTTTTGTGTGAGTGTAGGTACAAAAAAAGAAAGGAGAAAAAAAAGAGAAAAGAAATCAATTGTTCTTTTATTTATTCACTTATTTATTCGGTATTTAATGTTTATTTATGTACTTCTAATTATTTCACTGGTTTCCATTCCATTAGTGTGTATTTTTACTTTCCTACAGTTGATCATTTTACTCTGTCGTGACTAGAATTAACATTATTACAGAAGCGAGGGCCATCGCCGTGGTTTCCCGCTCCCATTGTAGTGTGGTTTCATACGCGTATGAAATAAACAAAGTTGTTTAAAAAAAAAAAAACAACCTTGCATTGTGTCCATGTTTTATTGCACACCTTGCAGCGAGGTGTTAACCTCCTCTCCTCTCACGTTCCCATATCCGTGTATCTCCCACATTCTGTCCCCGGTAGGCCTTTTTTTTTCCTTTTTTTTTCTTTTTTTTGGCAGCCACATGCCCATCCATCCCTCCCTTTATCTCTGTGCTTCTATAGTGAAGCGTTGACCCTGGGTGTGTGCTGTTTGGGATGACCTCATCTTCGGCTCTACCTCCCCCTCTGTGTGTGTGTCTCTCGTTCTCTCTCTGGCCTGTATAATAGGAGCAGGATTAGGGCTATAATAGCACTATGGCTGTTCACTGCCGGCGTCCATTGTTGCTTTGTGAGGGGGGGGGGGGTTGGTGTAGGGTGTGGGGGGGGGAAGTGAGAATAGCACGACTGCTAGTGGTCAGACATATTCTGACACAAAATGCTTCCAAAACACACACATGTTGAATGATCTATCTACCTGTGTTCATGCAGATGTGTGGTAAATATATCTAAAGGTGTTCAAAGGCGGGAGACAGAGTATTGTAGAAGAGCCGGCCCAAGGCAGAAGTGCAATAAGCGGCCACTGAAGGCCCCCTGCTGGCCTGGAGGCGCCAAGGGCAATCGAGGTTTCACGGGACAGGATGAAAACTGTTCTGGTTGTAGAGACACGATTCAAACGTCAGCTTAGTGTGTCACAAAACAGAGTAGTCATAAACCTCTGAGTTTTTAAGATAAGTAAGTGGCCGTTCTTCAGTGGCGTGCCCAGACATTTTGGGGGAAAAATGATAGTGTATTAAAAAAATGGTTCCTTGTGTGGCAGTTCGAAACAAGGGCTGCCTTAGAAGTGTGAGATTTATTACAGGCCACACACTACACTGTAAATTTTTATCGTTTTTTTAATTCAAAAGGGCAGCGTTTGTCAATAGGAAAATGAACAGATGCTGTAGCACCACCTAGTGCAGGGGTGTCCAAAGTGCAGCCCAGGGGCAATTTGTGGACCTTGAACTGATTTTTTTTATGCCCCCCATTCTTGAACTTTTATGCAGTTCAAGAATGGTACAAATTTGTTTATGAAACATTTTACTTTTAATCAGTAAAATTATTACCGTTGCTCATGGCCCAGGTCAGATTAGCTTCAGCCTCGGAAAAAAAACCCCCAAACATATTCATACAAAATAAAAATTACAAGAGTTATCTACTTCAGTTTTTAAAAGAAAATCCCTCTGAACATTCCTTTAAGAAATTAATTCATTAATGAAAGTAGACGACAGCGCCATCAAGCACAGTCAATATAAAAAGATTAAATGGACCCCCACCTTGGTGGTGGTGATAGTTGTGGCCGTCGTATCAGATCCTCCCTCCAGTCCTGTAGAATCCCAGATCGGCCCTGGGAGTCAGACAGACTGTCATAACTCTGTTTTCTTAAAGAAACAACCCAATAAATTGCTTAATTGTACATATCTCCCAAGGATACCCTCACTCTGTAACCAAATAACAGGGAAAAAGCTTGTCTTGTACTGCCCTCTAGAGGCCGTGTTCTGCATCGCCCCCATCTCCGGTACCACAGGTTAATGAGAGCTTCGTGACACTGACCATCCTTCCACAGTCCTGCTTCTTCTCAAGCTACACCCCAGCTCTGTTTTCTCTCCTTTTAATTAATTAACTACATGCATCTGCAGCAGACACCTACAGAAAAGCTCTTTTCTTCCTGTCTTCTGTTTTTTGTTGGCCACATTCATCTTTCCTCCTCAGCAGGAAATCTGGATCCGGAAAGCATTTAGTAGGTGTGAGTCACACAGCAGTCAGTCTGAAGTGATGAATTACCGAGTTGCCTGCGGAGCTGGACCCGGGCCCTATAACCTGAGAAAGCAGTGAGAGAGCAGGGAGACAAGAGAAAAGAAAGGTAGGGAGAGAGAGAGAGGAAGGGAGGGAGGGAGGGAGGGAGGACGCAAGGGAGGAGAGAGAGAAAGATTGAGAGAGAAAGAAAGAGAGAGAGAGAGAGGATCCGTGCATACTTTGTAGTTGCCGACAGACACATGAGAGGTGAGAAACCAGACCGGGCCGGTGGAGCTGGTGCTCATTAAATGACTGGGCTGGGGGTTCAGAGGGTCGTTCCTGGCGTTGCTCTGTGTCTTCCGGACTCCTCACTCCCGATCGCTTCATTTCAGCTTGCAGATGCCGACAGATGTGCCCGAAGACAGGCTCAGCATCGAGGAGAATGCCGCAAAGGTAAGGAGGGCATGGGGGGGGGGACCGAGAGTCCCCTATCACCCCTCTAGAACGACTCAAACACATTAATTATCAGCGCTGTTGTTGTGACTGTTCAGAGTCACTGAGACTCTGTATGTAGCGTTTTCTGTATAGGTGTGTGTTAAATGTGGGTGGAGAGTGGGTGTCCCTAAGTTTTTTTTATTTATATATATATTTTCAATATTGTCTACTAAAATTAAAGTGCTTTCTCAGGTTATATTACTTATGCAAAAGAATATATTTTATATGTAATATTTAAAATTAAACACTGTTTTCCTCTGAAAACATCTGAAGGAGTTAGCGCCAATTAGCAGAGCGCTACCAACTGGCAAGCTAGTCCTGCATTAGTGTTCATATATTTCCACACAATTTCGCAAGTTATGGAAAAAGAAATACAGTAAAATAATTTTCGCTTAACACTGCTTGGCCTCTCTAATGTACAATGGCTTCTTGTTATCGTAACAAGTATGTAAGAGCAAAGTTGTCAAAGATTTTTCACCAAATGGCAGAGGGGTTAGCAACTAGCTGGCTATTAGTAAATTAGTATAACATATATATATATATATATATATATATATATATATATATATATATATATATATATATATATATATATATATATATATATATATATATTTTTTTTTTTTTTTTTTAATTAATTTATTTTTTTTTACACAATTTGGCAATTTTAGAAAACACAAATTGCAAAATATGTTTTGTTCAAAACCTTTACCTGTGCAGTACATGTTTGTTGCATCCTTAAAACTGATCACAAACGGAAACGATGACGGAGATAAATATTGGTTAATATCGGATCACTTACAGATGTGTTAAAAAAATTATCAACCGATACCGATGTTGATGCAGATGTATCGGTCATAACTACTTAAAATATTTATTGGTTTGGCTGCAGTGTTTAGTTGAAAAACTAATCCTCTTGAAGAATGAGATGCTGTCCCACATCAGCGTGTGACCAAGCTGGTGACCAGCATTAGGGGGAAGTACCAGGATGTACTGATTGTGCATGGGCCATTCACACACTTCAGAGGCTGCTGTTTGTTGAATTAATGTATTGTTAGCTTGTCTTCAAGCTTTAATCATCCGATCCAATAAACGCCGTCAAACAAGAGTCAATAGCAAAATAAAATTTTTGCCATTGGCAGGGAAGATTCGACACGCCTACAATTCTGCTGCTCAAACCACGATTTCCTAACAAACATGGGATGGTGCAAATGGAATTGAGAAAGATTTTAAATTGTTTAAGATTTATTGCCAATTGGCCAGGCACACAATTTTCTTAGCTTTATTCCTTGGTGTATTTTTATTGTTGCTGTTTTGGAACCGGTGCCATGAGGAGGACTCTTGCTCTGGTGACGAAGGAGAAAAGAGACAAAATTCACACGTTTTCAATGTGTGAAAATTGTACTCATGTCTTGACAGTTGTTGGAGATTTCTTCTGTTTGTTTCTTGGTTCCTTTGGTTTCAACATGTCTCTAGATAGACTATGAGAGGAAGAAAGTTTTGGGACTTACTGAAAGTGTGTTACTGTGTGTTTTGTTGGTTCAGTGTGACAGCATGACTCTGCCCAGCACCCCCACGGTCCGCAGAGGAAGCACCCCTCTGCCCATAAAGCACCAGCTCAGACGAGAAGAAGCTGTTCACGATGACATGGACTGGGCCTCGGGAGCTGTCGGGCCTTCCCCCTCGACGCTCGGCTTCGGCACGGCCCTGGACGACACTCCCATTGTCTCCGTGGAGGGCAGGCACGACGGGCCGCTGCGGATCGCCCTGCTGGGTCAGAATGGAGTCGGGAAGTCCTCCCTGGCTCTCGCCTTTGCCGGCGACATGGACCGGGCTGCGTCGGTGGATTCCGACGGTACGTGAGATTAACGGAGACGGTAAGTAAACAGCAGCGTGTGTCGTCCGAGAGCTAACCGACGCTGTCCTCCATCCTTAGGGGAGGGCTACGTGCACACAGTCAGTGTGGATGACGAGGAGAGCACCATCGTTATCTATGACAACTGGAGACAGGTGAGCCAAACAACACTTCAGGGTCCGCTCTGCTCCCAGCTCCCTCATTAGGCTGGCCGAGACCTCTCTGCAGCTGTAACCCATATGAGCTCACCTACTTTTCAAACTTTTCACAGAACTGTATGTTTTCTTCTTCTTTTTTTTTTTTGACCTAATTCCTGGTTTGGTAAGGGAGAAGTTTTTATTTCCCTTCCTTTATTTGAGGTATATACTGCAAAAACACAAAATCTTACCAAGTAATATACCGTCTAGTTTCTACTCCAAATATCTTATTTCTCATTTTGAAATAATATGAGCCTACAAGTAACTTTTGAGCAAGATATAAGAGCTTGTTTTAAATCAATAATTCCTGAAAACTACTAGTTCCATAGGTGGATTATTTCACTTATAACAAGACATATTTCCCAAGTTATAAGTGAAATAATCTACCAATGGACCTAGTACTTTTCAATCATTATTAAGGAATTATCCACTTATCTTGCTGAAAGTTTACTTGCAAGTTAGTTTTATCTTATTTCAAATGTACTAAGATATTCGCACTAGAAGAAACTAGACCAAAATTACCTCTGTGAAGTTTTGTGTTTTTGCAGTGTAGCGAAGGATGAAAATAGACTCCAAATAAGCGGCAAGTAAAATTTTTATTTCAGCTCACCCCCGGGATGCACGCGAAGAAAAAAGGTGCTGTATGGAGGATTGTGCTGTGTAAAATCTGTAGAAAATCTGCTCCTATTCTGTACCTGGAGATCATTGTTTTGTTTTTGTTTTTTTTTAGTGTTTTGTTCTCGTCAGCACTGTGGCAAAAATAATTGCCCAGGCTGGAGAGGCGTCGTGACAAAAAAAAAAAAAAGAGAGAAAAAAAAAAGGGAGAGGACAGTAAATCTGCAGCATGTGCATCTGTTCCAGCGAGGAGCGCTCGCTCTCGGCTTGTTTGCATATCTCTTCCTCTTTTCCCTCGAGTGCGTTTCAGAGGCGTCTGTGTGAATGTTGGCTTGAGCCGCCCACAGCCTGGGAGTGCCAGCTGACTGCGTTAGCGTTTCTGATTTAGACGGATGTGTAAAAAATACCGAAGGCTCACGATTTTGTTGCTGCACTCCGTCTTTTTTTGGGGTGGCGGGTCTTAAATTTGGAGTGGAGACATTGTCCGTGCTTATCATCATCAGTCTGTGCTTAGCAGTGGCGGTCCAGGCCCGTATGGGATTTAACACGGCGGCCCTCTGACTACCATAAATCAACACATCCAACTAATATCTGCTTTGTGCATTTGAAAGCATATCTGTATATCTGCATTTGTAAACCTTACAAATATAACAGCTTTATTAGTAACATGAACCTCCATGTTGTTGTTTTTTTTTACCTCTAGCAGCTGCGGTCCTTAAATACAGAGATTTCTTTCTACAAAGAAAGAAGGAAGAAGGAGCAATGGCAGCATTGACTAAAATAGTTTTCTCAATTGGTTTCAGTGTCATTCAGAAGTTTACATCTACTCATCAATAACGTGAATGTTTCACTAATTTTCAACCTTTAATTATATGGAAAAAGCAATTTGACAAAGCAGTATTTTTAGGCTAGATTGTTAGGTAGGTTGCATTTAAATCGGTTTTCTAAACTATTAGGCAACAATGAAAGTAAGTATGTTAGGAGAAGTCGATTAGAAAAGTAACACGCTTTAACTGTCCAGCATGGTGGTGGTGACATCATGCTGAGGGTCGGTTTCACTGACAGTGTTGCACAAAATTGATAGAATGATGAAGGAGGAGGACCATCTCTATATCTTTTAACTTCACCTCAAATCAGCAGCTCATCCAAGAAGGCGACTGATCACAAAAGCACGATGGATAACCAGAGCATGTGTTTTTCTAAAACCTTTGGAATGCTTTGTTTCTTCACTAAGGTTTGACATAAAATGTCCTGTTTCCCTTTGACGTCCTCGTTCCATAAAAGCAGCATCTCCTGAGGATTCCTCGCAACAACTGGGTGTTTTTATTCCACATCTTGTTGAAGTGCAAAGTGTTTCGGAGTGTAAATGACGGAGTCTCCACCTTTTTTTTTTGTTTTTTTTTTGTCTGTTTTTACCTTCCCACAGGACCTGTCGGCTCTCCAGTGTGAAGTGTGTGTCCTGGTGTTCTCCGTGACCGACAGACGCAGTTTCCACCGCACGGCCCAGCTCCGTCTCCTCCTGAGAGAGACGCAGCCTCAGACTCCCATAATCCTCGTCGGTAACAAGAGCGACCTGGTTCGCTCGCGCGAGGTCACAGCTCAAGGTGCGTTTCCGTTCTCCACCCGCCTCTCCCCGTGGTTTCGCTTGCACCTCTTGCTCTCACCCCAGGTGGCGGGATTTCCTGCTATTGTAATGGCAGTAAACAGTGACGTGAATGTACAACTGCGTGTCTCACCGCGGTGTGGGAGTGTAGAGGGTGCCACAATTACGGTCAGAGCTGGAGAGCGTTCGTAGTGAGTGTGCGGCTGCCTCTTCACATTCATAACACTTTCACAGCATTCAGGCTGTGTGACAGAGTGTGTTATTAGCTCCATTACGCGAAGGTTAAACATCACATCAATTTTGATAAACACCAGTGGCACTAAAGTCAACAACATCCTAATGGCGTAAGTGCAGAGTTTGTTTTTTTTGTTGTTTTTTTTTATCAATCGGGAAATACACTTACATAAATCAAGGATTCCCAAATGTTCCCGCCCCAAACAGCGCAGAACCGCTTAGCAAACCCATACAGTTCTACAAAATATGTAAAGAGACATCGACTATTATAATGTTTTGCTTCCTCACTTTTATTCACTAATCAATGATTATTACATCTGTTTAGCAAAAGGACGGTTCCTTTGAGTCTTTTTCCTGCCCATTTTGCGCTTGCTATGCTAGCTCGAGGAGCAAAGATTTAAAAAAACACGAACGTGGCAAATAACATTTCAGTTAATTATTTTTTGCTTAATTGTTACAATATTGATTGAAAAATTATGATGGAGTGTTATGGCTGTGCTAAAAGCAAAATAAAAAAATAAATCAGTTATAAAGTCATAAAATCACAAGAATAAAGTCATAAATATCAGAATAAAGTTGCATGAGTTTAAACTCGTTATAATACCAGAGAAAGTTGTAGTATTATGAGCATAAAGTTGTAATATTGTGCCTTTATTCTCCTAATATTACAACTTCATTCTCACAATTTCATCTTTATGTTTTTTTAAATGGTATGGATCTAATACTCTGTTTCTAATTAGAAAAGTTCAGCTCAGTCAATTTGTTCGTTTCATCTTTATTTTTTTATTTTTCCTCCAGCCCCCCACTTTAATAACCACCGAGATAAATGATATGTTCTTTAATAATTGTCTTAAATTATTTAAATCTGTGTGCCTTAAAGAAATAAAAACAAAACAAAAAAAAAAAACAAAACAAAATGAAGATTATAAGTGTGGAAAAACCAATTACAGCCTTCTTACTTTATAGGATTTGAGAGGGAAAGTAGCGGCTTGGGGTTCACCAAGTAAGTGCGCCCTGTAAATTGTTTAATTAACCAAGTGTGGTGAGCTCTGCTGCCTATCAGCTTGGAATAGGTTATAAGAGCATTTGCCGACAATTACAAGTTCATTATTCAACAGCGGGAACGATTATTCACAAGTTGAAAAGATTCAGGGCAGCCCCAGACTCTTTTTCCTCGTCGTCATAATGTGATATTTGTGCGTGGAAGTTTGAGCAGAGAGATTAATCGAACAGAATTTGGAATAAATCTGTAGCAAAAACAAAATGTGAGAAAAGTGACGCGCCGCGAATGCTTTCTGGATGAGCTATATGCGGAAAAAAGAGAAAACTATCAAGGTGTTGCAATGGCTCAGTCAAAGTTCAGATCTCAACTTGACTGATGTTTTTGCAAGTTATTGCAGCTAATGTGGCTCTCTGAGTCACATGTCTTGATAACTGAAATACGGGATACTTTCTTTAGACATTATACAACAGTTGCCAGATTTACACACGTGCAGTCAAAGAACGTCGCGTTTTAAATCAACCACAGCGCACCCTGCCGTGGGAAACGACTGCACTGCTCATTATGTAAAAGCTTCTTAATGTAACGACCGTCTGGGGTCTTTGAGGCAGGTTATATTGATTACTGCTAATGGCGCCAAAATATCTGCTAATGGCAGAAAAATCAGCGCAGCAACATTGTTTCTGTTTATAAAGAAAATGTCCTTCTAGTACGATACAAAACGACTCCAAAATACACTGAAGACGCAAACCTAGGAGTGCTGACCCTCTGGTCCACCCACTCTGCCTCTGTTTGATCCACAGCTGCACACATTCATATGTCTGTTTTCAAATCATGCAGTGGCTGCCTGATGTGTGACGTTTCTACATTATTGCTTTTCTTTATTTTAGCTTTTTGACAAAAACAAAAAAACAAAAACTGATTTCCACAAAATAATGACAAATAATTAAAAATATTTCACATAAAATAAAGGATTGCATTATAATTCACTATCTGTAAGTCAATATGTCTAATAGGCACTGGATAGGTGTTAATATGGCCCAGACCTAAATCTAATTGAGATAATACTTGTAAATTATGTTCACAGATGCTCTCCATCCAAACTGGCTGAGCTAAAGCGATTTTGCTGAAGAAAACAGAAATAAATTTCAGTCAGAGTGAAAAACCTAATAAAGATGCTAATAACTTGCAGAGCAGTGAAATCTGGCTCTGTGAAGCAATAGCTTCATCTTTATATTTGCATCATTTTCATTCCACTACTCAGTGTTGGACCCCCACATAAAATCCTAATAAAACACCATGAAGCTTGTGGTTCTAAAGCAAAAAAATATATATGAAAAGTTCAGGTCTTATTAATATTTTTGAAAAACACTGAAAATGTTCTTAAAAAGAAAAACTTTTCGCCCAGAATCTAACTCTTAAGTGTCATCATCAGAGCCGGACCACGGGATACGCAAGTTAAGCAGCTGCTCAGGGCCTCCACACCACTAGGGGGCCCCCCAAGAGCATCCTTTGATTTATTTTTGTGGTGATAGATTCCACCATGTGCACATTTTGCACACCTGTTCAAAATTTTTCAAATGGAAGAAATTCAGTTTGCTAACTTTGCTTACTGCATATTTGGTGTTTGTCTACTTTCAAATTAATATGCCATTACTTAAATACCACTCTGCATTTCAAAATGCAGATTAATCAGAGCATCTTTGCTTGTTTGTTATTCCCCAATCAACAGCAATAACAACCCCTCTATAACGTAAGCCAATTACAAATGACGCTAATCGTAGTAGGCATTTTACATTGTGTAGTGCAGCCTAGAAATTATGAAGTATTTTAAGCTTCGACGTGTCAGTGTTGGTGGCCCCAAATTAAAATCTGCATAGAGCCCCAAAAAGGCTTGGGTTATCACATTAAAACCTCTGAAGTAGATGACGGTAAAGATTCTTTACTCTGACAACATGTGGCACGATTTTTATTGACTTCCTCCCTGTCGTCTCCGTCAGAGGCCATGTCCAGCGCTGCCCTCTACAACTGCCTGTATCTGGAGATCTCCGCCTCCCTGGACCACCGCACGCCGGAGCTCCTCGAGTCCGCTGTGCGACTAGCCAGAGGTCAGCCGCCGTGGCCCCCGGGATCCAGCGCGGAGGACATGTGCGGAGGGGGTCAGCGAGAGAGCATCACCTCGCGTGCTAAACGCTTCCTCACCAACCTGATGCCGCGGTACCCGCGCGAGAGGGAAGTTGGCAAGTTCCTGAGACAGAAGTCCCGTTCGTGCCACGACCTGGGGGCGCTGTGATTTTACGCGGCGAGGAGTTTTAATAGCTTAGCAGAAACAACTCGAAGTGATGTAGTACAGCAGCAGAAAGGAGGGAGGGAGGGAGTGACGCGGCACTTAGTGGACAAAGATGTAGGATGTGAATGACAGATGGGGGAGGAGGGGTGTGCGAATTTACTGGAGAAACAAACGGGAAGGTATCGCAGTATGGTGTGAAGGATCATCCGGCGCACAGGAGATGGGAAGAAAAGCTAGCTATCATGTCAAATGGCGAATTTTTGTACACAAGTTTAAAGAAAAACAAGAAAAAAACACTGGTGTAAATAAGCTGTAGATGTGATACCTAACTGCCACAGCTTTAAAAGCGAAATAAATTGCTTTTTTTTTTTGAGCCTTCAAACGGCTGTTTCACGTTGGCCTTGAGTTTTTATTTTTATTTTTCTGTTGTCACCTGGAGCGGATGGGAAGTAATCAAAGTAGAGGAAAGAAACACAGCATAAAGGCATCTCTGCAGATATCCGTAACCTTTTACCCGGTAAGAACTCACGTTGGGCTAATTTCTTTTAACCTGTAATTGCATCCATGATGACGGCGGAGGAGCCACGGAGGGCAGCGAGGACAGACAGGAAATAAAGAGATCCAGAGAGTAACAGCAAGGCAGGAGATGCAAAAGAAAAGCAGATTATTGTATATAGACCGACTGTTGCCATGTTACTGTTGTCTAGGAAACCTGGAGTCAGAAACTTGGACATTATGTCCACTCTAGCTCTCCGAATTTGTCTCTGCTCTTCTGTTAGGGAACAAGGAGGTTGGGTGTTGGTGATTGTGTTGTATTTTCAGAGTTTGAATACTTAAAATAATTTTAAAAAATGAAGATCTTCATTTTTCATCGACTCATCTGTGCACTCTGCCCACAGTACTTCTGTCCTCCCACGGCCACCCACACATGCAAAGATCCTGGATCATTATACTTTTTTTTTATCAAGAAGAAAAGCTGAGATATCGAAGAAGAAGAAGAAAGGAACAGAAAATGGTGGCACGGTAGTCATGAGTCATTCTCTTGGCTACAAACTACTGGAATGAAATGAAAGGTTAAGATTTTGTACAGGAAAGGATTTAGCCTCAGGCGCCCTCTGGCGGTTCATCTGGAGTCCTGCAGCACAGGAGATAGAGGAATGGCTAAGTGTTTTTCTTCTCTTTTTTTTTAGCAGCAGTAGTGATACTCAGAGCAAACCAGGTGTCATGCAGATGGTGTTGTGGGAGTTTTAACACGAGCAGTGAGGAGGAAAAATATTTGTCAACCGTGTGTTGTTTTTTTTTAAAGAGTAATTTATAGAAAGCACAACAACAAATTACACAGCAGATATAAAAAACTGGGAGTTCAACTCCCAAAAATGGGCATTTGTCTGAGTGAAGAGTGTAGAAAATTTGTCTTAAGATTTATTTTTCTTACTATGCAACTACAATGCAGAATTGCGCTGTTGAAATCTAAGTGTGCTTTAAGTCATGCAAGTCTTTCATCCAGTTCCCCGTTGCGTTTTTGAGTTAAAAAATGTCTAAACTGGACAGGAAATTTGAAAATATCACTTGATAATGATGTGTTTTTGAAATATTGGACAATTAATACCTGAACACCAATTATAAAGTCCTAAAAAAAATGCTAACATTTTAAAAAGACTTAAATAAGCAATACTTAACCTGGTGGGGGCACAAGTAAAGCCTGATGGCCCGCCAGGCTTATAATGCACTGGGGGAAAACCCTGGAAACCTTATAATGCTGCATTTTACATTCTGCTGATGAAGTTGATGGATTAAACAGACAAAATAAATGGGCATTTTATTCCTTATTGTTTTAATGGAATGATTCAGGAAGATCTACAGTTAAAGGACAAAGGCATGATATGGATTTAGGGCACAAGTCGGTCTAAGCTACTTAGAGGCTACAAGCCTGTAGTTTTTGGTCAGCAAGCTTCAGAGACACCCATGTGTTGAGGATGGAGGCCCTCAGCTTGCACCACACCAGGTGGTTGCTCAAGCCGATGATCTGGGCCGCAAACTGAGCCGCGGCATCAGGAGAGAGGATCGTGGAGCAGCCCAGGCCTGTGGAGGACACGGAAGACAAGAAAGCTTAGTGGCTGTGACAGATCAACCCGCCTCTTGTTAATGGTACAGCAAACAGGACGCCGAGTGCTCTGCTCACCACTCGGCAAACGGAGGGATGACCAAACGTCTTGTGCTCCCCAGTCTGGAGTGAGAGGGGGGCAGTTGATGACGGGATAAGCGGTGTTTCCAGACATCACCGGCCCCAGGCCGTTACTCCTGCCGGCTACAGCCACGAATATGGTGGGAACCCCATCACCTAGGGGTGAAAAATAAACACATAAGAGATGAAGGATGGGGCTAAAACACCACTCAGTTAGCCCCCTCATCTTAAGAAATGCATACCTTCATATTCTGCTTTAATACGGAGGGTCTCATCTGGGCCTTTGTGAGCAGACGTGACCCTCAAGATGCAGGGGAGTCCATAGGAGGTGCAGGCCTTCTTGATTTTTTCACAGTGAGCCATATCAGAGGTGGAGCCCATCAGAACAACCACCCGGCCGCTGGCTTGGGGCTCCAGAAGGAGCTACCGATAACACAGGGATCAATACCCACATTGAGCACACTGCAGGAGTTAATGTTGAACACCAACTAGTGCTGCAGAGTACTGTAAATACAAGAACAGCAATCTGCATGCTCATGCTTCTGGTCGTGTTTTTTCATATTTTCCCATCCACTTGAATTTCAGAATGACAGACATTTTCCAAATGGCTGCCGTTTGACTCTTAAAGCAATTATTGCCATAAACTGTTCCCTATTTTTATGACTTGGATGTCAGTGGTTAGCTGTGCCTACCACTGACAATAACCATTACCAATTATAGTGAAAATATAAATGCTCCAGTATAATCAGTTTGAAAAATGTCCACCAGAAAGAAGGAAAAAAAAAAAAAAAAAAAAGTAAAAATCAAAAAAATATACATGACTTGTATTGCTCAAAATATATAGGCTACAACTTGACACTAAACACTTTCATCTAGTTGGAAACTTTAGTGTAAAAATCATTTTCCATGATGACAATGGTGGCCATCTTGAAAAATCAAATCATCATCAGTAAATATGATTTGTGGGTCCAATTATGTACGATTTGCCACCAAAATTACTCATCTGCTCAGGGATCATCTTGGAAAATCGCTGCCATCTTGAATTTTTTCAGTGGCTAGCATGTGAAAGAGTTTGCTAAAATATTCAACTATCTGCTTCACTAAACCCAATCATTCCTCAGGTACTGATATCAAGTAAATCCTACCTGGACCCTTTCAGAAACCCACTCAAAGTTCCTCTTCACCATCTGCATTGCTTCTGGAGTAACTTCTTTCAGGTCTCGATACACCTGGGGGGGAAAACCCAAAACATTTTAGCCTTTACAGTTCACTGAAGGTGTGTCACCATACAATAAAGACCATTACAATTTCTGACCTGCTTATCTTTCTGCTGGCTCCGATCACCAGCCGGCCAGAGCCTCCACGAGTCGTTGTCGATGACGTCAGCGAGAACAATCTCCCGTGTTTTAACATTCACGCCGAACTCGATCTACAAAGATTTGAATGGGAAAATAAAATAAGTTCTGTTGTTGGGTAGAGTAAATCGCCAGCGGGGGAGAGGGGGACTACCTGCCTTCATGTCCACCAACGTGCAGTTCTGAGTAGCCCAAGCCTTCTCTAGAATCTCAAAGATGGCCACTGTGCTGCGGTTCATGATGTCCACCTCACACTGACCGATGGCGAGCCCCGCCAGGCTGAACTTGGCCGCCAGCACCTGCTCCTCGGACCACTGAGGATCGTTGTTGGCGTCGTCCTAAAGAGAACAACAGTCATTCAGCTCGCGCCCATTTATAGACGGCCGATTTCAATCATCGTGAGCTTTCGCGCTTACTTTGAAGAACATCTCCATCTTCAGTGGGCTGAAGCGGTAACCCTCTTTAACTCCCGGGTTTCTCTTCAAAAAGGACCCAGTCGCCACTCTGCGACACACCCACTCAATGGGAATCATCTCGCAGTGGGCAGCTGTGAACGCCGTCTCCGAATGTTGCTGCACAAAGGCAGTCTTAATGCCTGCAAAACAAGGCGGACGTTAAGAAACGCTCCGGCTCAACGCCAGCCTTGGACTTCAGAAATGTATTCCAGGTTTTTGAAGGAGTTCCAGACATTTTTAATGTCCAAATTCAACACTTTTCAAACTCAGCAGTAGATTCTTGACCATATTTTTCAAATTTAGCACAAGTATGAAAGTACTAAGCATAAAATAATATTCATGTTTGTATTGCCTTAAAAACACAAAACTTGGATACATCAGTAACTATACGAGCGAACAAACGTATAAAGGGATGGAAGGGCATGACAAATGAACGTCTGTACAAATGGTTCGTTCCAAATGGCCATCTCAAATCTATTATTTAGATGGATGGAAGAATGGGCAAAAACAAAGGGACGAGTGGTTTGGTTAGGGCAGATCTAATTTGTCATTCCTGACATATAAAATAACCCAATAAACTTCCAGCCTTTCCCGAGTAGTTAACAAAAGATGATAGCATAAAATGGCTCAATCATCATTACAAGAACTGATTGGCTGATTGTTTAAACAGAGAGAACTTCAAAAAAGCCATCAGCAGTATAAAGACAGGCTCCATCCCTCAATGCAATTCTGCTTAATTAGAACGTGACTGGCCCAGTTCTGGTGAATTATGAATAAGAAAGTCACAAGACGGCCCTGACTGCCGCTTGATTCACACACACCAGACTGAAGAGGCACATGGCAGAAAATTAGCCAGTTACTTCTGCGTAAAGGCAGAGAAAACGAGCGATTTGGAGATAAATTCATTCGTAGGTGTACCTTGTCTTTACAGATAGCAAATGCCTGATGTTACCTCAGGGCAAACATGTGAAAGCCAGGTGGTCTTCTGGCTTTAGTGCTTAGTGTCCTTAGTGGTCACCTTACTGATCTCTGGCCTTTCCTATCAGGATCACCCCAGTATTCATGTCAATCGTCAGTACTCAGCTGCTAATAAGACTAAGGTTGTCGCAATAAGCAATAAATTGCTTGAAAAATCAAAACAAATTCAATAATTTCTATTTGCCTGATTTATTGTTTCTTCTGTCTGGTGCATGGGTCTCAATCAGCTCTTTTTTGAATAAAACAGTTTTGTCTACAGAAACTTCATAATTAATGTTATTTATTTATTTTAGGTATATAAAATGTCTTCCAGTTCTATTGCAAAATGTTCATTGTAATTTTAATTTTATTGATTTGAGAATCTGCCTTTGCATTCTTATGCCATCACCATTATATTACTTGAAAATGGTCTCTAAACAACAATATTATTGTGTATTGCAATAAATTCTGTGACAATTTATCGTCAAGCTAAATTTGTTATCGTGACAGGTCCTAAAAAGGGTAGTTTTTCTTTGTACTGTCAGAGAGTAGGTGGGAGGAATAACGAGCATATCCCTGAAATATCTTGAGGAATTTGTGTGAAACTTGCTTGAGGGCAAATGTGACACATCCGCACCAGCTCACCCTGCAGCACCAGCACCTTTGGGTTCACAAACGTCACCAAGTCCTCACCAGATTCCTGGAGCAGTTTGAACACGCAGCAAGTCGTCTTGTTGGCGATGGCAGCCTTGCCCTCCATCTGATCTTTCCTCGCTGCATTCCCAGCGGTGATCTGGTCTTTGGACTGCACCAGAACCAGTCCCGGCTGGTCCACCAGCTCGAAAATCTGCTTTGTCTTCCCCTCACTCAGCTTCTGGCCGATGTTCAACTCTGAAATCACGCACATCAGCGAAAAGAGAAATCAAGCTGGTGGCGTCTAATTACTAAAGCGTGAATTGATTTCTCGTGCAGTACCTGTGCTGGAAGCCATCGCGTTGGTCGGACCCAAACTGTCCTAGAGTACAAGCCAAAGAAAGTTGTCAGGAGCAGCAGCAGGGAGGCGTGGAGGCATGCAGCAAAGAGAGGGGAGGAAACAGAGCCCTGTCTTACGTTCACTGACAGCTAATCACAGCCTTCTACAGACTCCCTCAGCCAATCACAGCAGCGTTTAGCGATCACATGGGTTCAGGATGCTCCAACACATAATTTTAAGGAGAAAAACTTTGGAGTGCCACCATTTTTAAGTTCGATAAGACAATCGATCTGTCGAAAACCAGATCAACACGAGACAGCACGTCTAGTGACCAAGCAGGATAGTACAAACACTTGTGTTTGTGATCAAATCCGGGTTTATTCATTCATGATAAGAGTTAGGACGTCTTGTTTCTTCGGTGAAAACCGTGTCAATCTTTTTTTTTTTCCCCCCTTATCCTTCATTGAATTAGTGTGTTTCGGCCTCGTGACGGCGAGTTAAAAACGGTGTCAGCTGACCTGTTTTTGTTCGCCACGTTGTGTCACACAAAGCACGTGTTCACTCAAAAGTGTACGTGCACGCGCACGCCGCTTCGCTCGGTCCGTTCGAGTTAACGGGGTAACCGGTGGACTCACAGCGCCGGGGCCAGCATGGAGTTTGAGGAGTCCGGTATCGGGGAGGAGTGCGGGGTTTTCGGCTGCGTGGCTGCCGGAGAGTGGCCCACGCAGCTAGAGGTGGCTCAGGTTCTCACTCTGGGACTGGTGGCGTTACAGCACAGGTAAGGTTTGCCTTGAGTAACGAAGGATAACTTATCATCCTTTGGCTAATGGCTCTCTCTTGACTGGCTATTTTTTTTACTCCAGTGTCAGGTTCAGGAGAAAAAAATAAATAAATAAAATAATGCAGGCATGGTTACTTGAACTCAAACCTGTAAACATTTTATACATTTAAAATGTACTATTACATGTGTTAGAGTGGCTGTGTGACGTTTTGAGTCCACTCAATATTTCTAAGTAGAAACTGCGGGTTTAAAGTCTGTAAAACATTTAAAGCTACTACTCAGACTTGTTTCTTTAAAAGCCATCAAAGTCACTTTATATTTAGGTTTTCTGACACAGAAACAGGAAGCCAAAGTGTGCTATGCATTGCCTCAGGATTAAAAAGCTCTGCTTCATGGTAAGTTTGACTTGATGCAGTTGCGGTCCTAGGATGAATTGCGCCCTGGGCGGGCTCCTTTTACAGCCCCCCACCCTCTGCCTCCTCACACACACACACTCATCTGATGAGGCCCATTCTATAAGAAAAAGGACCCAACTCTGTAACTAGTGTGCAGTAATCCAGATATTGTGAGTATCAATATGTACAATTTTAAGATAGAGATGGTTAAATGGATTTCCATTAAATGGACATGCAAATAATCCATAGAAAAACCCCTTGAGATGTGCTGTGATAACATTACTTTTCTTTTCCTTTTGCTACAACCTCAACCATCAACACTTCTTTAATTTTACTAAGCTGACATTCATTCATAATTCAACATTGAATGAGACACAATGAATGAGAATCACTGTTGGTTGAAACATCATTTTCACTTAATTAAAAGTTTTAAATCAATGTTAGATTTGTATGTGATTTAAATCAATATCATGACTAATGTCCTTCAAAATTACATTTCATAGTGCAGGTAATGCCAGTAATGGCAAAAATAGGAATTGACACACTTTCTATTTGAATTATCAGCGTGTAATGCTTGAGAATTTCTTTTTTTTTTTTTTTACTTTAGGGGACATTGATTTCTAACGATTACCTGTGTTTTTGGGGGTGGATTAGAGTGGGCCATGGAGCAGACGGATTTGATCTTTATTATGGGAACATGCTCCTGCTCCTCTTTGCACTGTGCCTCCACCTGAGCACGGCCTGCATTCAGTAGTTTCGCTGGTTTCTGGTACGTGGAGTCTGAAAGTAAAAACATAGACATGCTCTGATGTCATTACTGTCCTTCATACATAGTTTGCGTCACAGTCGACCTAATCTGGCATTGTGTGTGTCTTTTATTTGCTTGTTTTTTTTCTTTGTTACTACAATTATATCCTCATCTCGTTACCAGCCTCTGTGTGGCAAATCACGGGACGGAGCCCTCGCTTATTTCAAGACATCATGGGACATGCTCAGTGATGACAGGAGGAATTTTTAAAAACCTTGATCCACAGCTTTTCTCTTCGTTCCTCTGTTTGCTGGAAAGTTGACGTCTTTTACCGCCAGACTCTCAGAGGGGCCTGCAAACACCAGGCAGCAAAAAACAGTGAGGAAGTAAACTCAACAGCTTATTCTGGTTTTTTTTTTAAACATAGTTTTTTTATGCTTTTCAGGATATTGATACTGTGAATGTTTCAATAAGTTGGTGCACAATTTTAAGTCTTGAATATTAGGGATATGTTTGGATTAGTACCTCATGCTAACATTAGCTTTATACTCAAAATTAGCATTTTAGCTAACCTTACGATAATGAAGGTAGTAAGTTGTTAATATTAATAAATGGTGATGATAGAAGTGTTTAAGTTAATATTTTAGCCTTTACACTATTGTTACTCAATTGAATATGTTACTGTAGGTTAATATGCTAGGAAAAGTCATAACATTAACATTTTAGCTCATTTTGATATAAAAGCTAAACTATAAATGACATGTAGTGAATGTAGTAAGTCAGCATGCTAAATTGTCCCTACCGACCCTATTTTAAGGTCAGTGTGTAGAACGCATTACTTTATTAAAGATAAAGATAACAGATAAAGATGATGAGGGTAAAGCGCAGCCTCGTGTTTATGGTTGGTTTAAGTCCCTTTTTCTTGTGTAGCTAAAGAACTAAAGGTCTGTTAATAGTAGTTAGACAAATTATGACCAGCTCACTCTTTGGGGTGTGATGTTGATCCGAATGATGCTCCCTGATTTCTCGCAGCCTCAGATTATCAGTGTCTGTGACTAGGCCAGAACCACTACGACAAGTTTTCTCCTCCACTGCTGCTCCTCTGCTTGACTTTGCTAAGCAAACGTCAACCCGACGGTTTTCCTCACAAATCTGCAAGACTGGGAGTGGGCCCGAATGCGAGGCGTCAGCAGCCCCCCTGCCGCGTAGCGAGCCATTTGGGGTGTGCGTCATGATGGCGTCCACTTCATCATAAAACCTCATGAGACGCTTCCGCTCGGCTTCGTCCGTCTTGCTCCTCTGAAGGGACCGGTAGAGGTACTTGAGGTTTTTGTACTTGGTGTGGCACTGCTTCCAGTCGCGCTCAATGCCTTGCTGCATTAGCCGGTTGGAGATCTGGACAAAGATGTCCCTCTTTCTGGTCGAGCTCTCCAGCTGCTTGCACACGCGTTCGTCGGACCACACCTGGATGAGAGCTTGCACCTCCTGGTCGCTCCAGTTTCGGCCAGTGTCCGACACGTTGACCACGTGGAACTGGTCTGAGCTCGGGGAGTCTGCTTGTGTCAGATGGGCTTCTGTAGTGCAGAAGAATAGAGGTAGTAAACATCTCTTTGATCCAGAGTTCTTGCACATTTCGCTATGTTACAAATTCATTGGGGATTATTGGTCGTTTTTAACCAACTTAAATGTATAAATCAAAAAATGTATGGCATATACAAAGGGATGCTGTGAATATGGAACTGGATAATGAATGAGGCTCCAGTGCTGGATTTAGCACTGCAGCTAACGATTATTCTAGTAATTGATTAAATAAAAAAATTACCACTTAAGCTTATTTTATACAATAAAAAAAAAGAAAATGCATGGCTGCACAGTGGTGCAGTTGGTAGAGCTGTTGCCTTGAAGCAAGAAGGTTCTGGGTTTGATTCCCGGCATGGGGTCTTTCTGTATGGAGTTTGCATGTTCTCCCTGTGCATGTGTGGGTTTTCTCCAGGTACTCCAGCTTCCTCCCACAGTCCAAAGACATGACTGTTAGATTAATTGGCCTCCCTAGGTGTGAGTGTGTGAGTGCATGGTTGTTTCTCCTTTCTGTCTCTGTGTTGACCTGCGACAGACTGGCGATCTGTCCAGGAACGTTAGCTGGAGATGAACACCAGCAACTCCCAACTCCACTAGGGACCAGGGTGTACAGAAAATGGATGGATGAATGAAAAATAAGCACCGAAAACTCCTTTTGTTTTTCTTTAAATAGAATAGACATTTATCGCCTAAAATGCAATAATAGCATTCCAATAACAGAATGTTTGGTCATTTGTAGAAAAGGATGCATCAGAACCAAAAAATACTTTAACATCAACACAACAGGACTGATTTGAAGTTATATATATTAAATATGTGTACCTCGTTCCTTGTTAAAACATATTTGCAAACAAAGATACAAATATATACAATTTGTATCTTAAATACAAATTGTATATATTTTGCAGTTTTGGCTTAACATCAGCTTTGACTCCGTTCTTCGCAGAGTCTGAATACTACAGTTAATGATCAATTTACTAAATTAGATGACAATTACTTTAAGAATCAAGTCGTCACAATCTAATTTACTGTTTCATTCTTAGATAGATGATGGAATGTTGTTGGATGGATGAATTGACACCTTATGAATGGATCCACTGCATGGATTAATTAACAGACAAATGATAGACATATAGGTGAATACATTATGGAGAACAATGGATGGGTGAATACACAAATGAGCAAACGGTTGGATTTAGCACACAGATGGATGTTGGATTTTGAACAAAGATGGATGGCTGTTGGGTGAATGGATGGATGAAACTTTTAGGTAATGTGAAGATGAAGGTCAGAAATGTAAACATTTTCCATGTGTTACACAGTGAATTAGATTGAAACATTACATCATACCTGTGCCTCTCCATTGTGCTTCTGTGTCTCCATCAATATCATAATCATCACTGTTGTCGTCTGAAAATTTAATACTGAAAAATTAATTCTCCTGAATTCAATTGTATGGTGTGTGTAATCCATCAGAAACGCCCACCGTCTTCAATCTCAATGATGATCTCGTTGTCTGACGTCGTGATGGATCTCGTGTTGCCCAGTGGCGTCTGTAGCTGGCCCGCCGTCGCGTTTCCGTTGTATAGTCTCTTTTGCATCTCCTCTGTCCCATTCTCCAGTCCCTGGTTGAGCAAGATGGCTTCCACCTCTTCAAAAAACTTCATATACCTGCCAGGGCCCCCGGCGCCGCTGCCCGCAGCGGCATGGGCGCTCTTTGCCGTCTTGTAGTCGTACTTCAGGTTCTTGTATTTGGTCCGACACTGCTTCCAGTTGCGCACCACCCCGAACTTCCTCTGCATCTGGCGGGCCATCTCCTGGAAGATGCACTTGTTGCGCAGTGTGCTCTTCAGGCGCTCGCGGACGCTGCGGTCGGCCCAGACGCACAGCAGCGCCCGCACCTCGTCGTCCGTCCAATGGCGGCCGCCCTCTTCGGTCACATTTGGCGTGAGAGGAAGACTGGGATGCATTCTAGCCTTTATTCCTACAGACACAGACATTTTTATTTAGGGATGAACCAATCCACTTTTTTCACAGCCTATATCTGAGGTTTGGTTTTGGCTAATGCGTACCACTACAGAAAATGAGTGCTGAACTGACTTAAAAAGTTTCTTTGTAAACATAAACATGTACTGAGTTACAAATATATTTGATAATTCTGCACCAGTAACACATTTAAATGCAGCAATAGCCTCACAAGCTTAGTCAAACAAGTAAAAACAGCACAACTTTGAATTTGTTCAGTCAGTTCAATGAGGAGTACAACAGCCTAATGTAAAATAAATAAAAACAATAGGTTGACCACCTTGGTCAAACATGTAAAAATAAACTGCCACAAACTTTCTTTGAAACTGCAACTAATAATTCTAAATATAATGCAAAATAAAAAACCAAGAGTAAAAAGCATAGAATTAGACTGACTAGATCTGCTCTTGTATATCGAGCACATTGTCACCGATTCCCGATCTAGAATTTTCTAAATCAGTGCCTCTCTACTTTTACATTTGTTAAAACTTTTTTTTTTTTTTGAATTGGGGAAATAATTCAGCTTTTAGAGCAAGCAAGCAAAAACAAAAAAATGCAAAAAACAAAACTTGTATATCATACTTGCTCTTTAAGCAAAGCTGAACGTCTTAGGCAGTACTACGGTTTGTGCTAACCCCAGGTTTACCTTCATTCATTGGCACTGAGACTGAGGAAATGTAGATGGCCTCCACCGGCCTTCCATCCAGTCCCGGGGCAAAGCCGGCTGACGTGCCCGCGGCCGCGTCAGCCCTCCTGCTCTGAAGTCCCAGACTCCTGCTCTTAGCCTGACACTCCCTCCAGCCGCGCGCGACGCTGAGCCGCCTCAGCCGTTCTGAAATCAACTCGAACGTGCCCCTGCTCTCTGCGCCGTGCTGAGCTCCAACCTCATCCCACACTGACACGAGAGCCAGCACCTCTGCTTCCCCCCACGGCCTCTCAGGCGAGCCGTGCTCCTCCACCACCACCTCCCCGTCTGCCCCTCTTTGTCTCTCTGTTCCTCTCTCCATGTTTCGAGCTGACCTGGAAACGTTTTCGTTTCCTCGGCCCCCCCTTTCTATCTTTTTTTTTATTTTTTTTTTTGTCTCTGCTGCCCGGTTCCCTAGGCAACCAGGCGGTTAAGCCTGAGAGCAACGCCTACGTGCTGAAAAGCAGCCTCACCACTGGCTTAAGCTGTGTGCAGAGGGGGCGGGATAAAGTGTAATCTGAGAAGCAGCTTGGTGAAATGGACTGAAACTGCAGCAAGACGACTCTCCATGAATACCATGAATGGCAGCTCCACAAATGAGAAGCTCCTTTGTTCTGTGTTTTTGTGTGTGTGTGTGTGTCCCCTCCTCCAGCTCTGGTTCCTCTTTTCTTCTTCATTGCTTAAATCAAACCGGTTTGAACCGCCTCAAGGCGCATTGTCAGAGCTGAGTTTGTTGGAGCATGTCCGGTCCTGTTGGAATCTTTTATCAGCACTCCATCCTAGCAAAATTGACAATTTTGTTTTTATTTCCTCAGAGGTCAGGAAAGTGCTGGGATTGTCACAAGCAATGGAGCCAGTCCGCCTACATACACGAGCCACAAGGTGAACGAGTTGTTTAATTCACACAACGTGGCCTCAGATGGCACACATCACGTTCGTTTTATACGTAAACGCTTCACCTTGAATCACTTTAATGGCCACTCGGGCCTCTCCTGGTTTATTTCGAGGCCCTTTCTCACTCAAATAATAATCTTATTTCAACCAATGATCCTTCTCGGCATTTCTCAGGGCATGGGATTAGTGAGCACCGCTTTCCCACCAGAGGCTCTGCTCCAACTGCGCTACGGGAACCTTGGCATTTGCCACACGCGCTACTCGACGACCGGGTTCTCGGAGCTGCAGAACTGCCAGCCCTTTGTGGTCGACACGCTGCACGGCAGGATCGCCGTGGCGCACAATGGAGAGCTGGTCAACGCCCGTGCCTTAAGGAAAAAGGTGACGACGAGCATTATATGTTATTTGTGATTGGTATTTATGCTTTAGGCATAAACACATTTTTCCCTCTCATTTTTTCACTTATTTACTGATTCTGTTCCAGCTCGATAGTTGTTTGTAGCCACTGTATTCACAGAGACCCCAGTCTGATATGAAGTTGTTAGTTTGACAACAAGCAATTTCCTCTTGGGGATCAATAAAGTTTATTTTATAAAAGCTGAGTCTGAGTTGTTAAAACACTGATTATGTTTTATAGAAAATCAGTGGGCAGTATTATGTAAAATTAACGTTTTTGAGCTTTACATCATGTTATATCGTCAGTCCCTCATCAAAACCATGTCTAAAGTGTTTTCTTTATTTCTTCATGCATGTTTGGGAAATCCTTCAATCTCCCATGGCAACCATTCAGCTGTGCAAAACACCTGGGTGGACCTAACACTGCCTTCAAAGCTCCTGTTTTTTTTTTTTTTTACTTTCTCTGTCACAAAGCAGCCCTGCCCCTTTACTCCCCCACTCAGCTCCTTCAGACTAGTCAGCAGCAATTAGCAAACACCTGGTGGAACTGCACATCTACCGAGCTCATTATGCGAGCTACTTCTGTAGCAAAAACTTTGTTAAAGAATAGAGGAGCAATGTTGTGATGACCTCTTGGAGGCAGAGTTTCAGAAAGAGCAGGAGTTTCTTAAGGAGACAGAGACCCAATTTCACAGCATTAAATAACAAAATCTAATTTCTTTTAAGTCATGTTTTATATATAGCATTTTTATAACACCTGAAGGTTACATAATTACTTCAACCAATAGATCTGATTCTATGTGCCTGAAAAACGTATAATACTGCCCCTTTAACGCCTATCAAAGCAGCAGCTTTGAGCACGTTTTGCATCTAATGCCCCTAGTCTTAACTTTGTGATGCAGGTAATGCGCCATGGAGTCGGTCTCTCCACCAGCTCAGACAGCGAGCTCATCACCCAGCTGCTGGCGCTGACGCCCCCCATGGAGGAGCTGGACACACCTGACTGGGTTGCCAGGTGACTACCAAGTCTGGACGCTGCCGAAATGCACCTCCTCGCATTATTTCCTCACCTGACTTTTAGTTTTCTTCTATTGTAGAATTAAAAACCTCATGACGGAAACGCCCACCTCTTACTCGCTGCTGATCATGTTCAAAGATGTCATCTACGCGGTGCGTGACCCGTATGGGAACCGGCCCCTCTCCATAGGAAGGCTTGTTCCCATCTCTAGGCTCCACAGTCCAGGTATTTGAGTAGTTTTTGTTGTTTTGATTTTCACATGTTCAGAATATTGCTCTAATTGAGTTGTGAAACTGGGGGAAGTGAAGGTTTAGTCCAGGCTGGTGGGAAGCCAGATGAAGATCTCTAATAAAGATATTGGATCAGCATTTCATTCATGGCGTCCACATTTTTCCCCTCTGAACTCATTTTCTTACAAACAGGGGACCTCACAAGAGGTTCAGCACCCTGGGATTTGATTTCGTCAGAGGTCAGAAAGCTGCTGGCGGATGATTAACTTGACTCTTTGCTCCCTGGTTAGGTGCAGGAGAAGAGGACACTGAGGGATGGGTTGTGTCATCAGAGTCCTGCAGCTTCCAGTCCATCGGAGCAAAGTAATCTTTGTTGCTTTTAATGTTTCTCCATATGTCTGTATTAGTTTCTAACATTGCCAAGTCCATCTCAGGTATTACAGGGAGGTCTTACCAGGAGAAATAGTTCAGATATCCAGGTTTGGAGTGAAATCTCTAAGCGTCGTTCCTCGCCCTGAAGGAGACCTGCCCGCCTTCTGTATCTTTGAATATGTTTATTTTGCCAGACCAGACTCCATTTTTGAAGGTATGAATATTTCTGTATTAAGCATTTAGTCGCGTATAATTGCGTAAATTGGAAGTACGAAAAATACATTTGCTTAATGAAAACATAAATTTCAAAAAACGAAAAAAAAAAACTCAGTTTTTTTTATTTAACAAAAGGTTTCTGCTCTAAGATAATGTGTTTTTTTCCGATGTATCGATGTTAGTGTATTTTGCAAAATGACAATAGAAACACTTTTTTCCGCATCACACGAGTCATGTGATCAAAACCAGACGTTACTAGTGGCTGAAAAGACGAAGACGATGACAGGAAGTTGTAGGAAGATGATGACGTATGTTTTTTTTAAAGACTTGTAGCGTGAACAAACTTATTCACGTGATTTTAATTGCGTTTCCATGGAAACGCCGCAATTGCGAAATTGAGTTTTGTCGACATCAGCGGAATATCGAAAACCTTTCGCGCACATTTGTAATGGAAGCGCAGGCGCTGTGTAGTGACCGGATATTACCGCACCGCAGGGCAGATGGTGTACACCGTGAGGCAGCGCTGCGGCCGCCAGTTAGCCATCGAAGCTCCGACGGACGTAGACCTGGTCAGCACGGTGCCGGAGTCCGCCACCCCTGCTGCTCTGGGCTACGCTCAGCAGGTCAGTCCGCCACTCATCTGCTCAAAGATGGAAAAACGTCAACACTCACAATAATATCTCGCTGTCGTCTTTCTCCCAGTCCGGCCTCCCGTACACGGAGGTTCTGTGCAAGAACCGCTACGTGGGAAGAACGTTCATTCAGCCAAATACCCGCCTGAGGCAGCTGGGAGTGGCCAAGAAGTTTGGGGTGCTGACCGACAACTTCGCAGGGAAACGAGTGGTGCTTATTGATGACTCCATCGTCAGGGGCAACACCATCTCCCCCATCATTAAACTGCTGCGGGAAGCTGGGGCGACAGAGGTTGGTTTCCTGTAGTTGGAGCAACTGCTGGGGGGTGATGCAGATTAGTTTATAGTGTCTGTTTAGTTTTTATTCTATTTATTTACTTTGTTCTGCCATTTGCAGCTAAGAGGAGATGTATGCAGTGAAGTGTTACCAGCTTGTCTCTGTTATTGTAGTGTTTCTATTTGTATTACTGAAGCTCTTTTTAGGACTTTTTAATATCTAAGGAAATTATAATAAAATAAGTTAAAGATAAGGGTGGATAATTTTTATCCACATTTTTGTTTTTTAGCTTGGTATGATTGCAGTGCTTTTACACTTGTGCTGTAAACAATTTTAAGCTAAATAAACTTGGCTAAATACAGACTTTTGCCTGACAAAGGAAGCTGATATCTTGATAATCATTGAGAATAATTTTATTTAATTCCCTGAAGAAACTACAATAAGCCATTTTTTCCAGAAATCATGAGAATTGATTACATGTCTTATGAGAGGACTGTTTACTTCCTTACATATGTTTTTTGAAAAATTATTTAAATCTTCTAAATAACCAAAAAAAATTTATTTTTTTGGTTAAGTTCAAATTTAAGCCTCAGCTGAAGTAAAGATCTAGTTAAAGAGAAAAATAATCGAAGACATTTTAAATGTCTAAATCTGAACTCATTGAATTTGTGTGAAGACCGTTTCTCTACTGCCATCGATGGCTATGCTAACTAGCCTAGCATTCACAACAGGATCTGCTGATGGGAAAGGCTGTAGCAGGAGATTGTGATTGATAGCGCTGAGACCCGCCTTCAGGCTCTGATTGGCTGTTTGTAGTTGGCAGTGAGAAAAAGCAGAGCTAATTTATTTTTCACTTTCTCACATATTGTAACGACATACTGCCAGTTTAAAAAAATATGTAAGATATTTTTTATAAAAGTTACATACTGCAGCTTTCATTAACTTGCAAGCATTTATCTGTTAGGGAAAAAATGAGAAAACTCTCGTGTTACAATGCTGGGTGGATTGTGGTTTCTTTCTACAGCACATTTGATAGACTAAACATGCCAACCTTTTTTAATCCCCACATATAGAATAATTAAAAAGTTAGAAATTTTTATTTATTAACATGAACAAATGCAGTTCAGACAGAATATATTTGTTCCATTCCACTAAAATCACACATAAATTGATCTCTATTTAAAAAAAGGGCCTTTTATTAATTTTTTTAACCGTAGTCAATCTCTGAGACATGACGTCTTATTCTATAAACGGCAATACACAAAAATCTCATGTTTTATAACTAAAGTATGGAGTGAAAAAAAATGAGATAAAAATAGCACTCATTACTTTTACGTTAACTTCAGTGTTTAATGATTGATATAAACAAAACTGTGATGGTGATTGAAGACTCTTGGCTGTGCAGGTTCACATCAGGGTGGCGTCTCCACCCATCAGGTTCCCCTGCTACATGGGCATCAACATCCCAACCAAAGAGGAGCTCATCGCCAACATGCCAGAGTTTAAGGACATCGCTGGTTATATTGGTAAGACTTAAACATACGGTATGTTGGGTTTTTTTAAACGATACATGAACGTGTTTAAATGTTCGTCTCTGCTTGTGCTCGCTCTGCTGCGCAGGCGCCGACAGCGTCGAGTATCTGACCGTGGAGGGACTCGTCTCTGCTGTCCAGGAGGGAATCTCCTCCTTCCAGAAGGAGAACGTCAGCTCCTACAAGGAAGTCGGCCACTGCACCGCCTGTCTAACTGGGAAATATCCAATAGAACTGGAGTGGTAACTGGGACAGCAGCAGCATAGTGGAGGGACTCAGTCCTGCCATCGGAAGTAAAGAAACTGTTCCACAACTACGGCACAGGCATTTCTTTAAACTGAAAATTGTCGCCTTCCTAAAATAATGTTTTAATTCATTTTTTGCCAAGTGATTTGTCTAAATCGTCTTTTGGTTAAAAAAAAAGACTCACCACTGTTTTAGGAAGGTGACAAAATACTGCTTTTGGTTGAGCTTTACACTACTTTTCCTAAATCACTGGATGTGTGATTAATTTTCTAAGCACACTAATAACTATGTACATTTGTTTCCTTTGTATGTTTAAACATCAAATGAGTTTAGAAAAAAAACTTTGTATTCCAAGCATTTTCCTATCGTAGCATTAAATTGTGTCAGAAACACAACTGGAGACCAAAAACAATTAAACTCTCTTACTCAACGTCTTTAAATTGAATTTATTCTTTTTGCCAACTTGATACTTTTTGAAACTTTAATAAAGGCAAACATAAAAACATCAACAATGAGATTAACAATGTGTGCTTTATATGTAACAAGCAATTGGCAATAAGGATTCAGAATGCTTTAGATTCAACTATGATCCAAAAAGAAAGCCACACTACATTCACTACAAAACATAATTCAACTGGATCTGAAAACGGTTCTTCTGCACAGGAGCCAACTGTAGGCGTGTTCTTGTTCATCTCGATTTATCTCCAGTTTCTGTTGAAAAAGCAAAGCTGGTGATTAAAGATGTAGAGATGAGGGAAAAGCTGAACATCTGCAAAGGACTTAAATCACCTGGGAGAGAAGCCGTCACATGCATCATTCTCAAGTCGACCTCCTGTTGAGAGGCAGAAAAAGTGATTTCAACACGTACAGGTGCATCACAGTTTAGAAAACCAAGTGAATTTATTAGTTACTTCAGATTCATCTTTGACCGATTTGCTTCAAATATCTATGCTTTGTTATGGCTCACAGCAACGGAAAGCTGTCTGAAGCAGGAAGTGCTCTAAAATCTCATGAGAGATGGCTTCACTGACTTTGGACGTAATGAAACATTACATTTAATCTGAATGGGGATTTTGAACCACTGAACAGATCAGTTATTTACCTTCTTAGCCAGGTAAGCTTCCCTTTTCATACCTTAAGTCAGATTCTTTAGCATGAATGATCTTTTGTGGCTTACGCTCCTTTTGGGGTTTGTGACCATCTCTTTGATGTGTGCGTTAAAATTTATTGAGTCTTATACAAGTTGAAAGTTTTCATGAGCTGTAAGCCACATTCATTAAAAAAAGTGTAATGAATTAAGTTTCAGTCATTGAATGAGTTAAAGCTGGAGTATTTTTATTAAATTTTTTTTTTTACATATTCGTTAAAATTTTCACCATGTCGTGAGAGCATGATACGAGACAGTTAAGATGTGAAATAAAATCCTAAATCTCTTATTGCCGAAAAGCACAGCTCCCAGTCAAAAATAATCAGCACCAGGAAAATGCTGTCAATCAACATTGTGTACACGCTGCTCAATGTTCTAATGGCAGAGAGAAAACTCATCGTTACAGGAAAACTTAATCTGTTGTCATCAGTGGCTATGCTAACTAGCTTTAGCATTCCTGGCTGACTCTGCAGATGGGGAGAAGCTGTGGGGTGTGAGCAATGCGTACACGAATGTGATTAACAGCAGTAGGACCCTCCTCTCTGCTCTGGTGGTTTTAGACAGAGTTATATTTCTTCAAATAACACAGGGAGAAACCAGAGGAACTAAATTTTTCACAGATTATCTGCCTCATACTGTCACAACATAGTGAAAGTTTTAACACAGGTAAAAAAAAAAAATTAAAAATTTACAGTTTTTAATAAAAGTTAAATACCAGCCAAAGCTTTCAGATTTACTGTGCTTGTATAACCTGCTGGATCCCAACTGGGGCTCACCCGGAGAAGAGAAGAGGCGCTCGTGCCGGTCAATCCAGGCCTCCAGGTACGCTGTAGACTCCTGGGATCTGTGTTTACTGGGGCTGTAAGGGATGGCGCTGGGAGGGGGCGACTGGCAGCGTCTCAGCATTTCATCGCTGTGCCGCTTGGACCCCGGGGAGTAGGCGTAGTTCTCGTACCTGAGGCGTTTGGACTGCGGGTGGCCGTCACACCTCTGCTCCCTGTGGCGCTTCCTCAGGATGGAGCGGTGGGGCGACAAGGCGAGCGCTGCCAACGATGTGAAGGATGCGGTCCTCCCGGCCTCCAAGCTTCTTCCACACTGACGGCAAGGAAGGGCATCGAAGGGAGCAGATTTGTTCAGGCACACATACTTGTGGTAAACCCTCAGGTAGTCCTCCTCGACTTTCTTTGGTGGTTGGTAGGCGTGGCGTGGCAGAGAAGAGTCGTAGGAGAGGTTCCGTCTGAACCCGCGGTGGCTAGACTCCGCCCGGGCCGGCAAAGGCAAGCTGGGCCGTTGCTGGGGTGACTGAGTGGAGTCTTGGGGATCAACCATCTTCACCAGCACAACAGGCCTCTTGGAAGGAGGGGACATGGAAGTGGAGCGTGATCTAATCTTTATCGGTTCTCTTGACCAATCATCGTATTTTCTTCTGGAAAATGCAAGAGGAGACCGACTGAGGGCGCTGGCCGTTCTTGTCTTGAAGGGACTGTGATGGACCGGGGTTCTGTAGATATCGGGCCTCTCTGGCACAGATAAAGTGTCTGCTGCTGAGACCTCTGCTCGATCTGAGGAAACGGAAAGTCTCCTATGCCTGAAGGACGGATCTGGAGATGATTTGGCACTGCTGAAGGGAGTTGATAAGGCACTGATGGGGATCTGGTCAGCAAGGTGGGTTTGTTTACGAGGGGAATACTCGGACACAGTGAAAGCCTCGTTCAGCGACATCTCTTGTGACTTAGCGGTGTCAGAGAAGTCCATTACCCTAATGCGACGTTGGGTGTCCGCAATCAGCAATCCCCTCTCCCTGCCAGGAGACTGTCGTTCATTACGCAGGCTCGCCAGTGTCAAGGGGACAGGACGAGGACGAGGTATCGTCTCAGTCCACATCCTCTCTGCAGGTCTGCCCGAGTCCTCTCGGAGAAGCCTCTTACTGGCTGACGGTTTCAGGTGGTTGTCATTGGGTCTTGCTGTGATGTCAAAGGTGGTGTTGAGTCTCTTAGACTGCTGCCTCCACCGGCGGTACCGCCTCAGTACGGAGCTGGCGGCCGTGGAGACGGTCTGTCGATGCCAGGCTCTTTCTATCCGACTAACCATCGTTGGGTAGAGCTCGGCCAGGGAGTTGGACCGACTGCTCAGAGACATCTGCAGCTCTTCGTCTTGGTCCTCTGGCAGGAGCTCGCTCTCTGACGGGTTCCTCCATGTGTCATCCAATGACCTGAGCGCTCCCTCTGCTGGATGTTAGTACAGAAACCAAACATTATCTATGTTAGAACAAGAGAGCGTCACAGTACTTTAGAAAATATTCACACTTTTTGAACTTCTGCATGGGTAATTAAGTTACAACCACAAACTTCAAAGTATTTTGTTGGGATTTTATAAGACAAACCAAGAGAAAGTTGTGCATGTAAAGAAGAAAAAAAATTATTCAACTAAGGCTGATTTTTATGAGTAATCCAAAAAAAAAAGGCAAATTCTCCAGATATTAACACTTCAACAATGCACTGTATATCTTAAATGTGGTAACTTTTAGTCTTCTTACCGCTGTCCTCATTAGCATGTTCACTGCCGTCCTGCACTTCATCAGCGTTACATGACAAATTTAACTGTTAAGAAAAACAAACTTTTTAAATTAAGTCATAACAGATATTTTCATCTCAAGTATCAACTGTTTACCCATTATGTTTACCTGAGAATGTGCTGTGACACTTCCTACAAAGAAAAGAAAAATAGTTTAATACAAACCACATAAAAAAAATATATTTGCTGGTTTCATATTGGGGTATGTATACTTACGGTTTAAGGAGCGATCGCTTACATCTACCTGGATCTAAGGAGAGGATGCATGTAGAATTCAGATTTTATATTTAGCTTTAATAAACACACCTCATGCATTGAATGAATGACTAAATAAATAACCAACCTTTGACAGTGACTTTTCAAAGTGGTCTCTGGACTGTGCTAAATACTTTGAAAGAGCTGCACAATGGCAAGAAAACAAAACAAAAATAGGGTTAATAAAATTGTATTAGCAATAAATAATTCTTACAGCAATTTGCCCAATTTTAATGTAATCTGTGAAATGCCATAAGCAACTTAAGTTTTAGCTGACGTGCAATATCAGTAAATCACCAGTAGGAGGCGTCAAACTGAACATTTTTAAATTAAAATCAAGACGGTATAAGGCAAAAAACATGAGTTCACTCACTTTTAAGTCCAATTTGGTTGATATCCACCTCTAGTACGTCGTCCTCATCCTTGAGTTTTGAATACTGTTCCAAGAAAGGTAAATATTAGCTAACATCACCTCTACAATGTTTTGAAGTTAACTAATGGTAAAAAAAAAAAAAAAAACAGCTTGTTCCGCTAACATACCTTTTCAGCGATTCGGTCCAGAGAGCTCTTAAACTTGGCGGTGTTTGCTTCTAGCATATTTCGCATAGATTGTGCCATACCGTCCGTTAAAAACATTTCCTTCTGGAAGTTCAAAGCATAAATGAAAATGTAGCAAATAGCCGAGCAAGGGAAAAAGGCGCTGTCAATTTGATTTTCTTCTTCTTCCTCCTCTTTCTGGGTGTTAGATGCGGTTTGCAGTACTTTACTGCCACCTACTGGTATGGAGTGTAACAAAAGAATGGGGGGCGGGAGGGAACCATCTTAAACAAACAAGTCGGCTTTATAATGCGCATATCGTTTCCTTTTTTGTTTTATTATTATTTATTTTATATATTTTTTTATTTTTTTAACCACAAATCAAATAAATTAAACTTATATTTTATCGTAGGTATCTTGAATTAGATGTATTATTTCCCTTTTGGATGTGACGCCTCTACAGTGAACACACCCCATCCTACAATCTGCATTTTAGAGCGGAATATTTATCATTGCAGAGAATAACAAGGGACTCTGCATTCTTGTAGCGTCGGGGGGGCAAATCATATTCTTGCGGAAGCAATATATTCAAGCAGTTGTGAATTTTGTACATGTCTACGTGTACAAGTTAAATGCCTTTCACAACAAAAACACCTTCATGTTCAGACAAGACAGAAATGTACTGTACTCCGTCGTACATTGAAATAAACTGTTTTATTTCAATGTACATTTAAGGATCTAAAATTATTTTAAATAAATTATAAAGCTAAAAATAAAAATATGAGTTTTAGTTTATTATTAGAAATCGTATGATTTTTTTGCTGCTGGGGCTGATAAATGTTAGTAATAAAATGTCACTTATCTATACGTTTTAAAAGAAATGCGATTGGACAATTTACAAGCACTAGCTTTGAAGACAATCGATATCTGCTGTTAACAAGTTGCGTTTTGTAAGAGTTACGACACATATGTAGATAAATGACTTATAATTTCATTTGGTCGGTATTAATTTTGAGCTTGATTAAGACATTTTATGGGTTTTATGTATTTATTTATTTGGATAGTTATATACATCCTATTACACATGCTATTTAATATTTTGTTAATTCTGACAAAGAAACAAACCTAAACTGACTTTGTCCGATGTTATTAATTATCAGCGACCGAATAAAGATTAAAGTACAAAATGGTAGAATGTCCGAGCTTTCAAATAGGGAATTGAAGACGTCACTCCATTTATGCGTCATCTGAACGCGCCGGTAGTGCTCCGCCCGCCCATGTGAAAACAGAAACATCTGTGATGAGAGCGCTCTCAGTCAGAGTGTCAGTACGTCCAGTGGGCAGGAATGATTAGGAGGTCGGCGAACGCCTCATCGGAATGCCTGCTCGGACCCTCCAGGATCTGGTGTCCGCCGCAGCCTCTCTGCACCCGGACCGAGCGGCGGTCCTGTATGACTCCGGCTCGGGAGAGACTCCAGGGTCTCTGCTCTACAGAGAGGTGGTCCAGCTCGCCGAGGATCTTTCTGCTGCTTTACTCCAGAACTGTTCTCCTCGCGGCGGTGCTGTCGGCCTGTACTGCAGCGATGATCTGCTGGTCCCCGCCTGGATTCTGGGGTACGTTTGGACCACTGTTGTCTCCTGCTTGTCTGGGTTTCAGACTTTGTCTCCTCACTACGCTTCATTGTATCCGTCAGGATCCTGCAGAGTTCTGCCGCTTACGTCCCCTTGGACCCAGAGGCTCCAGGTCTTCTCACTGCCAGAGTAATGAGTCAGTGTGGCCTCAAGTACTGCGCTGTGAAACGGGACCTTGTGCAGGTTTAATTATTATTAGTTTAATTTCAGTTTTGCAAACGTTTTCACACCCCTCGAACTTTTACTAATTTTGTCACATTAAGTGACAGCTCTACATATAATCAGTGAAGATTGGGAATCTCGGCGGTGGCCCAGAGCGACATCAGAAAAGTGGGAGCATGAAGTCAAATAAATATAACTTTTATACCCTGAACAATACAATATGGAGATGTGACTATGTGGTTTCTGCAGGACTGCATTTTTTCCCAGAATTCAACATGATTCTCTGCGTTGTAAAATGGCTGAACAAGACTTAGAATATAAAATCCTTTAAAAAATACATAAAAATGTAAATGCGTAGAAAGCTTTTTTCCCCCCCCTATAGAAGTAAGACACTTATTGCACTTATTGTTAGAGTATTTTTCTATTTGAATATAAATTCTTATTCTCCTTTACTCTCCCGTTTAGCGTTTTCGGGAGGCTGTAGTCGATCACGTCCCTGTGGAGGTTTGCGTGGAGCTGCCCCAGTTCAGGTTGACCTTGATGCACATCGAGCCTCGTCCAGTCGCCGAGGACGGACCTCAGAGAGTGGGCGGCTGCGACCCCTCTGATAAAACCGTTCCCCTGAAGGACTCCGGGCGCCCAGACTTGGCGTACGTCCTGCACACGTCCGGCACGACGGGTCCTCCCAAAACCGTGAGGGTTCCCCACAGTTGCATCGTCCCCAATATTCTGCACTTGAGGTCAGTTTGGCTGTTTTTTTTACTTCAGAGGAGCGGATGTGAAATAAGAAGCGGCTTGTTTCTCTGCTCAGATCTCTGTTCCAGATGAGCGCAGATGATGTTGTTTTTCTCGCCTCCCCTCTGACCTTTGACCCGTCTGTAGTGGACATATTTCTGGCCCTGTCCTCGGGGGCTCTGCTCCTCATAGTCCCCTCGGTGATGAAGAAGATGCCTGGTCGACTTGCCCAGATGTTGTTCAAACATCACCGAACTACAGTTCTTCAGGCAAGCGACTGTGTGCAGACTGAGAGTTAAGCTGAGAGACTCTTCGTTGATGATGTTTTTTTGTTTTGTTTTTTCAGGTCACTCCCACTCTGCTGGTGCGGTTCGGTCCCGGTATTCTGAAACGGGACGTGCTGTCACCCGGATCCTCGCTGCGGGTGTTGGCTCTGGGCGGAGAGGCCTGTCCTTCTCCGGCTCAGCTGAGGAGCTGGAAACACGAGGAGAATAAAACCGCCGTCTATAACATCTACGGCGTCACCGAGGTCTCCTGCTGGGCCTCCTGCTACAGGGTACCAGAACCTCAGCTGCAGTGCAGCAGCCTGTGAGTGTTTGGAAACGACCAGCATTGATTCGTCATCATTAAACCGGGGCCGCAACTAACGATTATTTTAGCAATCGTTTATTCTTACAATTAATTGATTAATCAAGTTTTTTTTTTTTTAATCGTCTCATTCTCCAGATTTTTCATTTAACCATCAAACCATTTTTGTACAATAAAAGAAATACATAAAAAAATGCAAATGAACAATTGCATATATTTTTTTTTATAAGAAAATAAACATTTTGTAAATTTGAACCTTGAGAAACAATGACTATGTTCTTTCAGAAACTGGCCTTTTTTTTTTAAGCCTATGATTAATCGATTACTAAATGTGTTGACTATTATTTTAGTGATCGATTAATCAGGATTATGCGATTAATCGTTTCAGCCCTGCATTAAACACTGCGGGCCTTTGCAGCTCGGTGTCCTCTGTACCTCTTGGGACTCCCCTGATGGACACGGTGGTAGAAGTCCGCAATGAAGACGACTGCGTCATCACGGAGGGTGAAGGACAGGTGTTCATAGGTGGGACAGATTTTTATTTATTTATATAAAAAAAATTTTAACGTTGCATTCTGAAATAAATTGTACTGGAGACAGCGTGATGTATTCTTTTTTGAACAGGTGGAGAGGACAGGGTGTGTCTCCTGGATGGAGAGGACACTGTTGTCCCTGGAACGATGAGAGCAACAGGAGACTGGGTGAACGTTAAAGATGGTCAGCTGTACTATCTGGGACGGAGAGACAGAATGATCAAACGGAACGGGAAGCGAGTGAACTTGGACAGCTTGCAGCAAGTGAGGTCACTAAGAAATTCAAGTAATTTTGAGTGTTTTGGGAAGGTTTTGCTTATAAAATTTAAACCGTCTCTGCTTTAGACCATTTATTTTCAGAGATATTCTTACTGAGTTTGAGCTACTTAGTGAATAAGAAGTGGCAAAAATCTCAGTGTCTAAATGCATAAAGCTCATAAAGATAAGCAATTGCAGCAAAGAAGGGCTTCATGAAGTTTGGTGCTGAATGTTCATTGCTCTATGACTGTTTTAATGCTTGGATCCAGTTGTATTCAGAAATGGGAAATTTTAGCTTTCTGAAGTCGAATTTTCCTCTGGGAAACTGGGAGCAACTCTGACTACCCCCAGTTGTTACTTGTGCACTTCAAGTTTCAACATGGCCACTCCTCGCATCAGCAGTAGTAAGATGTGGTTGGAAACATGTTTAACAAGACTCATGTAAAAGTTGATCTGAAATCGATGTAGCACCTACAACTCTAAACTGAACAAACTAAAAGTGATGTCTGCTTATGGAAACTAAAGCTTAAAACCATGTTTGTAAACAGTATTGCAAACTATTGGTTATGGACGGCGCCATGTTTAAATTCAGAACGCTGTTGCCTCAGGTCTGACGTCAAACCCAGCTTCGTTTCAGGTAGCTTGAAAGCTGCGTAAGACACTGAACTGAAAGCGACAGCATATAAAGCAGCTCAGAGTATTTATGTTTTTTTTAATTATTGTCCCGTCTCTTCCAGCTAATCCTGAGTCTGCCTCAGGTGGAAGCCTGTGCTGTGGGTCTCTATAAAGAATTTAGACTCCTTGCCTTCGTCGTTGCTTCAGCTAGCGAAGTCCGTCTCCACCAGGGGGCGCCAGAGGGCGCAGGTGGAGATCTGCAGAGGCTCATACTGAAGCAGCTGTCTCTGCTGGTGTCCGCTCACTGCATTCCCGACGCATTGGTTCTTGTCCCGGCTTTATCCCTGACTCCTCATGGTAAGCTTTAATCATCAAGTCCTGGAGGCTTTTTTAATAATGATAATAAAAAAGTTATGTTTGCATTTTACCAGGTAAAGCAGACATGAAGGCTCTGATGAGAATATATGAAAAGCAGAGGGACTGGTTAACGTCGTCACGGCTGGAGGTCGGAAAACTAAAGCAAACTCTTGAGACTCTATGGCAGGTATTACCCTGTTTAAAGCTGCAGTATGTAACTTTTATAAACAATTTGTTTTTTTTTTACACATTTGTTTAAGCTGTCACAATGTGGTGGCAGCATAGCATGAGACAAATAATGTGGAAAAAAATCGAGCTCCTCCATCCAAGCGCTACTCTTGTAATCTGCAGAAATGCACCATTCAGGAACAACCAATCAGAGCCAGGGGGAAGGTCTTAACACTGCCAATCAGGCTGTAACTTACCTACTTACCTTTACAGGAAATTTGTTTATCTGTTGTCATCAGTGGGTATATTAACTGGCAACAGACTGTGTTGTGGTGAACTAGCTGTAGTCTAGGAGAGAGAAAGGCGGATGGTGTGAGCAGAGTACACCAGCATGATTGGCAGCGCTAAAGCCTGACTCTGATTGGTTGTTTATAACAAAGCGGTGTATTTCTGAAAATAGCACTGGAAGAAGGCAGAGCGCTCAATTTTTTCCACACATGATCTGTCTCATACTATACAGCCACGGCATTGTTATAGCCTTAATATGTTGAGAACATATTTTTATAAAAGTTTCATTCTGATGACACCTTCTTGTCATCAGGATACATTAAGCCTCCCTGCAGATGCGTCCATCGATGAGCGGTCCAACTTCCTGTTCAGTGGAGGGGATTCCCTGAAGGCACTGCGTCTCTGTGAGGACATCCTCTCCGCCGTGGGAGTGTCCTCTCCTCGTCTCCTGGAGGTTATACTGGACAGGTCCTTCTCAGACGTTCTACGCCACGTAACGCAGATGCTGCCGCCGGAACCGGACGGCTCGTCGTCCTCTAAGAAACGGGCCGCTGAGGCAGCGTCTGCGGTTCCAGCAAAGAAAGGACCTAGACCTGACCGGACACAGCGGGAGACACTCGGGTATAAAGTCGTGAGACGAGGCGGCGAGGTGCAAGGAACGAACTTCAGGAGCGTAGATGCTGGTGAAGAAGAACCGCTGGACGGAAAGGACGTCGGCGTTCGCCTCGGTCCGAGCTGGTCCTCGGACACCGGCAGGTGCGTGGACGCCTCCCCGGTGATTCTGGTCCAGGACATCGCCAACGAACAATCCAGAGCTACGGTGTTCATCGGCTCCCACTCCCACAGGATCCAGGCGTTGGACCTGGCCGGCGGGAACCTCCTGTGGGAGCGAGTCCTCGGGGACAGGATCGAAGCGTCGGCTGCCGTGTGTCACTGCGGCTCCCTCGTTGTCGTCGGTCAGTGTCGGTTCTCAGAGTGTTTCTCTGACGCGTTTGTTCTTCTGGATCACTCCAGCTTGCCGCTTTTCAGGTTCCTACGACGGCTGCGTTTACTTCTTATGCACCGACTCGGGAGAGACGAAGTGGGTGTTTAAGACGGAGGACGCAGTGAAGAGTTGTCCTGCTGTGGACCCTCTCACCGGCCTGGTGGTGGTGGGCTCACATGATGGACACGTTTACGCCCTGGACCCTCAGGTTAGTGTCCACTTGTGTGACTTTTTGATTGCTTGAACGCCTGTGTTAGTTTATATGTGGTCGTTGTCTATCACCATTTGCTTTTCACTGCACTAAGGCTTAATGGAGGTGAATGAAATTGTGTGTCGTTGCCGTTTAGCTTCGGCGGTGTGTGTGGAAGCGAGACTGTGGCGGCGGAGCTGTGTTTTCCTCGCCGCACCTTCAGCCGTCTTGTCGACGGCTGTATGTGGCGACTCTGGGAGGACGACTGCTGTGTCTCAACCTGGTGAGAGACTCTTGGTGTTTGTGGGAAACTAAACATCTGAAATGAGATTTGTTTGTCCGTATTTCTTTAATATTTTGAGATCATGCCTGGAAAGCGTAAGAGAGCATCATCTGTGTCTGTGTTTGTGTCTCTGCTAGGACAGCGGGGACATCCTGTGGTCCTACTGTAGAGACAAACCTTTCTTCTCCTCTCCAAACTCGTCCTGCGGACGCATTGCGATCGGCTCAGTGGACGGAAACATCTGCTGCCTCAGCGACTCCGGGGAACTGGTGAGGAAACGAAACGTTGACTCCTTTCTTATTCTCTTAGATGTGTTGCAAAAACCCAAAATCTTAAAGCATGTTTGGTCTGATTTCTAGTGCAAATATCTTGGGACACTTGAAATCAGACAAAACTAACTTACAAGTAGTTTTTCAGCAAGATATAGGGGCTTGTTGTAAGTAAATAATTCCTTAATATGGATGAAAAAGTGCTAGTTCTACTAGCAGATTGTTTCACGTATAAAATGGGAAAAAATGTCTAGTGTTAAGTAAGAAAGATTTAACTTATTTCAAATGTCCCAACATATTTGCACTAGAAACTAGATCAAAATTACTTGGTAAGATTTTGTGTTTTTGCAGTGTACTTTGGACTTAACTCTTGAGAGAAGCTTGTACATTAGGTCATTTTTTTCAGTGGTTTAATTGGTAACTTCTAGGATCTACTCTCATGTGAAACAGGATGCCCTGTAGCAGCATGTGTTTGCTAACAAAATTTGGTTTCATATCAGTTTGATCAATAAATAAACATTTAAAAACTGAAGAAAATCATTTCCCACATTGAATGAAATGGCTAAAACTACATGGACCTGTTTTATAAACAGGCTATAAAAGCCTGTTATTTTAGTGATAGATTATCCTATGAAGGCCCAAAGCTAATTTTATATTGATGCGTACATCTGTCGTTTTGAAAGTATCTAACTAGTGCGCCTCTTTGTCTGCAGCTGTGGCAGTTCCAAACAGAAGCCCCGGTTTTCTCCTCCCCGAGCTTCGTACCGGGACAGCAGAGGCTTCTGTGCGGCTCCCACGACGGCCGCCTCTACTGTCTGAGCTGCACCAACGGCTCTGTAGTTTGGACTTTTCAGACATCAGGCAAGGTGTACTCCACTCCCTGCGTGTTTCAGGGCTCCTCTGTCGGCCGCCGGGGGGCTCTGGTGGGCCTGGCCTCCACGGATGGCACCGTCTGGATCCTGGACGCACGAGATGGCCGCGTTCTGGCGTCGTCTGCCCTGCCTGGGGAGCTGTTCTCATCGCCGGTTGTGTGGGAACAGTCGCTTGTGATCGGGTGCCGTAATGACTACGTGTACTGTTTGAACCTGACTGGTAATGTATAGGGGATCGTGATATACGTCTGCATTGTTAAAATAATAATAGCAGTGTAGAAAATGAAGCAAAGAAAGGAGAGCAGGGAGTTGACAAACCTTCTGGAAGGTGTAAATAAAGGATGGGGCTGGTTCCTGACCTGAAACTGAGAAGCTGCTCATTTATTGGTCTGTTTGAGGTTATTGTCATAATGAAAAGCTCATTTTGAGGGTTTTTCTCTTTAGGCAAAAGCCAAAAAAAAAAAACCTCATCAGAAACATGCTGTGGCTTGAATTCAGAGTTTGATCATTTGAGGTTCATAAACCTTTAAAGTTTATTTTTGGGCCATTTCACCTGCTCATTTTCAAAATGGTACTCTCTTCATACCATTGTTTTATTAATGCTCTGCTAGGCTTCACCTGGGCTTCCCGTAATTGTTACAGTATGGATTACTCCGTATCTTATAACTGATTGAATATTGGCAGCATTTGTTTTTCATACACGGACACAATTTTATTCATTAGTTAAAAAAAAAGTCTGTTGAACCACTTTTCAAGAGCAATGTCTGATTTTAATTGGTTCATTTTAAGTAAAATTGTATTTCTTACTTTTGTCAGTTTCAAGTTATGTCAGTGACCATTCACAGAAGGGCACCAACAACTTTGTCTATGTGTACATCTCATGGTTTTCTATTACTGTGCTACAAATACAAGTCAATTTGCCATATAAAAATTAGCCTTGTTTTTCTGCAATTCCACTCGATTCAAATTTGCCTTCACGGCTCCGCCCGGACTTTCTCCCATTCAAGTTGATTTCTGTTCAATTTCAACTGGGCCAATCAGCAAACAGGAGAAGTTGTGAACCATAACAGTGATTTTCTGCACCGTTTCAGAATTGTTGTTTTAGAAACGGCAGCGGAGGAAGTGAACAAAGCCGTTCAGTCCGTGTTGCTACACTTAAAAATGCCGAGTTAACATTCAAAGCCACCTCATTGGGATCAGCACTTCTCTCTTGGCAGCGGAGGATGGTTGTTTACAGCAATTTCCGGTAAGCTTCACCGCATCAAACCAGTGCCTTACATACGTCACAGGCAAACATTAGCGATTGGGTAAAATGCAAAACCTCGGAGTCCAATGGTTTCTCAATAGCTTAGAGCCCAGACTAAGCAATAAAACCTTTTTTTTTTTTTATAAACAAAAACCGGCTGTTATTTTACAATAAACACAGCAGCCTGTTAGCTCGGTTCAGACATCAGTATTTAATTTACATTATTAATAACATTTGGATCTGTTAAAGAACGTTCTCGTGAATATCTCTAAGAGGGACAAAAAGTGCAAATAATACCAAACATTTTTTTTGTTTTTGTTTTTACAGATAACACTGCGTACACTACACTATTGTGCACGACCAAAGTTAGAAACAAAGCGACTCAGGTTCCTGGGTCTCTTTCAGAGCAAATACATACTTACAGATGATGGGAGGGAGCGGCGAGAACGAAGAGGTTTTGCTGCGTCATACGGGAAACGCTTTCATGTCGTGTGATCGGGTCCCACTGAAGAAGTAGTGACGGTGTGAGTCTACAGGAGGACATGCCAGAAGAATTGTAGCAGGTGTTGGGTTTGTCTCCAAAGTCCATTTTTACACAGACGCAGCGCTTAATGTCCTCCACGCCGCGTTTCAAGTCCAGTTTGTTGTTCTGTCACAGTCATCACGGACACAGTGAGATTTATTATTTCCAGTATGACTTGAGGAAAAAAAAAACATTAAAGAAAAAGCACAATATTCCCTCCTTACACAACAAACAAGGCTCAGATAAAAGCTACAATACAGTTTCAGTGTAGATAAATCTGCTGCTGTACATAAATAATACGGAAGAGGGCAGAGGAGGTGCCTGTAACGAGCTTTTCCAGAGGAGCGGCCATGCTGGGTTGTTATTTTTCTTTCTCTTTTTTTTTTTTACTGGTAGCCCTTAAAACATGATTCAGACGGATACCCTCTGGTGATTAAGCGCCGCTGTTCCTCGGAGCACGGAGATTGTGTCGAGCACACAATTTATTACAACCATGGTGACCCAGTTGGCTCCTACGATACAAAAAAAAAAAAAAAAAAGGTTGGCTACTGCAGTGGTCAGCCATGGCTGTGATTGGCTGCTGAGGACTTTGTCTGTAGGGGAAGTACAATTGGTGTGATTGGATACAATATATGCATGCTCTCATCTGTTTACATATATCTGCGCAGCCTTATTGGTAATTTTTGAAAGGGAAGCGCACTTTAACATGGTGGTTATAGCAGCCAGTGGTGTCTCAATGAGGAGTTTTCATGTGGGCGGGAGAAAGTGATCCTCAGGCTCCGTGGGTTGTGTGCGTTCCCCCATGCATGCCGCGTTAAACTGGCATCGGGTGGTGGGGCTTATTTGATGATCTGTGGACAGTCGCTCCAGGCTTTGGCCTTTCGTTTTGCTAGGGCCAGCCAGGCCGGCTCTGTGGACACCTGGGGAGAGTCGCTGGAGGGGAATCGCTTTGACACGTCCTTGACAGCAGGTGGCGACGGTGTGGAGTCTGAGATTTCAACTGGAATAAAAATATAAATGAAAAAAAGGTGAGTACCACACCACGTCCTTGAAATTCACCCACAAACTTCAATTTGTTTTACTTAGATTTAATGGAAAAGACCAAGGCAAACGTAGGTGGTAAATGTATGAAGTGGAAGAAAAACATCCTTCAACAGAAAGTCACTATCATTCAGAAATGATAAAAAATTAGTTATAAACAGTTGTAGGTTGGGGTCCCTACCTGTGACTGAGCTCGGTAAAGTGCTGGCCTTTTTTAGCGGATCTCTGCGCTCGAATCGTCCCAGCAGGCTGTCGGGTCTTTTGGGCTCCTCAGGAGTCTGAGGCTTGGAGGAAGGACTGGTTCCCCCGCTCTCTCTCCCGTCTGTAGGACTCACCAGTGCAACCTGCAGAAAGAATTGAAAACTGTGTCAGGGAGAGTAAAGGACAGTGGGTAAATGGGGATCTGGGCCACATACACTGTCTTTCTCTCTGGCATGCTTCTCTGCTAGCTTGGCCTCTCTTTGGCTTCGACGATCCTCGCGAGTCTGCTGTTGCTCCCTGAAGCCTTTCTGCTTCTGCAGGGCCAGGGTAATCCATAAGGGCCCGGCTTCCTTCTCCTGGACCCGTGCGCTGTCCAGTGAGTGCCTGGCTTGTAAGGAAGGTTTTTCTGCAGGAGAACACACATTTGATTGTTATTGGGACTACAGTAAACAGGCTAATCTTTTTAGTCACAACTATAACTCTAAGCAGTTTTATTGTAGAGCCACATTTACAGTTTCATACACGACACAGATTGATAGAAAATAGGAGTTAAAGTGCCCCGTCCAAAGATGGATTAACATGTGAATCTACAACTTCCCAAATGGCATCTTAGAAACACTACATTTCTTTCCCCATAAACACAGAATGATTTCAGCTAATATACGGCCTGGTCATGGAGACACTGACCTCGCCTGATGAGCTCTGCCTTCCTGTCTGCCTTCTCTCTCCAAGGGATGTTGATGGAGGGAAAGAAAGACCTCTTCTCCTTTGGCTCCTCCTCTAATTGGACATTACTGTGGCTGCCTCTGTGCAGCTGAGTCACTGCTGATGAGTCTTCGCTTCTACTAGCCTGCTCCTGGACAGATAGATCCGGACTACCCGTCCTCTGGATCGCTTCCTCACAGGGGAACCCGTGGGCTACTTTAGGTAGCGGAGAAGGAGGAGGCGTTGGGGTGGCTCCGGAGGGCTTGGGCGATGTTGTTGGTCTTCGGTAGAGCGGTGGTTTGGATAGGACTTTCTCTCCTTCGTTGTGCGGAACGGGGCTAGTAGGTTTGCCTAGCTTACCCCGGGTTATGGCAGGAGATACAGATGTGTGAAGATACTTGCTCACTACTCCCTCTTTCTGAGGCGACGTGGGTGTTGATTTGTCAGAAAAGACGGAGGAGGCATCAGAGTCTGGCTCAATCGGAGTGAGAGGTGAAGGGACGCCGTCGAAGCTGTCTCCAGCGCTGTAGCGTTTCTTCCGTTTCTCCGTGGACTGTTCGCTGTGAAAACGCAGAGAGTAGTTTGTCCTTCTCAGCTTTATTCCAAAAGGTGAGGGGTTGTCCTCACCATCCTGTCCCTGCGCCTCCCCGTCCTCCGTCTTGTTCTGAAGCCGGCTCTTTACTTCAGAGCCCTCGGGTCTGTCCCCGGGGCTGGGAACCAGGAAAGACGGGAGGTCTTTGGCAAACATGCACTCCTCTGAGCCTCTCTCTACAATCCGAACAGTTTTGCTTGTCCGGGTGTGAGGTTTAACGGTTGGAGATTGGGACGCAGCTGTAGGACTGTCGGATCGAACAGCTTCCTCTCCTCCTCCATCCTTGTGATCTGTGCTGAAAACCTCAGAGTTTCTGTTTGAGTCGCCAAATTTCTTCTTTGCAGGGATGATGGAGAACTTGGCACTGGCGGACATTGTTTTTCTGAGGTTGGTGTGGGCAAACGAAGGCTGCTCATCACTACTGAGTTGAGGCTGATTCCTGCTCGGAGGATCTGGGTACTCATCGTACTTCCCATCCTCGACCCCCTTAAATATCTTTGAGCGGATACTTGCCCACTCCGCCAGTGCGGCTGCGCTCGACTGATCCGGGGAGACCGGAGACTCACTGAGAGACTTGGTTTTTCCAGATTTGCGGTCCGGCGAGCTCTTGCCCGTTGCGGAAGGCGTTCCTTGGGCCTTTCTTTCCTCTCCCAAACCCAGTAGGGACTTGCATGCGGTGTCTTTGATCTGGTCTAAATTGACAGCTGTCCCACAGAGCTGGGCGCCTGTCACCAGGATAGCTGTGTGGGGGACATATGGAGATGCCGGCAGGTTGGGGGAGTCTTTTCCCTCCTGGGAGGAAGCCGTAGCGCCTTCCCTTTGATCAGCGTCCACAGTGCCCTGATGGCTGGCGGCTGGTGTAACTGGGGTCAGGTTGACCTTCTGGAAGAGAATCTGTTTCTCTCCAGAGGAAACCTTGAAGGAAAAGGGTCTCTGCCGCTCCTCCATCTCCCTCCAGCGCTGCTCCTCGGCTCGCCGCTTCCTCTCTTGTTCATCAGAGCCCCCAGCGGCCTCTTCTTTCAGCATCTTCTTCTGCTCCTCCAGTTCCAGCTGTTTCTTTTGCTCCTTCAGCCTCAGTTTCTGCTCCTCTTTTTTCTTCCTTTCCTCTTCCTGCTTTTTGCGCTTCTCTGCCTCAAGTTCCCGCTGCCTCCTTGCCACTGCCTCCTCTTCTCGCTTCCTCTTTTCTTCCTCCTCGCGTCTCTTCCTTTCCTTTTCCTCTACTTGCTTTTGCTCTTCCAGTCGCCTCCTCTCTTCTTCCTCTTGCCGTTGACGTTCTTGCTTTCTCCTTTCCTCCTCCTGCTTCCTCCTTTCTTCCTCTTCCCTGATCCTTCTTTCCTCCTCCTCTCTCCTCAACCTCTCTGCTTCCTCCCTCATCTTTCTTTCCTCCTCCTCTCTTTTTCTTCTCTCAGCCTCCTCTTGCCTCCTTCGTTCTTCCTCTTCTTTCATCCTTCTATCCTCCTCTCTTTGTCTTTCAGCCTCTTCTTGCTTACGTTTTTCCTCTTCTTCTCTGACTCTCTTTTGCTCCTCCTCTTCTTTCCTCCTCCTTTCTGCCTCCTCTCGCATCTTCTTCTCTTGTTCCTCCTGTTGCTTCTTGCGACTCCTCTCTTCCTCCAGTTCACGCAGCCTCAGCTCCTCTGCCCTCTTCTTCCTCTCCTCCATTTCCTCTCTGAACTGTTGCTCCTCCATCTCCCTCCTCCTCCGGGCCTCCAGTATTTCCTCCTCATAGAATCTCTGCTTCTTCAAGCTTTCCTTGGAGGACTCCAGAGATGCTCTGCGCTGGTCAGCTGCCTCCAGCTCCTCCTGCATGACTCCAGGAATAGACACCTCCTGGAGATCCTGGGGATGAAGGGACAGGATTGATTTAAAGTTCTAAGCCTCGGACTTTGGTAGAAAACGTCACAGATCAGCGTCTTCCTTACCAGTGTGAACCGCCGGTGTTTGCGGGAAATCCTCTGGTTTTTCGGTTTGACGGAGAGCTTATGCTTGGCGGCGGTGTTGTCCAGGCGAGTGACAGACTGGGGGACGGCGTCTAGATTGATGGACTCAATGGTACCGGTTGGTGGGAGGACCCGTTTGGACCTCGGGGACTTCACTGGCGTGCTGTGCTGCGTAGATGATTGAGCTCCTTGGACCTGCAATAGAAAATGTATTTACAGCAACCTTGCAAAAGTCTCGACACCCCTCTGACTTATCATTTCATCACTTTGAGGTCACATTTCAATGTATGTAAGTGGGATTTTGTTGGAAGATCAACAAAAAGTTCTGCATAACAGGAAAGTGGAAGGAAACATGACTTATGGTTTTCAAAACTCAAGGATTTTAGGCGTACCGTGCATTTGGGTTCACCCCCCTTCACTCTGATACTCCCAAAATAAAATCTGTAACAACTAGCAGACTTCAAATATGAAAATGCTCAAAATTAAGCTTTTGGACTGAAAACTTGTTTTTGCATAAGACTTGGACATAACACTTGGACACAGCAAGCGGAAACTTGTCAGAGTTAATAGGACGACGTATCTGATGACAAAGGTGGTTCTACCAGGTTCTAACAAAGGGGTGCCTAAATGTAAAGTCATTCAGATTTCATTTTTTAAAAATTGTAAATTTTTCTTCCACTTTACAGTTGCACTGTAAAAAAACCCCTAAAGTTAATACTTCTTAAGCGTCCAAATAAACATGCGACAAGTTCTACGTTTTGTTTCATCAAAGAAAGTTAAAATCTACAGCCTACTTTTCCCTCAAACTGTAATCTTCACAATAAAAATCACATTCAGCCGTTACCTTTGGTTCCATTTTGGGCGGCTCAGCTTCTACGTGGGCCAAAACCTTCAGAGGACTTCGGGGAACCTCTTCCTCATCTGAGCTTCCCTCATCCCCCTCACTTTTTCGAAGAGAAGGAGGCCTCTGGCCGAACTTTATACCTTGTGCGATCTGCCTCTGTGTGGTGAATAAGTCAGATGTTTTCATCCACTCATCAGGAACAGTCGTGTCGTGTATTTGAGAATACGTTTGGATAAATGTCTCTGAGCAGGGTGTACCTTGACCACAGACCTTAATAGCCACCAACGAGCTATTGCATTATTGTGGCTGGATGTGTCTCCACTCTAATCAGTCATGGTTCATTTTATCTGCTTTGTTGGTTTCCTGGCTTGAAATCTGGGCACTGATGGGTGTACAACAAGGATAACGACCCAAGACACATGTCAAAGCTCATCAAAGGTGACTTACCATGCTTCCTTGAGCAGGTTAGGATAGATCTAAGAAAACATGTTTCACTACATGTTTTGCACACATTTGTTTCCTAAATGATGAGATTTTAGTCTGGTCAATTCTGCCTATTTCAAGCTCCTTTCAGAATGAGCTCTTTTAGAGTTTATTGTCACTTTAAATCAAATAATTATGCTGCTGGCCTCACCCCTCCAACTCAGTGTTTACATTCACATGTAAAAATGGCTGCAAACAGATGCACGTATATACAACAGTACATCTTTGAAAAGAGGTAGTGGGGCCTCCTGCACAACCAACAAGAATTCAGGGAGTGGTTTCTGAACGGTTGGCCAACAACAAAACAGCCATTGTACAGCGCATGCATTGGTAAAACCAGTGCTTTTTCACTTGGGTTGCTAGGTAACAGTGAATTTTGGACTCAACAATCGGGAGGTTTTTGAAATGGCTCATTTTACATACACCAAAAGACATTAATTTATTTCCAAAAACAGATAAAAGTTGTTGTTTTTTTAAGTGCTTGTGCTGTTTTTAGAAACGGTAGAAACCAAATGGACGTACAAAACATGCAAAAATGTAACTTTTGCATCATAGGTTCCCCAATAAGCATTTGAAATTATTCCAATTTTATCCCGATTCAGAATCTATGCACTGTATTTAGAAGCTCAGTAAGCACCTGGAAACATTTCAATGAACTGCAGGTAACAGAAAACAGAAGTGAGCCACGAGCTTGTTCTTGACGTGGTCTGGTGCAACTTGCCGAGAGACATTTGATCAGATATTAATGGGCATGCACGTGGAATTTTAAACATGCGTGGATCTGTGAAAATCTATGGAAAATTCACCCCTGTCCTCACTTCTCTGTCCACCCAGTTGTTATTTTTAAACAGATAACTGAACTTGTGTCTTTATTCATGCGAATTCAGTCTAACCTCGTCAAAGAACAGCCCAGATAAATCCTAAAAAAAAGATCAACATTCATGGGAACTGTGATCGCATGCAAACATCTGAACCTCACTGCATGCATGTCTCCACTCTGCAGCGTGCATGTCGAGCTCAGAGAAGTGTAGGATTTTGTGCGAGGACCACCTGAAGGTTCCTAACTTTATCTGAAACGTTTTCCTGGGACATGCTGTGATCCAGACCGAGATCCTCCGGCGGCTCCTCTGGGATAAAGATGCTGTCGTGGGAGAGAGCTCGAGATCCGATGGGATTTAGGTCCCTGCAGAGGATTGAGAGCGTTCGTTTTTACTCCAGCTTTCTACACTCCGGCACTTCCATCGGCACTTTACAAATCACTTCACTTTACCGTTCACAGTGCAAAGTCTCACTCCAAACTTCACTTTCAAATGACAGAGTTGTCTTCAGAGATGACACAGCAATTTGAAAAGAGATTATGACTTTTTGAATCACTTCCTTGTTATAAAATGATCAATGCACCTACCTCAGATTTTTACTGGACTCCTCATTGTCGGACACAGCTCCACTGCACACTTCCCCGGTTGAAAAACTTGCTTTTAGCTCTGCTCCATCAAAGCTCCTTTTAGTTTCCCGTTTCTTTTTCTTCCCGAAGAGCCGTTTGAACGGCTGGAATTTGCCCTGTCGTCTTCTCTCTGCCGGGTGGGGGGAAAAAGAAAGTAGACGATAATCACAGCTCCATGCAATCACATCAATCTTTTTTTTTTTTTTATCACGCTTTTTGCGAAGATAACGAGCGGGATGATGCCCGAGGGCGTGTTTTTTTTTAACATGCGACTCTGAGCAGATAACAAAATGCGAGCGACACTGCTGAAATAAAATGAGTGAAAATAGCAGATAAGATGATAAGCGAGGTGACAAGTGGAGAAGAAAACCTTGGGCTCCAGTTGGAGGGAATGGGAAGGATAAATCTCAAGCCTTAAAGGCAGGAAAAGAAATGCTTGGGGGGGGGAGGATCTCTGGTTTAATGGAAATGAACAAAAACAAAAAAAAACAGAGGCAGAAAACAGCAACAAGTCAGGGAGACAAACACCCAGTGATTCACAGAGCTCCAAGAGTCAGTGCCAAAAGTTTGACTCATGTCGCATTTTGACCTGCATTCAAGTGTTTTCACATCACAGTTTGGAAGTAATCTCTTCATGTGTCAGATTAGAAGAAGAGCATGCATCAACATGTGACATATCCAGTGAGAGAAAGCAGCTGTAAAACTTTTTTTTTTATTGCCGGTTCACGAGGAAGTCTTAAACCAAAGCAAGAAATTAACTTTGGACTCTCAGCTAAAGCTAGAACTTCACATCTGTCAAAGCAAAAAGAGAAAATCCACTGGCGTTTCATTCAAGCTTGCATCAGTTTCAACAAATATTACGCCAATTCTTCTGAATCTTTTTATTTTTCCCCCCCTTTTTGTTTTGCTTTTTCTCGCCGTCTGTGTACTTGTAAGGATGCACCCTGTGAAGTAAGTGGGTGAGGTTACAGAGCTGCGAAGCCACTCTACACCGCTGCACAGACAGGCGTTCTCAGGCTCTCTGGGTATCCTTTTCAGAGCTAAAAGTAGCAACTGGTGTGGGATTTCACTGCACACCCCGCTCACTGAACCCGAGGCATGATGGGAAGTGATACAGTAAACTAATTTCTCCTCTTAGATCTTTTGACCCTAAACTTTATCTTTTCTGTGGGAAGAAAAAAACAGACCGGCATCTGGACTGCATTATGGATTTTAACACATGTATATTTATAGGAATATGGGAATCGTGAGCTAGATTTGCACTTGTTTCCAGTTATAAAAAATTGCTTGATGCAATGATTTGTGATTTTGTTTGCAAGTTTGTTTCCTCAGTGAATAAAACCATTTTTGTGCCCAAATGCTTCACATAAACCAGAAGTTGTAGTCGAATGGCTAAATTTAAGCAAGTCTCTAAAAAGGCTAACACTGCCGACAGCTAGCTTGGTTTGTTTAGTTAGCTAAAAACATTTTACTATGAAAAAAAAAAAAAACCCTTTTCAGTTTGCTAATCTAAAAAGGGTCATTAAATGTCCCTCTGCACCTCAAGCTGAAATAATTTTTGATTGTGAACACCACTTAGGATTTTGTGATAGAAAATGCTAGTTTGTTGAGGAAAAAAACACCCCAATAAAAGTGTGTGCTATATATTTATTTATTACAAAGTTATGTAATAATATATTTCTTCTGCCACATCCCATAAAACAGACAATAAACTCAATGTTATGATTTCAGAGGGGGACTGTATAGTTTTTGCGTGTTTACAGAAATGGCCGACTACATGACAGAAAACATGACTGGCTTTTTTGTGCTATGACTAAAATGAAGGGATTGGTTTTTTTCCAGACGGCAGACCTATCCACAGAGCTGCAGGGGTCACTGATGTTTTTATCTTGGATCTTTGTTCTTATCTGCGTTAGTGAGAAAATGGATGGTGTGGCTTAGCGGTCCGTGGGACCAACTTGATGCCAAGGTGCAGCGCTGATGTTCCGCTTCCCTGCAGCATGTTCTCCCATCATCTCTGCCCATCCAGTGGCACAAAGCCCATAATGCACTGCCACGGGCAAGCTCAAACACTCATGCATGAAATAAGACAGGACACTCTCGTTTTTTTTTTTTTCTTCCCTTTTCTGCAGAGTAGACAACGCGGGAGTCAGATCCCACAGAGCTCCAACTCGAAGACTGACTTTCTCTCTGTAAACTCGCAGTGAAGTGCATTTTGTCTAGACGTCTTCACTTTAGACCCTTTCTGGGTTTTACAATTCAACCCACTGAAGGAGGATTATTTACTATCCAGTTAAGGGGTTGTCATTTAATCCACCTTCAATATAAAGACATAAATTTTAGTTGATGTAAACTAAGATATCCGCAGTTAATACGCTGAATTTAACCTACACATTTGAACTGGAGCACTAACAAATAATGTTAAATAATGTGTAAAGAAAGATTTGCTAACATACGCAGTAGAATTGTTATGGACAGACATTTAGGTAAATTTTATTTGGGAAACCAAGTTTTTTCATCAAAATAAGCATCATTAACCGAACATAAGCTTAGTGGGATGTAAAAGTGATGATTAGGGAATTTAAAACCAAGCAGAAAATATGTAAAATGCATAACAGTTAAATACATTTTTGTAAAGTTATTTTCTTTTATGTGAGGTAGTCCAAGTAAAACAATGCGATTAAAACTTCTCTACATATTCAGAACTATCTTTACATTGAATAGTTACTACACACAGTCCAGTCTGCAAACTGTAACAAACTGTATTCATAAAGTCACAACACTGCTGACTTTATGAATTGCTTAAGCTAATTTTTAACTTCAAACTAGATCATAAAAATCAGACTCACACATGCCTGGACTGATAATGAGGCGTTATGAATGATATAGTCTATATTAATGTTTGTGTCACGCATTGCGAGAGTACTGATTAAACACTTCCCAGTTGTAGTAACTTGCAGGGATGTTGGCTGAAATCACATCCAAACTCTGCAACTCTGGTCTTTGTACATCTAGGCCACATGTGGTTAAGATTTATTAGGATTATTTTCTATAAATGCCATTTCTGAAATAAAAAGTACTTCTTATTTTGCAGTGCACTAACAACCAGTATGTAAAACACAGATTAATGTTATTTATCTTAGGAATTTCTTCTGTTCCGTTTGGTCTTTTGCAACAAAGTAGCTTTCTGATTAAAAGCCAACTTTATTTCTAATCTTCAGTCATTTTTCCAACACGGGCCAAGCCTTCAAATCAACATATTAATCATCTTACAAAGGATAGAAGAAAGGCAGGAAGAAAACTTGGCAGAAATTTGAACACAGCACACAAGTCTCCTCTAAAACGTCAAACCCGTCACCACACCATGCAGCCCTTAAAGAGACAGTGAGCCAAACTGGAACTATTTTATGCATGAAGCATTTTATGTTGATCATTATCCCAGGATAAGGTCCAGTAGAAACGCATTTCCATCACAGTTTTATTTAAAATCACCTGATAATTTCAAATAGTCCAATATTTTATGCACTCTAATAAGTTTCCCAGGGCCTTTAGAAAGGCATCATTTCACATATTCATCCTTTGATTGATTTTGGAAGTTTGTTTGATGTGATTCGGTTTATTTAACTCCACTGTCTCTTTAAAAAGCCCTTAGAAGCACTCTTTAGTTCCCATTTACCTGAGCCTCTGGGTTCGGTTACCTCTAAAAGCACCTCATGGTTATTTTCAGTTGCATCCGTTGCCATGGTAAACCGCACACTTTGACTGTAATGGGAGAAAAAGAAGGTTGAGCATAAAGGCAGGGGGGGCGCGGGGAGGGGGTTGCTGTTATTTACTGTGGAGAGCGAGTACGAGCTTTTAACTGAGGAAAACAATGAGAGCAGAGCAACACGAGAAAGAGAAAACTGACTGCAGAGAAGCTGCAAACCTTCACCAGGTCCTGCATTTCTTTTAATTCTCCACCGCCTCCAGCATTGTCATTGGAAAAGGTTGGCTCTGTTAGCTAGTGCAGAGTGGCTCTTGGTGACTGCGGGCCGGATAAAGCCTGTGCTGTTTGCAGTGCAACATGAGCGCTCTGAGGACGCTCTGTTTGCTCACTTCTTTTCAAGTCCGCTCCAGCTTCTTATAAGCATTTCATCCCGATCCAAAATGTCTGTGTTTCCTCACAGCTTTTATGTAATTCTGCAAATCTGAATACATTACAGACTGTTCTTTTTGCTTTTTTTTGGGTTGTGTTAACCGTTTGTTTCACAAATCAAAGAAACCAAACAAATCTGGAGTTGACTTCTGATTCAGTGATACAGGAATATTTTACTTCCAAACTCTTCCATAACTGGACTTATTTATCCAACATTAGATTGTTTTAGTTATTTATAATGATTGACATATTTAAATTTGGAAAGCTTTCAAATAATATTAGCAGTCACACTGCTGAATCATCAAACCCAGTTTAACAAGATCTATTGGACCAAAAAGCAACGAGACTGCCTGTTTGGCTTCAAATATCTACAGTGAAAAAGTATTTGTCCCCTTTACAAATTTGTAACACATTTTAGATCAAAGATAAATTGAATAAATAAATAAAAACATCAGCTTTAGAATAAGAAATGAATGTAAAAAAGGAAAAGAGCTGTTCAAATAAAACTAGCCCTGCATGGAACTATAACTGTCTCATATTTAGAATCATAAATAAACTGTGATTAACCATATTCTTCAGATTAATTTAACTACCAATGCCCAGTCAGATGGCAACCAGAAAGCTAAAGTCAAAACATTTCCCAAAAAGATCCGCTACTGGCCTTTCTTTAACCGCCCGTGGCTAGATAGGAAGAAAAGTAGAGAGAAAAGGAAGACATGCAGCAAATGGTCCTGGGAATTGAACCAGGGACACCCATGTTCAGGACTGCAGTCTCTCTGTAAGGTGTCCCTGCTCTACCACAAAGCCATTAATAATTATTTGGGAATTCAGTGAACCACACTGATCAAAAAGCTAAATGATTAAAAGAAAATTTCATGGTGCAAATACTTGTTGACGGCAGTAAAAAGAGACAAAACCAGCAATTAAGCTTAGGAGCAAATTCCTTTTCTTTTAACTTTGGTTATCTTTGCCTGATATTAAAATATATAAAGTCACAAGTTCCCTTCAGGAAGTCATCAAAACGTGGCACTTCTATTAACCCTTTAACAACGTTTTTAACCAGCGTTCCACTGAGCAGTAGCTCCTATAATGAGCTCAGCAGATCCACCGTTCCACCAGATGTTTGCCAATTGCTGATGGCTAGTCTGAAGGAGCCGTGTGGTCACAGGAAGGGGTGCTCTGAAGCCTGTAAACTGAGGTGGAGCTAGGTCCAGCCAAGCTTTTTGCACAGCTGACTGGTTGCCATGGGAGATTCAAGGATTTCTCTAATATGCATGGAAGAATCAAAGTAACACTCCAGATGTGTTTTTGATGAGTGAATAACAGAAGATGTTGTAAAGCTGAAAAATAAAGTCAATTTTACATAATACTGGCCCTTTAAGAACAGAGGACCAACCCCCAAACAGCCACTGCCACAAACCCATGACAACACAGCCTCCTAATAACCTGCCTTTTCTGTCCCAACACCTGCCTGCACTGCATCACTCAAGCTAGAGGTTTTCTGCTGCACCGCATGGCTCATCTGCAAAGCAGCTGCATAAAAGCAGACGGCATGTAAGACAGTACTGAGAGAGCCAGAGAGATGTCTGCCGTCTCCAGCGGGACCAGAACACAGCGTACTTCCTTCCTGAGGGGGACGGAGACAGACGGACACTCTCAGAAATGTCTCCGCAAAACAACAACAAAAAAAAAAAGGCTCTTTGTCCAGTCAGAGCAGAACAAGGAGCAAACAAGCATGTTTGGTAGTAGGAGTGTATGAACACAGAGACAGTGTGCAACTGTGTCTGCTGCTGCTGCCAAGAAGGATACTGTTGATTTCTCCCTCCTCCCCCCCTCATTTTATTGTTTGTGTTTTTGGTTCCCCGGTTCTAAATTTGCGTTTACTGGTGAACTACAGCAGAGGATGGCGATGGGATGAGATAAGCATGTGCTCTTTGACAAATACACACCTTGCATCACAGCGTGGCAGCGGCGTAAACACAGTGCAGCATCCTACAAACAGCCCAGCACCACAACATCCCTTAACCCACACCCGACGGTGCTGGTTGTGTGTTGCAGCAGCAAAGTGTCACAACCTTACAACACGAGCAGCTTGCTGACGAAGCAGACAGACGAACGCAGCGGCGCCTTAGAAACCGTTTTACCTATTTTGGCAGCACAGCTTGAGACGGCCGTGTACCACTGCAGCAAAACCCGGGGGAACATCGATCTGCTCTTTATCACAAAGCTCGTTTTACCCAGATGAATGTCACTGCCGTCTCCACCAAGGCCCCGGGGTTGAAGGGGGGAGAAAACGAGGGAATGAATAAAGAAACAGAGGCAGAACAGCAGGTTTGGGTTGTAGGAATGTGCAGTAGAGGTGAGGAACATGAAAACGGCATGAAAGGTGCCTGAAAGGCGGGGGAGGAGGATGATGAAGAAGAAGCTCTTCCAAACAGATGCCCACAATGTTCTTGGCAGCCCTGATAAAGACTCTCTACACTGCCAAAAGTAATAACTCATCTGGTTACAGAGTGTGTTTGTGGACTTTTTTTGTACTACTCTTCCAGGGATTCATTTATTTTTCTCAAATTTCTGACTAATCTGAGAAAAAAAAAGTCTGAATTCTGAGATTAAAATCAGAATTATTTCTTTGTCAGTGGCCCTAATCCTCTTCCGTACATTTGTGAAGTCAGAAGCTGATGTTGGACGAGAAAGCCTGGCTCACACTCACTCTTGTAATAAAAAATAAATAATTGTCTGTATATCCTTGCCAGCAGGACAGTACTTGCCACATGCAGAGAGAGGGAACATTTCGTCTGCATCCAGAGCTATGGATTCTTCTCTTTTGCTCACCCCATGGGATATATAAAGGACTGATACTTCAGTCAACAACTCTAAAGTCTTTATAATTTTATACATGTGGTTTGGCTCATAATCTTTAGGAAAGACGCACTAATAACCTATTTTCAGTTTTCTGACAAAAAACTAAAAACGGGTCCCAATATTTGAAAAAGTTCACGATGCCATCCAATCTAACAAAGTTCTCAAGGCTTTTGGTAGAGAAACCGGGCCCTAGCATCACATGCTCTTCTCCATATTTGGTGGTGCCTTTCCATATATCCATCCAAATCACAAGTTATGAGTTTCACATCTTAACAAAATTACATGTTTAGAATTATGACAATAGGACAGAAAGGGTTACTTCCTAGCATCCCTCTCAAGCTAATGAATAGCATTTAGATAGTATCCAATGGTTGTCAATGGCTGTTGACTAAATGATGCCAATCTTTGCTGCAGTTCTCTAATGCAACTCTCTAATGAGTGTTGGAGATTTTTGTTTTAACTTCCTCTAAGCTGCCATATCAGCTTTCTTACTGTGCATAGTCAGAAGATCCTCATCCAGCCTAGCAGAAGGAAGCTAAAACACGCAATATATTTATACTAAAGGGAAACAGAAAGTCAAGGATTAACACATTTAATAGATGCATTATCTTTAAAAAGTAATGCATAAATTATTAACTAGGAACAACTAAGGAACTATTTTGGATGAACAGAACCAATAATTGTGCTACACTGCTGGTACATTTTGAGGTGGTGATTCCAATAAACTTAATCTGCAAAAAAAGAAAACATCTTAAAGATCCCATTTAGGATCTAGTCACTTCAGGACCTCATTCTGTGTTTTTATCTCGTTCTTCATTGCTCTCTGGTGAGTGTTTTCACAGCAACTAGGCTGAGACCGGACAGACGCAATGCTTAAACCGACACACACAGCAAATGTTTGTTTGGACCCAACCAACAGCTGGGTTTCTGGCGGTTCACACCATGCACAAACCCAAGCTCCAGGTGCTTATAATGCAGTTCAGTTAGCAGCGGCTGCACAGTGAAAACCAGGCTTCATGTAAATCCACTTGATATTTATCGAAGTGCTGGTTAAGTCTAATTGTGGAAAATAAACATTGGTGCTTTGCTGTGATTAATCGCCATCTGCTCAGTCCGTAACAAAACAGAAACTGTGAGTTCTTTGCAATAATGGTTTCAGACAAGCTGCTACTGAAGATCCAAAATCCTCAGGCAGAAATTAAGTTCTTTGAATTCTCCCCCTTTTTTTTTCTTTTTTCTTTTACATCTTGGTTTTGCATTGTAGTTTTCTGTTTATTCCTTTAGGTCTGGTTGACATGTACAGACAGAAATATGTCCCAGTATAGTACCTTCTGCACAAGTGAGTGTGCAAGGACTACAATTTCACTACAGAAAAAAAGAAGAAGAAAAAGGAGAGAACCAACTGTACCATTTCAAAGCAAGATAATTTACAGGCTATAATCATCCCTGCAATTGAAAAAAAACTTTTTTTTTTTGCAAATTCATTCACATTTAGGGAATTCCACATCAAAACATCAATTCATTTTGTACATTAGCAATCCTGCTTGAATTCAAAAGTCTTAATCCATATCTAAAAATCACATCTAATAGAACCAAACTAACCAAGATTGTTTTTAATTTCTGATTGTATGTAAAACTTAACTCAGTGCAGTCTGCCAACAAAATGAATAGTGAAGTCAAGAAAACTGATCTCTTCTCTCTCCATCGTCTCCATCCCTTTACTTATGTTTCACAAGTTGATTTTAAGGCGTCATGTATTGATTTGTCAGCAGTATGGTTTAATTCTTCAGGTCTTTGTCATTTCTTATGTGAAATACGAAAAGGTCTCTTCTGAGAGAAAACGTACAAAAAGGCAACACCTGCTCTCTAACTTGCAAATGTTAAATTCCCCCTAAGCGTTGCCACATTACATTTTATCACATTACAATCTCAAAACTTTGATGGATTCACGTGAAAAACCACCACAAAGTAGTGCAGAAGTGAGTTGTTCAAAGTTTGGGAAATATTTTCAGAGCCCAATCAAGCTTTAAACTTCTCCACCATCGTTCTGATCCTGCTGTGCTCTCAGGTCACTTGATGTTTATTCACATGTGCATATATGCTGAAACTAAATTACACACAGATTATTTGATTGTTATGGGATTTTGGAATAGACAGTACACTATTTTATTTAGGGATTTAACAGCAAATGCAGAATACAAATGTAAATGACACTTTTTTTGGAATTTTATTTTTACATAAGTATAACTTTTATGCCACCGTTTACATAACTACGTCGATGTCTGTTACATAAAATCCAAATAAAATACTCCTCGGTTTGTGGTATTAACAACAGACATCATGAAAAAAGTTTAAGGTCAGTAAGATCCATTTTTTTCTGATCCAACAGATGAAAAGCAGCTGCTCGATGGTAGAGTCAACAGCGACCAAACCAACCAAAACATTGTGATCATAAAAACATTTAGATCAAACAAGCAGGACGCAAAACTAATCAAAGATATAGTATTGATCATCTGCAGAGATCCAATATGGTGAATTAAGAGGAAACAATGGATTTGGGTGTCAAATGCAACCTGTATCACATGACCATCGTTATATTTTCCACTGCAGCAGACAGCTAAGTGACAATGATGACAAAAAAACCTCCACAAGGCACAGGAAAAAACCCCATCACTTTTGACATTCGCTCGGTCCAAACGGAACAAAAAAGTATAGTTCGGAATAATTTAACTTAAATAAACAAACGTGTGCAAAAGTAGCTGCTAAAAATATTAGTTTTCCTTTTTTCTTGCCAGTTAATTTAACCCGCAATTTAGCTGAACCAACAACCTCCATACAGAGTTCACTGAGATCTAAAGAAGAGCTCCTTCTTACCGATCTGCTGTGTTTGAGGGCATCTGTGAGAGTGTGTGGCCGTTCCACCTGCCTGCTGTCACTGTGGATCTAGGCCATTACCTGGAGTCAGGTGTCAGATGCAGTAGGAACTCGCTTGTCTGTGTGTTTCTCGCTGTGTGTGTGTGTGTGCATATTTTAGAACAACCCTGTAAATACCTCTGAATATTTTCCTATCTATATGGATTTGAGTGCATAGTTACATCAACTCACATGAGTGAAGGGTCTCAGGAGTGCACATGTGCATCGGAGAGGAGCACATGTGCAGTCTTAGGGGGAGGAGGTGTGTCTGCTGAGGATGGGGCAGAGCTGACTGAGGAGAGAGAGAGAGGGAGAGAGAGAGAGGGGCGTCCTCAGTGTTTGTTAGTGCCGCTGTGCTGAGGAGGCACAAAGTGACACTTTGTTCCCCCCCACCCCCATCAGACGGCCTGTGCAGGAGAACAGAGTGGCATTCATCACTTCTACTGACTGATGTGCACAAAGCCTTGCATTGTGGCTCCACAGCAATATGCACGTGTGATTAGAATGGTTTTGAGCACAAAAAGCCACAGCTGCTTGATGGGCATTATGGCCACAAATGTCTAGTATATTAAAAGCCTGCCATGCTCCGGCTTTCAGAGTCTGCCCTCTAGCTGCGGTAAACGAGCACAGCCTGGCAGTAAAAGCAAACATTGCAATGTATTTCTATAGCAAACAACAACTTCATGCCTCAGCAGCGCACAGCTAAACAAAATCCTCAGTACAGTACAGAGCTACGTTTAATCAGAATCAGAATGGCTGTGAGGACGGCGGCTACTCCCCTCGCCCGCCCCGTTCTCCAGTTTTGGCTGGATCACACTGTAGCCTCACAGGGATATGGTAATGATGGAGCTTTACCGCCCTGACTGCTGCCTACATTAGAGCTGCACAGCACTTCAAAGACAGACGGTTCTCTGACTGACAATGTGCAGGAATAGAAACACCAAGCGAAGCAGCGCAAACATGCCCTCGCACCAGTTAGTGGCAGGTTTTCACACACGCACAGCCGACGGAGGCTCTTAACGACCGGTGCTTAAGTGAATAAAAAGCCAGGGACACACACACACACACTCAGCTAAGCCAAGCGACAGCGTGGCGGCTAGACTTGACATGCAGTGAAGCAACCATTCAGTTTAATTAAGCATTTTATACGATGGACCACGTTAAGAAAAAAGAAAAGATCTTACGGGAATGAAGTCATAAAATTATGAGGAGTCATAAAATTATAAGAATACAGTTGTACGAGAATAAAGTCGAAATATTACTTTAATTTCATTATTACAACTTTATTGTGGAGGTGCACTAATATGAAATCTTGAGCCAATATCAGCATCCAATATTAATATTGCTGTTCTGGCTGATAACCGGTATTTACTGATATATATATTTCACTACAGTTTTGACACTTTTGGGAAATAAAACAAAACAACCAGAAACAGAAAGCAACCAGATGGAAATAAATATTGGTTGTTCATATTGGCCCAATATGCTAAGAAATTACTAATATCCGCCGATAGGACTTTTACGACTTTATTCTCATATTATTTTACTTTATTCTTGTACAACTATTCTCATAAGATTATCACCTTAATCAGATACAGGTTTATTCTTATATTTCTACAATTCTATTCTAATATGTCAACTTTATTGTCATAATATTAATTCATTCTTGTAATTTCACAACTTTTTGTAATTTAATTTTTTTCATTTTTTCTTAGCATGGCTCTAACAATCTGTCGTAATTTGAAATGAAATTTCTTTAGCCTACATTTCTTGAAGGTAGGTTATTATAATTCTGTGGAAGAGGATCTAAAATAGATAATACTAGGCGATTCTTTTGTAGATCCAGTATTTTGCAGTGTCTAATACATTACCTAAAAAGGGGTACGTTTTAGGTGCTTGATTTGAACAGTTCTTGGCTGTAAACATTTGGAGATCAACAAAAAAATAAGGTGGAATCTGACTTCTGATGGTAATCGCTTCTACGGGACTTTATTTAAGGGTATTAGTCGAATTGTGGCCGAACACAAATAAATGTGACCATATTTAGATTCTTAGTAAAAAAAAAAAAAAAAAAAAAAAAAAAAAGGAAACTGATGCATCCCTTTTTCCAGGACTTCAAACTTAAGCTCTAAATTGTGTTCGTCTATCAAATAAAATCCCAGCAAAACACATTCAGAGTTGTATTTGTAGCGGAAAAAGTAGAGTGTGAATAATCTGGCAAGACGTCCTGCATCAGGGAAGAGGCTTCTTGAGATATTATTAGCTGCAGTAAAGAAACTGAAAAAATGAAGGCCTTCTTCGGAGAAACTGTCAGACAGACATTAAGCAGCTTTTTTTGAGCGAAGGACGTCGGGGCAAATAATCTTTGACCGATGAGCCCAGTACTGGCTTGCAAACCAAATATCTTTTTGTGCGAATTAGATGAAGGAGTGTGTTTTGGCATACAATCCGTTACCTGAACATTACATGCATGTTTGAAGGAGGACGCAGGTGGAGGAGTGAAACTGCAAGGAGTGGAAGTATTGAATGTGGTGATTTCTTATGTTTTTATTTTTTGTGTCATGTAGTGTTGATGCAATTACCATAAATTTGGGGGCAAATTTAAATTGTGGACAATTTTTTCTTCAAAATAAGAGGAAGAAATGGGGGAATGGGTCTATATAACATGAAATCTTTGTCTCTTTGGTCTTTTTTTTTTTTTTAATTGACTACTATGTAATTTTAAAAAATATATATACTACCTGACTATATTTTCACGTTTGTTTTTCATTTTGTGTCGTCAAAATCTAAAAAAAAGAAAGAAAAAAAAAGAAAAAAGCTTTATTGCTTTCTGTAATAGCTAAAAATGCTTTTCATTTACTGTCAATCTTCCAGTTTGCAAGAATGAGATGAGGATAAAATAATGGCATGATGGACAGTGGAGCATCAGGGAAGATGGCTGTAAGACATTTTTGGAAATATCTTGACATTTTTATAACAATATTAATCAAAAAATATATATATATTGTTTAGCATTCACCAACAAGCTAATACAACCAAATGGTGAAGCGATTGGCTTACGCTGCTTTGTCAGTCTCAAATGTAGGCGTTTGACTCACTCCAGCAGACAGAAGGACGAGAGTTCAGGCCTGGAGAAGACTCCATGTCTCTCTTAGGTATGGCAGATTCTCCAAACCATCAGGCTGGCTCAAACTGGTTGTTGGTTTTCAGTCCTTCCTGTCCAAAGCACCCAGCATACGGTGCAGTCTAGGTGTACGTGTCAGAATCATGGAGCAAATCAAAATCCCTCAAGACACAGACCAGTTTACTTAACGCCATCACCCTGACGAGCACAACACCAGCAGCCCTGTGAATTCATCCCTGGCAAACTGCCATCCATTCTCCCTGCCTCTGTGTGTCTCAGCAGCAAAGTCTACTGACTGGGCCAGAAATACCAGCGTTGATTTAAAATGCTTTAAATGACCCGGAAGAGCGACTCTATAATTTCATTTTTTATTTTTGTCCAAGACGTTTAAGGCCCGCACCATATGGCCTGTGTATGGTTTCGAGCTGACTAACAACCTGACGTTTGAGATGCTGCTATGGAGCATCATATATGTAAAAAAAAAAAAAAAAAAAAAAAAAGACTGCCATAGCTTCGGCAAAAGACTCCATCAACGTAGACCCTAAAGGCACCAATCAATACGTAGCTGAACCGTTAATGGCAAATTAGCGGATGCTGCCGCACAGGGATTACGGTCTATTAATTGTCATCCAAAAAGGCGCAGGAAGAACAAAGAATCTGGCATCCGTTTTTCGTGCATATTGTCACAAACGGGTTTCGAAAAGCGTCCACGTTATCATCGTCGCTTTAGTTTTAATAGGAGGTAACATGAATGCAAATTTGGCCTGATGCAAAACGCGTTTGCGCATTTCAAGTCACAACAAATTGCAAATATCATCAAGCACATGTACGCACACACACACACACACATCTGTGGGAGGGATGAAGCAGAAGATCAGTGCGGGTCAATTGTAAATGAGAAGTGGGCTGTGGTGACAAGGTCACCAGCGTCGTGCAAATGAGGGGGGTAAAAAAAAAAAAAAAAAAAAAACAAACAGTCGGCACAAACACAAACAATATGGAAGAAGAGAGGAAAATCCCAGCACCTTTGTTTGAGAACGCGCTTCTTCCCCTTCGATCGGCGCTGAGGTAAACCCTGGCCCCCCGGCAGCTCCGAGCCCTTTTGTGTTGCTGATGCTGCGGGTGCACGACAGGCAAGACGCACGCACCGAGAGACGCTCCCCACACAGCTGCCCGCGTGCCAGACGGAGATGGAGAAAGGGAGGGTGTGGCAGCGAGAGCAGAGCGCAGCGAGCGGTGGCGGCGGCGCGGCGCCGAGCCGAGCGTCACGATGCGAGCGCGGTGTACGGTGAAGGCGCGTGCTTCCTCGGAGTCATTAAAGAAACGAGGAGGTGAATGAAGCCACAATCCGATAGGGAAAATATATAATCAACTCTGAAAGCTACACTCTGTGTGGTTGTGAGGGAAGACCTCATCTTGGAAATATGTCAAAAATCATATGGTGCAAATGTTGTCTTTGGTGTTCAAATAATTTTGGATCTCAAAAAAATGAGCAGATTTATCCCAATTAAACATTTCAAAATTTTGTGTCATGTTCCAAAACATCAGTCCTTAAATTGCATATTATGGCCGCAAAACACAAAAGAGGGCAACAGTGGAAGATACAAGATTATCAGTTTTCAATAAAATTCTTACACTTTTAGTTGTTCCAGAAAACATATTTTCATGTTAAGTGAAAATAAGTTATTCACCTGTGTAGAAGTTGGCGTGAATTAAGAAAAGTGGCAATCAGGGGATATTGGTTTCAGCTTGCATGGGGGCCGTCATTCTGACTCACATGAAGCAGAAAACTTTAAATGTCATTGCAGCTTGGCGTGACATTTAAAGGTATAAGGTAGCACAAGCTAAAATTTTCAGTTTTTATGGACACTAGTCTTTTTCACGAGAAGCCAGAGAAATTATCCGCTTGTTCTTAGGCAATTTGAAAGTTGCCCTTCCCCACCTGTACATCAGTACAGCAGGTGTTTCATCTCAAGAATTTGATCCAGAATAAATGTGTCTGGCTGTAAAACAAACAAACAAAAAAAAAAACCCACCCCAAGTCATTACGTTACAATGCAATTATTTTAGGCAATAGGAATACTTAAAGAAAACTACTTAGATTATGCGATAGATTTATGTTGTTACCCTTAGAAAACCTGAATAATTTAATAATTTTACATATTTTTTTATTGCGGTAAGCTGAATCTGGATTTGGATGTAAAGAGCAAGTCTGGTTCATTATGAATGAAAAATCAGCAGCATTCCTCTGAAATGTTAGGAATTAATGACTAAAATACAAATCACATGTTTCTTGCCTAAACTTCTTAGGGTGTTGAGACGGGAACTGAGCCGTAGGGTGAAACTTAAACTGAAACGTGGGATGACAAGCTGTGTTATGACCAGCTGGGAAACTACCTTTCCCAGAATCCCAGCTGGACATTTCTGAGGAGGAATTGTGCGGACCACATTGTTTACAGTGGTGGTCTGCTGTTGACTCGCTGCTCAAATAAAAACATTCCTGGCAGTAAACACATGTTATAAATACACTGACATTTTCTGTTTGTTTAATATTTTCTGTTTGTTTAATATGGTTCGCTTTTCAGGTTAGCGACCATTTTTGAGGGTTTTATTTTGAAATTATTTACGTGTAGATGTGTTAAAAGTCATCTACGAGAGAAAACTTGCAGAGAGGACTGAGATGAGATGTACTCCACCCAGTGTAGAGTATATTTAGAGTGGGTCCTCCACCGTTTATGTGAATACTTTTCCGGGATTTTATTGTGATAGTCCGCACAGGATTTTGGCAAAACGCGCTTGGAAACTTACTTCGAGCCTTAGAATGGGTACGTGGTAGGTACCGAGTGGAAACTTCCACACAGAACTGCCAGCATTTAAAAGTTAAAAAAAAAAAAAAAAAAAAAGCTGGCGAACACCGGAGAGACGAGCAGGACGCGGTCATGATGCTTCCACGCAGACAGGACTACGGGAAGAGAAGGAGCGACGGCGTGCGGAGCGGCTCCGTTATAAACTTCAGGATCGCGGGGAGCCCGGGCTCTGTCCGCCGCAGCTCCGCCCTGCTGCCCTCGGTGCTAACCTTCCTGGTGATCGTAGCCTCCGGAGGCCTGCTGCTCATGATAGAGAAAGGAATGCTGAACAGCGTGGAGACACCTTCTCCCCGGGGCAGCGCAAGGCGGCTGGAGCTCATCGGTGAGACCCGAAAACACGGTGCAGACGGCGCGGACGTGGACTCCCAGGTACTTCGAGCGTTTACCTTTATCGATCATCTCCTTCCAGCATTCGAGTTTTAGTTACTTTATTTTATTTACAAAACTGTCAAAAACAAAAAGTTAACTGAAAAGACTTTTTTCCCTCCCGGTTTTACATTTTGCTTTAAACAGCTTTTTGTGTCACCAAGTAAAGCCCTTAAACTTGTACACACATTTCAAATTCAAAAACACTCTCCAAAAAGGGAAATTAAATGTACCTCAGATTTACAACATGCTAAACTCTAAAAAGTGTACCATTCATTTCTATCCAGTCAGTTCAGCTCTCTATTCATCTTCTCTCAGAAAACAATGTTTAAAAATAGTCAACGCGGAAACTATTCATTGTGGACTTTAAAAATCTGTTTTTTAATGGAAAAATGGCTCGCAAAAGCCACCGTTTAAACAATGTCATAAGTTTGCCACAAGCCATGTAAAGGGAACAGCAGAGAAATCGCTGATTGTTTTCTTTACGCCTGTATGCAAACCACCGTGACAGAAAACCTTTAAGACCCTCATCCCTGTAGTGAAACATGGTGGTGGGGATGCTTTTCTTCAGCTAGAACATCAGTTTGAAGTTGATAAGATGGAAAGAGGTAAACACAAGGTAATCCTGGAAGATAATCTTACAAGGCAGCAAATGATTTGAGACTGGGGTTGGAGGTTCATCTCAAACATGCAACTAGAGCTACAAAGGAATGATTTATGTCAAAACATCCATGTGTTAGTACGGCCCAGTCACAGTCTAGACATGAATCCAACTGGGAATTTTGTGGCAAGACTTGAAAACCAGTCTGACTGAGCTCGAGCTGTTTAGCAAAGTTTCAGTCTTTTGATCTTTGCAGATCAAAAAACTGATCTGCAGCTGTAATTTGAGCAAAAGGTGTTTTTTGTTAAATATACAAAGTTCTTACAGACTGGCTGAATATAGCACACTTTTGAGATGTTCAATTTTATTTTTTTTTAAACGGTATATCCACTTGACTTTCACAATTACCTAAAAACCCAAAAATAGACATAGCCTACATTTGACGTTGCATGAATCAGAAAAAGTTCTACGGGTATGAGTAGTGGTTCAACATTTAAATTTATTTCACCGGTGGTTTTTCCTTCGCATGTAGATCCTCCAGGAGATCCGCAACCGCACCATCAGGACCATGTGCAGCCAGAAGAACATGCCCCACAGCGTCTGGTCCCTGAGTCCCCTGCAGAGGAAGACGGTGCTGCAGCACATCCTGGTAAACGACGAGTACCGCTTCCTCTACTGCTACGTCCCCAAAGTGGCCTGCTCCAACTGGAAGAGAGTCCTGAAGGTCCTGAGCGGAGTCTTGGAGAGCGTGGACGTCAACATCAAGATGGATCACCGCAGCGACTTGCTGTTTTTGTCTTCCCTGAAGCCCGAGGAAATCCGCTACCGCCTCAAGCACTACTTCAAGTTCATGTTCGTGCGCGAGCCCATGGAGCGGCTGCTTTCCGCCTACAGGAACAAGTTCGGAGAGATCGAATCCTACCAGAAGAAGTACGGAGCGGAGATCGTGAAGCGCTACAGGAAGGGCCGTGCCAAGGATCCGTCCGTGACGGGAGACGATGTGACCTTCGGAGAGTTTGTACGTTACTTGTTAGACGAGGACGTGGAGCGCATGAATGAGCACTGGATGCCCATTTACAACTTGTGCCAGCCCTGCGCCGTTTCTTATAACTTCATAGGCTCGTACGAGCAGCTTGGAAGGGACTCGGAGTACGTGCTGCAGCGCATCGGCGCGCCGCCTTTTGTTCACTTCCCAGAGAGGCAAACGTGGTACAAACCCGTCACCACACAAACGTTACACTATTACTTGTGCACTTTGCCGCAGAAGCTACTCAGGGAACTCCTGCCGAAGTACATTTTAGACTTCTCTCTGTTTGCTTACCCCCTCCCAAACACAACCACTGAGCACTGCCGGCATTAATACGTAGTCCTTTTTCTGGTTTTTAAATGTTTATATATATGTATAGAAACTCATTTTGTATTATTTTTATTCCTAAGGAAAAAAAAAACAATTATTTTGAGAGATGTTAAACATGTACAGCTGATGTCACACCAACCACTAAAGCTTCAAAAAGGTCATTGAAACCTGTATGAACTGTTACAGTAAATAGGTCACAACTGTGTCAGCTTGAGTTCATTACTGGCATGGATCTTAGTAATTTAGTTATTTTAATTTGTCTGAACTGTTATTCTTGTCAGGTTGGAATGATGAAGCAACATTCAACTTCAAAGACAAATTAAACAAACAAATGTAATATATTTTCACCAGCCCGCTAATTAGCTAGCTGCTTGAAATCAACTAGCTGTGGTGAAATATCTGACCATTCTTCTAACATGGAGTGTTAAAGTGGTTTTCTGGCATAAACCTGACATTAGCGTCATCTGAAAACTCTCAGTAGGGCTGAGGTTGGATTATTGTACTGTCAGAAACTTGTATCTTAAGTTTCAAACTATTCGTTGATTTGAGAAGTTTAAAGGTAGTTCACCTTTCATCAATAATCCATCTAATTTGTGCCATGTACCAGTACCCTTCAAAATCATTCTACCATTTCTGATAAGAGGACCAGAACTATGCCAGAACCATCTTGATGGCTATAAGTACCCCGTTACCAAGGTGCAGCTTGCTAAGAGACATTTGACCAAATATTTCGGGATGCATTTTGTTCAACTTTGAACATGTGTAGATTAGGAAAAAAAAACAACTAAAAGTTCAGATTTATTTGCACCCAGTTCTGTTTTAAAATAAATTTTGGTGCATGTTGTGTTACCAACTCTCTGCCAAAAACTAAATTACAGAACTTTTGTACTTGTAAGCCAATCTAATGTTCTAATCTTGGACAGCGATGTCCCTCCCCTCCTCTTGGAGCATTAAACTGTTTACCATCTAATGAAACTGAGAATTTTTTTTTTTATTACGTACACCATTTCTTGTTTTGATTTGTGAATCCCTTTATTTTACAAATAATTTATTAAAATATATATATATAAAAAAAACAATATTAAGTATAATCCACAAAACTCAACATTTCAATACTTAAGTGCTTGAGGTTTGGAATGCATTTCATTTTTAGACACGTTTGATCTGCGAATGTACCTGATGCCAACGGCGTGCAAGTCGAGTTAGAATAGAAAAAAAAAAAAGTTTCACAGCAGCTTCCACCCCTCCCCATGTCCTGAGACATTGTTTGATTAAGTAAACTTTAGCACCACTGAGGTATGCTGCAGGCTACTTCATGCCAAGATCTGTGGAAGCCTTCATACTTCATGTCCAGACTTAAACTTCAAGTGTTTATCTGACTCACTGCAACTTCATTTGTCGTTAGCCGTTAATCCTTGAAGCTAACACTCCTAAAAGGGAGAAAGGGAGGGGAAAAAAGGGTTTCAGCATTTAGGGTTTAAACATAATAAAAATGTGTCATTTGCAGTTTGAAACAATAGACTATGTCAAAAAAAATGTTTATGATCCTGACCAAACCGTACTTGTCTGAGTGTTCATGACTTCGGAGGACGGAGCGTTCTGCAGAGGTGTGGTGAGAGCCGCTGGATGAGCTCTGGAGAGGCGAAAATGACAAACCCTGCCTACGCATCTCCTGAACCGCTCTTTCACTGAGGAGAGAGGGACAATGCCACACATCTTAAGACTTGTGGAGTTGCATCAAAATCACCCAAGATGATCCACTTTATGCATCTACAAGTTAAATGAGCTTTTATACTGAATGTAGAATTTTTCTGCATGAAATAATCAAACTCCAATCCTCGCCAATAAATATTCTTCAGCTTGTAGAAGCAACAGCAGGACTTCTGCTGCCTCACTGTAAACAGGGATTTGTCAGTGAGGTCAAAATCTAAACAACGTACTTCTCCAAATACAACATTAATGCTTTTCTACATTTCCCCTCCTTCAAAGTGAAAGTGGCACGTAAGGCTAATTACCTAAAAGTTTTACAAATAATCTTTTTAAACACCCAGAGTTTCTACACATTTCCTATTAAAATTCCACATTTTCCAGGATCAAATTTTCAGTGTTCTGCCCTTTTTTGTCATTTTTAAAGTATTAGTAAGGAGGTTCGCTATAACTGTACTTCAGATGTTCTTGCAGTGGTCAGGACAAAAAAAAGAAACTGGTCAGAAAGGTAAAAAAGTGATGGATGGACCGATTGCTTCAAAGGCAGATGGATAAGGTCGACTTGAGAGACGTATTGATTTACTGGATGGATGAACAGCTACAATTGCTAAAAATAATGGATTGAAAACCAGGATAGATCAACATAGATGATGATTTCCTGAAACCTGAAAAATACTCAAAATTCCAAACTTTTCCAGGCTGTGTTGGAGTTCTTTTTTTTTTTTTATAATGGCTTCTATATTTACAAGTGTCAGCAGGTGATGCGACAGTGAAAGTTTTTTCCCCTCAATATAAATAAACTCACCGTTCAAAGCGCTCTGTGGTCAGCTGTCTTTTCAGCACGTCCATCTCTGTCTGCATCTGAGACACTTTCCCACGGAGGTGGGACACATCTCTGGTGTTCTCTGCGCTTTATGCACATACGAAATAAACATTCAGCATTCTTTTTTTTTTTTTATTAAAAAAAATACTTTATTGAGCTCAAAAACCAGTAAAGTGGACTGGATTTGTCTTTTACTTTTTGCTGTCAGCCAGAGCGAGCTTGTCGCGCAGGGCTCTCAGCTCGGACTCCCTTTCGCTGGCACCCAGGTGCTTCTGGAACTCTTTCTGCCGATTGGTGGACAGCAGTGTCTCGAGGTTGCGCACCGTCAGCCTCTCACTGGCTAGTTGCCTCTTCAGGACCTCAATCTCTGATCGAAGATCCTCCAGTTGTCCGGTGATCTGATTGCAGGAGAACAAAAAAAAAAAAAAAAAAAAACATCACAAAGAATGCAACAAGTTCTCTGCGATATTACGGTAGATGGAATAATAATAAAATAAAAAAAAAAACACACACAAAGTCTTATTCACCCTCTCTAGCTCCATGTTCTTGGAGGTCAAATGTCGTGCAGCGAATTCCTTTCCAGAGTCTAGTTTGACACAGAGTTCCCTGACAGAAGTCAGATCAGAAACGAGTGCCGCCTTCTCCTCCTGGGTTTTGTACAGGTCCTCCTCTAGCTGGGACATCCTACGGGTCAGGGAGGACACCTGGGCTTCATAAGCTTGCAGCGCCTGCATGTGCTGAGAGAGCCAGAAGGAGGGAGAAGCCACGTTAGGATACTGATCACTTCAGTTTATTACACCGATATTGATCTAAAAAAAAAAAAAAAGAGAAAAAACCCCTTTAAATATATGCTTGGAGGTAGAGATGCCAGTTATCGATTATTGAGTTAATCTAAAATTTATGTATCGATCAGTTGGTAAGCGGACATTTTCTTAAAAACTTGAGTTTTTTTTTTTTTTTACCGGCTATATTAAATGTCTGAACAAATAAAATTGTGGTTTTCTCACATTATTAAACTTAGACATATTTGTAAAATGGAACTGGAGCCTTTTAGGTTGCTGGATAGAAAAATAAAAGACGAAAACAATAATATAGGTGAAAATGTGCAGCACTCAAATTAATCTTAAATGGATTAATTGTTTGTATACCTGCTTGGAGCACATTTTTTTTCTTTTAATGCTTCACCTGTTGGATCTCTTTGTCTTTTAGTCCGACGGTCTCCTGGAGCTGCCTACGCTCTGTGTCCAAGGAGAGCAGCTCCAGGCGGATGGAGTTATTGAGGCCTTCTGCCTGGTGCAGTTTCTGCTCCCATTCCTGCATCCCGGAGTGGGCCATCCTGAAGCGCTCCAGCAAGTCCCTGTTCTCCTGTTCCTGGCGATCACCGGTTAAACAACAGAAAGTGTTTCCACAGATGACAAAAACTAGCAGAACAAGCCAAAGCTACAGAAACGAGAGTGTGGCCTTACCTTTGTGACCATCAGTTTCTCTATTCTGGACACTTCAGAAATGTACGACTGGACCCTGGAATTCAACTCGTCCTTCTCGTGCAAAGCCTCCTCCATTTCTAAATGTACAACCTGGACAGGGAGACATTTCTTTGGTTTGTGTTCGACTTTCTAACAACAAAAAACAAAAGCGGGGTTTAAAATCTCCATCTACTTGGTTCTCCCTGGTCATAGTGGCCAGGTCGTCCTGCAGCCTCCTGTTTTCTCTCAGCAGGACTTCTTTGTCTCTCTGGAGAGCAGGCAGCTCCTCCTGAGACGAATCCAGCTGCCTCCTCAGACTGCCGATCTCCCGTTCTCGACTCTTCAGCGCTCCTTGCAGCTGACTGAACGGAAGACAGAAATCGCATCAATTTCGCCGTTGAGAAAAGGGTAGCGGCTTATCGCAACGGCTTCCGCTGCCGAAATACGGCTCAGTTAAAAGCGGTACTCACGCTAGGGAATTGTCCATATTTCTGACAGTGAGTCTCACGTCTTTGAGGGTTTTTTCCTGGAAAAAGCCAAAGGATTGCTCGTCATTAGTTCTCACCAGAACCCACTGAGACATTTACACATTACAGTATTTATTCCAGATGATTACAGAAAGAAAAACCACAAACTCACATAATATTATATAACACAACAGTAAATCACCGATTAAGGTCATTTAACCTCGATTTCAGCTTTGAAATGTTTGATAGTTTATAACAGCGTTATTATTTATTATTACTTTTTCCTGGTCAAGTCAGCCTCTTGCTGCAATTAAGGAAAAAAACAACAACAAAAAGCACAGATGGGTTGAAGTTGGTTTGATTGTTTGCATCGAATGAGTGAGGATGGAAACAGTTTTTCCACCACAAAGTATCATTTATATTTGGAATTTTTATGAATTCAACCCAGAGAATACTTCTCTTATTTTTATAAACTAAACTCAGCAAGAGCTTTTTATTTTTAGAGTGTCGAGAACATCCGCCTCAAAAACTGCTGACACTCCATTTTTTGAGCTAATTATGATGCAAGAGCAGCCATGACGCATGTTGTTCCAACACTGCACTAGCTTAGATGTTGACATTTGAACATCCTATATAATTTCTTGATGCACACATGAACAACAAACAAACAAGCTTTATCTGACAATTGTGTTTCTTTGACAAAATCCTTGTAAACAGAAAGTGCTGATGAACTTGTTGGTACCTTCTGGGACATTTCATCCTGGAGAGCAACCAGCTTCTCCGTCTTTTGATCCACCTCGTCCTGTAGGATATCTTTCTCTCTGTCCAGGACACAGATCGACTTCTGGAGAGTTTCCACTTCCTCATTCCATTTGGAACTCTGCTGACTCAGCTCCCCTAACAGGAAGAGGACAAAAAAGCCAACTTTTACGCTGCTACATCAAAAAAAGAAAAAAAAAAAACAGTTTTGAAGGTTTGCAACATCTGGCGGCTCAGCACAATCACCTAATCTCTCTCGAAGTTCTCCGATCTGCTCGTGGGCCACATGCAGTTCGTTTATCTTCACTGAGAGTCTTCGCTGGATGTCAGACAGTGACTGCTCCATCTGCTCCTGCACCAGTCTACATACACCACAAGACACGTGAAATTACAAATCTTTCTTGTCTCAACACAATTATAATAACTTTGGAAATGAATTTGACGGATCAAGCTAAGATGCACCAAACGACAGATCAAAAATCATAAAATGTTCTCTTGATTGGCTCTGATTCAAACTGTTTTCCCCCCCTATTCATTAAATGTATCAAAACTAAGGACCGGCACCATTCTTGGTCCATGAACGCATCAAACAACACAGGCATTCTGATTAGTGGTGGGCGACATGGACTTAAAGTTTTAAAAGTGACGATAAAAACCATTTACCAGTAATTGTTTTTTTTAGGTAGCTGTGTGTCACAGTAATTACAGCCCCACAAACACAAATACTGCTCTTGAAAACATTCCCAGTTGGAATGCACTACTTCAGGACACTAGTCACATAAACACTAAATTAAACCATAACTGCCTTTAATACTTTCAAATGTATTGATATTTATCAATAGTAAAACTACCAATTCCAACAATGCAGACAGTTTGAGGGTTTTAAAAATTAATTGGATTTTTTCACAATTTGAATCAGAATCCCTGTAAGAAATGTATTGCGATAAATGATAAAATCTATAATAAAATCCCAATCCTAATTCTGAAACATTTTGTCTTCAGTTTAAAAGAAATGCAAGAAATCAGACAAAGACAATGGACAGCTGGTTTGATGCATAAATGAAGGTCTTCATTGAATTACTTCATTTTCTGTAGAATTCAAAATTAGCACCTCAATCGGTGACTCCTGCCTCTGAGCTTTATGGGATATGGTCCTCAAAAATTGAATATCATAAATTGTATCAGTGAAAAAAACAAAAACATACTGTAGACAATTGGTAATACGTTTTCATAAAAATGCGATATTTTCCTCAACAGCAGATTAACAGCGGTGCTACAGTAGCTGATCCAAACAGGAAACCGGCATGTCGTACCTCAGACTGTTGGCCTCGGCCAATCTCTGTGCCACTTCTTCCGCGGCTTGGACCGAAGCAATGGAGCGAACCTTCAGCTCTTCCTCCACAGCCTCCTTGTCCTCTTTCAACAGGCACACTTGAGCCCGCAGGTCCAACCTCTCCCGCTCCAGCTGCACCCCAAAAGCACTCCAGTTACGACAGAAACATAACGCATCCGATAGAGAAACTATCAGATTAATGATCACTCACATTCCTGACAGTATTCTCCAACTCGAGAATCCTCCTCTCGTCTCGCTCTCTGTCGGTGAGCACTGACATCTGGGCATCCTGCAGATTGATAGCAGTGACCATATAAGCGAGTAAACAAGTGGACGTTTTTTTTTTTTTTTTAAATCAGTTAATTACTTTTTAAAAGAAACCAACTGATCAGATAAAGTTTACCTTTAACCTCTCCATCAGCGAGTCCCGTTCAGAGGTCATCTGGTCAAACTTCATCTCCTCTCGTCTCACCTCCTCCTGCATTCTGCATTCAGCCGACAGATCTGCTCTGCGGGCCGACATTAGGTCGTCTTGAGCCTGAAAGAGCCAGAATAAGTGAAAATTATGCAGCATAATTTTTGTTTTGTTTTTTAAATTTACATTTTCTGATGTGTATTGAAAACGTACCTGCTTAAAAAGGGTCTTGAAGTGGTCTCTCTCATTACTGAGGACTTGAACGTTGTTCTGAATGTCCTCCATCTGCCTCTCAAAGTCCATCAGAGCGGCCTTGAGCTCATTCTTTTCTTTGATTACAAAGATCAGTTCTGGGTCTGGAACACTTCCCTGAGAAACGGCAGATTGTGAAGAGACGTTTGGCATCGATTTTGAAAGATCTTGTTTTTCCAACAAAAGTAACAGCTTTTATCCAAACCCACAGGCTTCGGTCTGCAGGGGCCTTCTGAGTCTGGCCTCAGTCATTGGCCTTTTTAGTTCCAGTTTATATTTCAAACATTCGATTGAGAAAGGTTCTCAGTGGGGTTTTTTTGCCCATAGTTTTAAAAAATCAACAAAGTCTCAAGATCTTAGTTGCTTCAAGTTAGGTTACGTCTCACCGAGGTTTTGCGAGGTTCAACAAAGAAACACAAGCATGATACTGAAAAGCATCCAACAAGGAAACTCTGCTCTTAGTGTTATGTGACATTTAGGAAGTATAAATAAATTGGGTAATTCTAATTCTAATTAAATTTTTTTCATTCTTTAAATATTTTCTTCAGATTTTTGCATTTGTAGCATTATTTCATATTTTAATGAGTTATACACCTTTGTTTAAATTCTAGTTTACCTTGGTAAAATAAGTTTACCTTACATTAGTATGGGATAAAAGCCATGTTTTCAGTTTCAGAGGAAAAGCAGTCTTTCAGATTAAGGATCAATTGGGAAAAACCTGTTGATAAATAAATCAGAATAAAGTTGTTAGCAGCAACCTTGCTCACTTTGCCTTTCGGACTCCTGCCTCTCTCTGGACTGCGGCTGGGACTCGAGCCCGGCCCGCTGGCTCCTCTGGCTCTCTTGTACCGCTCAGACTCTTGGCGGTAGAAATCCCTCTCCTCCTCGAGACTCCTGACGAAGGCGTCCAGACGAGATGGGGAACGCTCCCTGCCGCAGACGCCGTGCTTGGTACGGAAAGCCTCCAACTCCAGCACCAGGTCTTTCTCTAGGTAAACGCATGTCAAGTCACGGCCGTTACAAAAACATGATGCAGGTCTCGGCGACGGGGACGCGCACAGCAAACCTACCGGCCGCCATCATCATCTCCACTTTCCTCTGCAGCCTGGTCTTGTCGTCCTCCAGGAAGTTCACCAGTGCCTCCATCTTTTCGTTCTGCTCCTTCAGCTCCACCAGCTGATTACTGAAGCGGTTTCTTTCAAACTCTGCTTCGGATTGCTCCTGGATTCGTACGTTATGTTGAATCGTTTATATTGTTAGAAAATAGGCAAAAAACAAATAAATCATCTGTATAACATCTAATATACAAACCCTTCTTGTCTGTGTGACAATATCCTCAAGGTCTTCAATGATTTTCTCTTTCCTTTGAATTTCTTTCTACAGAGCAAAAAAATAAATACATTTACAAGAGGTATTTATAGTTAATTTCACATTTCCATCTTACACATTTTCTTACTTTTGCTTTTTGTAGCTCTATATCAACATTTTCCAACACGCGCTCCTTGTCCATCTCCATGCACTGCGCCAGGTGATCTATCTGCGTCAGCTCCTCACACAGCTCCAGGTTCTTTAAGGAGAGGTTCGCCACCTCTGTGGAGGCGTCCTTCTTCGTTTGTTGCAGTCCCTCTATCTTGTCCTGGAGGGCACTGTTGGCCTCCTGTAAGTACTCGATCTATAAAACACAGAGCAGACCACGGTCACAAAGAATCTACCAATATCACAATCGTTTTCTGCAAATTTTGTATTTTAAAATCGGTATTGACAGCTCAACTTGCCTGGAGGTTGAGATGAGCGATCAGTTTTTCGTTGCTGACGTTTTGGGCTTCTAGGGAAATGGCGTCATAAGGCCGCCCTCCGTGAAGTAAGCGGTTCAGACGCTCCACCTCCGTATCCCTTTCGTCCACCTTTCAAAGAAACGCCTCAATAGATTTAAACAAATTTCTACGCGGCCAAACAATTAGGGCTTGGATGAATCGATTGCTATAATGTAATCGTCAACTAATTTAAAAATCTTTTAGTCGTTAACTGGAATATGCAGAAAAGGTAATTTGTTGAAAGAACAAAACTGAGAAGTAATTAAGCTAGGCACACTTGTCTGTACAAAATGTCTATACATATTTGTACATTTCACATGCAAGTTAAAAAGAAAATCTTTGTCTGCAAATATGAGATAAAAATCACTCAAGTGGAATAGTTCAAACTCCTATTTAAAAAAGGAACCATCACCATTAAGCGCCTTTTGCTAACAAATTAGTCAGCTAGTCAAAAAAAAAACAAAAAAAAAAAAACGGATTACTGTTCGCAGTATTAATGTTTGGTCAAGCAGAAAGGGCTGATGTTTTTAGTGGGCGTGGTCAATATTGACTTAGAATTTTATCGCAATATTTTGTGCTACTATTGTGATAATGATAAAGATTATGGAAAAATAAAATTGAAAAAGAAGAAAAAAACCCCTCACCTTTTACCATCAATAACTGAAATTTATTGCGACAATAGTTCTACATTTTTCACAATGAATGTTAGTAAAAAAAAAATTTTTTTACTGCAAATGCATTCTTTGCTGCAAATGGTCAAGCGGACAATAAAATGTTTATTTCCTTATTTAAAAAAAAGAAAAAAAGAATTGAATTAATTTATTGCACCTTTCAAAGTAATTGTAATATTGTATAAAAAAGGCTTCAATAATCGATTAACTGTCAGAATAATTGATAACTAATATAATCATTACTTGCAGCCCTAGACACATAAATTAGTTTTCCCTCACCTGAATGCTGAGTTGTTTTATAGTTTCTTGGGAATCTTCCAAGTCTAGTTTGAGGTTGGCAATGTCTTCCTGCAGTTCATGGATCCTACAAATCAATGTTATCATGAGCTGAGGGGAATTGATGCAATTACCATCAAGGAAACTACTTTACAAAGTAAAAATAGCATGACTCTTAATAGCTTAAAAGCAAACCTTCCATCAGCTAGTTGCAGTAGGTCAGCTACATACGGATCATCGGGCTGTGGGACAGGATAGGCTGATGTATATGAAGGAGGTGCAAGCTCATCAATCTGCATTCTCTGTCGTCTGAAAGGAATACTGCGCATTTTCCCACCTACGAAGGAATGAAAAGAGATTTAAGTGTGCGTATGAATGTCAAATATCCCTTCTTTAATGCAGCCACAGGTTACCTGGCGTCTGCACAACGGCTTGCATGTTCTTCTCCTGCAGCTGTTGGATCCGCTCAGCTTTAGCCCTGCTGTCCTTCTCCAAGCTGCGCACCTTATGCACATACTGATTGTTTAGAAACTTGAGATCAGATGTCTCATTGTCCAGCTTCCTGATTTGTAATTTAAGCTCTAGAAAGAGAAGATTGTGAGCACACTTTAAAATCTAAAGGTTCTAAAAGGATTTTTTTTTTTTTGTTAAAGGAGGACTCAATCCTTACCTCTACAGAAATGATCTTTCTCCTCCCTCAGTTTCAAGAGCTCAAGATGCATGCTGTTGTTTTCCTTGACCAGTCTGGCGTTTTCTGCCTTGTAAGGCCCCAGCAGAGCATCAACATTTCGGCTCTCTTTCTCAGTCTTTCCTGCTGACAGTTTGGCATTGCGAAGGCTCTCCGTTGTGTGGACCAAGTCGCTGCAAAAAAGAGGGGATGATGGAGTAGGAGGTAGCACTTTTAAAAACCTGTGATTTGTTGGTGGAGGTTAATAATGACTTAGCAGGTGCAGAGGGGTCCTTCACCTGAACAGTTTCTCCACTAGCGGCAGCGACTCTATTCCGAGAGTTTGTCTGTAGCCCAGCTGATCCAGACGTTTCCGCAGATTGACAAATTTCCTCTCTGCGTTGCTGTTCATTTTTGTATTGCTTGCAGTTCGCTAACTAGTGCTTAAAACCCCCACGAATTCATTTATAAAGTAGAACTTCAGAGAAGGCAAGGGGATATATTACATAGCTTTATTGCTAATTTTTCAAATTAATAAAACTAGCATGTATGAGCAAAACACAATTAGCTGGTTTTGCTATACCTCGGTCTCTGAGGAGACATTGAGCTAGCTACTGGTAAACAGTTTGTGTAGCGGCTATTAGCTTTAATAAACGTCAGCATAACGCCACATTACCCATTACGGTGCCACTCCTCGAGTCAACAGCTAGTCGGGGCTTCTTTAAAAGCTGCGTGGGATTTACAAACTACGTAAAATAAGGATAAATGTGTTGAAATTGAAGGGTTTCCGCGGCAAAGTGGTTTGAAAAGAGCGCCGTTGATCTATGGTTTGGATTCGTCGCCATGGAAGTAGAAGGCCCGGTGAATGTCGAGGAGCGCGTGTTTTGTCAAACAGGGTTGCCCCGGCGGAGGATGGATTACATTAGTCGTATGTCAACGCTGTAGCCATATGTTGAGTGGCAATTCTGCTGTAACACATGGAAAAATTATGGAGATAACATAAAGGCAGCTTGAAATAAAATGTAATTCTGGAAAAAAAAAAAACAGACTGAAATGTTTAAATTCGGCGTATCTATGCTTTTTATTACAAAAATCAGTTCATGTCAGTGTTGTGACTGTATGGCATTATATGCAATTGAAACAAAAAAAAAACTCCCTCCTCTCTTCTTACTGTCCCTTTCCTGTCTGAGACACTGTTAATAAAAAGTAATAGTTTCACAAAACATTTTTTAAAATAGCTAAGCTTGCATGTTTATTTAATTCATAGTTCTTTTACAAGCATACCTGTTCTACTTTCCACTCGCAATATGGCGGACCTGCTATCATGCCCTTTCTACGGGCAAACAAAAACGGTGCAGGGTGTATCCTTCTATATCTATGATGAAACTGACAGATAATTTCAGGGAAGCTTCAAGTGCAAATTTATTTTGTACACATGACAAGGTGAAATAAAAATGTGACAAACAATTTAGTGTATGGAAGAATTGCTTAAGGAACATACAGGCGCACAAGTTGTGCTGCAACATCTGCGTAACCGCTCATTGTACAACTCACTTTTAATAAAACAGTCACTCACATGAAATGTTCATACTTCAAGCACAATAGTTAATGAATATTCAGCCAAAGTCAGGCAGTAGTGAATCATCAGAGAACAGTTTTCAGCAGGCAAACTAATGGGACTGGGCAATGCTGGAGAAATACTCCAACATGTCCTGGATGGTGAACTCCATGGTGATCCCAGAACCAGGATAACACCTCCCTATCAAACCTTCAAAGTGCTTATACTGACGAATAAACTCATCTTGCATGGAGTGCCACACCACCTGGTGGAGGAGATGAGAAAGTGCAGCATTTTAGAAGTAGCAGGATGGACGTTAAAATCTCACAACGCTGAACGTTTCTCACCTGCAGCAAACTTTCTTCCTCACACAGATGTTTGTCCACCTTTTTGTAAAGGTTGTCCAGACCCTTCTTCACCTCCTTACCGGGATACTCTTTGATGACCTTGCGCAGCTCCTGTTTGTTGAAAGCCAGCTGGTAGCTCACCTCCTCCTCACGTACGCCCTGAGCCACACGCGCCTCAACCCCTTCAAAGAAATGCTGCGAGAGATACGACATCTGACCCACTATAACATCTCTGGGCATGTACATCTGTGTAGAACTGTTAAGATAATTCTTACATTGAGCTTCTCCAGTGGCTGACCAAGGGAGTTGATTACATAAGACTGCAGGTGGTCGGTGTATTTGTGCTTGGCCTCCCGTCTCTCTGCGTCCAGGCAGGAAATCTTTAAGCGTGATAACGTAGAAAAGATGTGATGGAAGTTTTCCATCATGACGACGTCCCGTGGCGTTTTCTGGCTTTCGCTGGCAACTTTCTCCACTGAAAAGACAACTAATGTTAGATATTCTGCTTCCAGGCATTACAAGGAGATTTATTTTATTTAAATGCCACCAAAAGTCTGACCATTCATGAAAACAGCTCTGATAAGCTTCACGTAGGCTTTATCCAGGTCTCCTCTGCGCTCTGCGTTACGGAAGATCGTCTCAGCCAGTTCTGCAAACTCCTCGAATCTTGTGACAAAAGGCAGGATCCCAACTTTGCTTTTCTTTGAAATCTTCACTTCTTCCATCTGTTTAATCTGACCTGACTGTATCAAGAACACAGATTTTAACTTGCTACAGCCATTCAATAAAATTAAATAAATAAATAAAAGACTGGACTGTTCCTGCCTAGAATGGACTCTACTCACAATGCATTTGTCAAAGTTCCTCTTTACGGTGACCAGCACATTTCCCAGGGTGGTGCTGAGGAAAGAGGCTGGATCAACGTTCTCAGCTGTCCACACATGGTGACTCATCTTCACCAGCATGTACAGAGAGTGGAAGCTGTCGATCTTGTCGCCCAGGGCGATCAGGCTGTTGAGTTCGGGTTCGATGCTCTGGAAGATTTTATTCATCATCAGCCGAACCAGGTCCTTCCTTTAATCACAAACGGAAAAGTTTGAATTAACTTCATTTCACATCCCCCCCGTTTCAAAGTATACATATTAAAGGGGCAGTATTATGTATTTTTCAAGCACATAGTGTCATTTTATAGCTCAATCAAGTAACCATGATACCTTCAGTTGTTATAAAAAATGCTGTATATATAAAATATGACTTAGAAGAAAACTGAATTTGTAATTTAACGCCTTGGATTTGAGCCTCTGTCTCTTTAAAAACTCATGATTTCTCTGAAACTCCTCCTTCAGGAATGTTTTTAACCAGCACTACACTGAGAAGTAGCTCCTATAATGAGTTTAGCAGATCTTCAGTTCCATCAGCTGTTTGCTAATTGCCGCTGGTTAGTCTGAAGGAGCTGAGAGAGGGAGGTGCAAGGGAGGGCAGCTCTGTGAGGCTTAAGCTCGGAAACTCCAGCTTTAAGGAGGAATTGCGCCTCAAAGGTGGATCTACGTCCAGCCATGAATGGTTGCCATGGGAGATTAAATGATTTCTCAAACATGCATGAAGGAATCAAATCAACACTCCAGGTATGATTTTGATGAGGGAATAACATTATAACATGATGTAAAGCTAAAGAAAAAGTCGCTTTTGCATAATATTGCCTTAACACATCTTTTGACAAATACGAACAAAATAAACTAAATTCCTTGAGAAATATGGAGCAGGAAGAACAAGAAAGATCTCACTATCTGCCTCCCTGCTACAAAACAACAAAATACATCATGAAATATAATAACAAGGGATTGATGGTATTTTTACTACAAGCTTGTCAAAGTACTCACTCAGATGATACAGAGTGTCGGTGGTCAGCCTGGGGAGGCATTCTTGACGGGACGCTTCCATCCACCTCTTCTGTTTCAGGCTGACAGGACGAGCAGAAATAAAACAATGACAAGTCTTATTAAGCATCTAGTGACAAGTATCGAATGCTGCTGTCACTATCGACATGGCAATATCCGCTACTGCAATATTTTCTGCTTTGAGAGGAGATGCAGGTCCTGGCATGAGACAAGAACGCATGAATGCTGCCGTTGGCTTTAATTAACGTCATTCATTTGGATGTGAGAGCGGTTTGTCTTCTGTGGCATCAGACGCACCTGTGCAAGAGGCGGAAAAACGGTCTGATGCTGCTGCAGTTTAAAGAACTTGCTGATGAAGTCTTGTTCTGCGAGACACAGAGGCTCCAGCTCACTGAGGACCTGCTCAAATATCTGCAAAAACAATCACACTCCATTTAATACAAGTACAAAACAAGACGCACACAATACATGAATGAAAAGAAGTACACTCTGCTTTAGTTACGTTTTAATCTATGTAAATACTGCCTCAGAAATTACAAATTACTAGTTCACTTAGTCTTTTTTTGTCATTGTTTAGGGCTACCACTCACAATTATTTTAGTAATCAGTCGTACTATTGATTGTTCCAATGATTAATCAATCCGATTAAAAAAATTGGCACATAATAATGTTAATAACTAGATGGCAAAAGCTGCTTAATTGGAGATTATTTTTTTCTTTACAGAATTTGAACCAAGTGAAGCTAAGTCAAAACATTTACTGATTGTACCTTTAGAGTTCTGGGTAGAACATATTTACAGACAGTTTTTTAAAAAATATTATTTATGCAAAATGTATATTTTTTGTACAGCTTTGGCTTGATCACTGCTCTGAATATTTTGTTATTACAGCAAATGGCAATTTTTTGAGTGTATAATCGCTAATAAGTTAATGATTAATCGCTTACTAAATTAGTTGATTCTTTTAAATCATCGATTAAGCACAATTTATTTGATGAATCATTTCAGCCCTATAATTGTTAAATAAATTATGTATTTGATCTTCATTTAAACTGCACTTGTTTAAATAACCTCCAGGAAGAACCAGATAACTTTCTTCTCCTCCTAAGCTTTTCCCTGTTGTAGAGTGAAAAATGCACCATCACCTTGTCAAACTTGGTCCTGTCGGCCACATCCAGGTCAGAGGCAGACATGTTGCCCATGTCCAGCAGGGAGGAAGACTGAGATCGGCGGCTGTTGGAGCCTTGAACAGTCAGCTTGTTCAGGCTGGAGGTGGAGCCCGTGAGCTTCCCAGAGCTGCCGTGCAGGCCTGACGCAGCACAGTCAACAGAATGCGGCGTAAGACGGTATTTAGCAAGAAAAATGTTCAATCTTGAGTTCTACACATTTGTTTTTAAAATGCACAACTCAAGCAGCAATTATTTTAACAAAAGTGTCATTTTGCTGGGTCCTTTTGGCTTTAACCACAAAATTATAAAGTGCGTTGAGCGATTAAACAGCATTGAGAGACTTCAACACAAACCAAGCAATTACACTGTGAGGTAATGGACTGTATTAGGTGGAGTGTGAAGATAGGATTACTTTTTTTTTAGGGCGGTGATTAAAAGCACACATTGTAACAGACAGCTCAATCCAAATCTCATACTTACTTTCCGTTTCCTGTTTGAGCGCACTCTCTTTCCGAGGAAGCGTGGCTGCAGCCAGTTAGAAAGGCAGGCATCAAAGACAGACACAGGTTAGGCTTAAAACATGCAGCATGGGACAGAGGAGGGCTAGGTGTTAACTGTACCAGTTCATGTTAACGCTCACGAACGCTGCAGTAGTTCAGACAAACATTTTGAAAACAAATTCTTGTTTCAGAGGCCAAAAAAAAAAAAAAAGAAGAAGAAGAAGCTAATACAGAGCGCAGGAAGCAGAGATGTACATTTCTGCCAAACATCAAAGCTCAACCAAGGGTCCTATGCAGATATTAAATATTCAGAGCTGAGCACGAAAAGAGCCTGTGCAAAGGGAAAAGAAGACATTACTAAAAGATAAAACACAAAGCAAGACTTTACCCCCTGGGACGGCATGTATGAGTCGGTGAAATATACTTTGAAAATAGAACTTATGCGGAAAAAGCTCTAAGAGAGTGAGGCGTAGCTTGTTTCTTTCACATTCATTTGTTGACTAAATGATAAGAAGAGACTTCCACTCACACACAAGTTAATGTACTGCAGAACCGTGGCATGCTTCACCATTCAGACTGTGACGGGAGGTAGAAGCTCTTACCAAACTTGCCCTTTGCTTCCTTGGATGTACCCGCCATCTTTATTTTGGCAACTTCGAAGAAGTCTTTGATTTCCCGCTCGTACAGTCGGTTCATGTAATCGACATAAGTCTGAAAGGAAAAATGTCACCAACTTAATATGCTATACTTGTACTCTATGATATAATAGAGCAAAAATGGCATCTTGACAGTATTTACCTGAAAACAAAAGTGTGACATTAGTGCTTTTATTTCAAGCAGAAACAATTACTCATACTGCTGCTAAAATAATGACAATAAAATAAGAGCCACAGTGCTGTTTTGAACATTTATTTAATCTTATTTTATAAGTAGACTCCAGTAGATTTTAAATAAGTATCTGAAGTGTTTTGCAGTACTTACTATTTCCTCTCATTATACAGTGAAAAAAATAGTAAAAATCAAGAAGCGCGCTAAAAAAGACATGTTCCCATAATTCATGGTTTTTAAAAAATTATGTTAAAAAAAGTAAAACATTAAGTCAAGTGAGGCATACAGCTGGACATGCAGACAGGAATGGTTTTCTGTGGTCAGATGAGTCACGGATATAGTTATGTGGCGACCATAAACATGTCTATTTCCTTGGACAAAGTGAATGCTTCCAATCCCATGAGCACTGTACTAAAAGTTGAACTTTGCATTGGAAGCATCATGGTTTTGGAAAGTCTTACAACATCATCAAACTATCGAGTTACATTTTTGATGCTTATAACCACAATTGACGACATGGGTGTGCTGTGAATGTAAACTGACCCTCGACAGGCCTTCGTACTTCTCCCTGTGGGTGTTCTTCAGCCACTCCATCAGCTTGGCGTAGCGCAGCAGGTCCCTGTGGAGGGGGCTGTGTTTGGGCAGGGTCAGCTCTGTCGTGTTCTGAGACAAGGTGGAGCTCTGATCGTGCCCCTGAGGAAAGGATCGGGGAAAAACAAACAAAAACACACCGTCAAAAGTGTAAATCCTTATTTTTTTAGACCCATTTTAGCTTCACGCTGTTTGCTTTTAATCCCAAACTTTTGGACTCCTAACTTTCCAAGTGTTTAACTCTCGCGGGCCTCATCTCTGCTTCAATCTGTTAGCATGTTTGTTCTCTATTGTTTTTCACTGCTGGACATGCACACGGAGCATAAAACAGGCAGCGCATTTTATGACATGAGCTCATCGCAAGTAAGCTAATGTGAGCACCCAAACATGAAAAGTCCTCAGCCAAGTCAGTCGGTAAGTGGGGGAGGAAAATGGACCGAGCCTCTTTAGCTTTGAGATCAGATGGGAGATGTTAAGGAGTTAGAAAAACACCCCATGCAACAGCCGATGTTCTGTGTGACGAGAAAGCCTGGAATCTTATGGAAACTGGAGTGGATTGTGAGGCGAAAACATTAGCAAGAGGAGGGCAAGTGGGGAGGGGGGTGAGGGGCGGGGTTGCCGTGAGGGTACTCACTGGAAGTGACAGACAGGAAGACCTATAATACTGAGGGATGGTCATTTTGAAGTAACTGAAGTGGTTGAACTGACACAGAGACAGAGAGCAGAGTGGGATGATTCAAAGTGAGCAAAACACAGAGTCAAGAACAGGCTGGAAAAAAACACAGGAAGCTCAGGAAGAGCGTGCTCGCTAAACAGGAAGTTCATGAGCGGCGGAGGAGAAGAGCCTGGAAACAGAGCAGCTGGGATGGGACTGTGGCTTCACGGCTCAAACACGTACAGGGTGGATGTGGGGAAAACCACAAAGTTTTAAACTTTTATTCCCACAGTTTTGATAATAGCTACGTTTGCTTTTGTGTTTAAATATGTCAAAGAATGAGGAAAAGAATGAATTTGAAGTTATATTTTGGGATTGTCAGGTCTACTATGAAATGCCTTTGAGAAGTATCCATAACACTTGAACTTTTTCACATATCGCCACATTTTAACCAAAAACCTCTATGTATTTTAAAGGGATTTTGTGTGATAAACCAAAACAAAGTTGTGTAAAATCACAAACAGAAATTATACATGTTTCTTAATATGTTTTTCAAATAAAAATCTGAAAGTTGACGTGTGCATTTCTAGTACATTCCTTAAAACTAGAGTGTGTAACTCTTATAAAAATATATATTTTTTATATATTTGTTAAAAATGTCACTCATCGTCCAGTGCTAACTACAAACAACCAATCAGGGCCAGGAGGCAGGTCTTAGCGCTGTTAATCTCCTCCTGTATGGCGCTGCACATTCCAGCAGTGCCATACGGAAGTCAGACTGAACACAGATCTATGAACATCACTTTTCAGGACTACACATGTCAGATTTTCATTTGTAAAAACTTTTGAAAACAGTTATACACCATTTCATCTTGATCCATCTCAAAAAATTGTAGCAAAATACATTAAAACTTGTAGTAGTGATGTTAAACGCTACTTTTAAAGGTGCATTGTCCTCGTCAGGTATTTTTCACGTAACCTGCAGGTTGCTTCTCTATTCACTTTCTTTGCCTGTCAGTCTAGATTTTACACACACAGACACACATATATATATATATATCACAAAATAAAACCTTAGCTTAAGGGAATAATGCTGAGTAGTCACATCATGTACACCATTTACTGAAAGTCAATCACTAGAAGGCTTTGACGGCGATGTCAAAATGACACTGAGGCCGTTACCTGGTGAACAAACACATTATTGAGATGATTGGTGAGGCGACGAGCAAAAGTATCTCTCAGCTCGGCGAACAGCTTCTGCTGCTGGTTAACAGCCGCCAGCTGCTCATGGCCTGTAGGAAGAAAATATCAACCATTACAATTGATTACATAAAAACAGAACCACAACTAAACCTGACGTAATCAGCAATAAATCAATTAATCGCATGATAAATTGATTGACTTTTCTCCTGGTTATTTATTTTGGATGTTTAAAATGTTTTCCAGTTTCAGTCTTAACTGTTTAACAGTTAAAAGGTTTATTGATCTTTGAGAGGGTGTACTTGCATTAATGAGCAAAAAACTGTCTGAAACAACAATATTATCGTTTATCACAATAACTTCTGTAGCAATTTACCATCCAGAAGTTGTTAACGCGACAGACGTAACAACCACTAGATGATTTTCTAGTGTTCAGTGGTCACTGACCTGGCCGTAGAGCCACATTCATGCACTGCAGCAGAGCTTCAGAGGCACTGATGCACGCCTCTATACCTCTAGGCGAGGTCAGGTCTCCCTCCTGCAAGGCCCTGATGTGTCCCTTTGACAAGTCCATGTAGTTCTGCAAAAGGACAATCAGATTTCTTCATTAAAACACTTGATAACTTTTGGTCAGAGGGGAACGAAACAAAAATAAAACAAAACAAACAACAACAAAAAAATAACGCCTCACCACTAAGAACTGGATCTCGTCCAGCAGCTTTCCGTTGTTGGTGTTGCTGATCTGAATGAGGCGGTTGCTCTGAGAGATCTGGTCCATCTGGTCCTTGACGCTCTGCAGCATCTCCTCGTAGCTGCTCAGCTTCCCCTCGATGGTGTCCACCTCGGCCAGAGCCTCGTCCAGGAGCTGCATCAGGATGTTCACCTGCTTTTCCGATGCCATGATGGACTGAATGTTGGCCTTGGAGTAAAAAGAGGTAAGACTCAGTAAAAAAAAACTAAAACAAAACAAACATTATTCTGGATTTTTGTGTCAAGACTCTCAAGAAGTCACTTTGCTCACCCCATCTAAAACCTGCAGCTCCTTGAAGAGCTTCTCTGCGAAAGCTTCCGCGTTGGAGACGGCGAACTCGCACATCTCCATCATGCTCTCGATGTCCTGCTCCTCACGCGCGCTGAGCTCCTGGTACTCTTCCAGGGCGTCTTCGTCACCGCCTGCAACGCTCTGACTCTCACCACTTGGCACAGACTCTAAAAAAAAAAAAAAGGTCATGAAACAAAAACGATGTGAAATCCAAAGAAACAAGGAGCAAAATTTTTTAAAACTGTGTATTTTGGGAGTCGTACGTTTCAAATTTCTAAACAGCAAAACCACAATAAAGGTTGTGTTGAGTACAAGGAAGTGCTATTCTGATGGATTTCTTGTTTTAACCAAACTATATCTTGATTGGACATTTTTCCAACCCCTGATGAAAATGCAGGGTTAAAGGGAAAGCAAAATTTGGTAGTAACATGAAGAAAGGTTGAAAATATTCTCATAACTTTTAAACTCTTCCACATTTTGTCACTTTGCAACCACAAACTTCCATATATTTTATTTTGATTTCAGTAGAAAATGATATAGCACCTAGTTTGTTATTAACATTACGAAACAAAAACAAAAGCATGCTCTTATTGGAGAAGTGACAGGAAACGTCACTTCCAACTGAAAATCTGTAACCACGTTTACAGATGTTCTGAATCCAGTCGGACTGAGCTTAAGATATTTTAAGAAAAATCAGCAAAAATTTCAGTCTTCAAAATTGCTAAGCTAACAAAAGATATCCCAGTAAATGTGGCACTACCGGGTGTTGAGAAAGTGGAGTTTCTCAACACTGAAAGTAATTAGTTGTAATGGACTATACCTTTTTTTGTAAATTTTGAAAACCATGTTTTGTTGCTTCTATCTCAAAAATCATGCTCTACTTTGTGTTTGTCAATAAATTCCCAATAAAATGCAGTAAAGTTTGTGATGGCAATGGGACAAATCAAAGGAAAGTTTAAGCCCTATGAATGTTTTTTGGCAAGGCACTTTATACACTCAAATAATAAACTGAAAAAAGTCAGGATAAACTAAACATACAATGCATGAAACCACTAAAGATTCTAATAATTAAGGTGAAATAGCAAGAAAAAAAGGTCTAGAAGTAATTAAAAATTAAATTGTTCTACAGAACATTTCTATAAAAAAAAAATAAGAATAAACAAAAATAAAATAAAATAAAAGCCTTCCATGTTTAGTTACACGTCATATTACTGGAGCTATGAAACGGTGAGGGTCTCTGATGAGGATGATGGTTTGACATTATGAAAAGTACAGTGGAAAGAAATGAAGGGGAAATTTAGTCCTACCAACCTTCCGCTTTAGGAAGTTCTGGCCAGAGAAGTTTAAGAGGAAAAAAAGTGAGAATAAAGAAGAATTTAACATGTAAAATAAACATAAATCGAGACACAAAGATTTATTAAACATGCTACAAATAAAGAAACTCAACCATAATCCAGAAAAGTTGTCCCCTTTCGCTAAAACTGAAGAGGCAGGCTGAATTTTAACTTAAAGCAATCATCTTGGAAGACAGACGCAACTTTAAAAGAAATATAATTTGAATCACAAAAAGGGGGACGCAGTCCCAGCGATGGCTGATAACAGAGTGGCTAACAAACCTTCAAGAAGCTGAGAACTGACATTGACAAATTCCAGCTTCTTCCTCAGATAACGCTGGTTCAGCTTCCAAATGCAGGAAATGAAGGAGTTCTTCTCTGCTGTGCTGCTAGCCAACCACTTGTAGACCTTCTCGAAATGGAGATCAAACTCAGGATTCTCCTGAAACGTAACACAAAGTACGTTACATCTGACTCCTTGACATTTGAGCACAGTAGGACGAGAACAGACTCTGACCTTGCTTGCATCTTTTGCATCCACTACTGTCAGGTCTCGGAGTTCCCACGTCTGCTGCCTCTTGTAGAAGTCGCCTTTGTCAGATTTTTTCACTTTAACCACTTTAACTTGTACAGGCCTCTCCGTGGTTACTGCAAGAACACATTTGATTTATTATAAACATGTAGTTTTTCTTATATTAATTCATTACTCACAGATGGTTCTCGTACCTGTGGCGCACAGGAAGCAGTTTTTCTTTTTCTTTCCTGCCTTGCAGACATTTACTATGCCAAGGAGACGCTCATCGTTGGGCGTGAAGATGTCCCTCTGGAGAGCATGCTTGATGGCTGTCATGGTGGATGCTGTCATACAGAAAAAAAAAAGATTACTAGGAAAAACTGTGTCCATCAATACAAGCCCTCGAGTTTTATACATAACACACGCAGCAGATTGGCCCTGAAGAGTAAAACATAGCAATAAGCCACGACTGCGAGAACATTCTGACCACGTCTGAATGACACCAGTAGCCCACAGCGAAGGAAAAACCAAAGGACAGAGTAGGAACACACACATCTAAACTTTAATGCTGCCACATGATTAATTTGTAATTCAAATCCCCCTTTGCTATGCTTAGCATTATAAGAAATAATCAACAAATCAATCGGCCTGAGATCAGATTTGAACTATCTTTTGCTAAGTCAAATGCTAATGAAAGTGAGGTTCTCTCTTCCTAAATGTTAACGCACAAATGAGGATTATTTTTGCAATAGCTTTATTTTCTGCTTGATTGCAAGTATTACTTCATAACTTCCCATCTCTTTTATGTGTAATCCTTAGAAGTAACATTTAAATTGGTCAAAACCAGAAAGAAACCTCTCGAATCACTCTTTAAAGGTTATGTTTCGCATCATAATAAAAGGGCTTTCAATGTCTATTAGAACATAGATTACCAAAAACGAATAGTATTCAATTCAATAACATCTTTTTAATCCTTAAGGAAAACCAATGGTGTAGTTATTCTCGTGCTTGTGTTGCATTGGACCTGAACATGCTATCTTGTTGAATAATTACGCTCTATTTTGCATGCATTATTCTTTGCACAGTGAGCCACGAATGAAGTCCTCAGAAAAGAGTCAACCTTCTTTATTAGTTTGTCTAGCTTTTTAAAGTCACTGGCTCTGATGTTGCTTCCCCACCAATTTGAATGTTTTTGTTCTCTTCTTGAATACAGGAAATTCTCAGATATAAATACTAGTTAGTTAGGGATTAATTGGATGTATCTTGATTTATGAATTTGGTACTTTTCCGCTACCTTGTATTATGATGTTAACAGGAAAAAGCTCAGACTATTGGTACAACAAAGTACGCAGGAAGAAATAAAAAACCCAAAAAATTTTTTTAGATAATTCAACACCTGTTTAAACTCGATTTTAGCACAAGAGCTCAACTAATAACAACAACACAGCTGTTGTCTTCTCTGCTAATGTTTCGGGTTAGCTCTGCTGAGCTAACAGCGATTAGCATCAGCTGCGCCACTTGCAGATACAGAGCAAAAAGCACGTCAACTTAAACGACAAAGTAACTAGAGTCCCTTCAAATTTGTCGAGCAAAATACCATCTTTCAAACCTTTTAAAGAATAAAAACAAAACGCAATGGTTACCTTATTTTTTTATCAACCCACCAGCCCTTCAAAGCACCGCCCTCTCACTTCCTGGTTGTCGAGCTAAGCCGTCACGTGACGCCCTCCAATCCGAAACCACTCCCATTGATACCATCCTTCCATATCTTTATTTAACAAATCTTAAGGACGATCTTAAGATTTTAACTTTAGAAAGCATCTTTTCTAATCTTGTCCAGCAAAACAGCTTTTACATAATATTAAACATTCTCTTCTTTTATTGGCAGGAGCTTCTTATTATCCATCCATCCATTTTCTTGACACCCTTGTCCCTCAGTGGGGTTGGGAGGGTTGCTGGTGCCTATCTCCAGCTAATGTTCCGGGTGAGAGGCGGGGGTCACCCTGGACAGGTTGCCAGTCTGTCACAGGGCAACACAGAGACACACAGGACAAACAACCATGCACACTCACACCTAGGGACAATTTAGAGAGGCCAATTAACCTGACAGTCATGTTTTTGGACTGTGGGAGGAAACCGGAGTACCCGGAGAAAACCCACGCATACACAGGGAGAACATGCAAACTCCATGCAGAAAGACCAGGGCCGGGAATCAAACCCAGAACCTTCTTGCTGCAAGGCAACAGCTCTACCAACAGCGCCACTGTGCAGCCATGCTTCTTATTATTAGCAACAAAAACAGCTAAACAATATATAAAATCATTGGTGCTCCAGTTTCAGCACCCCCTATAATTCCAGTAAAATAACTGTAACTAAACCATGTTGGTGTCAATTGATACTTACCATTCCAGTTTCATTTATAGAGTACTTTGAACACCCACAAGACCAAAGTGCTGTACACAAAATAAATGAAACAGCAGTCCCATGCCCACTTGCCCCAAGCTTTGTCATATCTACAGTGAGAGCAATAATAAAAAAAAGGCTAAATTAACAAGACTGGATCAGAGGATGTTCATCTTGTTGTTATCAAAGCCTAATAAGTTAAACGTGGATTCACATAGGCAGGAGTATAGTAAAGCATAATTTAATCCAATCAGCAAGGAAACATACAGAGCAGACTAATGAAAATAAAGAATTGAACATGGTCACATTAAATCCTTCTTTCAGGATATCATTCATATAACATTCTGCTTCTTTCTTCAGGTGAATGAAGTTTTACATACAATCATGGATCTCCTGATATTTATAAGTACGTAATCACATGCCGTAAAGTCCACACTTCGTCAAACCAACATGATCTTTTCACAACACCAGGTGGCATTGTTAATCCACAAAATTGTTAGTATTTCCAGAAATAGTTTGGTTTATTCCCTGCTACATGTCTGTGTATGTGTGCTGTTGATGTTTCACTTATAGATCATGTTTTTTTAGACAGCAAAAAATGCTAAAGTTGTTTCAAGTTTGTTTCAAAGTCCACAGGACAGGAAGAGTCAACCAAGTGTCAACACACTGAGTCATACGTGAGATGTAGATGGAAATAAGGGATTAACCAGTGATCTGCACACAATGCCTTGAGGTGCAACTTCTGTGTTTGGAGTTATTGTGCAGAGACATTGTTGGATTTCCCAGCTGCTCAATGTGTCATGCTCTGTCACGCACAGTTAAAGTCACGGTCTCGTCCTGGGTGTGATGCTGGCTTACGAACAAGGCACCACAGTGGAGATATTTCAAAACGGGAAGTTTTTACTCCATTTTCTTTACTTGCCATGTAGTGATCTTAGATGTCCACGCTGCAACCAGAAAGATCATGCATTATTAATCCAAGCACAATAGTGTCACTGAAGTGTCAAAAGGTCTATTTGGCAACTTTTAGCTTTAATGCACTCCGTTTATTTTCCCCCACTCCTCTGGGATGTTGAACCATAATGCAATTCATATAAGTTGTAAGTTTCACCTACATCATATGCCACCTGGTAACTGATTTATGGTGTTAATATACAGGTAATAGGATAGGATTTCAAATCCACAGACTGTAGATCAACACATACATAAACATACTTATGTATTTACTTGAACAGATAAGAAAGTAAGTTGTTCTCTGTAAAGCTAATAATAAAAAGAAATCAAAAAAGGTGACAGCTGAATCTGTTTTGGACTTCATGTCCAAATTATGTCCGTCATTTCCAGTCTAGAGAAATACAGAACATCATGAATTTATATTTAGAAGTTCCTAGTAGCCTAAAACATTTCCGAACTTATTTTATTGGTAATGATTTATGGAAATATTCTAACTTTTTGGGGGTTTTTTTAAAACTCATGCTTGAAATATTTGTTTTTGATAAAATCACCGGTTTCACAATTGTTGTGATTATTGTTAACACTTTTGTTGGAGCACAGAGAGAGGCTTGTTTAAAAAGTCATCTTCTTTTCAGCTCACCTGAGATTTAGGGACAGTTATGGAAGAAAGTTGATCTTGTATTTGGTGAAACTTTTCGGTGCTGGTTTAGCCATATTTTTTGGGGGAAAGAATGCATTTAAGAGAGCTAATAATGACCCAATGTCCTGATTTGTCAAAGAGTTCATAGTACCATGCACTCACACAATGTTTCAGTGGACAAGAAATCCGGCCCACAGCATCACAGTTCCTCCACCAAACCTGCCAAAGGGGATGTGATGCTTTTCTTTTTTTAAAAAGGTGTCAGTGTCCGATTAGGTTACTACAATAAAAGCAATAAATTTCACTTACCCTTACAAAAAACTTTTCCACCTCTGTCTGAGAAACAAACATCTAAACAAGCACGCATTTTCTGCATTTCTTCGCAGCGTCCAAGAGCGATTAAGTGTCAACACTGACATTCTGACAAGCAAGAAAATGACACCGCAAAAAACAACAACAAAAAAAAACCCTTCAGACAAACTGTTTGTCGACTAGTGGAGCGAGGCAAACAGAGCTGCTCTAGCAGGTGAGAGGTTTAATCTCTAAATAAACCTGTCGTATCACTGGGCCAGTAGACCGACGAGAGAGTTCCAGTAGCATGCATGCCAGGTGACATGCAGAACAAAAGAGCATTTCACTGATGTGCTGCAGTGTCAGGGGAAGGCGATTACATCTGTATAATCTACATTTGACATTCATCCTGGTGATTAAAGGCAGATAGCATTTTCTAATTTTGCTTGGAATCAGAAACATTGGAGTTGCTATCTGGGTGGCATTTTCCTCAGCCTTTAATATGCTGGAATAAGAGATGATTGGTGCTGTTTTAGACTTGATTTGTTGAATTTTCTGCACCTGTGTGGATATAAAAGCATCTGCATCTAGGTTACGACAAAATATACAGCCAGGCAAAGTTGTATTTGCAACATAAATGGCTCAGATCAAACAAATATCAATCAGAAAATGAAAACAAATCAATGATTTTAACCAATAAAGTGGAAAAATATAACCTAACGCAGCTTTGTGTGATAATATACTTTAAAATTGTTTTATATAATGAATTTAACAGTAATTAACTCTATTTTTAGGTCAATTTTATCCACCACACCCAGGCCTAATTACTGCCAGACCTGTGAAATCACTTAAACAGAACCTGGAGGACCTGAAAGTTGAATTCTGCTTTCTACCAGAAAATCCTAGATGATAATATCAGACAAACACTTAGTGACCTTAAACAGATAAAATTATACCCAACCACTGCAATACTTTCGTAAATACAACTTTGGAAACTCATGACAGCCTTGGTGTAATTTCTTCACTCCAAATTACACCAAGGTACAAAAAAAAGAGCTAAAAACACACTAGCTATATAAAATGAAATAAGTTTACATAGCCTGCAAGGCAGAGCCAAAAGGGTAGATAAAACAATTATAACATTTTTAAATAGATATCTGAGAGAGAAAGAGCATTAGAGGAAGATAAATCACAAATATTGTTTTTCATGAAGCAAATTGTTGATACACTTTAACAGCACGTTCAAGCAATGCTTAATTTCTGCTCAAAAGTGATTTGTCTAAAGGTAATTTATGTAAACTTGCATGCCTTTACAATCCGATAGAATAAAATAATAAAACTGGTGTAAGACATGATTTGTTGTTGAGCCTACAAAGACAGATAACACTGGTTGTGGCAGATGGCCGGACGCCAGGCTGTGCTGGAGAGTTTTCCCTCTCCACTGTCACTACATGCATGCTCAGTATGTGGGACTGCTGTAAAGTCCAGGAGGAGTAAATGCTGCCTCTTGGATTTCTTTAGATAGAAATCTAATCTGAATAATAACCTGAACTTAATGGATTGCGTAATAAGTAGAATCAACTGGAATGTATGTGTGATTGACCTGAACTGTGATTGACATGCTATGAATTGGTGCTATACAAATAAACTGAACTGAATTAAATTTAGTACTGGTTATCATAAGTGCCTCTAATGGCTTGTTTATTTAATTGGGATCAATGCAGTATTTTTTAATTTAAATCAAACTGAGATGAATTAAAGGGAACAAACATATTAATAAGTTTGATATTTTTGTGTGTGACGCAAATAGCAAATCAGCCAATCAGCCAATCATACAGTAGCAGATCTAGATATGTGGTTTAGAGAATTTACTGAGACGTAAAAGGTAAATAACTTTGTTGTTGGTGGGCTGGTTTGAATACTTCAGAAAGAGATGATTTCCTGTTAAACAGGCCGCTACAGAAGATCCTTTCAAGACCCAACCACCTATAAATCCGTAAAGACAGCGTTCAGGTATAATAACTTGAGTTACAGCTATGATCAATTTTTCTGTATTAATAAGGTATTTTAGAATTAAATTCAGTTTAATAGCGAGAAAGACTCCACAGCAGCTCTGTCCAATAACACAAACAATATCATCTTTGTGGCTGAAGACAATAGTCTGTGTTTTGTCCAAGGTGTACCATGTTGTTAGCAGTATGTCACCATCATTTCTAAAAGCTAGGTCATACTGGCCCAACATCCTTTGATTCAGCACTTGAGATAGCTTCTTTTGACATCTTTTGAGAAAAACAGATCTCTCTCTGTACAATATGTTTCAACAGATGAAATTCTATTTCAAGGAGGTATAAAAGTGGATCTGCCTCTAACCTGTCCATGATATTTAGTAGAAGACTTAGATTTGCTTGAAGAGTCCATAATATGTGTAGGCTATCTTCTTCAGCGTTGTTGCTATTAGTGCTACAAATCCCATGACTTAAAAAAAATTAATTTAAATGCAAATTTTTGTCAATGGACCCATCAGTCTTTGCAAAAAGTTGCTGGGGCAAAAAGATAACCATTTGCTCAAGACAGAAATGCATGCATTAGAGATGGGGTTATTTGTTATGTTGATGAGTTCTATTTCCTCTTCCGTCAGCAGGACTATATGTGGCGTGTCTGTGCATTGCTCGTTTGGTGTTGCCACTCATTAACAGCGCTTCTCACTGTGTGTTTTAGCACCATCATCAGCTATAGCAGTTCTGTCATGATCTATAGTCACTCATTTCATAATGACTTTTTTATATCATAATGGCTATTTTAGTGATGGAGGGGAATCTTATTTATTTTTGCATTTACATGAACTTCTTCAATTTTTCTATTGTTCTATGAGATTTATATAAAAAAAAAGGTAACACTTTATTTGAAGGGGGTGAATAAGACTGATATGACACTTTCATAAACATGACATAACACATGTCATGAACATGAGTAAGCCTTCATGAATATTTATGACTGTTGTAATAAAGCGTCATTCGGTAAATTACGACACTTTTAATACAAAGTTGACATTATTCAAAATGTCTTTGCTATGACAACTTGACATTAACCAATAAATCATTACTGTTATAAATTTGTTATAAAAGTATTACTGATTGTACTTTAAAAATAAGATAACTTTATGTTATTAAAGGTAAAGTTTAAACAGTAATGATTTATTGGTTAATGTCAAGTTGTCATAACAAAGGCATTTTGAATAATGTCAACTTTGTTTTCAAAGTGTCGTAACATTGACTATACCTGGCAATTTTTGCAGTACCTTTCATTAATTGGTATTTTCTTGTTTGAATCTTTTGGTCCTAAAACTCTCACACGTGATTTAATAACAAATGTTTTTCATCTAAAATATCAAGTGTATTCACAAAGAGTACACCGCGAAAGGTATTGAAAATAAGTATTTATTAACATAAAATCATCTTAATAATGATTATATTGTACGTTATAGGTAAAGCTTCTGATTATTGGTGATCTGGCTGACAGTCTGCTGTCGCTTCACCACCATCGTTGAGTGAATGTGTGTCTGAATGGGATGATGACTGATTGAGTAAACTGCTTTGGAGTCCTCAGACTTGCTAAATCACTACACAAGTACAGGACATCTACCATTTGGAATGGAGGTGACTTTCCACCTCAATGCCCTGTTCATTTCTCTCTTGGCATCCAACATCATCAGGCAATGGTTTGCTACCCACAAAAAGATGTTGATTGAGTTTTTCTCACCCTACTCTTTAATCTTTTACACCAGTGAGTATTTTCTCTCAGCAAGGAGATGGAAAGCATAGGAAAACTGAACTGTTCTTCCTACAACAATGTTTTCCATAAGGAGATTTTCTTATGTTCCCATTTCTACTTTTGTTTTTTATTCCCTTTGTGCTCTGCAGTGAGGTATTTTAATTTCTGTATCATAATGACACGGTCTGTCAACAAATTACAGTAAAAGCACAAACGTGAATCTCGTCCAATCTCCTACCATTGATCTCCCAAAATTACAATTTATAGTACTTGTCATCAAAACCTTTGCCTTAGTTTATGACAGAATATCCCTCCAGAGTGCTCTGTCATATTGACAACATGACTAATCAATCTGACTGTCATATCCTTACACAATGAAACAAGGGTATGTCATTCTGAGGCACTGACATGTTTTATGACACAGATGTTTAGATGTTGAGAAATGAATTTACTTTTTTTGCAAATGTTGGGTATGAGCCGAAAAATGTGATAGAGAAGTGACTGAAAAAAAAAACTGTAAATAACCACCAAGAACTCAATAAAGCTCTACAACAATGAGCTTATTATTTCTGAATTACTTCTACAGAAGTAACCACTATTTATGAAAATAAATGTGTACCAGATTAAAAGAAAAGAAATGCAGCCCTTCAGATAATTGTCTGCGCTCACCTCTAATGCAATATGTGTCGCACGTTGTACACATCTGTAATACTGCAAAAATTGTATAATATTCAGCAAATCTGGTGCCACATAAATCACAGCATGAAATCACTCTGTGTTAATGTCCATTAACTCATGATGCACAAAGAGATAACTAATCACATAAACAGGAAATCATAGCACACTGCAGTATTCAGAGCCTTCAGTCTCTAAATGCAGGTCTGGATCCTTTATACAGGCAGTATGTTATTAAAATATTCTTTTGATGGTCATAAATCACCAAATCTGGATAAGCTTGTCCTAGATCTCAACGAAAGCTGGATTTGATTGCAGCAGGAAAGAATCAGGAAGAAAAAATTGCTGTCAAATTTGCTGCATTGTGCAGATCATATTTATTAGTGTGTGAGGACGCTGATAGTTCACTGCTGTCATCCTTTTAGGAGACGAAACAAACTTGCAAACTTGAGTAAAAAGAAAGTAATACAAACAACAAGGCTTTGTATTGAAGGTGCCACCTTCCATCTTACACAATAATACACCAAGTTATATTTAACTTTTAAGTGAACATGTTTCATATGAAGCAAACTATACATAAACTGTATATAAAGCAATCTTTCTTTTTGTAATAGAATAATTTGCAGCATATTGGTGACATAATTCGGCTCATACTGGTCAAAGTGGTTTTCTTGATTTGGAAAATACAACAAAGAAGGAGGCATGGGAAATTTCACAAAGTTAACAAATGGTGTTGGGAGGAGGATGTGGCTTGTTAATGAGTCACTCATCCTGCTCATTTTCCAATCACGAACATCATGGATGTGTTTTGGTGGATCTGACTCTGGATCTGAACTGATGACATTATGTCAATCAATTGATTGAATCCTGAAGCCATTTTCTGCTGAACACTTTGTGATATATTACAGAAAACATTCTACCTTATATTGGTTTGTACCACATTTTAGCAAACTACCATGAATGGATTATTATTGTTTCAACAAAATATGGCTGACCTTTTAAGTTTAAGTTGTAATTTAAATATACCCAACAGGAAAATCTTGGGATTCCTCCGACTTGCACTAAATACAATGCACAAAGTGACAGAAAGCCACAGATTTGGACTGGAGCCGATTTTTCTCCAGTATCTGTGACATTGCCATGAGGCTTGAAGTCTTTTCAGGTGAGTAATTAAGTTAAGTGTACAGCAGCTACACTATTGGAAATAGTTACAGCTTCATTTCCAAACTTGTGAATGTTCATAATGAGGGATGTTGAAGTCCTAATCCGGAAGTCAAAAGAAGATCATTTCACTATAAACCAGCTGTGGCTATCTTACCCTCATACCATTTCTGACGAAGGAGTTTAAAAAAACAATAATCAAAAGAGATGTTCTTGAACAAAGAAGCATTCAAGCAGAGCTCCAGAAAGACCGGGAAAGCGCAGGCACAGTTTTTTTAAAATAGAAACTATGAATGCACATAAGTACAATGGCTTCTACGACTGTTCACTGCACAAAATTCCACTCCTGAAGGAGCAAGACTGTTTTATATTTCACTGCACGTGCAGAAGTTGTCATTACCCAAAAGGGTCTGTCAAATTTTAACTCATGTTATTGTTTATAAACTAATTTGTAGTGATCTCTTCTTATGTGTGGATTACTTAGAGTTGTGGAGCTATCATGTTTGAAAATTATTCCAACAGAAACTGAAGAGAGAGAAATAGAAAAAGTCAAATAAACTAAATTTGGCATTTCATTGTTAAGCCTTTCTTTCAATTTCCAGGCTTTGAAAATAATATTTCAATATTTTAGAAAAAAAAAATCATCCCCATTCAGTGATTAATTACAAGACTAATAAGGGATATTTGGTTTCAGTTGTGTTGCATAGGTTTATTACTGGTTCCCTTCTTTGAAAGAGGATTAGAAACAGATCAAAGTGAAGCCCATAATCTGTGTTGTGGTTTCAAGGTGTAATAGTGTCTCAATCACACACAAATAACCTTCCCATTGGAAGCCACCTTCTTGGTTTTAATTATTCAATAAACCAATAACGATATGAATCTAATTACAGCAGTGTATGTAAATGCCAAACAACTTTACAACAACTTAACTCTCCAAAGGTCATGGCATTTCAAGTGTTATCCAGAATGATGGCCCAAATGATTGCCTTCTCCATGAGCTTTCAGGAGGCAGCAACCACGCTTTACGATGATGCCAACAAACATTTCCTTTACTTTATGATTCTTGTTAAGCTGTTAACAGCGAGCAGGTTATGGCCTGCACACTGACCCACTGTTTGATATTAATTTATGAGAGAGAGATTAGTGTAGGAGGATGACAAGGGTGGAGATGAACGTGATGTTTGATTGAGATGCTCGGCTCTAACTGAAGCTAATATGGGAGGAGGACTTGTGGCACTTTTCCTCAATCAACTGTATCCTGTTTTTATATTTAAAACTTTTATGCTTGCTTTAGCCAAAACAATATTTCTCTTTCCATGGAGGCAATGAAATCAGTTGGTCAAAATGGTGTGTTAGCTTCATAAGTGAAACTGACAACATACCTTATTACAATAAATGCTAAATCCTCCTGGAACACTCACATTTTATCTTGCAGCATTTACGTCTCCTTCTTACATATCTCCCACACCTCCTCTTCATGGGACTTTAATAAAATCCTAAATCCCTTGTATTCATCAAGCAGTAAACTTAATCCACCTTACTTTGTATTCATCTATCAATTCATCCTATTTCCATTATCTTTTTTTGCACGGGTACATCTACACAGTGGTGTATTTTTTTTTCTAAATATATATAATTATGTTTTCTGATTTATCGTAAAAGATCCTGACAAAAATAACTACTTTGGAGTGTCTCTGCTTTCACGCATGGCTTCACAAAGGCCAACAAATTGCCTGAGTGCTGAGACAAGGTAATTCCGTAATGACTAATAATGAGTCTCTATACAATGAAGTAATTTAAATATATTACAAGTTTAACAAAAGTATGATGCGATTAGTTTTTTTTATAATTGTTTGGTGGTCTGACCTAAAAACGGAGGAGCGCCATTACTTTTCTGAAACAGCACTGCTATACAGTAAGTTCTGAGCTTCATTAATGTAATTGTTATCTCACAACTTTGGCATAGTACATGTTTAGTTGAGTATGAGTTTGGGTTGAGTGGTTTACCTGAATGAGTCTCACTTTTTGGCAGCAGAGCAATGATTTTTTTTTTTTGCTTTCTTCTTCTCTCTAGTTTTGACTGGAATGGTGGTGATGGTATATCCAGCTGTCCTGCAGTAAAACACAGAGCTTGAAAATCCTCTGAAAGAAGCACATATATACACCTGAATGTCAAAATACTACCATTTAATCTACTTTTATAGTATAAAAAACAGTTAAGTCACACAAAAATAAGAATTAAACGCACAGTTTACTACCCAGTGTTCCATTTAGCTGAGTTTAGAGATAAGTGGCACACAGTAGTAAAATATATCTTGCGTACTTATTTTAAATTACCATTGGTAGCTACTATCAAGCTCCCGACGTTAGGACTTTTAACAGTGACAACGTGACACCATAAACAATTTTTGTAAGTATATATTAAGTTTTCTGACCGCTTGCAGCTTTCTATTTACTCACTATTTTGTCCTAATTTACCCCCTTGTTCCGAGAAGCATTTCACCGCCAACTTGTTGATTCAGCCTCATTAAGTTACCGCGCGCGAGGGGCTCCCTTCCCAGTGACGCAGCCACGTTTCCCCTGTGGAGGGTGCGGGGCGCGTGAGCCTTCATATTTCTCTGACGCCAGACAAAAAGTGTCAGAAGAGCTTGAAGTAGGAGGAAAAAAACACAACAGCGAAGAAAGGCCACTCAGAGGAGGGAGATGAAGACCTTCAGCAGCCAAAGCCAGCCTGAGCAGCGCGGAGCCCTCTGCACCCTGCACAGCCTCAGCAGCGGCGCCATGAGTCCCCTTAGCACGGCCAGCATCACCCTGGCAGTCCTGTTCATCCTCACCATACCAGTCTCTACAAGTAGGTTGACCAAGATTTTTATTTTTGACATGAAACAATTATGGTTTTTTGTTTGTTTGTTTGTTTGTTTGTTGTCATTTTGTTTTTTTGCATGATTTTTGTTGTTGGAGAAATCAAATTAACACCTCCAAACTTTTCAATTAATGTGATAATCATTGTTTTTAGATTGCTTTTATAGTATCTATCTATCTATCTATCTATCTATCTATCTATCTATCTATCTATCTATCTATCTATCTATCTATCTATCTATCTATCTATCTATCTATCTATCTATCTATCTATCTATCTATCTATCTATCTATCTAAACAAGACAAGATATTTCTGTTTGTGTTCACTCACTGACAGGAAGTCAAAAATGAGTGAAGGGAGTACAGATGTGGACTGACACTTTATCGTGTCTTATCAAACTGACCTTTGAGTGTGTTTGTATTATTTAAGGTTAATGTCAACAGTGGGCATTTTTTTTGTCCATAGATACACAAAACATAGAGTAGTTATTGGTATTTAAAAAAAATAAAATTTATCCTTTTTTTTGTCAAAGCAGGTATAATTTTGCGTCATGTTGATACAATCTCCCTCTATGTTTGACTGTGAAGCTCTTAACCTACTAATGGACCTTCACTGCAATCATGTCTAAACATACAGGAAAAAATGTTGATTATTCCTATCCTACTCTGACTGCATCCACAAAGCTCTAATGCAGTTGTTTAGCTCCCTCAATAAGACCCATACTGTCATGTTTTGGATCAAAACACTTTACTGATGCAGACTATTTGGCTTAAGTGTGAACTGGGTGTTTTTATGTGGTTCTGTGAAATTAAAGGTGTCCCAGTCAGTCTTCAGCAGGCCACAACAGACCAGAGGCAGCTACTTCGTCAGGTAGACTTTACTTTATTGTATTCTAAATCGGTTTTCTCTGTGCAGTCCCCCCTCATCTTTTGTGCTTCTCCACAGATAGACGCTGTTTGCTCATCCTACCTTTCTGCAGACCTGAAGTACTGGGTGAGTGAGCTCTGAAACAGCTTGCTCAGTTTAGAGGGAAATATAACATTAAAAATAATTTCTGACAGCTGCCATATTTGCTTTCCAGACATCAGATGTCATAGGAGAACTCTGTATCTTGATGTTGGTTCAGAAGTCAAAGGTATCTTACATCATATGCTGGCTTTGTGTCGTCTCAAAATGCTGGGTTGTGCTGTTACATATCTTCACCAGTAATCTGATTTATGCATTTTTAGGAGCTGAGAGTTCAAGAAAACAGTAAAAGGGTGAGTTTTTTCTTCTTTAATGGAATTTATTTATTTAGAAATATGTTGGCTGTTGGTTTGCATGTGAGATACATTTTTTTTCTCCTGATGTTTGACATCCTATGCTGTATGTGCAGTTTTTATTTCACTATTCCAAACCACAACGCTATCTCTTGTCACAAGGGGTGGTAAGTTAAAAAAATAATAGTGAATAAAACTGCACTGCCACAGTGTGTTGCTTGATTGAACAAAAATAACTTTATACCGGACCTGCATCTAATTTTTTTTAAACCTCCTGAACTGGATATTGCTTTACTAAAACTGATAACAGTGGCAGATAATTTGCGTATTATTTCCCCAGAGCACGCATAATTTCTATAAAGAAATAGCTGCAGAATGCATGGTGACACGAGCATGGTACTAATATGCACAGAATGCTAATTAAATCCTCTCACAAAGCTTTCCTCACTTTACGAGTGTGATGAATGTTAGACACCATTTTGCTCAGGAAGGCACCACGGCTTCAAAAAAGTCAAGTTCCTTGAATAACTGCCTACATCTTCAGGACAGGAACGAACCTTGCAGCCAATCTGGATTTGAATCCTGACCTGGGTTCTTCTTGCATGGACTTTGCATGTTCTCTTAGACTAACCTATCATCCCCCCAAACCCCCCCATCATCCTGCAGGCACAGACAACGAATGGATGAAAAGCTTTGAGAGCCTTTATGTAATTAATTTTACATTTATTTAGCTACAGGTATAATTTCTAACATCACAGCAATGAGCAGTTGCATGCTTAACTTGAGCTTGCTTATAGCTGCCTATGTTTAAATGAAGTGGTGTTTTCAGACACACACACACACACACACACATATATATATATATATATATATATATATATATATATATATATATATAAAACCTGCACTACAAGTCAGCTTTAGCCCAATCATCTTTTACCACAGCAGTTTTAGCTAATCCCCTGATTTGATAGTTAATGCTGACAGAAGTTATTACATTTCAATAGTTTGATCAATTTTAAGAAGAAAAAGAAAGAAAGAAATACCTTTGTATTTGAAATTACTGGAACTGCAATTTCATTGTCTTTCTGACAATGACAATAAAATTCTTCTTATACTGATTCTGATTCTGGTGTTGTTTTAACCATAGAGTGATTTTAAATGTTTAATTATTTCTGACACATCTTTGCATTTGTGTTTCTTTTCATAAATATCCATTTAGTCAACTGCAGCACTTAAGGCCTCCCACAGTTTAGTTGCTTTAGCTACACATATTTATTCCCACTGAGAAATTTGAGAGAAAAAAATAAGTCAGATCAGAGATTAATTTGGTTCTCAAAAAATAAAAAGAAGAATTTATTTTTAGTTTTTGGGCTGCTTAATTTCACAAAGACATAAGAGGCATTCCACTTTGTTTAGCTATGGCCATCCCATGAAAATGCACACATTCACTTACCTCCTTCTAATAAACATAAGTATAAAGGTATAAAACCCCAAATAGAGCATGAGGTCTTCCCTGCAGACTAGACTGCAGACCTGAAGCATCTGTATTTCTGTGTTGCACACTCTTCAGTATTGACTAAAAGAAAATTGTGTACATTCCATGGTGTCTTCTCTTTTCCACTGTTGTTGATGTTCACTGTTGTTGATGTTTGCGTGTCTGCCTCTCTACGCGTGTGCGTGTGTTTGTCAGAACTCTCAGTTGCACCCTCTTCTGCATCTCGTTTCTCAGCTCCATCCCAGAAGAGAGAGAGGACTCGTAATGAGCGTATGTACCACTCACATCACTTCATTTTTATTGTTTTTATTTGATTGCAAAAAAAATCTCATCTGATATCCACTTCTTTAGATGAAATTGAGAAATACTTTGTGTTCTGAACGCAGAAATCAAATGCAACCACAGATGCAAACTGCTCTATTTGCTCGACTTCTCAACACATCTAGTCCTGATTTTTTTTTTTAATTTGTTTTAATTTTCTTTAAAAGTAGGTGTGTTATGTTTCAGATGATAACTTAGAGCTGCAGCATGCACAGCCAGCAGATGCTGATACCGAAGCACACTTGCTTCATTCTGCTGTGGACTTTAAATGCCTTTTCCCGATCCTTAGCTCACGTCATGTCATGTCATGTCATGTCATGTCAGTAATGTTCAGTCTGCATTAGTCGTGTTTTCCAAGCTGAGAGTAATTACGGTCTAAAAACGAGTGCTGCTGGAAAGGGGAACACATCCCTATTTGCTTTCACACAAAGCAGATAGAGAGCAAATGTGTATGAGGAATATGGACACTGCTTTGGAGTGACTGTTTAAGTGGGTATGTGCCATTTCCTCTGCTGGTGGAGAAACGATGTTTTCTACGTCAACAAAATCCATCATCATTTTGTGCAGGAGGTTAAATCCCGCTGCTTTTTTTGTGTGTGTGTGTGTGTCTATCCAGGCTGAACTCCAGGGACCTGGCGGAATTGAAAGCAGAGGCTACTTCCTCTATCGGGTATGTTTGTGTCAGGTACTGACAGGAAGTAAAAGCTGCACACTGAATAACAGAAATTATAAGGTTCTTTTTGCTCTTATAGCCACGAAATGGAAAACGGTCTTTGGAATATAAATAAAAAAAAGGTAACATCGCAAATAATGTATGTCAGAAGTTTTACCTATGGTGATTATTATTTATTTTTTAATTATGACTTGATTCTGTGTGTGAATATGCTACAGAAACTCCGCCTGCGAGTGTACAGAGACACGGACCCGCGCTGCACGATGACTGAGTGATCCGGACGCCTGCCACTGCCCTTTGACTCTGCTGTACATTGATGTTTGAAACTATACAATGAATACCAATTAAACTACCATTCATTTGTCCAGATGTTATTTTGCGTGATTCATTTAGGTTGTTCAAGTTTGAGTCGTGACATATTATTCCAGCATCAGTCTTTTTATTTGGAACAAGTTTTAGGAAAATACACAAAACTATACACTTTAGCATAAAAGTATCTTGCTTTTGAATCGTTCGGAGTCTCTTCTCCTTTAGCTAAATAGTTCATTTGTGTGTGTTTTTTTAAAGGTTTTGTTGGCTCTAGTGGCCTTTATTAGAAAGTAGTTTTGACAGGAAAGAGGGGAAGACATGCAGCAACAAACGTTGCCAGGCTGGGAATCAAACCTGCAACCACCGGCATGAGGACTAAGGTCTCAATACATGGGTTGTGCTTTGCCCCTGCACCACCACAGCTCCCTCATTTGTGTGTTTTAACATTATTTACAGACTTTATAAGTTAAATACGCAGTTATTATTACCAGCAGTAGATGCCGCCATCGTTCCACTATCAATGTGTGTTATATTTACAGTAAAAGATTGCTTATTGGTGAGATCGCCAACAGAGTTGTGGCTAAAATCATTCAACACCCTCTGCAAACTAAGTTTACTGACAATTTTCAAAAGTGTTCAGTTGTTTACTATTATAAGTATGAGTAATATTACACAGATTTTTATCCAAATTCAACTCTAAATGAGTACTGCAGTGGCTAAAATTATTCAACACCTCTTGAATATAATTCTTCATAAATGCCCAAATGTATGAATCAATCCTTGATTGTTTTCAGACAATCAAGGACTTTGTTAGTTGAATTTGGGGAATGTCTTTAAAATTAGTCTATGAAAAACCCAACAATCTGAACGCAACGATAGTTTGCCAGAAAATAACATCTTTAATGTTATTTAACAATTAGGATTTCATTTTATAAATGACCTATAAGGAAACAATAATTTTATGGTTTTATTCTTCAAAATCTGAAATGAATGTTTTGTTGTTGTTTTTTTTGTTTGTTTGTTTGTTTGTTTGCTTTGGGACCCGGGAAATGATGGAGGTAATTGGAGGTTTGTATGTATTAGCTAAATAGACTAATTCCACTGCGATGTGGTTCACGTAACTATTGTTTTTTTAGCCACAAAAATAGCATTGTTTTAGTCATTTCCTCTTGGTGGATTATACTGGTTTGCCTTGGAGGCCTACAATGAAGGAAACAAACCAGGATGTTAATGAAAGTTTAATAATTTATATTAAAAATTATGGAGCTGTGGTCACTGGACAATGCGGAAAAAAAAGGTTTTCTTGGGTGTGTGGTGTCCTGAAGATATACGCCCTACGCTGGCATCTACTGGCCAACTACTGCAAGTCCAGTTAGACAAAAAATGTTCTGTAAGTTTTGTTTTGAGACAATCACAATGCATCATCTGTTCATTAAAGTGGACATGACTTGTCATATTTTAACATTATTTCTAGTACTGTGACTATGCTGCAATTGAAAATACTTGTTTGCAGTGAAAATAAATACCTTCTGTTAGTCTTGTCAACTAAAACAACATATTTTGAAGTTCAATTAATATATTCTGCATTTTGAAAGGCTGAAGTTTAGCACATGACTAAAAGAGTATTGTGCAGCATAGTGGAGCTAATATCTAAAAGAAGTCCATTAATATCTTTCTGAAAATTAAGGACTGGGAGTGCCTTGTAAAATTACCATGTGATCTTTAGGTCACATTATAACCATAAACTTGTTTTGTATACATGTATGTATTGTATTGTCAATGTGTTTGAGGTTGTTATGTGAGAGACCATTACAAAGTAGTGCAAAATTATGCAGTAGAAGGGAAATAATAGTTGGGTTTAAAAATCTGAAAAGTGTGGCGGGCATATTCCTAAATTTGCATGATAAGTAAATGTAATCCACCTATATGTGAATTATCTCAGTATGCAAATGTCCTGTAAAGGCTTCAGAGATATTGGACATTGGTGAAAACATGACCATGAACAAAAACCACAACATGTCAGAATAAAGGGTAAAGCAGAGTTAGGCTGTAAAACCATACCCCTACAATTGCACAATCCTCCATTTGAAAGTAAGAAGAGCACAAGAAAAAAAAAGACCCATCAAGACTTGGCGGTGCACTTAAACTGACAGATGCAGGCAAGTCGCTGCAAAGTTTAATCGCTCAGGTGGAAGGATCTGTTGACATGACTTTTATGGGAAAGCACCAAAATTCTTGACCTACTAAGAAACATAGTCAAAATAATTTACCACCTCTGTGGGTTGCCACAAAAGGGACACAGAAACAAGTGGGAAACGGTGCTTCGGTCATGATACTGAAATAGAACTTTTTAAGCTATGAAATACTACAGCTAAAGCTGTGGTTTTGCAGACATCTTGTCTGTACACATAGTGAGTTATGGTGGCGACAGCACAGTTAACATTTAGTTGTTTTTTCTCTCCAAGATTCTTGCTGTAAGTGTAAGTATTATTAAAAAATTTTAAAAAGTAAGGAAAGAGTCACGTCGGCTCTTTGGTTTCTAAAACCTTCTAAAAAATAGCGCCATATTCCCATATCCACTTAAATATATGGTCAAACAGAGTACTGCGACTCTCCTCGCTTTGTCTGTTGCCATGGTGATGGTACCACGCTGAAGATGGGGAAACACTAAAAATACAACAGTTTAATTGCCAAGACACCTACAGACGCTAACCTACTTTGTTAAAGTTAAATGAATTATTAGAAGCTTGCATATATCCAGAAATAACAGAATCTACACGCAGTATGATAAAATATCTACTTTGTGCATTTTTGTCTGCTACAGAAATTTTTCACTGTGAATGGCGATGAGAAAGGAGGAGAGAGAAGGAAAGAAAGGGGAAAGAAAGTAATAAAGTAATAAAGAAAAAGAAACAAGAAAGAGAAATTAGCGAAATATTTTTTTAATTGTCTACAAATGGTTTCATTCAAAATCTCTCTAAAATTACAACTGATGTAATTTTAGAGAGATTGTGACGAAGGTGTAAGCAGTTTAATTAAAAGTGCATGCAGTGTGCCGGTGTTCGCAGAGGCGTGTGTGTGTTTTCTGGAGAACAGCGGCAGCCGGCAGGCCGTTTTGGCTCCAGTTCCAACTCCAGTCAGTCTGCCTCCTCAGTCTGCGCAGTCAACCGCCAGCAGCGCCACTGGGTGCAGGAATATCCCGATGAAAGACCGGACTCCACGGAGGTAAGTGTCACCGTTTTATCAACGAAGCTGCTCCGGGACCGCCGCTTCTATATCGACGGGCTCCACGTACACTTTTAGCAAGCTTGAGCGGACTAAAAAGAGAGAGTCCAGCTTGTTCCCGTTTAGAAGCGGAGACCGGCTGAAGGCCCGGTGACCCACATTCTTATCTAATGCTGCATGTTAGCCAGCTAGCTTCGGCTAAAACTGGGTTAACTGGCATACAGCACCTTTTGGCGTACTAGTTAAATGCAAGCAATATATTTCATGTTAAAGTTACTCGCCGCTTGTAAAAAGGTCTCTTTCACTATTTTACTTTAATATTATTTACTTGTGAGTGCCATTTATCGCAGTGTTATAAACTATGGAGCTATTGTTTTGTTGCTGTAAATGTCGTTAGCCGGTAAGCTAGGTGGCGACAGCAGCCTTCCAGCAGTCTCTTCCCGGTTTTGCCGGCCGGCTTCAGGGCATGGACGGATACTTTATCGGAAACTTTCATGCAGACCAGGCTTCAATTAGCTCTGCGACTACATAACCAGCAGTCCAGTTTAATAATATTTACATTTTACTCGGTTTTTACAGGCATGCCCGTTTCCCTTCACGTTAATTAATATACAGCTGCTTTGTTTTCTTTGCACCTAAAAGTCATAGGTTTTTCCAACAGACAGTAAATGATCACATTACTTTAGTCGCCAAGGCTATTTAACCTGTCAACGCAGCTGTTTCTTGTATGGTCCTTGATTTTAAAGATCCCCTGCTAATGAATGGGGGTATCCACGGCCGGTCCAAAACTATCTGGGTCCCCAAACAGGAGGGGACTTTCAACTACCATCAATTACCTCCACGTTACGAACATCCCCTTCATGTTACCCGTGTTAAAAGTTTATATGTCGAGCATAATTACTTTCATTTACAACTGAAAACTAATTGCTTGAATCTATTGGAAAGTGCACTATTTCAATACTAAAAATCAGAATTGTATCACCTTACTCAACAAATGACTCAAAACAAGAATGTCCACCAGTCTCTAAATGCATCAGTCGTGTTAATATACTTCAATTTATTTTTTGAGAACAATTAAAAGGTTACTGACAGATTGCTTTAATGAAGAAGTTCCCTATGCTGGTCCTCAGGTCCCATTGTCCTTCATGTTTTAGACACTTTTTGCTCCAGCATCCAGCGCACCTGAGTCAAATAACTTCATTAACATCTCCACATGTTATGAAGTGCTGCACAAGCCTATTAATCCCCCATTCATTTAAGTCAGGTGTGCGACAGCTTGGAAACATCTGAAACATACAGAATAGTGGCTCCTGAAGACCAAGATTGAGAACCATTGGTTAAGCCATAAATGTGGTTAATCTTGCAATTCCCTCCTTTTTTCTGTTGGATTCAAAACTCCATCAGAGAGCCTATAACCATCCATCCATTTTCTTTACACCGTTGTCCCTTAGTGGGGTCGGGAGGGTTGCTGGTGCCCATCTCCAGCTAACGTTCCGGGCAAGAGGCGGGGTACACCCTGGACAGGTTGCCAGTCTGTCACAGGGCAACACAGAGACACACAGCCATGCACACACACACTCACACCTAGGGACAATTTGGAGAGGCCAATTAACCTAACAGTCATGTTTTTGGACTGTGGGAGGAAACCGGAGTTCCCGGAGAAAACCCACGCATGCACAGGGAGAACATGCAAACTCCATGCAGAAAGACCGGGGCCGGGAATCAAACCCAGAACCTTCTTGCTGCAAGGCAACAACTCTACCAACTGCGCCAATGTGCAGCCAGAGAGCCTATAACATCTATTACAAATATTTTATTTGTTGTATCCCTTAAAAGGGAAAAAAAAAGGCAAAGTAGCTTAAAATCAAAATGAAAAAACAAAGGCTACCAGCCTGGAGCAGACTAATTGGTGGACGTATTAAATACTTAGAGAAATTGTTTAAAAAATTATCACATGACTTGTTTTCATTACCACTGTGTCACTGTCATAAAAACATTTCAAACCTTAATGCAACTGCTTAGTTTGCTTATATGTTGGGCCAGCACAGATTAAAAATAAAATGGGAGTAGAGAGAAATGACTCTTTTAATATAGAGTACTTTCAAATAAAGTATTAACCTTCAGAATATTGTTATAAATTGAGTTTGCAAATAGACTTTTAGTTTAACCATCCTAGTCATTCCTGTCTTGTATGCCCTCAAACTCTGAGAGGAATTTGTAGTGTGACAAGTACTTTAGCTGCAGAGAAATCCCTTTGTCACACGGAAGGGATTGTTTGTGTTAGGCTGACCTTTTCCTGAGAACTAAGGGAATCTTCTTGATCTCCAAGACATAACAAGTCTGGCTTAATAACTTTGTCAGCACTTATTTCTTCTCTGCTGAAGAAAACAGGGGGGAGGGCTCTTTTGCTTCTACATCAGCAATCCAGTGGTGAAAGAAGCTGTTTAAATAAATTAATACAATTTTATTTAAATCTGCCATGTTGTGTGTTGTGTCTTTTAACTTTCTAATTTTTGACACCATTTAAGCAGTTTAGATAAATTTTTCAATATCACATACAAAGTGGGTTCATATTTTCTCTAAAATATGTTTGGATCATTACTTCCAACAATGGACATTTGAAAAAAAAAATTTGTATCTTGACACTGAGGAGTTATTAATGGAAAAAAGCTTACTACAATGTTGGCAAAGGTCTTTTTATTTTATTTTTTTAACTGAGCAAATTTCTGTATCTCGTCAAGTAAACACTTAACTTAATGAAACCATTTTTGGACTGTTGTGTTTCAGCATTACTTTTTCACATTTTCAAGTAGTAATACTTTGTTCTGTTTTAAAAAAAGAAAAACACAAGCTACAATAGTAAAAACTTATTTCAAGTCTTAGGAGCCCCTGTGATTAAGCACCTAAAGGAATAATATACCGTATTTTCCGCACTATAAGGCACACCTAAAAACCTTCAATTTCCTCAAAAGCCGACAGTTCGCCTTATAATCCAGTGCGCCTTATATATGGACTGATATTGAGCCACAAAAGGTCCATCAACTACGGTAAGCAGCAGCCGACTTCATTTTCGCCTGTAGAAGAAGAAGCGTGCGGTGCATGCTGGGATAGTTGTCAGAACGCTGGTTTGTTAATAAAGTTTGACTGACCTATCTACCTACCGACCTGATAATCAGGTCGTCTGCAGGTCATTTAGGACCACGTTCTCCACGAACATGCTGTGTGCGAATGGAGAAGGGTGACCATCGTCCGGCCACGCCCCGGCCCAGTCGCGGAAGGCTCTCCTCGCCGACCCAAGTTGGACTGTTTTGTTGACATTCTTTATGTCAACAAAGTGGCTTTAGATATTCATCCGGGGTGCTTCGACTAGGGTTACCAAGGGACCAGCCCCTATACATTTAGAGCCTGGGGTGCGAGGGAAGAGAGACAGAGACTGCGGCGGCAGTGTGTCGGTTGGTCTGTGTTACCCAGAAAGCAGTTGGGCACAATATCACAACACCAACACCGTGAGTGAAACAATGACTGGGGCAGACTACTATATAAAGTACTCGGGGACCATTTCTCTATTATTACACATCCATATTTGTAGAGTACGGAACAAATTGCGTCCCGCATAGGTTCAATACGGGACGGGTGGCAACCGTAACTGCAGCGTCTATTCTATGCGCCTTATAATGCGGTGCGCCTTGTATATGAAAAAAGTTTTAAAATAGGCCATTCATTGAAGGTGTGCCTTATAATCCGGTGTGCCTTATAGTGCGGAAAATACGGTAAATGTTCTGGGTTTTCCCAAGTGTTTTATAAACCTGGCGGGCTTCCAGGCTGTACTTGTGCCCCCACCAGGCATTGCCTATATACATTGCCTATTTACTTAAGCATTATTAAAATGTTTGCATTTTTTAAGACTTTATTATTGGTGTCCAGGTGTTAATCTTCCAATCTTTCAATAGCAGATAATTATCAAGTGAAATTTTAATTTTTCCTGTCAACTTTAAACGTTTTTTAACTCAAAAACACGACGGGCCGCTGGATGAATCACCGCCCTGTCATCCAACCACCAGGCTTAGCAAGTTTTCTGGGAGAAACCTTGCAAAGTTTGGAAGCAGATTAGCTTTGAATGGATGTTATTCACACGTGTGAATCGGATGCTTCTGCATTTGCACTGCTGCAAAGGCCTCAAGATGACCCAGATGTTTTGGTTCTGATTCAGTTATCCGTCTACCCCTGCTCTGGTATATATAGCCCTTGAATAAAACTGACAACAATACTCTGTCATGAGATGAAGGAGTTGGCTAATAAACAAAATCCCACTGAATTGTGCTGCTGCTTGCAGGATGTGCTGTTGTGGAAGGAGTTTATTTCCAGAGACCCTCAGCCTGAGCTAATTAAGCTGTTTGAACTGCAATCTGTCAAGCGCTTGTGACAGAGTTGCTCTTCATCCATGTTTCATTGTGTTCTATTTTTGCTCCACAATCTGTCGTCGCGAAATTGATGAATATGAATCCGAGAGCGATGTTGCCTGAGTCACCAGAGCTCCAAATGTTTGGTCGTGAAATGAAGCAGGAAAATGGATCGGTGTTCTGTGATCGCGCATTATGCTGAAATAATGCGGACGATCGTGTTTAACTAGAATCGCCTCTCTGTTTCAGCTGTTGACAAGTTTTGCTTTCGCTATCCTCTCATAAAGTTCAGACAAAGACGGTTCCAATACTTTAATGTAAGCCTGTTGTAATAAATTAAAATGAGCATAATCATTTACTTTCTGATGATTAGTACATGTGTTGAAGGGCAATTTTTATTCATAGTTTTGATTGTGCGTGTGTCCTTTTTCGTTGTTTTTGGTTGTTGTTTATATATACATTTAAAATATCTTCCAGATCCAGTATTAAGTGTTCTATACAGAAGTAAAGTTTGTTTTTGAGATACATTATTATAATTATGTCATTATTATCAATAGATTACTTGAAAATAATCTAAAAACATACACTTTCCATTACAACAATAAATGTGTCATCCATCAAAATGTATTGTGACACGTCTACCTTTAAAGTATGTCAGAGTTGATCATTTATGCTTCAGGGTCACATGTCCTGCTTTAGAGCTGAATCATAAATCAATATCTTTCTGAAATAATGCAAAGTGCCTTTTAGAATAAAGTTTTAATGCCAGAAGCGAAACTAACTTAAAAAGCATTAGCTACACTTTCTGACAATGTTTTAGCAAAAGTCCATGCACTGTGCTTTCTTTGTGTTATAGCTACATTCATTCTAGCCAACAAAGTGAGCTTGACCTTGAACTTTGAGGCGTGACACTGATAACAGATCTTTTACATTGAACTTTATTCAAAATATTAATAAAAGGGCAGGAAAAAGTCAGCAGCGTTTTTGATAACAATGAATTTAAAAACAGACTTTTCCAGAGGTCGGATTGTGTGCGGACATTTTATTAATTTTTTTTACTCTTAATAGAAATTATTCCTCAGATGTCTATAATGCATCCCACCAAATGTCACCCTGATCTTGTCAATCCCAGTCAAGCGTTTGCTAACTTTTGCTCATATTGGTCAGATAAGTTTATGCAGCATTATTTATTTATTTGTATTAATTCGTAGGATTTCTTGTCTAACTGAGAGATATTAAACTTGAAGGGTGAAGGACGCAGACTTTTTGTGTTTACAGTAAACAACAATCACCTTTCGCCAGGGTGTGAGTCAATTTAAAGGGCTTTACATTTAAAGTTATTTTCATTCAGGCAAGAAGTTTTTCTGATGAGAAACAAAATGTTGAAAAGTATGATTTTTAGGAAGAAAAAAAAAAGACGTCAATAATCCTTTTCATGATCAGTGGGAAAGCCGCTACTGAGATCAAGCGCTTTTTATGATTCTCGATGAGCTTCCTGCACGTTTCCTCTGGTATTTATGACATCTCATCTTTTCCAATGAGCTCTTAAGTCTTTAAGAGTGGAATGCCTCTTTTCCATCACCCTAATCTTTAGCTTCCGTCATAAGATTTTCCTTCAAATTCAAGCCAGGACTTTGGACAATGTGTTTCTTTTACAGTTAAATGAAGTGGTTTTGAATACTTGAGCTCAACAGTCCCTGATCAGAAGAGATTTGATTAATTTATTTCAGTCTTCCTACATATCAGATTGGCTGCTTACCTTTTACAAAATGCTTGGTACAGGGAAGTCTTCTTCTTACTAGCTAAAACTTCAAGAGGAGCTGCTTTCAACAGCAGTAATCTCTGTACTTATGAGTAAATGTTAGTATTGTACTGTGAAATTAGTTTGTAATTTAAAATTTACAATTTAATAATAAAAGTAAAAAAAAACAAAAAACTTTCAGCTTGACTTAGCCTGGCTGAAAACTCAAAAATCTTTTCTTGGTCATTTTTTTCTGGTATTATTAAGCCGCATGTATTACAGTGTTTGTGAAGAAGATTTAAAGTTGGCTGTTTTTAGTGTAAGTGACAATGTCTCTAAAATAAAGTCGCATGAAGTGCAAAAATATGTAAAAAGCTATTTAAAAAAAAGTTTGTCAGGCTACTAAAAAAAGAGCTAGACTTCAGGTGGTGCTGGTCATTTTTGTCCTGCACATTTTATTCTTTTGCAGTTTTAGTTTGTGTGTGTCTTAAAGGTTCGTTGTATGGGCATTTTCTCGAGTTGGTGAAGAAGCTAGCTGATTTCACCAGACAACAGCAAGTTGTTCTGTTGTTTTGAGATTTAGGACTCCATCTGTCATGGGACATGATTTAGGTAATCTAATATCAGGCTACACGTTCTGTAATAAATACAAATTCGACCAAAGTGGAAATTTGCCACAAAACTGCAAAGTATGCATACTACATGAGGAGGATAATGATTCACATGGTGGCAGTCTGGGTAAATGTAGTACAAGTAAGACCCAATCAACCAGCACATCACCACGTTTCAAAAAATAATGGCCTAAGTCATTTTTTGCTAAAAATTATTTAGGCAAAAATAAATAAATAAAAAATGAATTGTGCCATTATTTTTGCAAGGTAATGACATGCGAACGTTTCCTAAGAGATCCACTGAGTCAACATACTGCTAAATTGGGCTAAAATGAAATATAGTTTGGTTATTGTTGCAAAAATTTGTTTGAACCGTTAAACATTCCAACTTTTCTTTTTTTACTCAATAATTACATTCTGACTATATTGATTAAATGTGAGTTAAAAAACGTTTAAAGTTGACAAGAAATTATAAAATATCACTTGATAATTATGTGTTATTGGAAGATTAACACCTGTACACCAACTATAAAGTCTTAAAAATGCAAAGATTAAATAAATAAGCAGTGTTTAGCCTGGTGGGGGCAGAAGTAAAGCCTGGTGGCCAGCCAGGCTTATAATACACTGAGGAGAACCCTGTAACAATATAAAAGCAATACAATACTAAGTTTAGAAAATACATGACTAGTTATAGTAAGTCGTAATTTAAAAATCAAAATTTTGTTTTTCCTTATGTCTTTTAAAAAAGTTTCCACAGTGACGGCAACAAATCATTTAAAGTATGAATGATGTTGACTTTAAGACGGAACACTGTGTAACACTACATGTTCTACTTTGAGCTGCAGTCTATAAACGGGTGAGTGTGAGCATGACCTGGAACCCTAATACACTGAGACTAATAAAATGTTGTTACGTGCTTTGTGGGAAACCACAGAGGAATATCTATTCACGCGGGGAAAATAAAGACGAAGGTGTTTATTGATTGAAAAGCTCCTCATGTTTACGCCGTACTGATTACTTCTCTGGTCGGGATCCGTCTGTGTTTGTCTGCTTTAGCTTGGTGGTTAAAAATGAAGTTTTATTCTGATTATAGTGTCATGTGGTCCTCAACCTGCAGTCATAATCGCCTCCCCCTCCCTGGAGCCTGTCATCTTTCTGAACCCCACTGACCTACTTGGCATCAGGATGAGGCCCCTGGCGGAGGCCCCCGCTCCTTGGAGACTGGCAGCCAGCAGCAGTCGAGGGGCGTTCGCCAGCCACCACTGCTGGCTCCTGAACCATTCTTGTCTGTGTGTTGCTGAGTCAAAACGTAAAACAAAGCCTGCTCTTGTATTTTGTGGAGGTGTGTGCAGTGAGTGTAAACACAGCTGGCTGCCCTGTGTTAACATGTAGGCTAGTGTCACAATTCAGCAGGACAGTGGGTAAAGTTGTGTATTTGTTTGCTCATAAAGCAAGAAAAAAAAGCCTTATCAAAGTATTGTTGGATGTATTCCCAAAGAGTGAGGGAATCACATCTTTAGTTATCTGGTTAAAATAGTGATATGTGGACTTGTAGAGATAATAGGGATAACCACATTAGTAAAGTATTGTATTAGTAAAATGTTTTCGTAATCGTGAATTCTCATGGTTAATTATCCATGTTAATTATCCATCCATCATCCATGTTAGGGCCTAATACAACTGTTTGGAGGAAGATGTTTATCAGCACGTGTCGGGTTTTTGCGTTTTAGGAGCTGGACTGTTTTTCAATTATTTCTGGGTTCACTGATGGTCCACAAAGCCCGGGTCTCGGGTATCGTCGAGTGACATTGATCATAGAGATGAGTTCCTGTGCTACTAAAAAAAACAGGTCTTTCTGAAATTCAACTTTTAACTTAAAAACATTCTATTTTTTTATTTCTTTTTTAGGTTTAAAAATTCAACAATTGATTTAATTAGACATTTAAAGTAATACTTTAATACTGCATCAAAATGTTTCTTGACTATGAAACAAATGCATACTGTAAATAAATTAGTTGGAAAGATGTAGCTACATAAAATGTTATGCTTTACAAAAAACGTATTTATGTCACTATTTAATTATTCATAGTAATGTGCTCAATATCACTGTATCCATCAGGCTGCCTTACAGAGTTGGTGACCAAAGCTAAAGCTGCTATAGATTATTTGTCTAAAGTGAAGTTATTGTAAAGGTTTATCCAATCAGATGCTACTGACTATTTGACAAACCAATTGTTTGATAGTTAATTTCAATTCTCAAAATCATGAAGTAATTTATTAAATCCTTAAATAACTAGTATACGTGACTTCAAATGCATTTTAGACATCTTCATCTATTTATAAATATGCATTTAATGAATTACTGACCAATTCCAATAGGGTTTAAATTTAATACCTTTATGTCCTGTTTAATTTTTGATACACGTTAACAATTATTTAATGATTTTGAAGTTACCTTTTGGCATTACAGATTTTTCTGAATATTGGAATTACATGAAAGACGCATCTCAATAACCCTCAAATGCTGATTTGTAAACAAAAGTGAAAATAATGTGGTGTTTTGGGAGAGAGCCGTTTTGAATTTTGAAAACATTTCTCATCTGTTAAAGTTATAACTTCTTTGTAATGTACGCCATTGACATTGACTCCACTTCCTCTTGCAGAGAAAGACACTTTGTAACAATATTGGTAAAAATGATTTGTTTCTACTAAAAGATGCAGAATGACTTGCTCCGTGTCCGAACAGAAGCATGTGTTTGCAGGACTTGTCCCAGTGTTTCACATCTAGTGACTCAAGTCGGTGACAGAGTGGATCCCTGCGTTCTGTTCATGTTTTTGTTGCATGACAGAGGGAGTATCAGCTGCAGAGGCATTCATCCATGATATTTTTACTCGGTTGCCGTGGTGTTGCCCGTTGGCACGGTTGCTGGCGCTGGGTGTGGTGCGGTGCGTGACGAGAGGCACCATAGATCCACTTCAGTGACTCATATCCTTAGAGCTCTGCTGCCCTAAATCGGAGCAGGCTTGCACACACCCACATATGCGCAAACACACTTGAAGCATCCCACATCGCTCTATAAGCACCAAAAAAAAAGGGACAAAAAAGATAAACCAGTCATTGTGTTTCAGGGTGATGAATACTTTACATTCTTCTCTTTATCTTGGAATCACTTGATCGTCGATGTGTTATCAGTCAGCACATCTACATCACTTACCTGACCATCTGCTAGTGGTGAGGCACCAGGAAGTCCTTTTGTATGTCGTACGGTTTTAACGACGGCACGCGATGCAGAATGCCTGAGGTACTCGCAAGGTAATGTGTTGCACTTCTAAGGCTTTTGTGTTGACAGCGTGCCAGGATTTTTTATTTATTTATTTTCTTTGCTGAAAAGTAGAAGGTGTTGCCTGTGGAGCTGTAATTAAGTTAGTTCGGAGGAGGAAGAGGAGGAGGAGGAAAGTAGGTCAATGGGCCAGCAGGTCAGTGAATCACAGATGACGTCATGGTTATACAAGCCTCGCTCTCCCGGTTGCACAACACTCACTTGGCAGTGAAGATATTGCTGTGAAAATGTTTTAACATTCACTTAATTTTTTCTCATAATGCTGATTTTATATAATTTTCCCACATGTGGTATTTTTCTGATTCCCCCCCCCCCCCTAATCTCTTGTGATCTATAATCTTGACTCTGTGGAGTTGAGAGCAAACAGCTGCCTGCTTTTGTTTGTCAGGAGAACCGAAGTTTATAAAAAGCTTTTACTACCACTCTTCACTTCTTGTTATAGTTGTACTGAAGTGTAGTTGGCCATTTGTGTTGACAAAGCAGTTATCCGAGATAAGACTCTTGCGATCTGTGCCAAGAGTCATGGCGTGTGCAGTAAAATACCTCTGCATAGCTGAAGCTTGTGATTACGCACTTGCCTTCCCTTGTCACTTTTCCTTCTTTTACAGTGATCTGGAAAATTCCCTTATAGATTTATTTTGTTAGTACTTAAATGTTTCAGATCATCAAACACGGTTTCATGTCAGTTAAAGGATTAAGGGGGGGAAAAAATCCCCTCTTGTTAATTCATAAATTCACTTTTTAAATTTCACTTTCAAATTTAAACCTGCAAGGGTGTGAAACGATTTTTGATTTTATGAACTACTGCATGAAATCAAACATTTTAGTTTCTATTAAAGCAAGATAGAAAGTACTGTAGATGCTACATTTTATGTCCATTTATTAATTCAGCCAATCAAAATTTATTAGAATGGGGGAAAAAATATGTAAATTATTTGACTAGAAAAATAATCTTAAGAATCAGCTGGTATAACTTATCGTGACACATATCATCATTTAAACAGAAATACCACAAAATACATTGCTCATTGCTGTTTTCCTTTGTGATTACTTACTCTCACTGATTCTTGAACAAAAACATTTTATAATTAAAAATTGTTGAATGCTGTGAGAGTCAATTCAAGATTTTTTAAATATTTTTTTAAAAGCTAAAATGGTTCAAAAGTGGATTGTTGGGACTCTTCTGCAGCTTACTAATGCATAGTTGTTAAAAATCATTTCTTTTAGCCACAGCCTCCTCATGAGTCATGGACAGAATTAGTTCCTGCTATTAAAGCATTGCTCTGCAGATAAAAACATGGAGTAACCTAATGGCCAGCAGCCTGGTTGATGTATGAGTCATACATGTTTTTATTTCTGTGTCATGTATGGCCTCCATAAACTCATGGCTGCACTCTTGGTAAACTTCTCTGTTTTCCACCAACTTTTAAGGACCAACGTCACATCTTCTGCTTTTATACAAGAATTGCAATATATTGCTAATTTAGATTTAGGATTATTTTTGATTCAACAAAGAATTATGTTTTTCATAGGACATGACAGGCACCTCTTGAAAAATTATTAAACAATTTTAAAAATGATATTTTGTATGTTTCTCTTTACACTTGAATAAAAATAAAGGGTAACACTTTATTTGAAGGCCGGTGAATAAGACTGACATGACACTTTCATAAACATGACATAGCACCTGTCATGAACATGAATAAGCCTTTATGAATATTTATGACTGTTGTCATAAAGCGTCATTTGGTAAATTATGACACTTTTAATACAAAGTTGACATTATTCAAAATGTCTTTATGACAACTTGACATTAACCAAGAAATCATTACTAATATAAATTTGTTATAAAAGTATTGCTGATTGCACTTTAAAAATTATATAACTTTATATTATTAAAGGTGAAGTTTAAACAGTAATGATTTATTGTCTTTTTCACCCCCCTTCAAATAAAGTGTTACCAAATAAAGTCATGTTAAGCATTTATATATCTGAATAATCAGCAGAAAACTCTTTACTGACATTACACCAATCAAATGCTTTTAAATAATTGCTGACTAATTATCTGGTCAGCAATTATTTGCTGACCAAATAATTATTAAAGTGAAACAGCTGGAAAACACACAAAACTATTCATATACACATTTAAAATACTTCTCAATGCTTGGTGTAAACGCAACATGCAGAAATCGACAGGTTTTAGGTGTTTAGAAGGTCAAAGGTCAACCTAACATCTTGGTTGTCAACAGAAAACTGCTGCTTCTGTCAATCTAAAGAATTTCATACCAAGACCTACATTATGTTACTGCTCATACTATTCCCTTATGACGTAGAGCTGTAAAGTAAAAGCACTGCTCAATATAATGTATATATTCTTGAAAATTATATATACATTTTTAATGCCATTTTTAATCAAATAGAAACTTTACTCAACTTTATGCCTCAAAAAAATCTCTTCCTCTATGAAAACTTGGATTGTTTTTGTAATATATTTTCCCTGATCGTGTTATTTTTGCTTGCTTTCATGGTAGCAACTCCATTCTCATATTACTTTCAAATATCTATTAACAAATATGAGGAAGTAGTAAGTCAGCCAGTGGAATTTTATTTGTTACTGCCTCTGTAAATCGGTAATGTTACAAACCCAACATTACTGATTGCTGCTGCGTTACAGCAAAAATTCATTAATCTTTGGGAGTCGAGTTAAGGTGTATTGCTGTAGCCTACACGTCATTTAATCAAGGTCTCAAATCATTCAGCTCGCTTTCAGAATTAATTTTAGTGTGAAACTGTTTATAAATTGCGTATATTTCTTCCAGTTGTCGCATTCAACCTTCTACTGTAATGTATCAGTGAAGGTAGATTGTCGCCAGCTGAGGTGTCCTGAAGCTCATACCTGATCCTCCGTTGTTCTCCGTTTGTCTCACAGACACAGATGTTGCTGCCATGTACAACACTTGCATCCAAAGGAGACCAGAAACCCATTTGACTGAAGACCTTTTACCAACTTTCAGCTCGCCTCCAAGACTCAAGTCCAACATCAACCGCTGCTGCAGCCCACCCACCGAGATCCTCCACTCATCCAGACACACTTGCCTCTCGCACGACTGGCTTTATTTTTGGTGAGGATTGGATTCTGCTTTGCCTAACCGTGCTATATTTCCTAATGGTTTTGGTGTTTAAAAGGTTATTTCTCTCTCATTTTGTTTTAAAGGTTCATTCACAAATGTCTACCTCACGATTAAAAGACTACACGCCGAATCTGCAACCCTGAACAGGTTACAAAATGACCTCAAGCATTAACCGGTGAGATGGATATTCTATACATTTGTTTCTTTACTAATGAGCAGTCCAGACATGGTACACTGTGGCGTCACAAACTGGATTTTAGAACTCCTTATTATGATCTAAATAAGGGAGAAAAATAATTGGAAGGAACAAGTTGGCACTTGGTAAAAGTTAAAGCTACACGTTATATTGAATCATCAATGCGGTATCGTCGCCAAGGGAGGGGAGAGGATGAAACTCTAGATGTCTGCAGTACTGCAGTTTCAAACTGTGCCAACTCGAACAGATGAAAACACGTCAAGTTCTTCAAAAAATATTTTATTTCCCTGTTGATTATATAAAAATATGCTGATTTTCCCAGCTGGTGTTACAGATAGTTGCCTCCTAAACCGTACTGAGATCCACATGCTTTTTGTGTCATCAGAATACCTGATTGTGACTTAAGTGTTTATCTGTGTCGAATGATTACTGAGCTGATTCATTTTACAAAAAATCTTTTTGTGCTGCAGGCTTTGTGGATGGCTTGTATCAACTTTGTGCTGTGTAGCTCTCTTCTAGTTATTAGTAAAAAAAACAAGTGTTTAAATCTAATCATTTTGTTCATAAACTCTGATCTCCACCTGCCTTGTGAAGATGAGTATTTTTTCTACTTATGTATTTTTTGTCATTAATGCGTGTAATTCTCAGACATATTCAGTTATCCTATATCTACAGTGGAAAACTAAAATCTTATTAATGATGATACTTTTGCGTTGTTGTGCCTCCACTGTAATTTAAAGGGGGTGCACCGATAAATCGGTTGGTTGATAAATTGGCCCAGACTTCCTTAATTTTGGGAGCTCTGCTGATCGTCCACCAATCTTACACATCTTAGCTGAGGTCTGAAAGTCAGCCACTGCTGTCAGCCACCGTCCCCCGTAGCTCTACCATGAGAGACTGCTGACTCACAGACCCGCCCAGCAGGTCACGTCTCTCCGTGAACGGTTAAAAAAAATGTCTCCACTATGTTACCAACTTAGAAACTTTGTTATATTTAGCAACGTTTTTGACAAAAAAAATCTGCAGGTCTGGCTTTTGAAAGATCGGAGATCGACCGGAAAACCTCAATCGGTGCGCCCCTTCTTGTTATGTAGGTTCCTGTTGTTTGTAAATAGTGCTGTTTTGTTGTCCTCTGTTTAGAGATGACAGCAGCATTTTTGATGGGTTAATGGAAGAAGATGAAAAGGACAAAGCCAAACGGTAATAACCTCTATCACAACAGGGTTTCCCCCAGTGTATTATAAGCCTGGCGGGCCGCCAGGCTATACTTGCCCTCTCCCCTGCCAGGCTAAGCGTTGCTTGTTTTTTTTTGTTTTTTTTTATTTTAAAAAAAATATATATATATATATATATATATATATATATTGTCTGAGTGATTCACTGGTTGAATCGTTCCTGAAAGATCGGTTTATAGATGATGCATTGAACAGGGCAGGAAGCGAACCAATCACACCACTGGCACCTCAGCGCATTGGGTGCCTAGCGGGCTGCCGGCATTTGATCTCTGAAGTTTACCTTGGCGCAGATCACGCGCGCCTGATTTCACTCAAACGGGACACAGGCTTACACGTATAGACATTTATATCAACATCCTGTGAGGACTCGGGTTTTTTGGAGAATTCTTCATCAAGGTATGAGTCAAGTTTAAAAGCCACCACATTAGCTCTTCTTAGCCCAATGAGAACCGCTAATGTAACCCATAGCTGTGCTTCTCGAGGTGCACGTTGAGCGTGCTCTGTGCAGTGAGGATGATATATCTTTGTGAACAAAGAATTATGTGCGACATATGTGTCTATATCCGAACACGCTGCCCAGCGTGTGGCTCTGTGTCTGTGCTGATAAAGTTTATGTATGTGTTCCTTGGTTACCTGGTGCATTAGTGTATGTCTTCCAATAACTATGTTATTGGAAGACGATAACTATGTTATGTCTTCCAATAACATAGTTATTGGAAGACATACAATAACTCAATGATTACTGAGCTCAAATGAATCAGCTCAGTAATCATTCAACAGGACATATTTTACATGTCCTGTTAACTTAAAATCCTTTAATACAAAAACACGGTGGACCGCCTCAGCACCCCGACAATTGGGCTTAGCAAGTTTTCTGGGGGAAACCCTGGACTCACTATAGTTGCCTCAGCCTTCTGTTGGAGAGGGGTCACCCTTTTTTTAAAATTTATTTATTTATTTTAACAATAAAATTGCTATCACAATTTTGAACTTAAAAGCATAGCGGTTAAAGAAAAGAAACATAGCTAAGTACAGAGAACAATAAACATAAAGTGTTTTGGCGACCTTGCTCAAACACGATTGACATTTCATAAATACATCGGCATACTAAAGATTGGAAGGGCATTGCCTAAAACTATCTTGCTTGTGTAAAAACATTTTAGTTTACAAAAATAAAATAAATGGCACCACGAAAATAGTGGAATAGCCCACACCTATCTTTGCTACATGTGAATAGGCCTGTCGCGATAAACGATAAATCAATTAATCGCACGATAAATTAAACCTATCGACCTCATTTTAATTATCGGCTTTATCATCTCTTCCTGCCTTTTTTTCTTTCTATTGATGACACTGAATGAAAAAAGGCTCAGCTCCGGTGCTCTCCACTGACCCTCCATTCCTCATTTCCTTAGTGTAATGTCCAGCGCACACTACAAGAGTTGTCAGCCCATTTTCAAAACCTGAGAGACAGAAATCCCAGGTATAACGGTTCGATCGGGTTCGTCGTGCCGTGTGGTGTCCAGCCACATGGGCACAAAATAATGGCTACAAGTCCAGTTAACTAATTTTAAAACCAGGCATTAATCAATGCTTTACTAGAATCTACCTGTGATGCATGTGGCTAGATTCAGCGTTAAGTCCTGACTGAATGAAAATCGTTATAACCTATTTGTCACGTTAACGAAGAACAGCTGAAAACTTACCGGGTTTATCAACTGCGGTAGCAATTTGGCTCCAACTCCTCTCCTTGTCATTTCTATATTCTTTGCACGAAATGTTGAATAAATATTAATGTTGTTTCCACATATCATCTCCAATGTCCGCTGGACTTCGGGTTGCGCCGTGTCAGTTGTTTGGGATTTCCCTCCTTAATTTCCCCCCAGAAAGCATGGAGGAGAATCTGCGCTTTCTGATTGGCTACCTGTCGCATTCAGTGTTAAGCTCCCAGTCAGGGAAAACCCGTGATTTAGATTGGAGCGGCCACGACGATCTACCATAACACACCACACACTGCAGGATGATCAGTTACAAATCACCAGCGACGATCTTAGATCGGCCAACGATCTAAGATTGTCGTAAGGGAAAAATAGAGTTAAAAAATCGTGTAGTGTGAACTATTGCATTAGGTAGTCGGATGTGCTCATCTTCTCTATTTAAATGTAGTGATTACTGAAGGGCAATATAGTATACAGACTTCATAATCTGCACTCTTTTGGTTGAATGCAGTATTTATTTCCACTTTGGCTTTATGTTGTTTAGTTTTTATTCAAGTGCGTTTTTTGTTAATGGAAACTGAGAATCCATTTTATTTTTGTTTTTGGTTGTTTTGTTTATTTAGTTTATCAGTTCCAGTGTTACGTGTTATTTTGAAAATAAAGTGTATATCTATGGCAGGAAATCGCATACATTATTAGTCATTTCCATTAAATCAGTGTCAGAAGGTCTTGAAACAATATTAGCGTTTATCGCAATAATTTTTTAGACAATTAATCGTCCAGCAAAATTTGTTATCGTGACAGGTCTACATGTGAGTAACAGTATAAAACATTTTTATGGTGATAGTTGAGCAAATTCCCCAAATATTTTTCTATTGGCATAGAAAAATATTTTTACTAGTAGTTGTTATGGAGTTCATTTTGTCATTCTCACCAACACACTCATGCTGCTTCTGATGTTAAATATCATTTTGACTGAACACACAATGTAGCTTTTGTGATTTTACTTTTTTTTTTTTTTTTTTATCCCTCAAGTTAAGAAAAAAAAATCCCTGACAGTGGAACCTGCTGTGACAGTTGCATGCAAAACTGAATCAAGATCAGGAGAGATTAGCTCTCTGAAACAATAAAACAGATGATCCTGTCTAATAAGAGTTGAGGTCTAATGAACAATGTAGGAGTGTGATTTCTAACTTTTTAACTCGGATTTTACGATAAATCGTCTTAGACACAGCGTTATTTAGCATATAGTACAGATCACAACTACATAACCAGAGTTGACTCTTATTCTAAACAGCAGTCAAATGAATCCAACATCTGTCATTCGTCTCAATCCAACAGTGAGTCCCGTAACAAGTCCGAGAAGAAGCGCAGAGACCAGTTCAATGTCCTCATTAAGGAGCTGGGCACCATGTTGCCAGGCAACACCCGCAAGATGGACAAGTCCACTATCTTGCAGAAAAGCATCGACTTCCTGCACAAACACAAAGGTAAGAAACGGTGAGAGAGGGAAAAAAAAAAACTCTTGAGCCGGGCGCTTTCGCTAAGTTTTGTGGTTTTTTTGTCTCCTGAACAGAAATCGCTGCTCAGTCAGAATCAACAGAGATCAGACAAGACTGGAAGCCTCCGTTTCTTAGTAATGAAGAGTTCACTCAGCTGATGCTGGAGGTGAAGCTGATTTTTTTTTTCTCTCTTTTTTCCCCCCCTGCTTGTTTAACTTTCCTTGCAATAAAAAAGGCATTTGTTAAATAAAGGAACACTTTATCCTCCAGGCCCTGGATGGGTTTTTCCTCGCTATAATGACTGACGGGAACATAATCTACGTTTCGGAGAACGTAACATCTCTTCTCGAACACTTACCTGTGAGTTCCGTCTCTTTACACACTCAAATAGCTTTTAAGCTCCTCACTTGATCACACTCGGTTGCTTCGTCACACATTTTTACAAAGTCGCGTGTTGTGTGTTTCAGTCTGATCTTGTGGATCAGAACCTTTTAAACTTTCTGCCCTCTGGGGAGCACTCCGACGTGTACAAGGCTCTGTCCTCACATGTCACAGAGGGAGAGACTCTAACGCCAGAGTATCTGAAAAGTAAGCTAGCAGATTTAGCTTTCAGTATTCTTCATTTTACTTGGAAAAGTATAGTTTTTAAAATATAGTTTTTTTTTGTTTGTTTTTTTTTTTCACAGCAAAGAATCAGCTTGAGTTCTGTTGCCATATGCTTCGAGGGACAATCGACCCCAAGGAGCCTCCCGTGTATGAATTTGTCAAATTCATAGGAAACTTCAAATCCCTGAATAATGGTAAAATGCGTTGCTTACAGTCAGTGTCTGTTTTTTTTGTTTTTTTCTTCCAATTAAATTTTTCTTTTGCTTTGAACTTTTTCCTCCTTTTGTAAACAGTGCCTAACTGTAACAGGAACGGTTTTGACGGGGTGATCCAGCGATCGCTTCACGCTACATTTGAGGACAGAGTGTGCCTGATTGCGACTGTAAGGCTGGCCAAACCACAGTTCCTCAAGGTGAAGATTGTTGTCGTTTCTTCTGCTTGACCCACATTCAGATTATTGCTTTAGTCACTGCAGGGGAATCCAGAAGAAGTCTGAGATGTGTGTGATTTTATTGAGCGTTTCTGTAGGGAACAGTTTAGCATCTGCCGTGCAGGAAAACCGATGCTCAACTGCACCTGTGCTTATGTCTTTTTAGTTTATGCACATTCCTCTCTTGTTAAAACTACAACAAGCTCCTACATTTTTTTTAAAGGTTTTCTTCAATTTTTTTTTTAAACGATGTTTGAAAAACTAAAATGATTCAGACTTTTGAAATGGTTTCTTGTTGTAGTAACAACGGGTTGCGCATTAGTTATTTAACAATGTTTTGAAAGCTCTTTTCACAGCTTGTCTATTTTTTTTATTATTTTCTTTAACTTCCTGTCTGTTTTGATGTGATGGAAACACAGCATGGGTGTAAATGTGAGGAAATTAAGCACAGTTAGTGTAACATCAAGTTTTGTCCCTTTGTTGTGGACGGTAGTAGAGATGAACAATTACAGTATTGTTTATTGTTATTGTGAAAAGATTTTTTTTGCAGGATAAAAAAGTGATTTATTGTTGACATGACGACTTTTTAGTTTTTCCACAGTTGTTTTAGGAGAGCATCATTACATTTCGACGTATTTGATTTCAAAACATGACTAAGTGCAGTTATTGCCTGTCTCGTTTCCTAAAATAGCCCATTTCATAATTGGCGCCTTATTATTTTTGTAAGAGCTCTGCTTACTGTTTGTGGAGCTCTGACTATAATGACATTTAGCCACAGCTACAGTCCAATTCAAGAAAAAATGTTTTAACAAAAAGCTTTTTAAGACTAATTGGAGCATCCTCATGTTTTATTGGGTGTTCCTCTTTTTTTGTATTATTTCCACCATAAATTTATTTTAAATCTTGGATATGTTCTGACCTACTTGTGCTTATGAAAGGCTCTGAACGCGCTGATTTATTCTTCACTCTAACAGGAGATGTGCACTGTTGAGGAGCCTAATGAAGAATTCACCTCCAGGCATAGCTTAGAGTGGAAATTTCTCTTCTTGGACCACAGGTATAAATATTTAAACTTTTTTTTATTTTTATTTATGTTCAAACTAGTTTTAACCTAGTTTTTGTTGTTTTGTCATTGTTTATCACATGCATGGGGTACTTTTACACCCTAGCTTACAAACTCTGGCCTCCATCTTTTAATATATATAATGCACATGTTGTGTTTCCAGAGAACGCAATTAAATCTGTAAAAGAACAGTAGGGACAGCCTGACCTTCAATCAGTCACGAGTATTTTCCCAGAGTGATTCACGCAGTTCCGATGATGCACAAAAGCCTCACCGCAACTGCTCACAATTCAGGCTGTGTGACCTCATGCTGGCTCCTCTTGGTCTGTTTGCCAAAAAACGAGCTTTATAATAAAGAAGATCCTGTCCTTAAAAGCTGCTAACATTATTTAAATCTGTCCTCAAATGTACAAAAACACAGAACAGATCCCAGACTCTCATTATTCATTCAGTTTAGAGACAAAATATAGGAGCCCTGTGGGGAAAACTCCATACAGCCAGGTGCTTCTCATCTACTGCACTTGATGGAATGATGGTCAGTAAGTGTGAACCCTTCTGTGGAGGGTTTCTGGCAGATTGCTGCCCAAAAGCATTCATGTTTGTCTTAACCCAACAATGTGGTTGAAAGATGCTTTTTGAACCAACTAAAGCCAACTGTTGCACATCAGAATTGCACATCAGCAAATGGTAAACATGCAGTGATGTTTTAGTTTATTTGAAGTAAATTAAATAAAAAAAAGAAACACAGGCTGCAGTCACAATTGACCATATACCCCATGCTATGTGAGAGATAAAAGCTGAGATTAAATTTTTACATAGTTATTTGTAGTATCAACTTTGAAAAGGAGGAAGAAATTATTTACAAAATACTTGAAATAATGTTAAGTCATCCTAGTTATAGAGGTTGAGTCACAAATGCATATTGCTACAAAGTGATGTTTACCCAGTTCTACCTCACTTATTCATGGATCTACAGCTCAACATTTGAGTTTGAATCTAGCTATAGTATTCAATTTAGTTTTCTGCTAAACTCCTTTTCTGTTTTACACACGTTGCCTTGGTCTACGTGAAATAAATGAGTAAAATGATTTGAAGGATAAATGTTTAAAATAGATGTCCTTACATTTAGGAGGAACGGTTCATTTATGATATCTCGTTATAAGGGATTTATTACCCGTCAAAAAAGGTTCACAACATCTTCATTTTGTCTCGCAGTTTCTCCATTTGGACTTCTTTGTTCAGCAAATAATGACAGCCCCCTGATCTGTTGTGTGTTCTTGTAAAACTTTGTTAGTTTTGAATAATTTCACAGCTTCTTGAAGGCCAAAATGAAATGCAACACTCTCTAGTGTACCTCAGCTTCCACAAACGTTTGTTGGTGAATAATGACCTCTGACAATAGTGAGTTGTTGGACCGAGTGTTTGGTTTTGCTGTATTTAGGTTAAATTCCCATTAACACTTCTGCTGCATTGGTTTGCCCAGAGCCCCGCCCATCATCGGATACCTCCCATTCGAAGTCCTGGGTACTTCAGGTTACGACTACTACCACGTAGACGACCTGGAGACGCTGGCCAAATGTCACGAACACTGTAAGCGCTCCGCTGCATCCAATCACCGAAGTATCCTGATCACTTCCTGTCATCAAATTTCATCTCTCTGTTTCCATTCAGTGATGCAATATGGGAAAGGCAAGTCGTGCTACTACAGGTTCCTCACCAAAGGGCAGCAGTGGATTTGGCTGCAGACCCATTACTACATCACATACCATCAGTGGAACTCCAGGCCTGAGTTTATCGTCTGCACACACACTGTTGTCAGGTATATATGTGTCGGTGCATAATGGTTTATTAATATGCTTAATATGGTAACTTGCAACAGTAGCGCAGCTCAACGTTTATCCTGTTTTGTGAAGTTATAATCAGAAATTTACTGCGTAATTGTGAAGTGGAATGTTTTTTAAAGTATTTTTACTTATAAAATTAATTAAACCTCTTCACAAGACTGCCTTGGGAAGGCAGAGCATCTTCAGTCAGAGGCGTCTTCAGATTCAGTGCAGTACAGACTGCTGCAGGAGACCTCTCTGGCCAACAGCCGTCACCATCTTCAGTAACTCTTTGAAGTATCTGAATTGATGATTTGCAACAACAATTAGAAAATAACAATGAGAAAAATATATAAAAATATATTTTAATAAAATACGTGTAATTAGTCTATGTTGCTCCCATTCACAACAAATAATGTTAAAAGGCACTTTATAAAACCCACAGATTAAATTTAAAACAACGCAATCCAAAATATTTTTGGTCTAGTTTCAAATAAATTAGTAATAAAACTTACAGGTAACTTTTTAACAAGATGTAGGAGCTTGTTTTAAGTCAATAATTCCTTAATCCACTGACAGATTATTTCACTTACAACATGAGAAAAATGTCTTACTAAAAGTGAAATAATCTGCCAGTGGAACTTGTACTTTTTGTTATACAATATTCCAGCAGAACAATGACCCTAAATAACAACTTTTCATATTTTTATTTGGGGTGGAAAAAAGAGAATACGCATCATTTTTCTTTCCCCTCCACAATTATTCACTATGTTGTCAAATAAAACGATAACATTTGTGGCTGTGACGTGGCAAAAACTGAATAAGTTGAGCGGTTATGAATACATTCATTTCATCCAGCGTCTCTCCTCTGCAGCTACGCTGAAGTACGAGCAGAACAACGGCGAGAGCTCGGAATCGAAGACTCTCCCCCTGAGGTCACAGCTGACAAGGTGAGACGTTTGCTCGACGTGTTTCTTCATTATTCTTTAAATAATAAAAGTTGAGTATTTAACCTCTGGTGACTCCTCGACTCGCCAGTCCCAGGACTCAGGCTCCGAGTCGCAGCTCAACGCCTCCAGCCTAAAAGAAGCTCTGGAGCGTTTCAACCGCAGCCGGACCCCATCGGCCTCGTCGCGCAGCTCGCGCAAATCCTCCCACACTGCCGTCTCCGACCCGGCCTGTACGCCTTTTCTTTTATCATCGATGAAGATACCCACAGGGGTCGTTTTCGGTTTTATCCTGATCATATTTCTGCCTCAGCTTCGCAGATGAAGATGCAGGGAGATAGAAGTACACCAGGCCGACAGTCTGTCTCTGCCGTGGAAATGACATCGCAGCGGAGATCATCAGTCAGCAGCCAGGTCAGCAGGAAGGATAGCCAACACTCTGGTGCATGGGTTCGCTGTTAGCTTGGCCTTCCTCTGACCTGAGTGCCAAGACTTTTATCTTTTCGAATTGTCTCGTGTCGTTTCTCCAGCAGTCGATGAGCTCCCAAAACACGGGCCAGAACGGGGCCCCCTCCATGATTTCACAACAGTCTCAACAGCAGCCTCAGCAACAGCTACAAAACAACCAAGTAAGAAACTTCTCAGGACTTAAGCGCTCCTTGCTGCTGTTCGTCAGACTGATGAATATTCCTTCTGGTCCATCAGCGCTCTGTCAGCTTCTCACATCACAATTTGTTGCCAATGAAAAGTGTGTGAATTAAATGAGTTAGTGCCTTGAAAAAGTATTGATACTAATGGTGGGACTTTGTTGAAATTAGAAAGGGGCAGGATTATGTAAAAATTATTTTTTTTTAGATTTACATCATGTTATAATGTTAATCCCTTGTCATAAACATACATGGAGTGTTGCTTTGATTCTGTTTGAGAAATCCTTTAATCTCCCATGGCAACCATTCAGCTGTGCAAAACGCCGGAGTGGATCTAGCTCCGCCTTCGAGGCACTGCTCTTAAGCTTCGACCTCACAGAGCAGCTCTTCCCTCCTGTTTCCCCCACTCAGCTCCTTCAGACTAGCCAGCAGCAATTAGCAAACATCGGGTGGAACTGCACATCTGCTGAGCTCATTATGTGAGCGTCTTCTCTGAGCAACGCTGGTAAAAACATAAAAGGGTTAACCGAACATGGATGGTCCCCACATCCATGTTCATGGGTCAGGTGGTGACGGCCTTCGCTCCCCAGCAGGGCCAAACTCAGACCATCAGCATTTCTCAGCAGCAGGAGCAGCAGCAGCAGGTTCAGTGTGATGACTTCCTGAAGGTGGAGTTTCGGAAAGAGCAGGAGTTTTTTAAAGAGACAGAGACCCAAATTCAAGGCATCACATTGCGAAATCAAATTTCTTTTAAGTCATACTTGATATGTACAGCATTTTTTTTAACAACTGTGACCACAAACTTCCTGCGTCCCCAGTGGACAGCTAGTAGCGTAGTCTCTATGCCATATTTACGTGGGTTTTCTCTTTGACAGTCGGTGCAGTACTCCAACCAGCTGGAAGCCATGCAGCACCTGAAGGAGCAGCTGGAGAAGAAGACCAGGATGATCGAGGACAACATTCAGCGGCAGCTGGATGAGCTGCGGCAGATACAGGTGGAGCTAGAGCGGGTCCAGGGGCAGAGTCTGCAGGTGCTGCTCAGCTGCTGTTTTCAAGTTGTATTAAATACGACGTCATTGTTTCCGTTTCTGTTTGGATGTGTGGAATTATTGTTTCACTTTTTATTTTCACTTTTCTATCTGAATTTGAAATGTTTGTGTCAGATGTTCCAACAGAAAGGGGATGAAGGACTGAACCTCAGCTCGGCTCATACGCCTCATGGCACTGCTGGCCAGCAGGGGGCGACACTGAGCATGCAAGGCCAGGTGGTCCCTCCAGCAGCTCTACAGAACAACTTGGCACAGCAGCAGGCGGTCCAAACCCAAACCCAGTCCCAGCAGCAGACACTTCTGAGGGACCAGAGCACAGTGCTGTCACAGGTCAGATACACTAAGAAATTTTAGTAATTAAATGTGTAAACTTAAACTTAGCAGCAGCTGACTGGATGATGTTTGTTTTTGACTCTGGATAGGCAGCAGAAGTCAGCCATACGAGAATAGGTGCAAAGAAGCTTTTAAGGCAGGCACTGTGGGGGTTAAAGCTGTGGAGAGCTACATGAAGTGTGAGAAGCACTGAGCCGGGTTCACAGTTTTTGCTTGATTGTAATGCAGCAAGTACCTCATGAAATCCCCCATATTTATAGATTTTTTTATTGGTCTTAAATACATTTTAAGTTGGCATTAAAAGTCTTAAATTTGCAGATATCCTGTTCTCTTTCCATGACCGTTGAAGAATTTTCCATCAACTTATTTCTACCTCATCACTGATTTGATTGCTTTTTCTTTTTTGTTTTTTTCTGTCTCAGCGCTCAACACTAACTCTGCAGCCTCAACAGAATCCTCTCCCCGGCTCCATCTACAACACTATGATGATACCACAGCAGAGTCCAGCTAACATGGTTCAGATTTCCACAAGCCTGGCGCAAAACACCGGACCCAGCAACCCTACCGTGGCAACATTTGCACAGGACCGTTCTGCTCAAATAAGGTGCTTCTTCAGAGCTCAGTCGTCACGATCGTGTCTAGCTGCTGTGGCGACAGCCAAGGAGCATCATTCTGACTCTGTTTTCTTGTAGCTAACGCTAGCTGATGTGCTCTCACCTCACAGGTTTCCCACAGCTCCTCAGCTGCTGACTAAGCTGGTCACAGGACAGATCCCAATGGGGGCGGTCATGGTCCCCACATCCATGTTCATGGGTCAGGTGGTGACGGCCTTCGCTCCCCAGCAGGGCCAAACTCAGACCATCAGCATTTCTCAGCAGCAGGAGCAGCAGCAGCAGGTTCAGGTGCAGAACCAGGTTTCAGCGCTGCAGGCAGGTCAGGCTCCTCTGGCCACGCAGCAGCCACAGTTTCTGCAGGTACACACTGCAGCACCACCGGAATCACTGGCAGTTTCTCTTTCAGGGGCTAATTTCACACTTTAGCTCGGATGACATGAACAGAGGGCTGCACCTATATTTGTGTTTTAAATTATCTCAGAAATAGAGAATCTTGTGCCAAACTATTCATAACCTCAGAATGTTGGAGGGTAGTTTAGAATTTTTCTTTGAAAAGATTAAGATTTTTTTATACCTAATTTGATTTCAGATTTTAATTGTTGATGTATAAGGTCTTAACAATACAAATGAGAGAAAATATTTTCATAAATTGGCTTTTATTTCAATCATTCCTCCTGTGAGTTGACCAGAGTTCAGAGTCCAAATAATTCAAACCTGTAAAACACGTTCGTCAAAACAAGATGGCGGCCCTAGGCGTGTCGACATCACTCTGAAACATGGCAACAAAAGTTGTGTATTGTTAAAACAAAAATCCTGATTTTCAAAAAACTCAGTCTTCAAAAGCAAAAAAGCTATTGATTACTCTATACAATGTATGTGTTGCCCAATTTTATTTATTTTTTTACAGATATTTCAGCTTGTGAAATGTAAATATGGTTCAGTTGGTGAATTGTTTTCACTAATTAGGTGACTTCTGAAGGCCACTGGTTGCACTGATTTATGATTAGGGATATCAGAAGAAAGGGGACTGATATAAACTTCACTTTTAGAAAATTTAAGTAAAATTTCACTATCATTTCCTACTTTCTCTTTGTAGGAAGAAAAAGCCAAAACATTACATTTTATGGTCATAAACTTCCCTAAACTTCAGGTTTAGGAACATGCTTAACACCGTCATTCTTTAAGGCGTAAGAATAATTTTGTTTCTTGCATTCAATGTTGACAAAAAGTTTCCTCTCTCACTGATCTAAATGTTGCTCTGCAGGCTCCTCGGCTCCTTCATGGGAACCAGTCGGCCCAGCTCATCCTCCAGGCGGCGTTCCCTCTGCAGCAGCACAGCACCTTCGCTGCTGCGGCGCAGCAGCAACAGAAACAGCAGCAGCAGCTGGCTGCTCACCGGTCAGACGGTCTGTCTGACCGCCCGTCCACTCAGCCTCAGTAGCTGACTGACGTAAGATCAGCCAAACTAAGACACGCAGGTCTTTTGACACAAGTGTCATTTTAAGTTCTGCAGAAAACACTGAGGAGGATCCTGCCTCTGAGTCAGAGAAGAGACTGACTTTGCAGCCTGGCCTCTCACAAGGATCTCTTCTGTTTGTAAAAAAAAAAACCAACAAAGAAGAAAAACCTCCAGATGGGATGAGTTCAGCAGAGAACCAGGACTGGACTCGCTGCGACTAACTGGAGTTAAAGATTTTACTGTCTGCATCTTCAAACAGATCAGGCAGTTTGAATATATTGTATTATTATTTTTGCTCTTTTTGTTTTTCTGTGTCAAAATAATTATGGGTCAGAAAATATTTTTATGAATGTGGTGTAGATGGCAGTTTAACTGTACAGAATATCGTGTAATATATGATGTAAATATACAGAAAAAGAAAGACCTGATATTTTATATGATGCATGAAATGCATAGTTGTTCTTTGCAGCTTTGAATATACTGGGGGTTTTTTTTTCCCCCAAGAAGTCTAAGACAAAAAAAAGCTCTTAAATGCTCAGTGGCTGATGTTTCCCAACTTGCTCTCTCCCGCGGGGATGTTTGTGCGTCTGCATAGCAGACAGTGCCGTTGCTGTTTGGATTTTGTTTCTTGTTTTTAAAGTTTTTTCAATCTTTGACCTTTACTTTCCACACAGTTTCCTTCAACCGTCTGAGTCACATTTGTCTTTTTTTTTTCTTTCTTTTTTTTAAGTTATGTTTAACATCCAAACAGTGAAGACTGCAACTTTGTGAGATGTTGCTCATGAAATGGAAACTACCTACTACCACAATGAAGCTCAATGAAAGCAGCAGTGAGATTTGTCCTCATTCATAGCTTAATTTATTTGTCTTGCCTCTTTTCTGAAGATCTTTCAATCTCTCATCTCAGGCTGTGTAATTCTTCAACATGTTCTGTTCTACATATCTTTAAAAAAATATATATCTATATAAGAAAAAGAAAAATATATACATATATATCTATATATCTAAAAGGGAAATCTGCCTTGTGATCTTTGTTCATTATTTTTACAAATACTGTGGGGATGCTTCATTTCAGCAGGCAGCTGCTCTGTGGAGAAATGGATGGATCCAATTTTAAATGGCAATTCAATTCGACAATTCTTCATATATCTTTCAGATGTACAGCATTGCTGTCAAAAATCAAGCCTTCAAAGAAAATAAAGCCAACATTTCTTCAACTGTTGGTGTGAGACATGACTTTTCCGACCATGCAACATTAGACTCAACGTTTTGGGTCGGAACGGATTCGAAGCTTGCGTTGGCACACACACAGAAACACTCACCAGGGCATAAAAATCATAAATTATTTATGTGCCTTAACCTCTTAACTTGCCCTGGTCCTTTTGCGCTGTAGTTTTCCAGAGGCAGCCAAGCATTTTAACTTTATCCACATTGCTTTTTCCCTCCCAACTACCAAATCTTTTTTCTTTACACAACAAACACAAAGACCCACTTCTGCTTTGTCGTTGGCATCGGTGTCTTTTCCCCCCAGGATATCGTGGTTTCGTTCGCGGTGTGGTCAGCGTTTGGAACGCGTTCAGCTCGGGGCGAGTCGTCATCGGGGACCGGAGAAGACATGTGGACTCGACTCACGCTGCAGGGACGGATCAAACTCCTTCGCTGACTCCTCCCTCCCGGGTTCCCGGAATCGCTCTGACTGTGTTGGCTTGATCCCGACAACCTCCTCACCATCTGATCTTATTCACTAGCAGATGGTGTGAAACTCACAGCTCTGCGGCCTCTTCTGCCATCCGGAGCGTTGAGGTAAATGGCTACAAAGTGCTTAACCTCTCTTCCAACATTTCATTTGGAACCACAAAGCATCTCCTGAAGTCCTACTATATACGTTAAAACGGCAAAGCTAATTTTTCTGGTCCAACTTTATGCAGATTTAAACATAATTGAGAGCCATTTTCTTACCATATAGGATTTAGTTTCGACCGTTCTTCAACACTTGTATGCGTGAGGTCAGACACTGATGTTGGCTGTGAACGCCCAGCTCGGTTCAGTCAAGTTGAACGTCACACCCGTTTTAGAAAGTGTTGCTTTATAGTTCTTTTATTCCAGAAAAGGATTTAGAACACAGAATTGTGGAGTACTCACTTTAACCCAGAAAAGTAATTGGATCAGTCACTCTTTTGCTCATTTTATCAGAAACTGTAGAGTACTCACTATTTAGAAATGGAATTAGATACTTGGCAACCCTGAACTGGAGCACTTTAACATACTTTAGAACATTAGATTAGTTTTCTTTCCTCTTTTTTCTTTCCTTTGGTTTGTTATTTTGTCTGTATTTCCTTTTAACTCATGTAAAGCACTTTGAATTGCCTTGTTGCTGAAAATGTGCTATATAAATAAAATTACTTTACCTTACCTTATGTTTATCTGGATGCATTACGTCACTAAATGAAGACCACTGTACTGCTTGTCGGTGTTTTCTTAGCAGGACAAGCTTTCCAAAAAAGCAACAGTTTAAAGATAAAATACAAATGCATGCCACACTTTTCAGTTTTGTTTGTTGTAAAAGTCAGAGGACTACGTACGTGTCCAGTTACAGACTACTTAGTTTGGGTCCATCATATCAAATCCTGACAGTAAAGATTTAAATTTGTGGTTGCGATGTGACTAAAGGGCAGGAATGTTTTTCAAGGCCTTGTGCCTCATAAGTTTTTTTTTTTCCATGAATTTTCCTGAGTTAAAATACCACAATTAAATTGCATAACCTGTTTGTTTCTCTCTACATTCAAGAGGCCGACATTATTACAAAACTGAATTTGTAAATGGCCTTTTTCACAACTCCCCATTTTACCAGTTGCTTACCAGTCTACTATGATGCAAAAAACATTTTGTCTCGTTACAAAAAAGATTACTTACAGCAAACAACTTTCTACTGGGACACTACTGCCACCTGCTGTTCACCATGGGGTTTAACAATCTGTACAGATTTATTACATTTTGTCTCCTTATAATTATATTGAATAATTGTCTGAAATAAAATAGTAAAACCAGGTCATCTATCTGTATGCAGTCTTTCAATTAGCTGCCTGTAACTTGTAACGTTTGTATTTTTATTTTCTAAACAAAACACTTTATCTGCTTTATATTTATATTACTTATCACTTGTATCCCTTCTTTTGCTCCCCAATAGCCGGATTAATAAAAAACTGTAAAATATCTAATTTAGAAAAGATTATTGGGACATTTTAAAAATAAGACATTTGTAATAAACTAGTAAATAAACCTTCATAAACAAGAACTTCTATTCAGTATTGCTTTAGCAGCTCTGATTGGCACAACTGGGTGAACAAAAAGATGGCTGTAATTTAGCTGATATCTAAAAGGGTGAAACTCTGGAACTGGTTAAAGTGTGCACTTCATCATTCCAAATTATTGCAGAGAAAAGCATTTAGACATATTTGTGTATTTTTCTTTTTTGTCTCGATCTGAAATATTCCTAGAATGGGTACCATTATAAGCAAAGCTGGTAGTCAGGCTAATCAGTGGACAGATCATTATAATGAAAGCCATTTTTTCCACACTTTTCTGCAACTCTACAGGGACACAAAGTATCCAACTAATGTAACAAAGGTTAGATGGGAAATGTATCAAGTCTTTGAGTCCAGGTTTCAGCTGTGTTGTTCTGAGCACCACAAACCTATTATTGGTTTGTAAATGAAGTTATGTAGATGTAAGAATATTAGAAATGGTTTCTTTCAGGACTCAGGATCATGAGGTTAAATTATATCAAACTCAACCTAGCAACAATTGGGCAATGACATTTGTATTCAGTATAAGAACAGGTGAGCATTATTGCACCATTTACATGGTTTATGTGTGTTGTATATATGTATATATATATATATATATAAGTACTGGCCCCATCACAAAGCCTTGAACACCTTTTGTGAAATTTTGAGATTTTTCCAGAGGTGGTTCTACCACCCAGAAACAAGACACTTTTTTTATTAATCCCAAGTTTATAGACATTTCATCAAATCAAACTGAAGTGTTTCACAGCTGGGTCAAAGCCTGTCAAATATTGACAGCACAACTTAAACCCGTTCAGTTAAACGAAAAAAAAGAAGAAAAAGCATCACACCCCACATACAGAAATTTCTCCCACTTAGTGTACAGCCCACACAACTAAAGTAAATGAAGCTAAATAAATACACAACTTTAAATGAAAAGGGGTAAAACTACATGGTGTTGATGAAGCAACACCTCGATGTTGAGCTTCATATGATTTGTAGGTGTCCAAGATGTGAGTCGCTGATTCTTTACCTGATGAGTTTGTGTTTCTCCTCCGTTACACGGACTTCATGACACAAGAAAAGCCGACTGGCCATTCTTCAGCATGAATAACTCAACCTGTTCATCTCCACTGAACTATTCAGAAAACAATGTACCTTAAGAAACAGTGAAGCTTTTTTGTTTGTTTAGAAATAAAACCAAACATGTAAAAACCGTACAAAAACTGTGCTTAGATAAAAGAGGTATTAAAGTGGTTTGGGTCGGTCTCTCTCTACAGTACAATGGAAAATACTCTGACTGTACGAATTAAAACGTCTTAAACTGGAGCAGGCATCAATACTAGCATTTGCCACTACTGCCGCTGTTACTCTTTGCACTGTGTCCAATTCTAATGTGGTGTAAAGCATAGAGAGAGAAAAAACGCATCATCTTAGTGGAAGTCAAAAATAAGAGAACAGGTTAGAACAAAAAAATAAAAACTAAACATTTAAAAGCAACCAAACTGTTTCTCCAACAATGTTGTTTTTTTTTTTTGCATAACATGGTACAGTAAAGCTTTGATATCTAGATGAGAACCACTGACCCCGATACTCCATGACTTTATTTTTACTGATCAGAGTAAAGGAGGTCCACTAGGTCAGTACTGTACCATGCAAACTGAAAGTGCCTACAACGAGCCTGCAAAGTTGAGAAAAGGACTGCATGTCAGGTTCAGTTTAACTTTGTGTAAAGTTAAGAGGTCCGCTATCAGGTCAAGTGTAGGGTTTCTTCAACACTCCTTCAGAAGTGAATGAAGCTCTTAAGAGCGAGCAACTACAGTTCCTCTTCAGGCTGCAGCCGCAGTAACTCAATGATTCTGTTGCTCCAAAAAAAACAAAAAACATTAAAATAGGGGTTCCTGTTCCGAGATTGATCCGAAGCTCTTTGATGAAAGGTAGAACGTCTCGCAGAAAGCGAGCAGCTGCTCTTCCCGTTGCCGTGATGTGTACGTGTTTGAACTTGTGGAGGAATGCACTCCTAGTTTCCTAATTCACCCGAGTCACGAACAGAAGCGGAACAAATGCTTTCCTAGGAAAAGCAGGCTGTACGAGGTGCTAAGATGGACGTTTTCCGTTTTTATTAGAAAGTCCGCTTTTCTACCGTTAAATGATTCTTGGACGTCTACGACGGAAATAACCTCAAAAGTCAACATGGACAAAAAGCTGCTGGGACTCAGAAATAGACTCCAAATACTGAATCTGAATTAAAGTCTCTTTCCAGCGAGTTGGCCATATCTTACACGCATTTACAGAATGAACAGTTTTTGTCCACCAATTACAATCCAGATTCTGGCTTGATGAAAAGGGCAGACAAGGCGAACGCCAGAAATACAATCCCTCCGATGATGGTAACTGTGGAAACAAAAAAAAAAAACAGTTTCAGGCCGACAGTTTTTAAAACAGAAATCAACAATGAATTGAAACTATACACCATAAGATTTTTTTCTTTTTTTTTTTTTATGGACCCAGGTTCTCATTCACTTCTGAGAATCTAGAGTTGGATGCATCAAAAAGCTGAAGCGCTGCAATTTGGTTCTTTTAATTTTTTTTTAATCCAAATAAAGTAAATGAGCAGCGAACAAAAACTCAAAACGAGGTTAATTCTTAATATCCAAGGGTGAATTAATTAGTTAATTGATGACATAATCTACATTAAAAAAAATTTTTTTTTTCAATTCCCAGATTTGTGTTTTTCGTTTAATAGAATGATATAAGTGAGGAAATTGGACACAAACCATTTGAAGATTTTTTAAAAATAATAAATTGATTCCTCGCACCCTTTTAGGCATTTCCAACAGGATAAAAGTTAACACAAAACATCTCACCTGTCCTCACAGAAATCTTCTGAGCAATCATTCGCCCTCCAAGCACAGCCAGTCCTGTACACAAACAGTGGCCGATTGTCCCACCTACTGCAATTCCAAATGGATCCTAGCAATTAAGCATAAAAAAAAAGAAGAATAAAAAATGAAATGGGGAATCAAAGCAGTAATCGGTCACCTACTGCAGCGTAACAAACCTCTCTGGCAGCTAGAATGATGGTGGCCAGCTGTGAGCGGTCCCCCCATTCTGCCAGGAAGGTGAGGGTGAAAGCTTGGATGAAGATCGGTGAGATCAGTCTGTGCCACTTCGACTGAGGTTGGGTGGTTCCTGCTCCTGCCTCCACGTCCGGAGCGCCGTTGGCCAGCTTGGAGCGCTGGAGCTGCAGATGGAAATAAAGAAATTAGAGAACACACACACGCACACACACACAGCGGAAAAAAAACATGAGAAATTCAGTTCCATTTTTTGGAGCATGTGAACACTGTTGTTGCTCCACATCTGCACCGGAGTCAATAGTAAATTTCTGGTTTCATGTGCTGCCTGAGCTGAGATCAAAACAGCAGTAAAGGGCCGCACGCAGAAGCAGATTCCAGATGCGCATTACTGATTGTGCCAGTCAGTAATATAAAGGAACTACAGATTGTTTTAATGGGTAACTCCAATTATTTTCTTTTTGTTGTGAAATATTATCAAGACCCTGTTTTTGCTGCCGCTGTGCTTTCACACAATGGTGCAATGTCTGCTCTGTTCTCTTTGCTCTGGAATCTCATGGACGGCAGAAAGAAATTATCTTTATGATATGCAAAGCTTCTAAATTAAGGTTGAGTCACAAAGGAGAAAACAAGGCACTTTTCCGGGAACATCATTTTCGACAGAACGTGGATAATTCAGGAAAAATTTGCATGCTCTTTGAATAGGCAAATGGGACCCACTTCCTCGTCTTTCTTCTTGATCTCTGCTTGGACCTCCTCGAGCTCTTCCTGCCCTTCATCTGGACTCATTTTCAGCCCCTCTCTCAACATGCGCACCCCAAAGATGGCAAACAGTGCAGTGGACACGTAGTAGGTGTAGATTCGAGGGATGATTGTGGTGGCGTAGCCGAACAACACTGAAGAGAGGAGGAAGGAAGAATTTTATTACATTTCAGAAAGCAATATGAAATAGTTGTCCAGGTGGGGAAAGACAAAACAAAACAAAAAAAGAAAACAAAAAAAGAGGCTGATGCAAACCTGACAGACAAGTCATAACCCCCAGAGCCAGCATTGCCCCTGCCAGCACGGTGAGGCGGTTGTAACGCATGGCCATGATGGCTGCGATGAAAAACGTCTTGTCTCCCAACTCTGAGACGATGATGACGGAGAAAGAGGCCACGAAGGCGTGGATGAAACCCAGGTTTCCTTTGATGGAGCCATTCTCAGTAACGATCGGCCCCACTGGATGGGGACTAGTGGCTTTCTGTGAAACAAAACACAGCAGTCAGGTTACAGCGCTTATAGAAAAAAATCCACACTGCTTCCCAAACCAGGTCACATGACAACATGAATGGGGAAACAAAACTCGCGAAACTGTCGGTACCGGTGGAAGTATATTAAACCGACCATAACCCCAGTTTATAAGCACTTTGACAGCTTTGTTGACATAAAAGCAGTCAAAAACTATATCAAATTGGTCACTCCGGAAGCACAACACCCGGAAAACGCTGGTGTTTATTGGTTAGCACGCGCTAACTCACAGGAGCTATCTGTTTCAGAGAAGCTCTCCGCCTATCACGACAAAAATGTCTAACTGGGCGTTATAATGTACATTTTTACCTCATTTTGCGGCTGTTCCTGCACCGCTTTCTGCTCCTCCTGAATGGCAGCAACTCCGACCGACAGCAGCAACACGGCGGCGAGCGGAAACAGCAGACTTCTGTTAGCTCCTCCATCTCCTCTTCCCAACAACACAGGCATTATTGCTACCGGAAGCGACCCAACACGAGCTGTAAGACTATCTTCTACCCCGAATTCACTTCATTTTGCCCTAAACAAAACAAGCAAACTTCATTTTTACAAACTATTCAGTACCCGGTGTTACACGTCACGATGAAACCAACTGGGCCAACTCAAGAGAGAAGTTGTAATGTCGCTCCAGCATTGAGTTAACAGAGCCAACACCTGATTGGACAGCGAAAAATAATGACGCTCTACGTATGTGATGACGACCTGAGTGGAGAATTCGGCGATTGGACAGTTTAATTGTCGGCATTAGCTCAAAGTTAAAGGGGATTTGTCGTGGAAATTTAGTGAATCTAAGTTCAAATAAAAGCTACGTATTAATTAGTGTCGGCTGGCTAACAATATTAGTAACAAAGTCAATATTCTACATATGAGCCCACTACATTGAACGAGAAGCAACCCTGCCACATGCATAACTTTAGCACACTTTACGGTCAGCGTGACCCAGGACTGTTTGTGGTCTCTTTCATAACACTTCTCTGCACAGTTCTTTTTTCAAGATGGCCCATTCAGTCTGGTGGAAGGTTGAACAGTCCAGTGATATCCAATAATGGTACTTCATGCATAATTTAGCCTGTACGTGAATGTTTTCTTTGAAAAAGAACCTAACCCAGTCTCCAAAAGTCTCGGCCTCTCTGTAACACTCAAGGTGTGTTACTATTAAAAACACTCACACCTTGAAACTGCTATTCCTGAGCAAGGTCTGGGCCAACTTGATCTAATCACGTAATACTAAATAATGTTTTTTATTTACCAACTGTAACAAATCATTGGTAAGTGTAGCAAATTAAATTGTGTTAAGTTTTGATAAAGTGCATCATAGTCAGTTCAGTTGTTTAACGTCTGAGCTGAAAAACTGTTCCTTGAGTCAGTTGGAAGGGGTGTGGCTACTTCTATACTTTTAGCTAGATAGAAGAAAGATTAACAGTTGCAGCTGAAGGACAGGAGAGTCTTTTGTTTTTGTTCTGGGCAAAAGGTCTGACAATATCATTGATGTTTGCCGGGACCACTGACACTCTCCGTAGTTGTAATCACCTGCTGAACAGCCTTCCTGTCCGAAACAGGCCTCGTCTTGTGACGGCGTCTGGTATCTTAGGTTAGAATAAAAAACTAAAACTTTCAACTAGTTCCACTTTAGCTGCAACAATGAAAACAGAGGGGTGGAAATTAGCCCTACGTCTCAGTAAAGAAAAAAAAATAATAAAGAAAAGCATAGAGGTACTGGAAAAAGTATGTTTTACTTACTTAATTTGAAATTTTTTCTTACCGTTTCTGTTACTTATATTTGTAGTACATACGATTGAGGGAAAAAGAGCAATTGAAGTCATCTTAAATTATATCAGTGTTTATTTGATAGCACTTTATTTGAAGGGGTGTTCATAAGACTGACATAGCACCTGTCATGAACATGAAAGAGTCTTATGAATGTTTATGACTGGTGCCATGAAGTGGCATTCTATAAATAATGACACTTAATTCAAAGTTGCATTAAAAGTGTAAATTATGCGTTATTCTGTGGATAATGACATTAGAATGCAAAGTTGCTTTAAAACCTGCACTAAAAGTCAATTAAAACCGTCAGCTTTGCATTAAAAGTTTCATTATTTACCTTTAAAATAGCACTGGAACAATTTTCAAAGCATATCATCAGTGGTATCCAATGAATATTTAGGAATTGTTAATGGACAGTTGGACTACTGAATATTCCAGTGAAATATCCTTTTGATAACTGTCTTGCTATAAAATTCTCTGATTGTAGGTACTGTCAGATTTGTAGGTAAATGACTCTGATGCAATCCTAAATACTTTCATAGCCACAGCAAAAGTAAAATAAAAAAACACAATAATCTGATATAATTTGAAGTGCACATGGTCCACCCCTTATGAATGTAAAGACTCCTTCGAGTGTCTGACGCTTTAGTCTGAGAATGATCAAAACTACCATGACTGCGTAAATGTTTGTTCAGCTCCAGTAGCCACTGACATGCGATACGGAGAGCTCCGTTTACTCACCAGTTTCACATGAACGCCAGGCGAAAATGAGCCAACAGCTCTCTGATGTAGGTGTAATTTTCAAGGAGTCTGAAGACACTGTTAGCATTCAATCGCCTCTAGAAAATAACTTTGTTGTATCCTTTTGCATTATTTTCTAAAATCACTCTTATTTAAACAGTTCTTTCTTTGTTCGATCTGAAATGTAAAATTCCACCTCATCAACATGCATAAGCGGCACTCTTGAAATTCTCTTACGGCGTTTGGTATTTTTGTGCCACTAAGAGGTTTTCAGTGGCCTCCGACTGGACAGCCAACCTGGACAAAACTTTCTGGAAGTGCTTCAGAATAAGCAAACTTATTTACCCCCAGTGCCAAAGCAACAGCAGCCAGCTTCAGACTACACCCCATCTTCTTTGTTTGTGGTGTATTTTAGTGCCTTCGTTACTGTGTAATATTTTGGGTTATTTATTTTTGTACACAATCAAACCATTATGTCTCCTAAAAACTATTTTGCAAACTTTCATTGGTGTTTCTAGTGGTCAGCTCTGTACCGCTGTCCAGACTGGTGCTAAAAACTTCACAATAGTCCCCCCTAGAACTATGGGATCAATTCTCCCAGCACATCAGCGAGGATCCAAACCCATGCTTCTATATATGTATGAGAGGAATTTTTTTTTTCCCTGTCATTTTAATATTTTACCATTCTTTGGTGTTTTATTATGTTAATGTAAAACACTTCACATCGATGGCAGTTGTTATACATCTTTATACATAAGTTTGAACTTCAACTATAACAAGATGGAATGTTGTAACAAGCAAAGACATGTTGGCGTACCATAAAACAAGTTCTGACAGTTACAACAACACTAATTTAAGGTCCATTTTTTGAATCTCGTATCACAATTTGCAGTCTATTTACAGTTGCACAGAGCTCAGAGCACAAACGGTATAAATGCTCTTCTGTGCTTTGGGTACGACTCGTACTTGCTGACGTAAAGGTCATGACAAAGCTGTCCAGACAGTGCCTGGTTGAAGAGCACGTAAAGGACCACCAGCCACCAGGTGAAAGAGAACCCGCCGAGAGCGAAGCCCAGCGAGACGTAAATGAGCAGTTCGGCGAAGTAATGTGGACACGAAACCAGTTCGAACCAGCCCCCCTCTGGGACCCGGTGAGCCAGAGTCTCCACTCGTCCTAAAAGGAGAAGCAAACAGGTCAAAGAATGCATTTAGGTTTTTCACAGCAGTTGCAGCAGAACATTCTTCTCGTTCGTATTAGTAATGGTGGCTGCGCTGCTCTTTTTGCTGCTTTCTACACTTCTTTGTGACAACTAAGACGTGTGTCTATTTTAACTTCAATAATTCTGTCTTTTTTATTATTTGCCCTTTCATCAAATTTTATTTCAGATTTTTCATCTTAATATCAATATCTTAATACATATTTTGTTTGCTTTTCCCCCGAACCCACTTAAATCATTAATAATCGTGTCCTCTGCCAAAGTCGTTTTCTCTCAGCGCTACAGTATTCTGCGTCTCTTTTGCTAAACGTTCTTGCACTTTTATTGACTTAGATCAGCATTTTCTGGTGATTTTTCTGATTCTGACCCTTCGATGTAAACCGTTAAAGTAATTGAACCTTTAAAAGTGCTTCACATGCGCCCTTTACAAACTGATCCTGCTATCTCTAAGAAATCCACTAGTCTGTATTTCACATGTATCAACAGGGGTGAAAGTAGTTTTAAATTCTTGGGGGTACTATGACAAAAAAAAGGATTTATATATATATACATATATATATAACTTCTTTGTGTGCTTTGGAGTTTCTGTGCTGATTAATTTTTTGCAAAGCGATAAAAGTTGTGTAGCTCTTGAATTGCTACAAAATAAAGCTGCATTTCCCTCAGCCCACTGGCTGCAATGTTGACACCTTGAGATGCTATGAGACCTAAATTCTGAACACTATGGCATGGAGTGCATCCCAGTTTTCCATGTCTGGATTTTATTTCAATGTCATTTGTGAATGTTAGCGTCTCATTTTCAACAGTGAAGCTATAAAGGTTGAAAAAGGTTATAATTTTGGAGAAAGTATAATCAACATCAATATTTCCACTAAATAAGAGGCAAAAACAAAATTGTTTGATAAAAGAAAAACCTCTCAGACTCTGAGCTCAAAGCACCAAACTATTTTTTTTATATTAGACAATTAATTTAATTTCACATAATTATTGCGGTATAAGCCATTTGTTTGTTAAATACTTAATGAAAAATATACCATGTTTGATGTTTGTTGTAAATGACATACTCACAAAGAACGAGGTAATTAGTCCAAGTTTGTCGTTTATTGTACGTTTAGAAATTACAGCGGCTGTGATGCACCACAGCAAAGGTAAACAAAGGTAAAGCAACTTGATCAGGTGATCAACTCTAAACCACTCCTACCTTTTTACTCTCCGTCTCTGTCATTTAAGCACACCCGTTGCCATGGCGACCTCCTGCGCTCCACAGGCCGACCCGAGATTACGTTAAAAATATAACATTCAGTCCATTACGATATTAGGTTTGCAGGCTTGATATTTATTTTGCGACCATTAATAAACCTCTCATGAACACAGAGGTGGTTGATTAGTTCATTTTAAACTCTTGCTCTGCTAGTTATTTTGATAATGGAACCGAAATGCACAGAATTGCGCAACACCTTGTTGAAACAATAATTACTGAGTTTGTTCGTTGGGTCATTAATTTGAACATGTTTTGTTGATTTTTTTGTTGCTGTTCTTTCATAAAGTTAGGAACGATCCAGAGAAGGATGTGCTGGTCTCAGCGTCCTGACGGCGTTCAGTTTGTCACCTACCTCCGAGATCGACTCAAAACCTTTCGCGATCGACGTATTGCACCGCTGCTCTAGCAAAGCACGAAGAGTTCAGAAACAATATGAAATGAGAAAAAAGTTATTCATTAACTGATTAAGTCTGTTTCAGATTGTTCTTGAAAAACTAATCAGTCACGGCTGATTAGTGGGTGAACTCACGGCTGCACAGTGAATCCATTCATGTTTTACAGCAGAGAGCCGCTCCTCTCTTGAGGGTACTGCATACCCCCACTAAATATTTTAGGGGTACGCAGTACCCTGCCGTACCCCCTTACTTTCACCCGTGTGTATCAAGGCAGCAATTTTTGTGATATAGCTGACAGCATGAAGTGAAAATGTGTACCTCACTATTCTTTGTTTAAGTAAACAATATTTCAATAAGTTAAAAATATATTTTGCAATGAGCACTTTGTGTAATGAAGGCTGGAGAACATTTGAAAAGAAATGAAAATGTATTAAGATATTGATATTGAGATGAAAATTTTTAATTAAAGGGCAAAGTAAATATAATAATTGTGTTTTACCCTCACCTAAAGTTTCTTCAGTCTGTTTAGATGTGTCAGTAGTTGGTAGAGTTAAATAAACTCCGTCGCTGATAAACTGACCTGACTTTCCTTTGCGAAGCTCGGCCAGCAGGACCATAGAGTGATGCTGCAGGAGAGAGGCCGCGATGAAGAGAACAAATCCGGCCGCACGAATCCAATCCGAGCAAGAGAGGAGAGTCCCATGACCTAAACAAGCAGCATAAGCATTTACATCACCATAGCAGAAAGGCACATGACAGTATTAGTAGAGAATCTAACCTTTTGCCGTGAGATCCGAGCAAAGCACAGTCAATCCCAGCACAATGTAATAGCCCAGGCCAAACAAATACTGCACCAGATGCATGGCTCCATCAGAAAACACACTGACAAACAGACACTCCAGCAGCCTCCTGAGGGAGTGGACACACAGCAGCAGCTGCACCAGGACCGTGGACAGCTGCGGAGCTGCAGAGAGAACACACCCCCATCAGCGAGGATCGGACAGGAAATAAAAACTCCTAACAGATAAGAGCTAGTTTACCTTGGCCAAAAGAACTGGGTACACCAGTTAAAATCTCCAACATCCCAGTCAGCCATGGTGGGTAAGACTGGAGCTGGTAGATTAAGTTGAAAGACAACAGGAGAAGGAAAACATTCCAGCAAACAGAGATGGCATAAAAGTGCCAAAACCACCTGTATGAACGAATCAGGTTTAGGTAGTGGTTTCATTGAGCTAATGTCAACCCAAACAGTTCTGTTATTTATAGTAAATAAACAATTAACACACTTTTTTTTCTAAATTAAAAAAAATCTATCTATCTATCTAACTATCTATGTAGATAATTTGTTACCGTTTCGGGACGTCAAACACTCGCAGCCACTCTGCACGGTGCAGGTTCTGTTTGGTTTTTCCGTAACGAATCAGATCCTGAAACAGTGTGAACAGACTGGACTTCCGGTACTCTCTCGGTAGCTGGGCTGAGGCTTTGTGAACGCTAAAAGCTACAAGGAAACACAGAGCCAGAAATAACCAGCAACTATCTATCAGGCTAAGGCCGAGGGAGCTAAAAGTCATGTTTGAGCTCACCTGGTTGTGGACATTGTTTTGTGCAGCGCAGAAAAACCCCCGGAAAAGGTTGACCGTGTTAATGGTTCCGCTGTCACATAAAAATTCCGAGTTTGTGACTCCAGAGGGCGCCCTTGTTCACGTTCTTGGTTATCGTTCTGTCTGTGTTGATCAGATGTTGAATTTTTTGATATTTTGTCACGTTACATCCTCAAACCTCCGTGTATTTAATTGGAACTGAATGTACAAATGAGTGCAAGTATGTGAAGTGGAAAGAAAATGATACAGATAAAAAAAATTACATAACATGTCAAGCTAATAGGAAATACAGTTTTGTTTTCAGCAAACAGAGCTTTGCAACAAAGCATGGATTTCCATAAGTGGTGTCCAGAAAACGCATTTCTGCATTTTTGGATGCATGGCAACAATAGCTTCTTCTTCTTCTTCTTTTTGTTTTGTGGCGGTTGGCAAACAACTCATAGGTGCATTACCGCCACCTTCCAGACTGGCAGTGGTGGAGAAAGTACTCAAAAAATTTACTTAAGTAAAAGTACAAATACACAGACAAAAATGTACTTAAGTAAAAGTCAAAGTACCACATTAACATTTTACTTAAGTAAAAGTAAAAAAGTACTGGCTTTTAAAAATACTTAAGTATTAAAAGTAAAAGTACTTGCTGTATGCATTGTCTAATCGCTAATATCATTAAGTGTACCAATCGTATTTAATTTTAATACATCAGTAATGTGCCATTTTAATGAACAATGCCACAGATAAAGCATGTTTTTTTTTAGTTTACTCTGTAACATAGTTTAGACTTAGATATGTGATTCTATGCATCATAATTTCAGGGATGGAAACATCTTGTCTCCTGTCCTAACATAGCATGAACTTCACTTTTTTTGCCACACATTTATTTTGAAAGAAATCCAACTGGCAGAGGAGGACATGGAACCAAGGAGCCTCGTAGCAGAGTTTTAGTCTAGACCACCGAACCCAAGACCAAATCAAAACCAGCACCCTGCGCTACATGACAATAACACTAAGTGCACCTATCAAAATTGCTTCTCAAATTGATCTGAAAGATTCACTTTCCCATAAAAACACCTAGATATTAAATACTTAGAGCTGAAATAAATTTAACCAGTGACAATTCAAACTCTTCTTCATTCTGTTTTGCTTTCATCTCTGTGCCACAATCCACAGAGGTCTCCTGCCATCCCTAAAAAAATAAAACCCTGGGCGGTTGCCCATATTGCCAATGTCAGAAATAATAATTGTCTGCACCATTAAACATAGCAATTAACAACACTCAACTATGAACACTGTCCAAGGCCCAATAAGCAAGAAGTAACCAAGCAGAAGGAGGCGACTGTCTGCCACCATGACAGGTGACGAAAACAAAGAGCAATGAGCATGCTCTGCGTTCTTGTTTTATTTATTTGCCAATTAAATATAAAGATATTTTAATGAAATAAAATAGCTACTGCAGTGTACGCAGAGCATTACAAGAACAAAGAACGGCTCTCAGTGAGGCTTCAGCACTATAGGACTTAGTCAAGATCCGTCCAGAAGAATCGGATCGTCCATGAATGTCATATTACTATATTGCACTTTGGTCACAGCGTTGTCCCATATATGCAACACCTCAGTCAACACCTCCACACAGTAATTCAGTGCATGAGTGACAACTTTTTTTCATCGCAGATGCAACACGTCTCAGTCAATACAGCTAGCTTTGCTAGCATCACGTCCACGGAGCTTACCTTTCTTAAAGCTTTCCTTCCAAGTGATGTTAAAAATTGGACAAAGTCCCGCCGTCTGTGAAAGCGAAGCGCTGCTGATTTTATTGTATGATTTATGCAGCGCTATTATATTACTGACGCTCAGAGGAAACCACTGCGCATGTCTGGAGCTCCGCGTGCGAGTAAAGGTGGAGCCGATGGGTGACAACAGACACTACGTCACGTTATTGCTCGGATTTTACGGCGCCACCTTAAATCCCTGAACTTCACATTATAACGGAAAAAAGCACAACGCGACTTGGATGTAACGAGTAACGCGACAGTTTTGTAGAAATGTAGTGAAGTAGAAAGTACAGATACTTACTGTAAAATGTAGTGGAGTAAAAGTAGAAAGTATCCATTATTAAATCTACTTAAGTAAAGTACAGATACACGAAAATTGTACTTAAGTACAGTAACACTGCAGACTGGAGTATAGATTAGATGTCCTATCAATATAATCTTCCCATAATACCTGACTTCCTAAGAAAACTAAAAATGCTGTTAAATGCTACATCCTCAGACGATCTTTGCAGCAAATTTTTAATATCTAAATTATTTTTATTTCTATTTAACTCTCTGATTAACACCTCTCTTTCCCGATTATACTTTTTACATTCTAGAAAAATATGCTGCACTGTTTCGGACTCTCCACAATAACTACACAAACCTGTACTATGTTTATTAATTATTTTCAGAGTACTATTTTGCCCAGTATGCCCAAACCTTAATCTGGATATAACATCCTCTTCTTTTTTATTCCTATTACCTTCCCTACATTCCTCTACTTTTCTTTTAATGCTATAATAAAATCTTGCCTTTTCTTCTCTATCCCATAATTCCTGCCATTTCTTTTTAATATATATTTTGCTTATGCTTTTGATCTCATTTTTGCTTATTTTGATATTTACCTCAACACTATCCCTTTTTGCTGCGCTCTTAGCAAATTTATCCGCCAACTCATTTCCTACTATTCCAATATGAGCAGGAATCCAAATTAACTTAACCCTGGACCCATATTTTTTAATTCTAAAAATTGATTGATTAATATTCAATATGATATCTTGTCTTGTTTCTGAATTCTGTTCTAAAATACTTCTTAATGCACTACTTGAATCTGAACAAATCAATATTTCTTTCTTGTTTCCTCATTCCATTCTAGAGCCATTAATATAGCCATTAGCTCACCTGTATAAACTGTCAATCTATCTGTTATTCTTTTATTTTTCATAATATTTAAGTCCGGAATTATAAATGCTATTCCAATTTTATCATTTATCATTTTAGAAGCATCTGTATATACTGGTAAATATTCAGCATATTCTTTATTTATATACCTTTCCACCTTTTTTTTTCTATTTGTCTGCCTTTTCCCAATAAGCATAAATCAACTTCAGGTTTTCCACTTAACCAAGGTGAAGTCTCAGGAATACTCACAGGACTAATTAAATAATGATTTATTCCTATCTTACTTATATCATTATTTATAATCCATCCAAAACTATTAATTCTCTTATTTTTTACTTTTTCTTGACAAGGTTGTAGCATAGCATTTGGAGGATAATTTTCTTTGTGTCCTTTAACATTTGCTCAATAGTTTATGGCTAGTTGTTTTCTTCTGAGCTCTAGTATTATTTTAATAATTCCATTATTTGTCCAAACTTTAACCGCATTAAATTCAAGATCCGTATTTTTTTGCATTTGAATAAATTTTATGTTTTCCTTTATAAATATAGCGCATCCTCCTCCACTTCCATTTATTCTATCTTTACGTAAGACTGCATAACCATGAATACTAAATTGCAATGATGAGTTAAGCCATGTTTCTTGAATACATATTATGTCTGGTTTTGTATTTAATTTGTTAATGAACCCTTTAAATTCCTGTCCGTTAGCTATTAAACTTCGAGCGTTCCATTGTAGTATTAGAATTATGTATTGATTTGCGAAGCTTCATTTTCAGACGATCCTTCTCCATATCTAAGTTCATCCTGAATTTTTTCCCATGACAGATCTTTGACATTAAAGAATTTTGCTGCTGCCTTTACTATAATTTTTGTTTTTTCAGTTTTAGTTCTTGCTTGCTCTGAACAGTTAATGATATATCCCAGAAAAGGAATAAGTTTTTACCAGCAACCCTCCCGACCCCACTGAGGGACAAGGGTGTAAGAAAATGGATGGATGGATGGATGGAATAAGTTTTTATAACGTGACATTATTTTGAGTATTATCTGTCTCCTTTTTCCTTTCTAACTGTGGTTTGGTAGCATTTCCGTACTTTTCAACTCTTTCACCGCCTCAGCATAAGTAATTTTTTTTTAATCAGTTTTAATTTTCTGAACTTCAGTTGCTTCTTTCCTTACCACACATCCTGCATAAGCTGCAGCATGATTACCTCCACAATTACAACATTTAACTGGATTCTCTCCACGTTCACCTCCACATCTTTCCCCATTTCCAAAAGCCTGCAATCGTTTTATGCCTGAAATCTCTCCTCCTTTTATTGTTTTCTTTAGTTCTTCCAAGTTTTCTCCAATTGGGATCACTGATATTACTCCTTTTGTTCCTCTTTCTTCCCCCACTACCTTCCTTTCCACCACTTCTTTTTTACATACCATTTGGAGTTTTAATGCCTTATTCTTTTGTTCAACATTCTTACAGATAATAAGAAGGCTCCCATCCCTTAAAACTTTAGCCAGTTCCACATCTCCGATAACTTTCTTTAGTCCATTTGATAAACTGATCGGATTCACCCCAATCATATCTTGTCCAGTTCTAAATTTTAATATAACTTTAAATTCTTCAATTTTTTTCTTCCTTACCTCAACACTTTCTTCCTCATCTTCCAAAGATCTTTTGCCTACATTTAGTCCTTTTTTACTCTTGTCTTTCCCTCCCCCCCTTTTCTATTTTCTACTAAAGCCCAACCTGTGTCCATATTTTCATCTTCTGAACATCCCCCACTACAACTAGCCATCTTAATCTACTCACAGTCCAGATTATGCAAAAATCGCCTTAGAAATCAACTTATTACTCGCCAGTGGCAACAATAGCTGCAAGTGAACTTAGTTCTTGCAGGTTGACCAGTCATCATTGTGTGTTCCCTTTTCACAATGTGACTTTAAATGTGACTTTAAAGTTACATTGTGTTTTGAACGGAAAATTTGGCTGGACCTTAGAGACAGTAGATTCCAGGATGCATGCCTCTTGGAGGAGCATGGTATCCTGTCTGAGGAAATGTGGACTGCTTCCTTTTCTCCCTCCCCCCTCTCCCAGTTCCCCGTGCCAAATATGGGACCCTCAGGTGGCCCTCAAAGATTTGCTGAAGGTGTTTGTTCCCCAAACATTTTAGAAAGAAGCTTTTGTAACACACAAGAAAGGTTACTTTAAATGCCCTTAGTAGTAGATGGCAAGTTAAGTTAATTTACTAATACCAACTCTACAGAAGTATAAAGGAAGTTGGGGATGATCAGGAGATTCTAAATTCGGGGGAGTCTAGGTGTGAGCAACAGAGGAGAGCACACAATGTATATAAAAAAAATGTAGAATTTAATATAAACATTTGTGGATCCACATTGTACAAATAAATAAAAATTGCATGCTTTAAAAAAAAAATAAAAATAAAAGAAATAACCCAGACTTTTTGATGTCTGTCAAATGTTCTTTCAAAGTTTGTTTAGTCTTTCCAATGTGTTTGTGAAATATTTTTTCAATGTTTCATATAGTGACCAGTCGGGTCACCATCTACCGGTTCACTCAGTCCTCTGGGCTGGGGCTCGCCATCCAAGTTCTTGAAAGGGTGATCTTGATGTCTTTGGGCACAATGCTTCAAAAGTGCTCCATAAGGGAAAAAAACCTGACCTGGAAGAAGGTCAAAGTATAGCATCTTAAAATTCAGGATGCTAATATCAACAAAGCTTAAGCAACAATTAAAATTTCAATCTAAAAGTGCCAAAGTACATCTATAACACTAAATCTAACATTCAAAATGTGGATTAGAAACCCGCATTAAGTTGGAGGTCTTCATCAACTTTAAATTTGAAAATCTGACATGGTTAATATTGAATTGACTGATATGCATAGTGAAAGTTGAATTACATTTATTTATTTATTTATTTTTATTTTCACATTTAGTTTTGTGTTCACTTTCTATTCATCATAAGTAAATTCCCAATTTTGTAAGATGTGAAAGTACACATACTTTAAAGCAAAGTTCAATTTATTTTTCATCAATTTATTTTAAATAAAAATCTAATAAATATTATAAAAATAATTTTTTTGTTTTGTTTATGCGGTTGCCTCGTAAGGGGGGGGGAGGAGAGCGTCGCTCCTTCACCCTGACGATCCTTCCCTCGGGAGGTTGGGTGGTGGGGGGCGCCGATCTATGTTTTCGCATCCACCTGAATAATGTGTAGTTGCGCCACTGGCCATTCTTTTTGCACTGAATTGTGGGACGCTGGCCTTTACAATCTAGAGGTCTGAGAACACAAACCACTCAATGGTGAGAAAATGGAAAACATTCATCAGCGCCTCTCCGGCCTCCTGGCGACCGCGGGAGCTCCAGCGACGCTGACCGTCAGTCATTGCAGACGCTCTCGCGCAGTTCCGATATGCCGATATGCAGGCGATATGCACTGATGCGTTCGGCAGTGCTGACGATGCACAAAAACATCTCGTGGAGATTATTGAACGTTCTATTTAATAAATGAAGCTTATTTATAAAATGTTATAAATACATTTAAAATACACTGCAAACAAGTAATGAAATTTGTGATTTTAATAATAAAAAAAACAATTTAATGACTAAATTTCAATAATACAGAATTCCTTTAGTGATTATTTGTAGCAAAGATAAACAGTAGCTAAAAAAATATTTCTAACTGAAACATGTGAAAAGCTCAGGTCTTTCTGCTTATTCAGTGTATGACTGATCTGGTGATTCAATGATTAATTAATGAATATCAAAACACATGTAATAGATTTATTTTCATTTGTGCAGAATTTACATATCAGTGGTTAGTTACTTGAGTAATAGATTACAATATGTACAAATTAACAACACAAAGTCACAGACTGAAATAGTTAAATGTGGTCTTCCTCAAGGTTCAGTCCTAGGACCTGAATTATTTATTCCTTTTTTATTATTATATTTTTGCAGTATCCAATATTTTGAAGTTCATAATGTTTGATGACTATACACACTTCTTTTTTTCCTGGAAAAAATATGGATGAAATAATAAAAACAGTAGAAAAAGAGTTATCTGAGTTGAAAACATGGTTTGATTACAATAAATTGTCATCAAATGAAGGGAAAATTAAATTCATGGTATTCTCTGGTAATTGGATCTATAATAATGTAAAGTTATGCATGAATGGAGTTGAAATTGATATTAGCTTATGAGATAAAATATTTAGGGATTATTATGGACAATATACTTAGTTGGAAGCCTCATATTGAATATATTAGAAATAAAGTTGCAAAAACTATTGAAATATTGTTTAAAATAAAAGATTTAATGAATGTTAAAGTGTTGCATATTATGTATTCCTCTTTGGTTATGCCTTATTTGTCTTACTGCTCAGAAATCTGTGGAAATGCAAGTTAAACAACCATTAATATACCAGTTAAGTTGCAAAGAAAAAGCTGTAGATATCGTGAACCAACTGATAAACTCTGTATTCAAAGTAATACCTTAAAATTTAAAGGTATTGCATAAATAAAAATATCGGAAATAATGTGTAAAGCAGTGAACAAAAGTCTTCCTTCTGGTATTATCCAAGCTGAGAGAGAATAAATATCATTTGCGAGGTTTGTTGATATTTGAATGTGCAAAAGAGACGAGCCAGGTATGTGTTTCAGCTATTGGTGTGAAACTGTGGAATGAATTGAATGATGATTTTAAATTATGTCCTTTAAACGAGCCTTAAAATGTAAAATCTTTGGTTATGCAAATGTGTGTATTGTGAAGATATAGGATGCTATGAACAGGGTAGACAAGAATGAGCTTCAGTTTCAGTAAATTATGGATTATTATTTTTGTTTCTGTGTTTAATGTTGACAATTTACCAAAATAAAGTGAATTGATGGATTGATTAATGAAAATCTAATTAAATGTGGACACCGCTCATTTCATTCCCACGTTCTGACGCTCCAGCCGCTGCTCCGGGCAGTCAGATCCGAGAGGCGGCGCCGACACTCGGCGGCGTCTTCAGGGCGGCCATCTTGTTCCAGATCTTCTCAACTGTGATGACGAGCTTGTTGATGTTTGGAGGATTTTTAATGAGCAGATAGAAGCCGCCAGAAGAAGCTCCCACAGCTCCGCGCAGCAGGCCTTGGTTTATCAAATGGAGGGAAACAAAGATGTTCATAAAATAAATAAAATAATAATAATAATAAAACACCTGATTAGATTCGAACATTACAACATTTAATTTCCCTTTGGGATTAATACGTTTTGAAGTGAAGTTCAACATGCACTGTAAAACCACTGTAGTTGTACGTATTTGCAAAAATAATTTTACTCTTGCCTTTTATACATTGATATTTAAAATGTCGAGCAAAGTGGAACTGAGGTCAAATTCCTTTTTTGTGTGCAAAAACTTGAATAAAGCCGATGCCGATTCCATTTTTGTATCCAAAATACTTCTCGGATTTGAATCTTTGAAACTGTACTTGTCATTGGTTACCCAGGAAAACAAAAGCACCGGTCAGACTAATCAAATCAAAACAAACAACAACCTTGCAAGGCAAGTGTCAAATGGAGTGGTTGGTGGTGGTGAGGATTGACGCCGAGACCCAGGTATGGTGAAGATGATTTTAATAATGAATATACTCTGGACAGTCCAAACACAGGCAGCACGGCAGGAGAACTAGCACACGGCTAACACCGGTAGCAACTGATGCGGGACTGGACACGGGAGCTGACGCCGACTTAGGACTTAACAGTTCTACTAAGACGACTACTATAGTTTAACCGACTCAGGACTTCACAGTTCTACTGAATGGCTAACTGACACAGGCTGGTACGAAGACAAACGACGAGGACCCAACAACAGACAAAGACAACAGGTGGGGTTAAATACACAGGGAAGGTAATCAGGGAACTGGATACAGCTGGAAGCAATCAACAGGGAAGACAGACTCACAGGGGAAAATGAACTAAAACACAGAAAAACCTCAAAAATAACTACACAGAAAACACAGATCATAACAGTAAGGACGTTTTTGACATCTGTCAGTGTTGAACGGTGAATTTGTTTTCTGTAGAGTAGGAAATATCTGGGGGCAGCTTTGTGTTTTATGTTATCATGCTTTAAAGATATGAATAATCATGTAACTGCACAATTAAAGTTGATTAATCACAGTGAAGAAAGTACAGGACGTGTATTCGATTTCACTTTAGCGTCTGTTTTTTTTTTTCATTTTTCAATGTTTATTAAATCCTTTGACAATGAAACATACAGTGAAACCAATATTGACAATATCAGCACTGTAAAGAATACAACATTAAGTAATTATACAGAGAAGGACTTAACTTTTAACATTTTCTCCCCTGAACCCCTCCCAATCCTCCCGAACCCCCCACCCCTCTCAACCAGTCAGAGCTAAAGCAAAGAAAAAAATAAAATAAAATAATAATAATAATAATAATAATAATAATAATAATAATAATACACACACATGGTATCTATTTATTTTGGACCCATGGTATTCGAATCTTTCCTCTCTAGTTTTAAGAACGATTCCCACATACTCTGATATGCCTCAAACTGGCCATTTATTTTGTGAATGAGTCTTTCGTAAGAGGCGGTCTCTGAAAGTGCTGTATACCATTCTGTATAGGTAGGGATATTTTGGCCTTTCCAGTGTCTTAATATAACTCGTCTTGCTGTGGTGAGTGCTATTTTTAACCATTGTGTTTTTTCAGTTTCTATTTGAACCTTGTAGTCTAAGAAATTAAGGAGTCCCAATGCAGGTGTCAGGAGTAAGTTTGAATTAAGGATGCTGTTGATTTTTCCCATAACCTTCTGCCAATAAGAAGTTAGAATCGGACACGTGAGGAACATATGAGGCAAGTTTCCTGGACTTTGTTTACATCACCAGCAAATATCAGAGTTACTTATCTTAGCTCTAAATAGTTTGACTGGTGTCCAATACAAACGATTCAGAATTTTGAACTGTATCAATTTGGAGCGCGCATCTCTCATGGGTTTCAACATTTGTTTGACTATTATTCTCCACTGCTCCTCTGGGAACTTTTTGTTTAGTTCTGATTCCCATACCTTTTTAAGTCCTGTATTAATGTTGCAATATTTCTCAATCAGGAAGTTATAAATGTGACTTACTCGTCTTGGGAAGTTTTTCAGTTTATTTAACATATTGTATATTGATGATTCCATGGGTATATTTCCCTCCAGTTTCTTTAATTTTGTGAGGCAGTCCCTTATTTATAGGAACTTCCAAAAATCTTTACGGTGTAGATTGTGTAATTCTTGAAGTTGTTGCAATGACAGTAAGTCACCATTTTGGAAGAAGCAGTTTATACTATCAATCCCTTTTGTATGCCAGCTCCTCCAAAAGATCGTTTTCCCCTCTATTTTTATTTTTGGGTTATTCCACACTGAAGCATTTCCTTGAATGAAGGGACAAGCATTTACTTTTTTACGTAAGTGCTGCCAAAAGTTTTTAGTGTGGATCATAATTGGATTGGATTTAACTCCATCATTTGGATGCTGTGAAAGATAATCAAAAGCTTTGAATGGAGCAGTTACTTCACCTTCTAAGTTTACCTAGATAGGACTATCATGGTTCTTTAACATAAGTGATGTTATTTGTGCACTTATAAAAGCTTTCTGATAAAGTTGCATATTAGGTAGTCGTAATCCTCCGTATTCTATTTTAGTTTGGAGTTTTATGGCAGACATTTTAGGCTTTATCCCCTCCCAAATAAAGTTGTTTATCATTTTGTCCAGGGTCTTAAATAAAGAGTGTGGTATTTTAAGTGGCAGTAAAGTAAAAAGGTAATTTAATTTTGGTGTAATGATCATTTTAATGGCCTGGACTCTACCCCACAGCGATATTTGTAGTTTGTCCCACCCTTTTAAAAGCAAGTTTATCTAATTTATGACTGGTTCAAAGTTATTTAGAATAATATTTTCTAGGCCCGGGTTCAGCAGTACGCCTAGGTATTTAAGTTTTTTTGGTACCCACTGAAAATTCCACTTTTGTATGTGGCTTTTATAACAAAACTTAGATAGAGGCATTACTTCACATTTAGACCAGTTGATCTTGTATCCGGATAATTCAGAGTAATTATTTATCAAATCAAGTAAAGGAGGTAGAGATTCCTCAGAGTTCGACAGTAGAAGCAGTATATCGTCTGCAAAAATCAACATTTTGTTGTCTATTGCCGCCCATTGTTATAACTTTTTTGTTTAATTTTGTTTGATGGCTTGGGTTAACGGTTGGAGTGCTATAATAAAGAGCAGGGGTGACAATGGGTTTACCTGTTTGGTCCCGCGTTCGATTAAGAATTGAGTTGATCTCGATCCGTTGGTTGTTACCATCGCTTTTGAATCTGAGTATATCATTTTTATTATTTCTAGAAAAGATTGTTTAAACCCAAGTTTTGTAAGTGTGTAGTAGAGATAATTCCAGCTGACCTTGTCGAACGCCTTTTCCGCGTCCAATGACAGGGCCGCTACCGGAACATTTAACTGTTGGGCCTTCCAAATAAGATGTAGTAATCGCCTTAAGCTATCAGTGGAGGTTCTGCCCTTGACAAAGCCTGTTTGGTCAGGGTGTATAATTGATTTTATATCAGTTTAGCCGTGTTGGCAGTGAGCACTGCATTCTCATCTTTGAGTTGCGATACTATGTTTTCGGCTTCCTCAATTCTGCTGTAGAGGCCGACAACATCGCATTTCAGGGAGTCCAGACACTCTTTAATTGCAGTCATATCTGCCCCAATTTGTTGTATTTTGTCCTGAAGATCTTGGTTCATGATGCGAATCTCGTTTATAATCAATGAGTATGTCCCTATACCAGCTGGAGTCTCCATGCTTGTATTAGTGTTAGCTTCGTTAGCTCGTCAGTTCGACATCATCATTTGGTTGATTTTGGGTCCTGGAGTGTTCTTTAGTCTTGAATTTTTTCCTCTATTCTTCTGTGCTGCTTAGTTTCCACCGTCTTCACATGTATTAAACCCTCTGACGGAAAGTAGAAATTTAAAATTGGTTGATATCAGCTCTAGCTCTTCAGCATGCGTCTTCTCCTCGCCGCATCGCCACCAGAAGAAGCGTCTATGTTTTTGAATTTTGTTTTTTCCTTTTTCAGTCAATCTGGTTGTGAAACAAAGTATGTTGACTTTTCAAAAGAAAACTTATTTATTTATACATTTTCTGGCAACATGTTGTAATCCTCTCTGATTTTGTTGCTTTGTTGTGCTTCAACCAGAGCCAGATCACAAATGGAGGACATTGAGGCGGAAGACAAGAGCCATATGAGCGGCTCGGTGTCGTCTTTACCAGAGGTGAGTCCTTTTGATTCTTTTTTACTTGAGTTCACACTGATGGTCTAAACTGGTGGTTTAAGTTGGTTTAGAGAAAATACTCACTTCTACAGACATCAGCACAGTGGTAGTGGCGAGCCAATGCCGATTTCTCTGTAGTTTCAAAATATGCATGTACAAATTAGGGGTTGAACGACTTCATATTTTTAAGGTAAAAGTCGAGTCGTCGTCGTACAATTATGATGTAATATGTTACTATATTTCCTTCACTGTCTGTCCTGATTTGGTCCCACAGAACTATAGCAGCATCAACAGGAACGAAACTCATGATGACTGCATGAGCAAAGACCATCAATGCATCCACACTAGAGAGAGGCCATACAGCTGTGACCACTGTGAGAAAAGATTCATCAGAAAAGGCGATCTGATGTCCCATCAACGCATCCACACTGGAGAGAGGCCATACAGTTGTGACCTCTGTGAGAAGAGATTCATCAGGAAAAGCGGACTGATGTCCCATCAACACATCCACACTGGAGTGAGGCCATACAGCTGTGACCACTGTCAGAAGAGATTCATCAGAAAAGGAGATCTGATGTCCCATCAACGCATCCACACTGGAGAGAGGCCATACAGTTGTGACCTCTGTGAGAAGAGATTCATCAGAAAAAGCGAACTGATGTCCCATCAAAGCATTCACACTGGAGAGAGGCCATACAGCTGTGACCACTGCGAGAAAAGGTTCATCAGAAAAGGCGATCTGATGTTCCATCAACGCATCCACACTGGAGAGAGGCCATACAGTTGTGACCACTGTGAGAAGAGATTCATCAGAAAAAGCGAACTGATGTCCCATCAACGCATCCACACTGGAGAGAGGCCATACCGCTGTGACCTCTGTGAGAAGAGATTCATCAGAAAAAGCGAACTGATGTCCCATCAACGCATCCACACTCGAGAGAGGCCATACAGTTGTGACCTCTGTGAGAAGAAATTCTTCAGAAAAAGCGAACTGATGTCCCATCAATGCATCCACACTGCAGAGGGGCCATACAGCTGTGACCACTGTGAGAAGAGATTCATCAGAAAAAGCGAACTGATGTCCCATCAACGCATCCACACTGGAGAGAGGCCATACAGCTGTGACCTCTGTGAGAAGAGATTCATCAGAAAAAGCGAACTGATGTCCCATCAATGCATCCACAATGCAGAGGGGCCATACAGCTGTGACCACTGTGATAAGAGATTCATCAGAAAAAACGAACTGATGTCCCATCAGCACATCCACACCAGAGAGAGGCCATACAGCTGTGACCACTGTGAGAAGAAATTTACTCATAAACGCAATCTGACAATTCATCAATGCATCCACACTGGAGAGAGGCCATACAGCTGTGACCACTGTGAGAAGAGATTCATCAGAAAAAGCCATCTGATGTCCCATCAAAGCATCCACACTGGAGAGAGGCCATACAGCTGTGACCACTGTGAGAAGAGATTCATCAGAAAAAGCCATCTGATGTCCCATCAAAGCATCCACACTGGAGAGAGGCCATACAGCTGTGACCACTGTGAGAAGAGATTCAACAGAAAAGACCATCTGATGTCCCATCAAAGCATCCACACTGGTGAGAGGCCATACAGCTGTGACACCTGTGAGAAAAGATTCATCAGAAAAAGCGAACTGATGTCCCATCAACGCATCCACACTGGAGAGAGGCCATACAGCTGTGATCACTGTGAGAAGAGATTCATCAGAAAAAGCGGACTGATGTCCCATCAATGCATCCACACTGGAGAGAGGCCACACAGTTGTGACCTCTGTGAGAAGAGATTCATCAGAAAAAGCGAACTGATGTCCCATCAATGCATCCACACTGGAGAGAGGCCATACAGCTGTGACTACTGTGAGAAGAGATTCATCAGAAAAAGCGAACTGATGTCCCATCAACGCATCCACACTGGAGAGAGGCCATACAGCTGTGACCACTGTGAGAAGAAATTTAGTCATAAACACAATCTGACAATTCATCAATGCATCCACACTGGAGAGAGGCCATACAGCTGTGACCACTGTGAGAAGAGATTCATCAGAAAAAGCCATCTGATGTCCCATCAAAGCATCCACACTGGAGAGAGGCCATACAGCTGTGACCACTGTGAGAAGAGATTCATCAGAAAAAGCCATCTGACGTCCCATCAACACATCCACACTGGAGAGAGGCCATACAGCTGTCACGACTGTGAGAAGAAATGTAGTCAGAAATACAATCTGACAGTCCATCCATCCATCCATCCATCCATCCATCCATCCATCCATCCATCCATCCATCCATCCATCCATCCATCCATCCATCCATCCATCCATCCATCCATCCATCCCATTTATATAGATGATTTTTTTTATTTGCTTTAAAATGTTTCTGTTTCTGTTTTGCAGTCTGACGTGTTTAGCCAATACGGCGGTTGCCTGAAGCTGATCTGTGGAGGAGACGACTGACATCGTCCATCTGAAGACAAAAAAAAAAAAAAAAAATCAGTTTTCTCATCCTGTCGGCTTTCTGTCCTTCTCTTCTCACAGATGTGTTTAATTCATCCATGAATTATAAACTAATTTAGTTTCCAGCTCAAACATCAAATCAAACAAAAAAAATGTAAAACTTTTTTACATTTTAAAATATAAACTATTCTAAATTGATGTAACTTTTAAAACCCACAATTTTTTTAATCGATGCTTCTTATATGCAACAGATCAAAGTGTTGAGAACTTCTATATGAAACAAAACATATCTAAATGGTGAAAAGAATGTCTTTCTTTGACTATGAGAGATTAAGGTTGGTCTAAATCGTTTGTACAATTTTTTTGTTTGTGTCTTTTCAGGTCGTAGTAAATAATAACCTTCACTGCTCGCCACAGAAATGTTTGTTTCATGTTTTGTTTATTAGCAGGATTTCACCAAAAATGTGAAAAAATGGATGCTGGTTTTGATTGTTGTGGCAATTCCTCAAATTCGTCACCAGGAGGCGCAGTTTAGACACCAACAGGAACATGAGCAGCTGAGGGAGTTATTTTTATTATAAATCTCAATAATTACACACAAAATCACCTTTGTGTGTAATTATATAAAATAAACAGGCGAAATAAAGTTTACAAGGATGTTTGTCACATAGTCGGTGCCCGATAGAAACAAAATAGAAATTATTAGTAACTAAGCATAAGTAATAATCTAAATCCTACACATCTTGGCACACTTTTTATTTTTAATTAGGAAAAAAATATTACCAAAAAATTTATATCTTGTTATAATTCTATTTAGCTACAATACATTTTGTTTTCATTTTGTCTTTAAAACTACATTTCTTTGCGTTCCTTTTAATTCCAGAGGAAATGCAACTTATTGAATTACTCAGAAGCAGATTTTGTTGTACCAAAATCAAAGAAAGATTGACACAAACTCTGTTCTCCTGATTTCTTCTCCATTCTTTTCAATCAAGTCTTAAAGGTATTTGAAAATAGGGTGCCTTTTTAAAAAAATAAGGGAATGAAAAACTGCAGTGGCGTATTTGGGCAACTGGATAGAGATTAAAAGAAGGAAATTTCTGCGAAAAAACTCAGAAACGTAACTTTATAAGTCTAAAATTTGCTAGAAAAATCTCAGAACGTTTGAGATTAATCTCATAAATTTTCTAGAAAAAAACAAATTTCTCAAATTGAAAAATTGAAATCATTTTGGAAAAAGTTTTGAAATTTTTAATCTCATTTAAGTTTTCCAAATTTCCAAGTTTTTCAAAGAAATACAATCAGAGTCCATAGAGGAATTTGTTGATCTTTATATTTACCATTAAAAAAAAAATCAAATTGGTTACTTGTTCAAGCTTTTAATTATGCTCTAACATGTTTTTTTATGTTTCCTATTTTTTAGTTTTGATTTGGTCCTTGTTTGGAAGCCAAAAATAATTTCGACCGAGAGGAAGGTCCTGGGTAGCAGAACACCTGTTTGGACCCGCAATAAATTATGGGACCTGTGGAAAAGAAGGCCGCATTTGGAGGAGTTTTTGAATTCGGACAGGCCTTGTCGCTACGCTATGACATAAGGATTTTTAGGATTTATATTTTTTTTAAAGTAAATCTTACTCATTAGTTTTGTCAGTGTAAGTACTGGATTATGTTTGGCAAAACGTCACTAAAATTAGACTACATTAGCCCTGGCGGATTATGAAATCATAATCCGCCATATTGACTATCCGCAAATGAGACAACCATTCCAGTTTTGATGAGGCAGAATGAAAACGTCTGGAGGAAGCTGAATGTTTAGCCCCTCAGTGACAGGTTCAGCAGTGTGCTGCGTGGTTGCAGATGCCCCTCCTTCCCTGCGGGCCTCTCGCTGAGGCGCCTCTGTGCATCCTCAGCAGCAGTAGCAGAGGCTCAGTGAGAAACACGCACAGGCGCCCTGCACTGTGCGCTGACCACTGGCAGTGTCCATGACTCTCAAACGTTATCTGAAGTGGAACAGAAAACCTCGTTGCTCCGTCATGGATTCCTAATGAGGCACTTTGATACTTTACTTATTTTTTTATTATTGCTGCTCTGAAGTTTTTGTTGATGCTTGCTTTTTGCCGGATGATGAAGCAGGCGGTCTTGTTTCTTCTACTGCTGGGCATTTTTCTGGAAACATCTGGTGTAGCTGGTAAGATGATGGAATAAAAACCTTTCATTATCTACAATGCAGAATGAAAAGTGTCACATAGTTTCAAGTAGTTTAAAAAAAAAAAACTTTATTGACTACATAGCACCGGTTACTCAGCATATTTAGTCGTTTAGTCTCTTGTTTAAGTCTAGACTGACTTTTATGTCGATGTATTGTGATTTGATGTCAGATCATCACAACTATTTTCTCTTGTTTTTGGAGTCTTTTCTAACTTTCAGACCCTTTTGCCAAAAAAACATTATTTGTGACCAGTCATCTACTTTTTAAATATTGTTTTTGATGTGGTTACTTTGCTATAAATGTGATCGCTGTGGCTAAAACTACACAGGTCTGTTCTAAAAACCCTCTATGTCGTATATATTGTTTTATTTTTAACTTATTTTATCAGAAATACTCCCATTGAGTTTCAAAAATCTCTTTGGCAACAGAGTCCGCGCCAAGAAATCTGCAAATAAGAGTAAATATTTAATTTAGAAAATTGATGTTGCAATGGCACAATGGGTTAAATCTATGCGTGGTTCTGGAAGAACATATTTTCTTTTTATAGAGCATAATTTCATAGTGATCTCCTGGTTCTTATAATCACAAAAAAGTGTGTGCTGTGTTTCTGATTGGCCACCAAGAAAGTTTTTTTTTTTCCATACAGTAAATATGTGACCTTTAGGGCCGCACAGGGAGGTGGTGGTCAGCCTATATCCTCTGTAACAGGAACCCCCACCTAGGGTCACACTGTGCCGGACTATTGAGCCTGACCCAGCCCATCTTCCCCCGCTTCCTGTTTTGACACAGTTTCGCCATTTTCTGCGGCGCTGGAAAAAAATGGCCTAGAAAAGCAGTTTGAAAACATACGCTACAATGGAAAAATTTTCTTTCTTTTTTTTCTCAACTGTGCTTTCAGTTTCTACCTTACAACCTCCTCTTCAAAACCGACACACGCTGAAGGTCCTTAAGCATCTACTTTTTTATGGCTACTTTGACTTGGTTTTGTTCTCATCTTTATTTATCCCAGGAAACTTGCTGAAAACAAGACTTCTTCATCCCAGATGTTTTGTCTCACATTCAGTCATTAATAATCCCATTTGATGAATACTGACCACATTCAGATATTGGTAGATGTCTTTTCTCTTTTTCAACCATATTGGAGCATTAAATGACATTCAGTGGGTTCTCCAGGTCATTTCTACGAGGGCTGATTGCATTTTGAAACAGTCTTTGCCCTCATTAACATCCCTGTTTCTCTCCCCAGCCCTCCAGCTCCGGTTCATACCCGACCCACCAACGCTCAACATCTACGGCACCCATCGGATGAACAAATCCGACAACCTTGACCTAACATGCAGGTTTGTGCAACTTCATCATCGTTCTTTCACCCGTCACCGTTCGGAGTATGCGGTAAAGTCTTGCGTGCGTGTCGTTCTGCCAGAGGTCGGCAGCGCCTGGTGTGGTCCACCCCTCCTGTGAGCGCTCGCCTCTCCACCAGCGACTGCAGCGGATCAGGACTTTTCTGCACGACCCTGACCATCACCAACGCAACCGTGAATGAAACCGGACAGTATCGTTGTTACTATAAAGACCTGAAAGCTGAAGACGGCAAGACGGCGGCAGCAGTTTATGTCTTCGTCCATGGTACGACTCCTTGTTCCAGTTGTTTTTGTGGTGTTTTTTTTTTTTTTATATATAGTAAAGTAAAAACGAAAGACCTGTCTAGTGCTCTTTTCTTAGACACATTTTCAGAAAATCTCACTGGGGCTTAGTTTAAACTTAAAGCATATTGACTATCTTCACTTTGTCTTGTTTCAGATCCCAAGGTGCCATTCGTGCCCTCTGAAAAGGAATACGAGGTGGTCTTCATTCGCGAAGGCGAGCGCGTGGTGATACCCTGCCGAGGCTCGGTGGAGAACCTCAACGTCACGCTCAACACTGTGAGGATTCCCTTCTGTTTTAATCTCTTTCACTGAAATTCATAAACATTTACAACACGCAGAAACATCTGTGTAGGGCGTGAAACGCAGTGACAAAGTTTTCAGATGACGATTTCATTTTTTTGTGGAGGAACTCATCCAAACCTGCCTTGCCCTGCGTGAAAAAGCAATTTCCCACTAAAGCTAACAATTGTTTTTCCACCGTTAGCAGTAACAATAACTATCAAGTGGCTCTAACTGGCAATCAGTCGGTTTATATCAATGAGAAGAAACTGAGCACTATCAGACCTTTTTAGGTTTTTGGCAAGTCCACTTTAGTTTAACACTTTTATTTTTTATTTTGGAAAGCTGAGTTCATTTTGACTGGCCACACCCGAGCCTGATTATTACCAGCAAGATATAATCAGCAAATCACGTAAATAGAACTTGTTTGACTTCCTGAAATGAGCCGAAAAGGTCACACAAAGCAAACCAGTCATGGCTTGAGTTAAAAAAATAAATAAAAAAATAGGAATGACTCGTTTGGAATGTCACAAAAGAAGGTTAGAGTTCCTGATTCAACAATTAAAAAGAGGCTGGATTAAAAAAAGTCACCAATGGGAGAGTTCCAACGCAAAAAACTATGTTGAACAAAAAACCCCCACATCTCACATCTATCAATAGAGACATTATTGATTCTTTTCGTAAATTAAAGGGAGGTTTCATGTATTTCACAACATGATCACTATGTTACCTTCAGTTGTGAAAACGCTGTATGACAAAAAACTCAGTAGACGCCTTAAAATGGGCTACTGTCTCTTTAAGAAGGACGTCATCGTAACAATGCTTCCCCCTGTCTTTCACTGATGCTGTTAAACAAAAAGTTGATATTTGCACAATATTTTTTAATAGAGTCAATTTGATTTTATTGTTCATTAAAAACTGCTTTCTGTACTAAAATAAGGTTCAATTAACTAAAATATTTTGGTGTAACAAAATAACAATAGAACAATAGAAACAGTTTTTCCAGAGGCATTTTTTATTATTTTTATTTAAAAAGATGAAGACATGTGACAAAGTTTCCATAGAAACATCAACACAAAATTGGCCAGAAAACAAAACTAATTTTTATTTTTAAGATTTGATTTCCAAATTACTCTGGATTCCTAAATTGTGGTCAAAATCAGTATTTGATTGGATTTAAATACATATATTTTTTAAGTATTTGAAATATATATAGAGATTTTTGTCCTGAATTTTGCTCTTGGAAGAAAACCTGTTAGAGGTTATAAAAGACTAGAGACTTTGATTTAGAAAAGAACTTTATTGTGTTAAAGTTCAATACTTTTCCCATTGAGACTAGGCCTATACTTACCAATGATGTACTGTTTGTAGGTCTATCACATAAAATCCCAGTGAAATACAGTGTAATTCCCGATTCAAAAGAGTTTCAGTCACCCGGATACTTTTGCAACGTTTCTTTCTGTGTTTGTACCGCTCTAATTCAGGCTTTCCTTTTCTTTATTTGCCTATTTAATTCAGAGTTTGTGAACTTTCTTTGTTTGTCAGAAGTATCCAGTCAAGGAGATCCATCCAGATGGGAAGGAATCCGTGTGGGATCCCAAGAGGGGTTTCATCTTACCGACCCATCTGATAAGCTACGCGGGAGTCGTGTCCTGCCAGACTCGGATTGGAAATGAGATATTCAAGTCCCCTCTCTACATCGTGGCTGTTGTTGGTAAGATAGAAAAAACAACAATAAAATAAATAGTTCAGAGAAATAGATCCAAATATTAGTTCTGGAAATGATGATATAAGATCTGGTCAGAGACAGAATTAAGGTGATTACATGTGAGTGGGGGACGTTGTATGTTGACTGGACTTCTGAGCATGTGTAGCCTCGGCAGAACAATAGCATGTCCGCGACTGTCGTGCCTTCCCTCCCTTTTCCGCAGGATACAAGATTTATCACCTCACCCTGACCCCCACTCACCAGAGGCTGTCTGTGGGGGAGAGGCTGGCGCTAACGTGCACGGCCCGCACGGAGCTCAACGTGGGCATCGAGTTCAACTGGACGCACTCCGGAGGAGCCCTGGTCAGTCCGCAAGTCTCTGACTCTACGGTACCGTCGTCCCGGTGGGAATCGGTTTGACTCACCGAGAGCGACTCGCAGAGACAGAGGCAGAGGCAGAAATCGGGAAATCTGTTTCTCTCTTCCTCCTTATCTTGCAAATATTTGGGGCGTCCTGCTTTCAGGAATCCAGTCAGTCTGTCTGTCCGCCAGCAGGTCAAAGGTGACCGCATGTTTTGTTCAGAGATGGTTGTGAGGAAAAGGGACAATGCTGCATCGGTTTTCAAAATTTATTACAAGTAAAAATATGAAAAGTCCCGGAATTGGCTGCAGATCTTTTGGGTCACGACTCTATCAGCTCTGGACGTTTAGAGACAGAAAATTTCTCCATTCTACACAAAATGACTCAGGCAGGGTTAGTTTTTAGGACACCATGAAAAATTATTTTTTATTAATCACATTAACAAATATACCGTGAAGCATGTTAATAGATATAAGCAATATAAAGTATCAAGTTTGCCCTTTCTATTGTACTTCTGTCGCAAATTTATCAGACGCCTGTGTTGGAAAAGAGATCGTGCTCACATGTCACTCGCACTCTTATTCAATTATTTTACTGTTGTAGGCAAAAAACAAACATAGCAAAGCAACATTTTCCATGAGGTTAATCACTACTTAAACAAAAACATACCGCTTTGAACAAATTAAAACCATGAAAAATGACATGTATGAGAAATGATCCCACCACAAAGGATTTGTTCTTAGGGCATCCAGATAGCCTGCAACAACCCTACATGAACTTTTTAACTCATTTATCGTGTTGTTCGCATGCCGTCAAGGTAAAACCACGTCTTGATATGTCTGCACTTGTTTGGACCTGGTGATCACTTAGGGGAATTTGTTTTCCTTTAATAGTATGAGAGTAAAAGGAGCTAAAGATAGAAAAAAAGAAAACAACAAAACTTTTCAGACTTGTTTCGTAAAAACAAAACTTTAAAAGTTATCACTTTCCACTAGTATGCATTATTTGAAATCTGAATAAAACATTCTGATTTTGTTAAGTGAGAAAATGAGGCACTGTGCGTAAGCAGAGCGTTTTTACGTTACAAAACAGATTCTAACAAATTTAGACTACTATGTGGCTGTAAGTCGCCCGTTTTAAAACACTAAATATCTGTTTGCTGCGTGTTCCTACGTCAGAGCTCAGACGGAGGTTTCCACACTGTACCCCACAAGAAGAAGCTGTGGGACTCTCTGGATCTGTCCAACACGCTGATAGTGGAGAATGTCACGGTGGATCACTCTGGAGATTATACCTGCACAGTTTCCAGTGGGCAGATGGAGAAAAGCGATTCAGCATATGTTACAGTTTTTGGTGGGTAGCCTACTTTAAAAGCATATATTGTTGCATAATGTTATTTTGATTAAAACGAGTTAAGAAGTGGTTCATAGGGTAAAAAAAAAATTCTTACTTTGTAACAACAAGGAAACTTACTCATTTAAGAAAATGGCAGGATGTTGAGAGTCTGGTGAAAATCTTCGTCAAATTCCAAAAGTTTGAACTCTAAACCCATTTGGAGTTGGTGGAAATGTTTTTTCTGCACCGTGTTGACTGAACAATGTTTTCGGTCCGTGTATTTTCAGTTAGTTCGTCTTTTCGTTTGAAATGAAAAATAAAAAAAAGCGAAAACAGATTCTTTTTTTTCGCTTATCAAGCCAAAATTGGGAATCGGATTTGTGGCTCGTTATCCGATTTCCCATTTAGTGCACAAAACGAAAATGGAAAAAACGGATAACGAGCGCTCAATTTCGATTTTCACGATAACGCTTTTGACAAGCCGTCTGACCCGGAAGTTCTGCCAACAGCAAGTCAGTAACGCTCCTGTGAGAAACAAACAATACCGGGCATCTGGTCACCGAGAAAAATGGTTAGCCTGAGTTTTTATTTTGAAAAGCCAGAGCTTTTCAAAATAAAAACTTTCCACACCCTCCTGCACCGTAACTCTTATAGTCATGAAACGTAGACGCCTCTTAAAGCGGGTCGGCCCGTTCATAGACATAATATAAGAGTATATTTAATAGTAATATATTCTTATATTATGTCTATGCGTCCCAGCGTCCGCCATATTGAATGTGGCCTATGTGCCAGTAAGCTAATACAAGTAAAGGGACCAAACTTCAGAAAGTAAAAATTGGGTGGACTATCCCTTTGTGCACTTAATGGGAAATCGGATAACGAACCCGAACCGATTATCTGATTTCCGATTTTGGTTTAATAAACAAAAAGCGGAAAAACAAGTCTATTTTCATAATTTCCTTTTTAATTTCAAACGATAAAACGAACTGCCTGAAAATACACGAACCGTTTTCCTGCCCCTAAGTTGTTTTCTTTCATTCTGCACCTCAAATTTACTCAGAGGCTTCTTTAAAAATTACTCTCACTCTTTGTATGAATGTTTTCTGTGTTGAACAAACCTAATCATGTAAAAAAGAAAAATGAAAAAAAGAAAGAAAACACAAACAGGGATATTCTATATCCTCTAAATACTGTATTTCTTAATTCTGTTTTGAAGAAAGCTAACTGGAGGATCCAAACCCATCCTAAAAAAAACAACTCTACAATTGCCTTTTAAAAATATTCAGTTTTAATGCGGTATAAAAGTTCATGTACAGCTTGGAAAAGTATTAAAACTTGTTAATTTTTGGACTATATTTTATGGCATCACAACCTCAAACATGAATGGTCTTTATAGGGATTTCATGTAATAGTCCATCGCAAAGTGATGTATAGTTGTGAGGTGGAAGAAATGGGATAGTTTGTGCTTACAGGTTTCTGCAAGTGGTAATCTGAAAAGTGTGGCCTGCATTTCTCCTCAGTGTTTTCAGCTGGCAGCTATTTAGCAAATAGAGTCCACCTGTCTGTAATGTAATCTCAATGTTAATACTTTTGCTCTAAAAAAGGCCTCACAGGTAGAGTTATGACCCAGCTCAGACAGGGGAAGGAGAAGCAACATTAAAGAAACCTAGATGTTAAAGGTTGAACAGTTTAAGATTTATTGTTTGGGTTTACCAAAATAAAAAAGGTGAAAATCAACAATAATCAAAAGGTAGGGATTGCAATTGAGTTGATAGTTGATACTCCCCATAAATGCTTCTGTGAGATTGGTTAAAATAGCAGCTAAAATAGAACGGTAACATTCTGCTCATTTGTTTATTTCTGAAGAAATGCCCTTTATCGACATGACAGAACAGTGGCCAGAGGTGTGGGAAGTGAACGTGGGCGATCAAACACCCACAGAGATCCCTGTCAGGTACTCGGCCTACCCCGATCCCAACTTGAAATGGTACGTTCGCAGGTTTGCCTCAGTGGGGTTTGGATGCACCTCTTAAATTAAATGTCTCTCCCACAATTTTTTTTTAATACGTCCTTTGATTTATTTACAGGTTGAAAGACGGCCAAGCTCTTGTCAAGGATAACTACAGAATAAAACACAAAGGGGATCTCCTCATCATCCGTGGAGCCACTGAGGACGACGCAGGGACCTACACTGTGGTTCTCACCAACAAGATCACGAAACATGAAGAGAAACGCTCCTTCAAGCTGCAGGTCAATGGTAGGTTGTTTGTTTTTTTTGCCTCTTTGTGATTTCAGCTTGTCGCCTTGCATATATTTTTTTCTGTTTTTGATTTCTTGTGACCCTGAACTGAAAATGTTTAAATTGCTAATGCTAAAAGATTGACATAAAGTGAAATCTGTAAGGGGGCAAATACTTTTTAACAACACTCCGTTTTGTCAAGACGCCTTGGAAACTTGTCTGTGCCGTCTTCTACAGTGCCTCCTAAGATAATCGAGAAAGGGAGCGGCTACAGCGACGAGTACGAGTACGGCAAAAGCACCACCCTGTGGTGCACCGCCCGCGGCATTCCCACACCTGAGTACATCCAGTGGCAGTGGATGTCCAAGGAAGACTGTCCCTGGGCCTTCTTGTAAGTTGCCCTTTTCTATCACTAAGTGTTTTTGTGCGGAGGGGAGGAGGGAGTCGTTTTTCTGAACTCGAGCTGTGGTGACTTTCCCCTCAGCCGGTCCTTGTCAACAACTTGTTGATTTACAGGAGGAATCGCTGCTTTCGTGATGTTGATGAAAACACGAGACGGCACAATGAGAGTGCACTCTGACCTTGATGCAGATCAGCGGATGTGATTCGCTCCCGCCACAATGTCCATTTTTAGAACAACTTCAATTATTGAGACTCAGAATGTTCTCAAATGTGCTCAAACAAGAACCCGTACAACAATTATTGTAATTTTGGCCGGTTTAGGTCGCAGCTTTTGTCCACGTGCATCCTGGATGTCTTTTTTTTTTTTTTCCTTTTTCTTTTTTTTTTATGCGGGTTACACAACATCCTCAGTGAATTCAGCAGTGATTTGACAAGTGTTGACAGAAAGAAGACAGTCTGTGTGCCTCTGAGATGAGGTTTTGACCAGAGAAGGCCGGCAACTCGTTTCTTATCTCCTGCCTACACGACCGAGTGTTTCCTCAGTCCAGATCCACATTTCCTGTTGTTCCTGTCGGAGTCACTTTAAAAAGAAAGCGCGTTTCCCTGCTGGAGCTGTCTCTCCTCTTGGGTGCATTCTTTTCCCTGTTATCTTTCAATTTTACAGGCTTGTTTGAAACAATACTCATAAGTTTTCTGCCATTTTTCACCAAAGCACAACTTGCTCAAGTAGAACCGTTTTGATGTTTTGAGATTAAAAATAAATAAATCCTTTTCTGTCCTGGTGTTCAGAAACAACATTCTGCAGCGACATTTTGATGACCTCAAATGCTGGTCATTTGGCCTTATCAAAGTTACTGATATTATGGATGCTGCATTTTTGTCATATTTTTGTCAGTAAGCTCCAACATTTGGCTGTCATTTCTGCTTGTTTATTGGACAGATTTGTCTCCTATTTTAAGGAGAGGAGCTGCTGTGTAAAGTCTGATGAAACTATAACTTGTGGGGTTCCCCATGGTTTGTTACTTTTTACACTTGAGATTTTAATTTTATGTATCACCCCCATTAAGATTTATTTGTGTTACAATGATGCATTTGACCATTTTTATCTATTTCTCACATTCAGTCAATGGGCTTTTTTATCCTCATTGCCTCGACAAAACTATTGACTGGATTAGACAAACTTCACTTCAGTGTTTACAAGTCATAGAGAAAGCCGCAGCCAAGTTATTAACACAAAAATAACACCCGTTTCATGTTCATTACATTGGCTCACCGTAGTATTCAGAACAGATTTTAAAATGATAACTCTCATATATAAAGCATAGAAGGAAATGACGGCATATTATTTATTTATCTATTTGTATTATTCTATGTCCTGTGACTTGGATTTTTGTTACCTTTTAATCCTGTACGCTGGTTTGTGACTACATCTGTGAAAACCGCCTTATAAATAAATCATTCATTCATTCACATTCACATGCGTTTCATTCTGTGAATTAGGCCAGGACTGAACAACACAGAGGAGCTGCTGAGGAACTGCACAGCCTGGAAAAATGTCTCCATCGGTGGAGTCCGCGACCCAATAGAAGTCAGCGACAGAGTCGATCAAACTCAAAATGTGAGCAATTCATCGGTTACATTCTTTTTCATCTTATATCTCCCATGAATCCTTAACTTTTGTCATGTTGAAAATGTGATGTAAAAACTGCAAACTAAAATGAACTTCTTTTGTTTGTAGAAATTTGTCAGTGCGCTGAAGATTCAGAAAGCAGAGACTCATGCCCTCTACAGATGCAAGACTGCCAACAAAGTAGGAAGGGATTCCCGGAACATCTTTTTCCGTGTCACACGTAAGACTTGTGTCTTCTCTTGTGTTTGTTTCATGCAGCCTTTGCTAACTCTGAGCTCAGTTTTGCATAGTGCATTACCATTTTGTCACATTTAAATCACAAACCTCAATGTAACTTTATGTGATGGTCCAACACAAAATAGTAGTCATCCATGGCTGATAACCGATATTAAATATATTCTATATATTTCACTATCCCTTTTGAAAAAATGACTGCACTTCGCTGCTTCTCTGCTTCAGTTAAAGTTCCCACAACCCTTTGCTGCATCACTCACTGTCACCTGACCAAACTCCTCTTCTCCCTTACAGATACTAACAGTAACAAGACGAAAATAAATATTGTTTATGTTGATATCGCCCCGTTTTTATTTATTGGGCCGGTACCGATGTATATAAAAAAAAAAGTCATATCGGTTAATACTAATGTTGGTGCCAATATATTGTGTGTCGAGAAAAGTCGAGCTCTTCCCACTTCCCCATGCTGGAGATTTTAGTTTAATAGTAATAATAAATAAAATTACCTTAAAATTAATTACACAGGTGACATCAAGACCCAACAGTAGAGTCAGACGGTAATAAAATTAATCTGGTTGTGTTTGTTGTTATTGTGTCCTGCAAACTTAGCTTTAATTCTACTTTTTTCTATTTAATCATAAAAAATCATAGTCAGGCAGAAAGAGAGTCATGGAACAGGAAGAGCTGGTTTCCTTAATAAAGAGGAAGTTTCCAGTTTGCCTCAGCATAAAAATAGTTCAGACCATTCCTTATTTTAAAGCATTAAAGGTTTAAAGAATAAAATCTAAACATTTTGAGTAATTGGATAAAACCCGGAGTAAAATAATTAAATTAATAATAATAACTTATAATTAGGCCAATAATTAATATTGGTTTAACCAGTGGTTGATGTTGGTTTGATTATAAGAATATTTAAACTTACTCTTACACTTATGGAAGTACTTAAAGGCGAAACAAGTAACTGTAACATGGTATCAGATAATTAGAATAATGGATTATTCTTGGTTTCTTGTCAGAAGTGTCTGTAATAACTCACATTATGATTATAATAAGAATAACTAATAAGTTATGGTTATTATAACATTATAAATGAATGTTAAATCAGAGAAACTAAAAGGTTATAAGTGTGATTTTGACATTGAACTTGAAATGGTGTAAAGTGTTGTAACTGTAATTAAAGGTCACTGATGTTGTGTTGAAGGTAGATAGTAGGTGAAAGGTTAGGGGGAAAGAGGAACTGAAAGGAGAGCAGAGTAACCAAGGCCTTATTGCTAAACTTTAAGAAAAGGTTGGGCAGGAAACAGACGTAGGAGGACTATTGAGCAACTCGGGGACATTAGAACAGACATCAGGTCATGAGGTCTCCAAGGTGATGGATATGAGATCATCTGTCCAAGCAGTCAGCCAATGAAACAGGCACAGCAACAAAGCTAGCTAATGCAAACACACCAAAAGGTGGATAAACCCTTTATAAGGTGGGTGCAAAAGAGGAATCTTTGGTTGGATCCTTCAGGCAGCTTTGAGCCAAGATCGAGATGGACAAAGAACTCTGCAGCTGAAGAAGAGCCGGGGCCACAGAGCCAAAGACTGTTCTGCACATGGGGACCAACCCGCTAGCCCCGCAACATGTGGCTTCAAATTGCACTTCTCACATCAGCTGGGTTTAGACCCCCAAAGACAAAGACCAAGGCAAAGATGAAGATAAAGACAAAGATAAAGACAAAGGCAAAGAGGAAGAACTGGTGTGTTCCTTCCGTGGGACCAGGAAGATCGTAAGACGAGGAGAAGGGAGCCACAGAGCTGCAAGACAAGAAGCTGAGGACCGCTACGAGCATGAGGAAGTCACCCTGAGGCCCGAGACCTGCCGCTCTAAGTCAGTACTCTTCCTGTACTGGGAGCCTCCTGCTGCTGCAACACCTTCTTCATCATCAGGCCAGTTCTGGGGTTCAAAATGCCAAACTCTGTCCGTCTCTCTCAAAGTTTCCCTTTTTTAGTTCTCAGTGTCAGCATTAGGGAAAGATAGGCTAGATTATTGATTTTACTTATTTGATTATTTCTGCTACTGAATTAAACTGTACTGACCCTTGCAAAATTTCCTTACTAATAAAATAATTAGCATTAAGAAAATCTAAAAGATGTTGTGGACATTCAATTAATGAGTCACCTTAAAGTTCTTTGATGGTTGTAAAATAGCTGTGAAGTTTGATTCTGGGAGGAAAAAGTGGAAAATGTTCTATAGGTTGCTTTTAGCCAAAACAACACCCTTGGAACTCGCACGAGTCACTAAAACCAACCTGGTTCAGTAACAAGTACACGTTGTTTTAAAGAGAAAGAGCGACCGTTAACAGGTGTGCTCTGTGAAGCTAGTTGATTGCAGGCTGCTCAATCTGGCTAATTCACAGGGTGAAGAAGGGTGGGACATCTGGAGGCGGAGGTCGTCAGAAACCAGGCTAGTCTTTCTCGACGCCAGCTGAAGCAGAGTTTACTTAGTTCTGGACAGGGTAAAATCCCATCAGATTTAGAAAACTCAATTTACCCGTTAGATGGAGAGCTGGCTGCACATCTCCCTCCTCTGAGAAGGGGAAGTAGAGTGAGAGAGAAGGGGGGGGGAGGTGTTGCGCAACAACATGTGAATCCCTAATATGCACAAAAATACTTCACACACTTGCTAGAGTCTTTTGTGAATTGTTTTTGAAAATGTTGCTTTCCTTTTGGGCTTCACATGCTGAAAAATCTCAATGAAATACTTTAAAGTTTCTAGTTGTAAGGTGACAAATTGAATACTTTTGCACCGTTACTTGTCTGATCTGCGATTTGTACCCCTTTAGGTGACCTCGAGGTGAGCATGTCTCCCTCCGATAAGCCCATAGAGCAGGACGACGTGGTCCTACGGTGTAAAGCAGACAATCTGCTGTACGACCAACTGGCCTGGTTCCGGGTCACCAACCTGTCCCCAACAGAGCTGGCTGAGTCCACCCGGCCCTGCCACTCGCTGACTCTGCAGCCCCTGCCGCAGGCCGTGCTGTCCAATCTCCAGGGCAACATCACCCTGGACCTGACGCTACCCAACGCATCCCGTCAGGATGAGGGCCTCTACGCCTGCCAGGTGAAGAACATCAAGTCGGCAAAGAGCACCTGCATTCTCCGCCACCTGTTCCTCAAAGGTTAGCGTGCGTGGCTCGAATCGAGCAGAAAGCAGATTACATAGAGAAAACGATTAAAGTCAGAAACAACTCATTGTCGTTTCCCACATTTGACTTCCTTAGATCTTGAGGCTGCAAGAATACGTAACAATTTCACCGACAAAAAGGTCAACGTGAGTACGACCATCATCATTTCCTGTGACGCCGTTGGGACGCCAAACCCGACAGTAGTGTGGAGCAAAAACAATCGCACGGTGGTGAAGGGCTCAGGTGGGACCATCGCTGCCCTGCGCACCCGTCGCCTCATGAGTTGCCACATTTATTACACCGAGCCTGTTCATCTGCTCCTTCCAGGAGTGATTCTGCAACAAAACAACCTGACGATTCAGCGTGTGAAGAAGGAGGACAGCGGTCTGTACATGTGTACGGCATGCAACAGCCGCGGCTGTGACACCGCCCACGCCTATCTGAGTGTCGAAGGTCAGTCTGTGCTACAGCTGGTTCCAAATGCAGTTTGCTTCTTTGCCAAGGTGGATTTAAAACCACACTGCAAAAACACAAAATCTCACCTAGTGACTTGGTCTAGTTTCTGGTGCAAATATCCTCTATAATGTTGCCGTTTGGCAACAAATGAATTCCACACACAGACATTACCTCCAATTTTACAATGTAGTGCACTGAATGAGAGATGAGAACCTAAGAGAAGCAACAGCAGTGTTTAAATTTGTCACATAATTTTTAAGAGGGAAGTTTGACACCCTTTTCTACAGACCTATTCACAGGAAGGAGCCTCACCATTTGACTCCTCGGAAATCATGGAAAAAAAAGTATTTTTATGACATTTTCTGACTGGGACAAAATATACATACACAACAATAAACGAGGTAAGTTCTCTATTCTGTCATTTATCATGATGTATTTGATCATTTAATAATGATAAATGTTGATGCTGCCATTCGTACCATTAAGGTTACCACTGAAATGCTAGTCCGGCATGTTGATCTTCTAGAGTCTGCTGTAAAAATTGCATTTTGTGAGTCCTTTCCATATTGCACTTGACTATATTTGACACTCTTCCATTTACATCAGTAATGCAACAATGTTTTATAGTTACTTAGGAAGAAAACCAAACTAGCAGCTCCTGTTTATAGTAGTGAGGATGAATTAGGTCTTAATGATGAAGAAAACGAGCAGCTTGCAACTTTGCAAGGAGACACTGAGGATGATGAAGACTATGAGGCAGAGAATAAGAGCAGTGAGAACAGGAGGAACAATTATTTTTTGTGTGCTGCATTAAAGTGGCAGGTTCATAACATACTGAGGATATTTGTTTTCTAGGTCCACCTCCTCCACTGGGAGCTGGGAGGAACGGCTTCATCAGGTTGTTGTGGAAAATGATCCGTTCTCCATTCGGGTCTTGATGTATGAGGTTGAAGAAAAGTCAGTGAGTTGAACTCATGAATTCCACTTATTAAGATTAAAACACAGCTGATCAATTTATTCATGCTATCCTAATGGGCTAACAGAGCAAAGCAGCATCAAAGAACAGTTTGTAAATCTCTTTGTTAGCCTCTATCTAAGCTACACCTGAAGAGGGTGTTTCCTAACTTTAGCTTTTGCCAGCACGTGATTTATGTGACGGCATGTATGTGTACACGAGCATGCAAGTAGCTAAAAGAGACGGAGGAAAACTCAGAATTATTTATTCTCAACATTCTGCAAGCAGTAAGGCAAAGACGGCAGCATCAAGACACTCAAATCAAATGAAAACCATTATATCAATGAAATATTACAATGAAAAGTTGAAAAACATTTTTAAAATGGTTTTAGCTTTCAAATGAGTTTCATTGTTTACTATTATTCATCTAAAACTATATAGACTACAACCTGAGTTGTTGAATAAAAGTTTTTACAATAATAAACCAAACTCTCTTGTTTTCACTCATTTTCACTATCGTACTTTTTACAAAAAGTGAATTAAAAAAAAAAAATCTTTATTATGTTTACTTGGATTTTTTTTCCCCAACTAGCATCATTATGCATGTCATAGAGGATTAATAGACTTGAAATAAGGCCAAACCAACTTAAAGTAACTTTTCTGGAAGACAGGAGCTTATTTTAAGTCAATAATTCCTAAATATTGATGAGAAAAAAAAGCTTTTTCCTTTGGCAGATTATTTCACTTATGACAAAACAACAAGAGATTTTTCCAAGTTACAAGTTAAATAATCTGCCATTTTAAATTAATATTACATAATTATTGACTCTATAAGCAAGCCCCTGTCTTGCTGAAAAATGACTTAGAAGTTAGTTTTATCTTATTTCAATTTAGATATTTACACTAGAAACTTGACCAACAATACTTGGTAAGATTTTGTGTTTTTGCAGTGCACCGTTGGGGAGTTGTTGTATGGTCCTCTGTGTGTTTAGCACATGGGAATCCTTCACTGTAAAGACAGACAGCTGAAAATCATAGCGGGAAATGTAAATCAGATTGTTACACAATTGCTGAACAAAAATTAACAAAATTGACTGAGCTTCTTACCGTATCTCTAAGGGAAAGTCCTGACACCCTGTGGAGAAAAATAATCTCAGCTGCTTATGTCCACAGACTTGTTATTCTGTAGTCCGTCGTGTTTTTGAGTTTAAAAAATGTTTAAAGTTGACAGAAAATTTTAAAATATCACTTGACAATCATGTTAGTGAAAGATTGGAAGATTAATACCTGAGCACCAACTATAAAGTCTTTAAAAATGCAAACATTTAAAAAAGACTTGAATAAATACAGTGCTTAGCCTGGTGGGGGCACCAGTAAAGCCTGGTAATACTCTGGGTCAAACCCTGTGTTTTATTGGACCAGTCAAAGTTCACACCTAGAACAAATGGGAATCTGGAGAACATTCAGAATTATCTGAAATGAAGCTGATCGCATTAAGCTTTATAAATGACTTTTTATTATTCTTGTGTGAATTTTGTATCATTTTGTGATTGTTTTCAGTCTCTCTTCATAGTTGCTCCTTTCAGTCTCTCTTATTTGTGCCTTTTCATAAAAGCTTGGAGGCCCCTTCACCCACTGGGCATCTGGGACCTGTGCCCAGTTAGCCAGCTCAGTGATGCACCCACGGCTCCCAATAGGGAACATTTTATGAGAAAAATGTTCACCCTTTATCTGTTGTTTTTTTTCTTTCTTTTGAAAACACCCACAAGTGATTAATTTTTATCCCTGACGTCAAGGTTTTCCCACTTCACGTTACGCTTATAACATCTTTGATATCAAAGAGAGCAAGAATAACTTTGCTTCCGCATGACGGGAAGTTGGCCCAGTTAACGCACATCCTCCTGGGAGTTTCTAAATCCAAAACAATGAGGAGACTGCAGGACAAAGGCAGAGGCCAGCCCTGCCCCAGCCTCAGCCTCGGCTCTGTTGTCTGTGCCTTTCTGTCCCGAACGCAGAGACTGAGCAGAAACAACAAACAAACAAACAAACAAACGTGCAAACTTGGAGGGCCTACGTGATCCTGTCCCTGTACGCAGAAGATGGACCAGGTTAAAGGATCTCGCAGCTCTGTTCTGGTGCATGTAGGGATAATAATCCGGGTTCACATTGTTCAACCTTCTGAAAGGAGAATCTCTGGTCTGAGAGATTGATGACCAGTCTTCTTTGCGTCATGCTCACAGCTGATTTAGTTCTCTTTCCAAGCCCGAGATGATCCACTATAAAAATCAATCGGTGTGTGAAATTTTCTGGAGAAATCAGGCAGTGTGTCTGCTGCAACAAACATCTAGTCATCAATCTCTTTTGGTGCTGTTAGCGCTTCCAAAGCAGTCTCCTTTTCCACATTTGGCCATATTGTGGAGAAAGTGGAAGAAAAAAGGAACGCATGGTTTTCAATACTTCTTTTTACAAATAAAAATAGGAAAAGTAGGACATGGATTTGAATTCAGCCCCACCACAAGCGCATCTGGTTTCTAGAACTGAAGAAGTTACAACTTCAAGTGTTTTGGGGTAAATCTATACCATCTTTTCACACCTAGAAGAAAGACATGCATAGTCTTCTTTGCCCAATATGTTGCTGGAGTTCATGAGAAAATGGATGGCATTTAACACAGGCCAACCCTGTAAGAAAACCTGCATATAAGACTTGAATCTGGGGCAGAGGTTCACCTTCCAGCAGGACAACATCTGTAAACACACAGCCAGAGAGCTGCATGGGGCTGAAGACCAATACAAGGCATGCTTTTCAGATTTGCAAAATGGTTTCAAAACTATGAATCGTTTTCATTTAATAATCTACTCTACGTCGGTCTGTCTCAAACAATCATAAAGTATGTTTTGTGATGTGACAAAAGTGTGAAAAAGAAACATGAACAGTCTGGGAAGGCAAACAAAATGGCAACATTTAAGTTATTCTTGTACAATTTTGAGTTATATAATAATCTTAATACCACCACCCCAAATTTGAAATGACATGCATATTGCTCACAGGCTGTCCGTTAAGCACATATTTCAGCTACAGATTAAATTTATGTAACTCGTGTGGTAACTATGTGGCCTCTAATGTACTTATATTCTATGAGAAAAATACAAAAGAAACACTGTGACCTTATCTGTGGAGTTATGTGAATAATATTCTTTGTCCTTCCAATCAGTCACATGAGTGACATATGAATTGTTCCCCACAAGAAGTAAAAAAGTGGATCTGGAATGAAGGGGGGGGGGGGAATCCCCTGATATTGTCCCAGACCGCCCTTCCCTTAGAAAACGAAACAATACACATGACTCCCTCACCCCTTTCTCACCCACCGCAAAAAGCATTTTGGTATTGGAGATGTGGTCTGCTGTGGCTTGTAGTGACACCCTCTGATAGGCCTTTTCCAAGTTGTTTTTGGCCAAAGCCGTTCGTCCCAACTCCGGGGTATTTGTTATGACTGGATAAAATATCAAGTTTGCTTACAGTCCAGATTCCAGCAGTCTCCTTCCTCCAACCAGATCTCAGACGTTCTTACGAGCCAAACACAATGACCGAAAACCTCCCCGAGTATCACGCAACGCCACGTCGGCGTTCTGACTCAAACACTAGCTGTTGAACTCAGTCGCTGGGCTTGATCTGTACCTGTGAATTGCCCCTTCAGTAGCGTCGTTTGTGTGTTTTCTAGGTGCAGACGAGAAGACTAACGTGGAGCTGATTGTTCCCATCGGCTCGGTGGTCATAGCCATGTTTTTCTGGCTTTTGATCGTCTTCGTCATCCGTGGGCGAAAGAGAGTAAGTAATCTTTGACGCTCCCGTCAGTACTAAGTAAAAAATAAATGAATAAAAAATCAGCAGAGCACGCTCATGTGCACAAGCGCCCACAATTGTGGAGCGTGTATGATTGATTAGGGGCGACTGGTTTGGCTCGGGGAGGACACTATCTTTTGTGTCCAGAAGCAATGAGTCCACACTCGGCTCCCCTAAGTCACGTAAGCCTGCTAACGGCGACTGGGCCCCATTTATCAGAATCACCAGCCGAGTCACTGGAAACCTGCCTGGACAGTTTATTGTACTGGGAAAGTTGAGACAAACAGCAGCTTATTAACTCTTAGTTTACCTCTTTGACATCTCCTCTTTGCTTTTCCAGCCAACTAGAGACCTGAAGACCGGCTACCTGTCCATGATCCTGGACTCAGAGGACATGCCCATGGACGAGCAGTGTGAGAGGCTCACATACGACGCCAACAAATGGGAATTTCCTCGAGACAGGCTGAAGCTTGGTAAGATGTGATTGTTATTAAGTCTGCGGAACATCGAGGAAGAATCCTTCGACGCCGGTCGGTTTTTGATTGAAACCAAGACGAAAGTGCATCAGATATCCAGATCACATCACATTGTTAGAACATTATTTTTAAATTAGGACAATCGGGTGCAGTATGATCAAACTCAAATCATTCACTTTGTTACCCAAACACAATACCCATTGAGGTAGTTGATGACCAGTCTGCAATGACAAAAAAAAAAAAAAGTTTTACACAATCACACGGCACACTGGCGGAACGCCTTGCCAAAATTTCTGCCTTTGTTTTGTGATCGAGTGGATAAAAGATGACCTGATTTCCAAAAGGGAAAGAGGAGGAAAAATGCCGTGAAGCAGTGTCAGGAAATCCTCATGTTCATGCAGGATTCATATAATCCTATAAGGATTTTCCAGCGTTCATGACGCGAAAAGCTTCGGCATCAGAATATTTGTCAACCTGCCTTGGCTTGTCCGTGCTGCACGTTGCCTCTTCCCCACTGAAGGAACATGGAGCAGATCGTCCATGGTGCCGCAAAGACAGCACAGTCACAGAAAATGAAGGGATGGAGTTTAGGGGGGAAGGAAATGAAGTTGGGCACTATGACAAAAAGGAAGTAAGGAAGAAGGGAAGGATGAAACGAAGGGAGGAAGGAAGGAAATGAAGTTGGACACCAAGAAGAAACGGGAGGAAGGAAGGGAATTCTTTACAGTCAATTAAAAATAGTAAAATCCTGCGTAAAGCGTCGGAAATATATCAGATCTCGCTTCATGCCCTCTAAACAGATGATGAAGGCCAATAAATACCGCAGCAAATACTGACCGTCGTCTTTGGTTATTACTTTTTGATGAAGGTGAACCTCTGGGACGAGGGGCATTTGGTCAGGTTGTAGAAGCAGCCGCCTTTGGCATTGAGAAAGCCACTACATGCACCACTGTTGCAGTCAAGATGCTGAAAGGTAAAGTATTTTCTCTCCTTTTCTTGAAATAAAAAACAAGCTCTTACTGCAATAGAAATCATAAAACACAAGGAGCCGTTTCATTTTGTTGCAGAGGGAGCTACAACCAGTGAATATCGCGCCTTGATGTCGGAGCTAAAGATTCTCATCCACATTGGACATCATCTCAATGTGGTCAACCTGCTGGGAGCTTGCACCAAGCCCGGAGGTGAGTCAGGATGCGTTGATAATCAATCAAAAAAGTATTTTTGTGTATAAATAAGTAGACTATTTTTTTTTTGTATTCCACAACCTGATACTATAGGAGTTAAATGTATTCTTAAGCCATATTCCCAGATCTCATAAAAAAGTATTTCATTCAGTCACGGCACTCACTTTCTATCCAAGTCATCTAGCTGTAAGTTGTCTTTCATAACATTATCCATGGTATGTAGGCCACACAATTGTCTGATGGTGTTCCGCAAGGATTAGCCCTTGAACCCCTTCATATCAAAGGGAAGAAAGAGAAAGTCTCCATGCTCTAACTGTAAAATTCAAATGTATGCAGATGATATTGTTGTTTAAAAAAAAATCATACCAATATGACACAAGAAGATCCAAAAGAACTTGGAGCTCTATGGTTCATTTGTCTAAATTGTTCATTGTCTAAACCAGTAGGTATTTTTCTTTGTCCTCTGTGTAACAAGACATTTTTAATATCATTGGAAAGGATGAAACCATATTAAATCTTAAATCATGTCAGTCAGTTTATTTTCATATTTATGTTTATGTGGTAGTTCTTTTTAAGTTACAACTCTATGGTTATTTTTGTTTTATATTTAGTGAAACTAACTACGAGACCCGGATCTCGTAATTAGAAGATGACATGTCTAATTTTTTTTTCCTTTGGTGAATGCAACGTTTTGTTACACTTTCTTTTAACCGCCTGTTTTGCTCACAACCCTTTGTTAAACATGGACATTAAAACGCATTAAAACATGAGCCTCACTTGCAGTTTTTAGGCATTACTCTCTTTCTCCTTCATGAATTTTGCATGTTTCCTCCTGTAGGACCGCTGATGGTGATTGTTGAATACTGTAAACATGGAAATCTATCCAGCTACCTGAAGAGCAAGCGTGGAGAGTATAGCCCTTACAAGGTGAGATACGTGACCCACTTGCAGCCAGTAAAACACAGCCAGCACTTTAATGTGGTTACCTGCAGCCCAGACAAAAAAAAAACACAACATTGGCCACACATCTTAAAAGCATACCCTAGTAAAGAACAGCTTTTTTAGTTATTCAAAACTGCAGTCATGTGAGGTAAAACATGACTGCAAATTTCTACATGGAGTAGAAATTTTTTGCAGTCAAAAATTAGGAAAACTCACCGTCCCGCTTTTAGGAAATCCTGACACCGTGTCACACACACAGCAGTATATGGTTGTTTACATTTTCACTCGGCTGAAACATGTCCATGTCGCTTACACGTGCAGATTCTGCTGACTTTATTTTGACATGTTTCCCCGGCTGGTTCCTAAACAGCTTGCGACGGTGAAATCTGCTGGCTATCAAAGCAGAGAGAGCATGCTTTTTGGGGAAAAATAAGAGGAAATCTGGATGAGTCCGATTACGCAGAGGAAGGAGTGCTGCTTCGAGAAACGGAACAAATACCGCTCATGGATAATTTTAGCCTCGGTGCACAAAGTTATCCAACCAGTACTGGGAGCTGGAAGATGGATCCAACTTAAAGATGTCTGCTTGTTCTTGCAAGGTTGCGGGTTAGGAGGCAGGTTGCCAGTCCATCGCAGGACAACACAGAGACAATTCAGAGATGTGTTTAATACAAATTTGATGCTGTCAAAAAAAATTAATTGTAGCCAAATAAATTAATCAAATACATTTTGGTTCAATCTTACTGTAATGCAAGAGACGAAAAAACTTAGTATCAGTAAGTAGATGATACTTTGGAGAGGTCAAGTGGGCTTTTCTGTTCATTATTAGGAAAAGTGGTTTCATCCTTGGCCTGCATCCATGAAATCCAGAAGTGTGAAGTAAACATGGGAAAGTTTGCTTTGACATGTTGCCACCCGTTTGACCCAGATTTTCTTTTTAAATTATAGCCTGGGGGGTTGGCCAGCGCTCCAAACAACTGTATATCTAATAAAAGTAACTGATCCCACTCCTAAAATAAAATGTATTATTATTATCTTTCTGTGACGGACAGAGAAAACGAGCCAGTAGCCAGAGGTGGGCTCCTGCTGATGAGGACGTGACTGAAGGGGACCTCGGTTTGGGGAAAGTGGCCCAGCTGGACATCTGCACGGGGACGGCTGAAGACAAAGGTTCATACGCCAGCGGTGACCCCAGCCAAGGTTGTGAAACAAGCGATCACTCACCTCTTTTCACCATTTTCATTGGTTATGGGCAGATTTGTCATTGAAATGTGATTCCAGAGAGCTCAGTTGATGACCATCTCACAATGGAGGACCTGATAAGCTACAGCTTCCAAGTCGCCAAAGGAATGGAGTTCCTGTCTTCTCGAAAGGTAAGAACATTTGGTCTCTCTGCAGTCGTTTAGGCCTCTCTTCAACTTGAGGACATAATCTCTTCATTCCTGTGCCTTAAATACGATTGACTTTGTTTTCCTCTGCAGTGCATTCACAGGGACCTGGCAGCCAGAAACATTCTGCTCTCGGAGAACAACGTGGTGAAAATATGCGACTTTGGTCTCGCTAGAGATGTCTACAAAGACCCCGACTATGTTCGCAAGGGAGATGTGAGTCTTCTGAACTCACGCGTGGAGTTAAAAATCATATAATTAAAGCAGATGGTTCAGCAAAACGTCTAATTTTTGTTATCGTTACAGGCCCGCCTCCCTCTAAAGTGGATGGCTCCTGAGACCATTTTTGACCGAGTCTATACGACTCAAAGTGACGTTTGGTCCTTTGGAGTTCTCCTCTGGGAGATCTTTTCCTTGGGTGAGCCTAACTCTAACCCCACATTGCGGCACGCACATAGACCTCTGTGTTTCCGTAACACCATCTGTCTCTCCTACAGGGGCTTCTCCCTATCCGGGCGTTTGCATTGATGAGTCTTTCTGCAGGAGGCTCAAGGAAGGCACAAGGATGAGACCTCCAGAATATGCCACCACCGAAATGTGAGTTTCTGGCCGAAAAATAACCAAGGAGGAGCATGAAACGGCACGTCTCGGCTTCAACCCTCGTTCTCTTTGCGGTCCAAACAGATACCAGACCATGTTGGACTGCTGGATGGATCGGCCTACGGACAGGCCCACGTTTGCAGAACTGGTCGAACATTTGGGAAATCTACTACAAGCCAGTGCACAACAGGTCTGCTCCAGACAAAAACAAAACATCCTGATTTTTTTTATCAAGTCTTCATCACCAGGAGTTGGAAGCTGACTTGTCAGATCATGAACACATTACTTATTATATCCAGTTTAACTTTTTTGTCTCCTTTTTTGTTGTGTGATCGTTACAGCTGTCCGCGGGTTCTGTTGTAAAATACAGTTTATGAAATTCAAACCCATTTAATGGACAAAACATCTGGGAAGCATGCAAGAATTCATTTGCAACAGAAGAGTCATAAACACTTGTGAAGCTCGCAGCTGATTTGAGATGGCTGGACGTTGTATTAAAATAAATAAATCTTTTATTGGAAAAGACAAAACAGGCTTCTAATTCAAGTATGTTTGGTGGCTGAGAAGAAGTTATTTTGAACTGACTCACTGGCGCCACACTTTTTGACATTTATGACATAGAGGTGCTGGTGAAAAAGGGCCAAAACAGGCCCACAGCATCACTCTTCCTTCAGCATAGTTAGCATTTGTTCTTCCGTATAGTCTTTGTTTGACTGACGCCAAACTCCTCTGAAGTTTGTTCCTAAAAAGTAATCTTAGTTTTATCTGACCAAAGCACTTGGTTCCAGTTAAAGTACAAGCAGAGTAAGTTTGAATGTTTGATTTGGTAAAAAAAACCCCAACATTTTCATGTCATTCTCTTAAAGCAATGTAGATGTCTGAATGGTTGTTGTAGACACATTGTGACTCCAAGGTGACAAGCTCTGTATGTTGTCTCCTATCTCTAAAGTTTAAGATTGTAATTGCAGAATTGCTGAAGTAAGTGTGTGTTTGAAGTTATGCTATATAAATCCTCTTTCTCTCCAGGATGGGAAGGATTACATCCCCCTGACAGCAGGCGAGGCAGAAGGATGCCTTCTGTCCTCTGAGCCAAAGAGTCGCTACGGCTGCCCTCAGAACGGGGAAACCCTGGAAACCCACTACGACATCCCATCATCCCTTGGGTCAGCGTGATTCTCTCATCATCCCTCCATCGGTTAGTGTCAGCGGTGCCTTACTGACCTGTCCTCTGTCCACAGGCTGACCCAGCAGAGCAAGAGGTGCAGTCGGTCTCTCAGTGTGAAGACGTTTGAAGACATTCCTCTGGCGCACAGCAGCGTCATGGTGAGCCCTGGTCACCCATTCATTTCTGTTCCTTCTTTTTTTAGTGGATACCAACTGCAAACACTCCGTAATAGCCACAGTTTGGGACATACAGTTATCGAGGCATCACAATTTGCTTTCATCAAAAGTTACTCAAATCTTTGCGCATGCTCATTTATCCGACTTCTGATGCCAAATTTGTGGGGAAAAGTGTTAATTTCCTTCTAAATATACCCAATGTATTTATAGGTGCCATGGTGAAGAGCTATTTAGTGTTAATTACTTCAACATTCAGTGCTCTCAATGATCGATGTGTGTTTATATGTCATGACTCAAACATTTTAAACTTGTTGGCTCTTCTGCAGGAGGGTCACACAGACAGTGGGATGGGCTTCTCTCCAGACGAAGCAAAGTGTTTAAATCAACAGCTCCCAACTACACCCAATTTCAGGTAAGTGATTACACTAAATCGCATAGTAATATATAATACTTTATTGCCATAGAGTAGTTTTCTTTTCCTTTTATTTTCCTAATTTGTATCGCTTTGGATTTGAACTCTTAGCCAATTGCTCCGCTGCAAAAGCAAAGAGTCGGTGGCGTCCGAGTCATCCAATCAGACGAGCGGATATCAGTCGGGGTACCACTCTGACGACACAGACACTCCGATCTATGCAAACGAGGAGGTCATCATGAAGCACAACATGCTGAAGAAGCCTCCGCTGCCCAAGATGGCGGACAAGTTCAGCGCCGAGATCCGCTACAGCACGCCGCCTGTCTGACCCCGTGCGCTCCTCCCCTGTTAGACCTCGAGTTCCCTCGCTGTATAGAATATTTATCCTTTTCATGAGTATTACAGTCAAGGATCGATGACAGAAGACATGTCTGGAATTGCAGTGGTGTTTGGGGGGGGTTTGCTCAAGAGGAAACAGAACAAGGACGGTTGCATGATAAGTTTTTCTTCATCTCTCTTTGGACAACCGGAGGAATGGACGTTTCTGGACACGCCCACTTCCCGACGCACAATCCAACAACTTCCTCTGCTACAGGATGTGTATCTTGACGTTTTTAGATAAATAAATCAGGAAGCTTTTCTTTTTCTTTCTTTCGTTCGGTAAGCTTTCTTTTGCGTCATTTTGTCCGCACATCGAATGGCCAGTTCTCACATCAATGTTTTTGGAGCACATTTGTACATTTCTATTATTCACTTTCCTTTCAGTATTGTTATTAAAAGCAGATGACTAAACCTAAATTTATTGTAACTAGTTTTATAAAAATTAAAATACTCACCACCTGTTGTTCTTGAGTGTTTTTTCTAACTGCTCACAGCCTTGGTTTGAGATAGTTTCCGTCACTTTTCATGCCAGTCCACAAATGTCTCATTTCCTCTTAATGTGTCTTTTACAAAGAAAACAATACTTTCTCAGCCTTGGCCTCTCGCTTTATGTGTGAGTGTGTCTTAGGAACAATGCTGTGTCAGCCTTGGGTATTTTTTTTTAGGTGGATCCAGCTCACAATGTCTGCAGTAACCAAACTATAAACACAGTGAATTGGGGTCAGTAACCCCAATTCACTGAAAATGTATTTTTCCTTTATTTTTCTGGATGTTCTTGCCAAATTACTCAGGAATGCCTTGTTGAAGTTATTTATATAAGACAGATCAACACAAAGCAGGGGACAATTGTGAGGCGGACGGAAAATAATACACAGTTTTCAGAAAGATTTCGAAATAAAAATCAGGAAAATGTTCCGTTGACTTGATGTGTGTTTAGTGTCATCTTGCCTAAGCCTATCTCAGAAGCGTAGTGCTGCCACCATGATGCATTCGAGGTTATGTACGTTTTTAGTAGTTCAGTGTCTGTCAGGTTAGGTTGCTGTTTATGGATGACATTATTCTCCATGTTATTCTATGAACCTAACTCTACTTTAAATTTCTCTCCGTTTTCCCCCCCTTACCTGTTCACTGTGTTCCTTGGGGGAAACATTGTTTTTATTGTCAATTACATAAAATCTCATTAGTTTGTGGTTGTAACATGAAACAATGCGGAGTAAGTACTCGAACAGCTGCCTCCTCCGTAGCGGAAACAGTACAAATGTTGAGTGTTTTCTTTTTTTTTTTTCTTTTGCAGCAGGCGGTGACGTTGAGCCTAAAAACCTCCGGGAGCCTGAGTGGCTGATGAATGAGAAGCTTGAAAACAAAAAACGTATTTTGTCTGCAATCAAGGACAAGGAGCTTTTCTAATTATGGCGTGTCAGAGGAAAAGGCCCGGACTCTGGGGGATTACTTCAAACTTCCACCTCTAATAGTAGAGGTATATTTAGAAAGCCTCTGTCTGTTCCTGTGTCCGGAGGCCAGACGAGCAGGTTAATGACAGTGAAGGCAATGCCTTCTTAAACCGATATTAAAGTGTTCATATTCATTCAGATGAGGAAGAGCATAAATATCTGGGACTGTATTCAAGGACGAGTCCTGTATGTACTGTGATTCAGTACAAAATTACTTTGCTCCTCAAAAAAGTGTCAATAGTAATCGCACTAAACTTGGATTTTTTTTTTCTTTTTTGGAATAATCGAGCAACAGTGCCCCCTGCTGTGAAAACAACGCAATTACACACGCACAGCCAACCAATATTCACATTAATGTGGCGTTGTGTGAGTGCACGAAAAGTGCATTGCTTCACGTTGCAGCTTTTCTGGTCTCTCGTGTGAAAATGCAGACACGATGCTGGGGATCAGTAACAAAACAGCATGTGTGTCATTGCTGGAAGTCAGAGTAATTTCCTCTGGAATAAGTAAACAAGCTGCAGGGAGAGCTCAGCGGAGCCAGGAAATCACTTGGCATCCAGGAGCAGTCTGTTTGTGGACATTGCTATTCTCACTGCAGCAGAAAATTGAGATCCATTCTGCCAGCAAGCTCATTTGATGGAGACGGATAAGAAGCAGAGAAAGGCAACAAACGGATAATAAAACGCACCTGTGTTGGGGATTTTTTTTTATCAGCTTGTGATCTGGAGGGAGACCAAAGTGTCTGAAATGACTAAACTAGAAAGAAATTGAGCATGTGTTTTCAGGACATGTGTTGTTTATCCCATACTTGATACAAATCAAATTTTGTTTATTTTGTTGAGTATTTCCAAATATCAAATTGGATGGGTGATGGTTAGCATTATTTTTAATATTGTATGACCCCATCATTTGCCAAAATGTTGTTATTGGCCCGCTTTTAAAAGGTTTTCAAAATTTAATATTTTTTAGCTCTTTACTTTCAACAGGATTAAGATCTGAGCTCATGGATTGCCATTTAAGTTGTATTAAGTTGTATTATATTTATATTATATTTATATATAAATATAATATTTATATTTATATTGTTGAGTGCATAGCTTGGGCTGCACAGTGGCGCAGTTGGTAGAGCTGTTGCCTTGCAGCAAGAAGGTTCTGGGTTCAATTCCCAGCCCCAGTCTTTCTGCATGGAGTTTGCATGTTCTCCCTGTGCATGCGTGGGTTTTCTCCAGGTACTCCGGTCAATTGTTAGGTTAATTGGTCTGTCTAAATTGCCCCTAGGTGTGAGTGTGTGTGTGCCTGGTTGTTTTGTGTGTCTCTGTGTTGCCCTGTGACAGACTGGCGACCTGTCCAGGGTGACCCCGCCTCTCACCCAGAACGTTAGCTGGAGATAGACACCAGCAACCCTCCCAACCCCTCTAAGGGACAAGGGTATAAAGAAAATGGATGGAGTGCATAGCTTTTGGTTGTTGTTATTTAGCTTACATTGGTGGTTATTCACAAAATAGGTGACCATGATTTACAGGGAATATGAAGGATGGAGGGGTATAAACAGTGATGTTCCTGAATGAAGAATATATCAACATAACCTGTAAAATATCAGTCTCTGTTAAAGGCACAGATCATAAACAAGCACAGCGCTGAACCTCCCTGACACTTGCTGGCATAAACCTAGGCTGCACCTCAATGAGCCACTGACGTGCAACGAACAAGGGAATGAAACTAGCTCAAGGTAATATTGCTCTGCAGAATTGCTCAAGTCTTGTTTTAATCACAGCTCAAATGATTGCCTAAAAGAAAAAAAAATCCAATATTCTTTGATACACACAATTGATGAACTGGCTTGTGAAGTTGTCAGGCATAATTATCATGTCACCATGCGATGCAGCAAATTGCAGTTTCTTTTTATCTCCCCGTGTCATTAAGCTGTCACTTCCTCTACCTAGATAGAAAGCAAGCCAAAAAAAATCAACAACAAAAAAAAACTTGGATATTAATACACACCTACATATGCATGACATGTTCACAAACACGCAGGATTATCAGATATCTGTCCATTATTGACAGGCTCGTTGCAACCTGAATGTCAGATGCCTGCAGCTTTCAAAGGCTACCTACACAAACCCATCACTTATTTGCACGCAGTCGAGATTGACTCCAGTGATATCCCACGGCATTTTAGCAGCAAATAATCCCTTGATATTTGGAAACGCAGGAGGCTGCGGCTTATCGGCACAATTTTCACTCAATCTCCTTTTTGCCATAGAAGGTCAGTGGAGACAAAGGCTGCGGTAAATTGATTAAACCAGCTGCAGGAACAAACATTAATGATACGCCGCTTGCGAGGGACGATATCTGTGCCGCTCCCCCGAGGCTAGAGGCTGACAGTGCATTGTGTCCAGCTTCAGCGAGGCAAGTATCTGGAAGTAAAGTTGAGGTCTGGCAGTAACAGCAAAGCGACATGTTCTGTTGAAGCCTGTGAGCTTCAGCTCTAGGCAATTTCTCCATGAGCCTGTTGCTCTGATCTGCTGCCCAGCAGGACCAGAACCGCTGGGTGGCCCAAACGGAAGCACAGCGTCTCCAGGTAGATGAAGGTCTGTGACAATAAAGTCTCGAAATTGTGCTGCTCAGGTTTGCATGTTGTGATGAGATGATATTCCAGATCAGATAGGAAAAAGGAAAAAGAGCCAGACATTGAAGCTGTTGAGCTGATTTGGACAATCTTTCTTTTTAGGGTTAGACCACGCAGATGTCTTTGCAAAATGTTTTCTTGGTTGTTACGGGAACTGACAGGCTGACTGGACACCCCACGGCTTCCCCGTCGTCCGACCATTACCTGCCTCACTGTTTCCAAGCGTAGAGCGAGGACTGCGGGAGAGTCAATTTTATATCTGGGATTTTTTTGGCGTCCTGTGTGTCTCTGTGTTGCCCTGCGACAGACTGGCGACCTGTCCAGGGTGTACCCCGCCTCTCGCCCGAAACGTTGGCTGGAGATGGGCACCAGCACCCCTCCCGATCCCACTGAGGGAAAAAGGGTGCAAGAAAATGGATGGATGGATGGATTTTTTTGGCCATTGAAGTGCAAAAATATGCTTCAATCTCAATAATTATATTTTAGCTCTGCCTGCAGCGTTCTCACCATAGGAGTGGCATTCTTAAGGTGGCATAGATTGCCAGCCCCTCTTTTTTTTATTGAGAGCTCTACTGGATATTTATCTCTACTTGAGGTGTGTGTTACAGTTTCACCAGCCAAGTCAAGCTGGCACAAATTTTTGTGAACATCTTGAAACCTTCTGTGTTCTTCTTGTTTGCCATGCACCCTGCAAATAGGCACCACAGCTGCATAATTTATCCAAGTGCTGATAAAATGTTGCTACAATGATGCAATAACAACAGTACCTCTCACTCTACTCTACGCAGATGTTCTGTATGCACCAATGATGATCCAGTCATCGCTCTATGCTAAATAAAGGAAGTGACAAAAACAGCTCCGATGGCAATCTGATGAGTTTCATCACTGATTTCAGCCACTACTTTGACCTCTTGGGGGCAGTGATAGACTGTGTATGGATCATTGAGTACATTGAACTTCTATCTCAATAGATTAGGTGATTGTTATGAATTGCAAAGGAAAAAACTGTATAATAACTTTGAACTTCCTTGTTGCTGTAATATGGTATACAAATAAAATTAACTTGAAAAATAAAAAGTACATCTAAAACAATGTTTTGGAAAATGTGCTTAATGTCTTTACATCTAGTCGAGTCTCTTACAATAATTCCCCTTCCTGTTTTTACTCTTTTGTCAGATCCTCCTCTTGAGCCAAACGGAGCCTGAACTTCCCTCCATCCGTCCAGGACTTGTACAGGCCGAGGGTTAGGAAAGCAGACCCCACACATCCGGGACAAAAACGGTCTAAAATGTTTACCTTGAAATTGGTGTTACAGAGTGATATCTGCAAAAAAATAAAAAATAAAAAAATCAGCTGCCACCAGACGTTTTCTCCTCTCATCCTTTTCTTTTTCATTTGACACAATGAACACTTTACAGCCAGAGGAGATTTGAGGACAGAGATCAACCAGGACTTTGGATTGAGAAAGAAAACAAAAGAAAAAAGTGGAGTTCCGCTCCACATGCTGGTGGCGTGTCTTACTTGATTAGTGGATAATCTACAGGGAGGTAGTGACAGGTATCTTGTTATGGATGAGATTGGCATAATGTGATGGCGACAGTAAAGACGGGTAAGTGGATGTTTTTCAGGAATGTTTTCAAAGGAGCGGCGAGGACTTGTAGTCAGTCTTCAGCAAGGAGAAAGTAGGGTTTTCTTTCGCGGAATGATGGAGGGAACTATAAGGAGATCCACCAGGGTAAAAGCCTGGACCCAGCAATCTGAGAGAACAAAGGTAATTCACTTGACATGAAAGAGAACCTGTACTAGTAGGGGAGCATGATTAGCTCTTGTTATGTAGGAACACTCTGGCAATTCTCCCACTGCTCTTATACAACCTCCTGATGAGCTACATCTGCCAACAGGAACTGCTCAAGCACGCACGCACACACACACACACACGCACGCACGCACGCACGCACGCACGCACGCACGCACGCATACACATGCACCTGCATAAAGAAAGCAGATATGACTGCAAGATGAAGGAAATTATTTCAATAATGTTCTTGAGGAAACTCAAAATCCCTTTTTGCTTGGAGATTTCACTAATCGCCTGCCAGTCAAATGTGTCCTTAGTCACCACAATTGTCTTGTTTCGGTTTTCACAATAAAGGTTTCCTGGATTGTTTCATTGAGTTTGTATTTGATTAAGAATTATTTTGTTGATTCCCCACAATCTTATAAGCACGTTTAAAAAAAAAAAAAAGATGGTGAAATGAAGCCTAATGCTGAAATCTCTTATGGCGAGGTGTTGCTCCCCACAGCTTCTCTCGAACATACATGTTCTCTTAACAGAAAGGATTCAACCTGACCGTCAACAAACTTGCTATGCTAGTAGCACATGAGTGAAGCTACTAAGACAAGGATAAAATGACAATGAAACTAAAACTATTAAAGGTAAACAGCAAAAATATAAAAATAGATAACAAAAAGCACTAGATTCAGGTTTCTTTAATTTGCTTTACATTCTTCGGGCAGCAACACCAGAAATACATAATGAATAAACATTGAAATAATCCACATAATGATCTATTGCAATATCTCGGTCATGTATGAATATAAATGCATCTCTTTTAAATCCAAAACAATATAAAAAAGAATATTAATTGTTTATGAGAGTCTGGTGCAGCTCACAGGAGGAGCAGGGAAGGTATTTGTATCCTTAGCTGCATCTAGCTTAGCTGAGGTTAGTTTTAAGAAAACTGGACATTTTACAAAAGTTTTATGATTGTTTTATGTAACTCGGTAGATTAAAAGCAAAACAAAATACCCATAAAGCAGGTAAGTGCAACGATACTGGACTACGGGTGGTTAAAACTCTCTGTTATTAAGCTTTAACAGTCTGAACACTTGGTAGCTTTTAGCTGACGCATGTGTGGCCTGCTCCATTTGAAACAGTTCTAAATACCATAAAATAAAATAAATGTTGCATCAATAATTATCAGACTAGCTTGTGTCTGGGCCTTCATCACTGGATTAGTTGCCAGTGGTGGTTTTATTTCTAATCCTTTTATTGAGGTCTGTAAAATGACTAAAATAAAAGCAAATGGGAATAGATTTCATGATACGCAGTTTGTTCAAAATTTGAATCCCAGCCTGCATGGACTCTCTGTGTTGCAGATTCTCCCCTTGCATGCATGGGAGATACAGAGATAAACTAATTGAATTTAGCTGTAAAACATCTGCTCAAAATGTGAAGAAAAAAAAAAGATTCATATGACTCTTTCTTCAATAGTCACAACTTTTCAGAGCCAGGTAGGCCTAACCTGAGTCAATCACGGCAAATTTAGAGCTATAGGTCAAAATTGGAGCTTGATAAAAGATTAAAAAGGCAAAAGCATTGACAGTTTTATCAAATAAACTTTTGTTTTCCAGTTTTATTTAATTAGCTTCAAGGATATCATGCTTGCTTTGTAGAAGGGTGTGAAAACTAATTAAGTAATCTGTGTGACACCTTGTTAAAATTTCTTGTCAGACCTTGTTTGTGTGGAAAGAAAAATCGGAGTTAAATTAAGTGCAGAAATGAAGTATCTGCCTGTAATTATCCAAGTCAACAGACAGCTGAGCAGGAGCTTTGACACAAACTTCCTGTCATTGAAATACAATAAACAGGAGGATTGTTCCTGAAAGCACGTCTCTCAGTTGTAAAATACCTTCATATTCTTAGAGAAATTAAAGCAGGAACGCGTTACGTTTTACGACTTGATTGCAGACATGGATGAAATTTTATAGCAAGGTTGCTTTAACTTAGAGACGGTACCGAATTTCCCACAACACTCCTCAACTATCTCACTTTGTGTGGGGTAAACGGGGGCAAACAAACCATTCTGACATTGTTACTGTGGGGCATTTATCTGCAGCTGCCATCGGGGGCTTGGACAGAGCGATTCCTATGACACTGCCCTGAACGCCCCCCTCCCCTGCTGCCCCCCAAACAATTGATTGCAAAAATGATCCATTGAGCAGAGCAGGATGTGCTGCGTCACTGTTATTGTGTGTCATAGACCTACCACAGGCTGAAACCTGCAGAGCCAGATAAGAACGCTTGGCCACGTCGCTCCATTCACAAAATTTCTCATGAGGTCACTCAGCTGTTGGATATTAAAAAAACCAACGGGTGGCGGTGTGTTTGTTGGAAGGATGGACGTGGGTCCCGGCGAGCGGGGGATGTTGTTCTTACTATCATGATAACACGGCTGTTCCTTCCTAACATGATGGATGCCAAGCCTCCAATGTCCTTATTTCACAATAAGGAATAAAGAGACTCATCAATGGCAGAGTTACATCTGGGATTGTGTTTGGTTGCATGTGTGTGTGTGTGTGTGTGTGTGTGTGTGTGTAGGTGTGTGTGTGTGTGTGTGTGTGTGTGTGTGTGCTCGCTCGTCTTCGGTGACTAATTCATTCATGAGAGTTGTTGTGCGGGTTGAGGCCAGCTGTACAGGAAGGAGACCCTCTCAGGTTATCGCTGCTCTCACCGGACGCTCGCGTCATTCCCAGGTCCAGTGCAGATGTTGTGTTTTCTCAGCGAGAGACATGCCAGGGAAACTACAGCGGCGCAGCATGGAGGGGGAAGTCCCGTGCGATGTAGTGACACAACTCTTGAGGACATGCCGAAGCGTACCTATTGAGAAAGTTACAAATCCCGCACAACCACAATGGTTACGTCTCGATTCAAGCTTATCTTTAGGATGTTCTGCCGAAAATATTTTAAAACTGATGGTTTTAGTGTCAAACCTGTTTATCCGGCAGATCAAAAGGGTATCTATCATTCCGGTTTTGTTAAGGTTTAGATGCAGACATGTTGCAGCCAAAGCTTTGGGAATTATAGTTTGTAAATATGAAGACTTGAGACGCACCAATATGATGCATTTATCTGCTGAAACTGATTTTAATTTATTCTGATTTCTACTTCAAAACTAATATAAGACATAAAAAACTGCTTAGAAAACATTTTGTCCCACATGCTGTCATTCATTATTTCCACTTGAAGCAGAGGCAATATATATGCATGTGAGATTAAGAGAATAATCGCAGTAAAAGTTCACGTTTTAAAAGCTTAGCATAGCATTTACAAGGCTAGCATACCTGCTTTATCCATGAAAAAAGGATAAAGCAGAGAAATTTGTCGTGCCTTTGCCTCAGGCTTCCTGTTATTTACTAAAAGCCTTGCTCTCTCTCGCTTTCTCACAGCCCAAATGTGCAGCAGACATTTCTTTATATGTCGTGGAAGAGTTTTCTTTTTAAACTGCTTCCGCATCAAATCTTGTTGTAAATATGACCTGGCAGCAGCTGGTGTGTTGAGTTCTTGCTGAGAATCCTCACATTTCAGTCCCCCAGCTGATTCCAAGTGGAAAACATGTGAACTACGAGTGAAAACCCTGGAAAATATAATAAATTTGATGAAATGAAGAGTGGATTAAAAAGAAATAAATATAAATCCTGTCTTAGTAAGTGTAGTGAGTTCCTGGAAGACAAACTAAACAGGCTTCACGCAACCATGAAGTGTCTCTTCCCTTAATAATTTACCCATTACTCTTCAAGTTCCTAAATTAAAAGGACTAAAACATAAACGCAATTTATAAATCTGACATGCAATAAAACAAAGCAATAAAACTAAACGACTCCACATCTCTGAGGCAGAAGAGGCCAGAGGAGTGCTGGCCATTTTGGGTTTGAATAGTCAAAGAAGGAAAGCGGACCGAACGCGGTCGTCAGGACCACCGCACCTCCGGCGTGTCCCTGTAAACCCGGACGCTTAAGCAGCAACAAAGGACACAAACGCCATCGCCATTCACTTTGCACGTGTGTGCTTCCTGCCGGGGCAGGTCAACAGCCTTGCAGTGATTAATGTGTTTTGTAGCGGGTCAGATTAGGAGGCTCGTACTCTGGGGGTGGTCTTGAACCAAACAAATTGTTTAAATTCCACCAACAAACCAGATTAATTGACCACATAAAGCTCCGTTACAGAGAATCAGATGCTTGCCAATCTTTATTTGTCTAATAAAACTGACTTTGTTTGGATTAGAAAAAAAGATCCTGGATTAGGTAAAAACCTATTTGTTGTATAACTGCAATTTCTCATTATTGGACAACATTTTTGTTGGTTCTGCTCATAAAACATAAAAACCACTGTGGACATAAAACCACTGTGAGTGAACTTATTTGTTTATTGATTATGTACTTAGTAACTTATTACATAAAAGTCTGTCGTGGGATTTTGCTAGCCTGTTGTTTTCAGGCTTCAAATAAAATTTTACTGAACAGGTTCTTGAAAATGAGAAAATTTCAGACTTTATTTCAACGTGTTCTGGTTGGAAGGTGAAAGTTAGACCTGTTGTCTGATTGTAGACTTCACTGACCAGCCTACAAACTAGTAGCATCATAAACAGATAACAGCGTAGCGGATTGTCACCATAACTTCTGCGCACCGCACTCGGATTCTGATGCTGAGTTTGGCGACATCATCTGATTTTCTTGATTGATTCATCCAACTTGCAACTCTGGAATAATGACATTTGAGTACAAAGTGTAAAATACAGTAAAGCACACTGTTTGTGTCAGTGTTCCTAAGTGAGGAAGTTGATGGATGTGAAGCGACTCCACACATGGACTGTTTGTGGCTCCTTCACTCTCACCACACAGGATTGACGGCAGACGTTGTTTGTCTTCTCCAGACAAAGGGGTTTTGTTGATGTCCTAAAGAACAGGAAGAAGGTTTCACCTAAGAAAACAACTTTCCAGCAGTCCTGGGAAGTTCCTCTTTTTACTTCATGCAGAAATCCAAATTGTCCTCGATGTTCTTGGACCTTTTTGTTGCAGGGCAGATGTGCACACATTCATCTGCGGCCGGTGTTGAGGAAGCAACAAGGGATGAGCAGGTGTTGTAGTGTGTTTATCGTTGCCGTAAATGTTTTTGGTAAGAATTGTACGTGAAACATTTCAAGATATAAAAATCACAGTGTATTTTACAGTAAGCAAAGGCAACAAACAAATTCAACAAACTGTCATTTCCTCCACACAATGATATATTGCTATTTTTGATGTTCATGATCCCAAACACTGATTGTTGTGATCGTTAGTTTGACTTTTTTTTCCACTGTTGGTTCCATAAAGGTATCAAAGAATACCAATACATTAGAAAATGTAATTAAATGCAGGTGTAGGATGTTGTTACGCGATAAAACTACCTGGTATCGTCAAATAGCTTATTGAATTGCAGATAATTAAAGTGTCAACTGAGTTCTGTACGTCTTTCGTAATAGATTCTCGGCAAACAGAATCGAAGTAATGAATGGAGGCAGTATCTCGTATTTTATTCCGTGTCATTTTATTTGTGTGATTATGCTTAAATTAACTGGTACGTCTGATATGCAGCAGGCGAAACGTTTGTGTAAATAGATTTTTGTTTTCATGCAAAGTTCATTTCAAAGATTAAACCCAAAAAGTTTGTAGAACGTGCCAGTGATGTTGCTGCCAAAATCTTTGCAGTTATTTTCACCACTAGTAGTAATAGGTATTATTAAAGAATAAAAAGGAATTAGTCATAATTGTCAGCGTAAATCAACAAATTAGGTCGCTTTTTATTGGGAGGAATATAAAGTTTATTGAGTCTTGTTCTTGCAGCATTCACTGCTGCGAATATCTTCACTTATGCTTTAAGCTCAGGCACATTTTCCAACTTTAAATTTGTCAATTTCCTAAAAATAAACAGGGGGATTCCTCTGCTGTTAAGCAACATTTAAGTTAGAGAGAAAGCAAAACCAACTGAGAAAACCTCTCCGCACAATAACATGAAAACAGAAGCAACGAACCATAAGAATAGATAACACAACATACCTAAGGCCAAAGATCATTTGAAGAAGTTTTCCTATAGCTCAACAAATTCATGGGAAAAAAAATCTTAAAGCCACATTTCATTTAGTTTTCCATAAAACCTTTGTGGCGTGTAGCGCTTGAGGAAACCATTCCAACCGTAAAGTGGCGTGGTTTCTTTTACGGTTGGAACATGCAACAAAGCGCATGAGGGACAGGTGAAAAGATGATGAGGTCATAAGGAAACGGGATGGTGAGGATTATTGAAACATCTCAGACGAACCGAATGCTTTCCAGTGTGACGTGGAATAAAGATCATGTTTGAGTGAGACAGTTTGGAATCACGCTAACCGCTAATTTACAGTTTTTATCTAATAGATAAAAGATAAACTATCATTGACCCCTACTTTGGAAACCGCTGGTCTAGAGCTTTGCAAGAGAAAGAGTTGTCCTGCTGAAACAGTTATTAAAGTCATAGCTTTCACTCTTCCGCTTACAAACCGGGTGTCAAGTTACCAGAGCAACAAAAGGCACACGATTAAAAAGAGAAAAGAATCGCATTTCAATCAAGTACATTTACTAGTGAGCTAGCATTTCTATTTGTTCATTCCCAGAGCGAATCACAATTCACACGGTAGTTTCTCCTGCTCTCTACATTCAGTATAATTCATTAATATGACATTTCTATCGTTTCCTAAACCACACCAGGCCAAACTGTTAGATTTTTTTTTGTCTTTTAAATCAACTTTCTAATCTAAAACTAACCACTGGACTTTACTAAATCCATGTGCAAACTCAGATATTAGCTTACAGAACCAGTTAATGCAGGATGCAGCCAAGCAAACATTTAGCAATTCTTCAGCTTTGCCCATCAGACGCCTTCGGCATTTATTAAGCTAATCGCAGCCACACCCGCCTGCAGTGTCTCCATGGAAACAACCAAAACAGCAACAACACAGCGCTTCATACAAATTAACATTTCTTTCGCATTGTACGTTGTTGTAGTGTTGGTTGTTGCTTCTCCAGATTTCCTCAAATAACCGTGCACTGCATGCTGTGTTCAAGTTTGTCGTTTTCCCTAGATTCTCCTCGTCGTGTTTGCTTCCGTTATTGCTGTCCAAACTCACATCTTCTGAGCTGAAGGCCTAAGACAAAAAGGTGACTTTTTCTTTGGTTCTAGAACAAAAACAACACACGCAGTTCTTTCTGAATTGACATTGTTGACAGATTCTCTGAGATTTATTCACAATGTTTCCAGCAAAACTGTAATGGTGACAGGACAAATGAAGGGGGATTGCTGATGTGGTTTCCAGTGCATGCTCAGTGCATAAACCAATAGCAGGAATGTTTAAAGTTGCCTGGGAGAACATTGTTTAAACCACAACCTCGGTTTTGAATTTTTGTAAAAAAAATAAAAATAAAATAAATAATAATAATAAAAAGTTCTTTTTTCCCCGACCAAAAATAACATTTGCATGTGGGTGAGAGGCTCAGATGCAGCAGTATGTTTTGCAAAAACTACAAAACCTTGCTGTGGACAAGGCCCAAGGCAGCTAATAAAGCGAAGCCATCTTTGCTGGTATTACAATTATGCATGCATGACACAATGTGGCTAAAACCCTCTCTGAAAAAGAAGACAGTCGTTAGAAAAGATTTAAAATTAATACCTTGCTCAGACAGAGCTTTGTGTTGACATAACGGTAAAAATCGCCTTCTTTCACCCGAGAGGCGACATTTTTCAGTTCAGTTTTCTTTAATAGGCCACAGAAAACATTGTGATTCATATTTCAGGTGAAAAGGAATGGATAGAAACACAAAGGAAGAGACAGATGACGCATGCGACGGACGAACGTATGGATGTTTATTTTACTGGCGACAGAACTTAGATTAGAGGGGAAGGAAGACTGATATCCTCGCTCTTAAAATAATGAACGCAAAAACAGGATGTTTGAAGCACAACCACACAAAGAGAAGAGATAGTGATGCTGTTTGCACAAGACTTGGAGAGCTGTAAAAGAATTAGTGTTTACACCAAACCAGTTGTGGCATAAAAAAAAAAGCATAAGTAAACAAAAATGACATATTTGTGTTAACAGAGCTGTGTTATGATAAAGACATAATCTTTTAAATTGTACTTTTGTTTTGAGTAGAAGCCGCCATGCCAATTGAGCAGAAGCACTGTAAAACCAGAATGAGACGAATTCAGTTTGATTAATTTGAAAAAAAATTTTTGGGACGTCTTTCCAATCAGATTTTTGTTTATCTCGACAATCTACTGAACAATGTATCGTTAAATGTCAGGAGAAGAAGAAAACTAAATCAAGTGACAGCTGAGGCATGAATTCTCCTTCCAACTCTTGTTGGTGTAGCGTGCGTTGAACCATAAACATCATGAGCTGCATCAGGTCGCTTTCAAGAGCTTTGAAACCCTATGCCAAAACTCAGCGCCGATCACAATGTGGATTGAAGCACGATATGCATAATAGCACAGATTGGATTAGCTACAAAGCTAGTACTTGTTTTAAATTAGCAACGTTTCCTGTTTCAGAGGAAATGTGTAATTTCTGAAAGCACAAAGCATAAATCCAAATTAGAACTCATGAGGGTCTTGTGAGCAATCTCTCTTGAGGGGCTTAAACCCGTTAATACCCACAATTTACTCAGCGAAGAACAGAAAGCCTTGAAATCCTCTGCAGGTGACAGAAACCCTGGGAAGTGAACAGAGCATGTGTGCTGCAGCCTTGAATTATCGTCTTCTCTTATTGTTATTTCATCTGTTCCCGATGCTTCGCTTTGCCAGAGCGGGCCTCCACTCCGACCACAGCGACTTCAAGGCTCAAAAGTAAATCCCACTTTAAAGGCTGAAACGCTGCCACTTTAAACACAGAGGGTCTGATTCCTGAAGCGGAAACAATGTGGATTGGTGCTGGGTCATTCTTATAATATTTCGAGATGCAAAGCGATAGGATTGCGTGGTCGCATCCGATACGTCTGGTGTGTATGTTAAACTGTCGATCTGTTGTTGTTCCAGAGGTTGGCTAAGGACGTTGTGTGTGCAATTATCAGAAGAGCTTTAGTGCCTGCTTTGGATTTTTATTTGTTTCACCTCAGATGACTACATACAATTCAGAATCAATTCAAAACCAAAATAACAGGCTGGAATTGCCAAAAAATGTTGACAGTCAGTATAATTTGTTGAAAGCTAACCTCAATATTTGCCTTTCACATTGATCGTGGTAGGCTGTAAACCCAAAGGAGACAGTGGAGTCTTTTAGGGACTGTCCGCACCCACTTTTCAAAAACGCCACGACGCAAAAAGAAAACTTCTGGGCTTGTTACAAAATGCGCTAATGCCCACGTGTGCCTCAGTCGCTTGGTACAAGCGAAGATCGCTGCCTTTGACAAAAGCACGCTAAATTAGCCGTGATATCAGCGTCTGTGGTTGTGCAGAGTGCTTGCATTTGATTCGCAGCCTTCAAAAACTTGTTCATTGCACTGTCGCCTGAAGCACAGTTGCATGAGTCAGCCAGGTATGTGAAATGTCATCAGGAGAACGCATCGAAGTGATGCTTTGGAAGAAAAAATGTTTCATCGCACACTGAAAACTGTCATGTTGCAGAAACAGGAAATTGGCAATGGAGCCATTCTCTGTCGACTGTTGCAAATCCCTGCTGGCATAAACATTTTATTTCTTAGTTCATATCATCTGTAGCATGTTTGTTTCGCTTTGTGCACAGTGCATTTCCTAGAAAATTACCAGCTAACTGTTGCTGGCAATTTGACACTGTACAATTTGAACCAGAAAAGGATAAAAGTAAAATTATAGAAACTGATCTAATAAAATAACAATTTTCTCAACTTTTGAAGATGAAAAAAAAGAAAGAAATGCATGACACACCATCACTGTTTGAATTTAGCATTTTGCCAGGGGGAATAATCTGTCTGAACTAGTCATCATGAAATTGGAAAATAGCTTGCATGTTTTTCCAATTATATTCCTTAAGTTTGCTCTGAATCTGCCTAACCTTTGCTTGCACTTGGTGGGGTAAGGTGGGCATGTAAAAATGGTAAAGAGTTTAACTAGTCCTGGCATGACCCTCAGAACCAATCTTTCTTTTGTTCATGAACAGGATCTCAAGGAGCAGAGAGTTTGGAACTTCAGGGCACAAAATCTGTAAAATGCACTGATGTGTTTACAGCCAAGTGTGACGTTTCACCTGGAAACACATAAACAGAACAGGAGTCAAGCTCTGAAATCACCATCTATGTTCTGAGCTATCATCATTGTTCATGAAGGGAAATGGCACATGTCAGGTTTTCAGTTTTATTTTGCTCTTACTTTGATTGTTCTCATGTTGAAAAATGTTCAGCGGCTTCATTTCTGAGCAGCCCACATCTCAAATGTGTATACACACACGCACCTACACACACACGCGCGCGCACACACGCACACACACGCACACACACACACGCACGCACACACGCGCACACACACACACACACACCATCTTATGGAAGTTCTCCAGAATGACTAAAAAAATAAATTATTGTATTATTGTGTGACTTCCTTTTGATTCAAAGCTGTAGCTCTACCTAAAAAATATATTTGGTTAATCCAAAAATCTGTCCACAGCACCTAATTACTGCCTCTTAATGACTGTTGTCGTGGTAATCTGATGGTATCTAACTGAGGGAGGGACTTGTGATACGCATCAAGTATTTGCTACCATTGGATATTGGAGTAAATATTTTGAACCGGTAAAGAGTTGTTGATAAATGCTTAAGTTTACTCCCTTTTCGTTTTTGTTTTTTTGGTCCTGACTGAACAAAAAAAAAAAATCACAAAAAAAAACAGGTGTGGCTTGAACAAAAAAATTGCAAAAATATCTAAAGAAAGAAAACCCAGAAACATCTTCAGGAGTTTGGCACGTTGTCAGAAAAGCCGACGGATCCGAACAGCCATGGAGGCGTTTAGGTTTGTGAGAAGACGTTTAACAGAGGAAAGGACCAGCTTGCAGTAGCGGTAAGTAGCTGTTATCACTAGTTAGTATTAGTTATAAAAATTAAGTAAACACTACAATTTTTTTCTACAGTAGGAGAAGTTTTGTCAAAAAAGCGCAACAGACTAAATGTCAAAATAGGAATAGGAATCAAATAAACACAAAAATGTATTTTTATCACATTTTACATTTCTTATTTCAAATTGCACTTAACATGTCCACTTCAAAAATACACCTGAACAGGGCCACAACACTGTGGTGTTAAATTTAAAGAAGTTGTAGAAAACTTCAAAGTGTTTTACAAACTAATCCACAAGCATTCTTTTAGCCAAAATACAGAAAATAATTCTTATTCTGAAAAAAGCAATAATATCTGGGAAAGATTTAACTTCATATTCACTGTTACAATATGAAGAGTTGCATGTACAAAATGTCAATATCCGTATATTTTATCCACCTATTGTGAAACCTGTGCATGTTTGGATGAAAACAGAGCTGATTTCCTGGCAGAAATTGAAGAAAGACAAAGCTCTGAGAGAAACAACTCTCAGTTTCTCTCTGTTTTTAGTTTTTATAGTAGCCAGGCTTGAGAAGCTCCCTTCACACAGATATGTTGTGGGAAATGGACCCATGTTATTTCCAACTACTGCTGAGCTTCACTGACTTTTCCATCACTGTCATCAGTCTTGCTAGATACAATACTCTCACTGTTACCTGTAACATTCATGCATCACTAATTCTCTTGTTTTAATGTAAAATGCTCTGTACCTGCTGCCATATAGTGGTAAGAAAATTACATGATTACGCTGCTAGTCACTACTACAGCAGACACTTGATGAAGATGGGATTATTTGCAGACAATTCATTTTCAAAACATCTTTTAAAACCAATTACTGTATTTTTCAGACTATAGAGTGCACCTTACTAGCACCTTCAATTAAAAAAAAAAAAAAAACTGGAAGATGCTCTCGGTTTTCCATAAGGAGTGCAGTGCATGATTATTTCTACCACTGGCTTCTTGGCTGCTTCCCTGAATATTGCTAATCTCGCCTGGCCTGTCAGCTTTGAGGGATGACAGCGTTTTGGTGGGTTTGCGGTGGTGCCATAATCTTTCCATGTTTTATAAAATGGATTAAACAGTGCTGTGTCAGAGGTTCAAAGCTTTGGATATTATTTTATAAGATAACCCTGCTTCAGACTTCTCCACAACTTTAACCCCCACCTGCCTGCTGTTCTCCTCACGACATTGGTTATTCGCTAATGCTCTCTAACAATCCTGTGAGGCCTCCACGGAGCATCTGGATTTTTACTGAGGGCAAACGCACAGGTGTACTCGATTTAGTAATTTGGAGACTTCTGAAGGGGAGTAGTTATCCTGGATTTTATTTAAGGCTATTAGGGTAAAGAAGGCTGAACACAAATCCACTCAGCAGTAAAAAAAAAAAAAAAAAAGGCAAAACCAGGTATCACCCTTGTTCCAACTCACAATTATGCTCAGATTAAAGACATTAAATACTCGTGTTGTAGATAAATATTGAAGCAATTTTCACTCAGAGCTGCAAATGTCTTAGCTGCAAATGTCTTAGCTGCAAATGAGGTTTATTTATATGTTCAGACCAACAGATGATTGATGCTAATGCTAATTATAAGGAAGTTGTATTCCTTCCTTCAAAGTGTTAAGGACAACAGAAAATCTCAGTGTTCAGTTGAATTTTTTTATGTGTAATTTTTTTAAATCAGTATATCAATAAAATATATAGATGATTCCATAACACTAGGCTTCACTGTTACAATACAGAAGAAGAAGAAAAGAAAGAAAGACCTCCCAACACCAGAAAAAACACAACCTGAAACGACTCAACTGTGGAACTGGGATGAATGGTTTGATTGGCACAGATAACTTGGGGTAAATACTGGGACTTCCAAGGAAATTGGAGATTGAAGTGAACTCAATACTTTGCTTTTGTCTACCTTGGAGCACCAGCTAAATATTTGATGAGCAGACAGGTGATACCCTGTTGCCCAATGGAATGTTACAGCAAATGCTGGAGCACTGGTTTTGTTTGCCAATGTTGAAATTGTTTGGGTAACAAGGTATTCCTTCCAGTAAAGAAAGAAAAAAAAAACACAACAGTACAAAATCTGTTGACACTGTTAATGGTTGCATGCCCTGATCTCAGGGCATGCAACCATTCACAAACATTGGCTCACGTACCAAAATTTAACGAGGCTAAAAAAAAACAGAAGGTTGTGATGGCGGACTGTGAGGGCGACTGATAAGATTGAGTAATCATTGTCTTAATCTGAAATCTCTTATCTATTTCACAGCCAAAGGTTGCACAAAGGTTTTACTGTTGCACCACATTAAAATACATTCTCTTTCAATTCTAGGCTCATTGGTCCATTGGTTGGTTTTCCTGAAGGACATTCAGGAAATGGATTATCCGAATAGCCTGTTTTCAAATAATGCTCACATTGTGTTATTTTATCTTGCCATAAAGTTACAGTATACAACTTTTATAGCTCTTAGTTATGGTAACCTTGGTGAAGCCAGAAGGAAGTTGATTATGACCAACTACCAACAGTGATAAGATAGAACCTGAAAAGTAAACTAAATGCAAAGGAGAAAGCCCATGTCATTACAATACAGTCACCAGACGAACCCAGGTTAAGAACCACTGCTCTACGGCAAGCAGAGGCAGGGAGGGCAAGGACCAGCGATTGTCAAAGTCAGTATTTAGCACAAAAAAGAAAAAAATACTGGAGTATACAATACTGGAGTACATCAGGAAGACATACAGTTGTGAACTGGTAAATCAATCCCAGAGTTCCTCGATTTGGAAACTCCCATCAATGCCTAGAGAGCTCTAAGACTGGAGAACAACTCACGGATGCTCAGGAAACGGTTCTGAACCGTTTGCTTGTTGACCACAGAAATCACCTCTATCCTCAAGTGGTTTGTGTCCTTAATCTGCACCCCTGTTGCATTCATGTTCCCATCCTTTCTGTCTGTGTATCTATGTTCATGTATGGACATGTGCTTTGCCGTGACGACACGGGTTTTCTGAAGTGTACAGAAGGTCACAGGGAAAGAAGGGGGAAGGTACCCCCGCACCAATCCAGGGACCAGGTAGCAGATTTAGGAACAACATGCGGCAGATGTGGGAATGAAACTGCATGGACCACAGGGAAGAAAATGTCCAAGATTCAGCATGTCACACTTAACCCCAAACTACAATAACCACACAATTCAACACTCCCTAAAAACCCACAATACAACAGACTACCTACCCACAGTCGCAAAGTTTCCCCAACACAGCCATATACAGAGACTGTGACCGGTTTATGGCCACAAACACCCATAGAGGCACAAAAACCACCCACAGGTCTATCAGAAAACTCATCCCTGCCTCCATCTAGGCCAGCACTTAACCATTTCACTAAGGCATAGCAACTTCTAAGTGTCTAGCTGTCTAAAAAAAGTTTCCCTTAAAGTTTGTTTAGCATTTTGGGGGTGTTTACACCAACGTTATGGGAGCCATCTGCTTGATTTCTGGAGCTCTGACTCCAGCCTCTTAATGACTTCTCACACATAAGGCCTGGGAACAGAAGGTTCCCTCTTACCATACGAGGAAGTGCAGTGTACCTTAGATAAAACTACCTCCCCCAACACCCATACCACAAACACATGCAAACCCACAGCAGCCATCTGCACAGGCACATTTACAAGCTCATCAGGCCTGTGCCATCTTTGCTTGTTTCCTCTGTGGGGTTTGTATCTCATGGCGTCTGAGTGGCAACCCCCCCTTCCCCCAATGACCCCTCCTGCCTCCTTGTCCTGTCAGGGTGCACTCAGGGGGGGGGGGGTACATGTTTGCAGCTTGAGTAACTACTAGAATGGGTGGTGACGCATAAAATATTGCCCATATGCTGCACTCTTGCCGTCTTTTTTTGTTTTTTTTCCCCCCACCACATCTCATGAGTTAACTGAATTTGGACGGTAAAAAGAAAGAAAATGTGAACTCACTCACCGATATCCTCAACTAAATACTTCAACACAAAAAGCAGATTTAAGTTATCAAGGGCATAAGAGTTATTGAAACCAACCTTCAGCACATGAAAGCAAAATTGATAAATCATGAAATAACAGCAAGCAGTTTACTCAGTTTTATTCTTTGCTTTTACTTTCCTTTCCATGCCCAGGCCTGGTAACTTCCCGATATCCAGGATCAAGAAATCTCTTAAATACGTCATGGAGGTGTAGTTGATGGTGAGGAGATGACGCTGAGACCCAGGTAGGATGATGAAGATGAAGATGTTTAATGATAAAGATGCTCAAACAGTCCAAAAACAGGCGGCACGGCACAGAAGTAGCATGCAGCTAAATACCGGTAGCACTGACAACAAAGACTGACACGATGAGCTAATGCCAGCACAGGACTTCACAGTTCAACTGTGCAGGCAGACTGACTAACTAACAAAGACAACGTGGACGTATGTTACACAAACTTAGACAAGGATTCGACGAAGAACACAGACAACAGGTGAGACTAAATACACACGGGGTAATTAAGGGAACGAGACACACCTGGGAGACAATCAACAGGGAAGACGCAGAGACAGGACTCACAGGGAACAGGATCACAAAGAAAAACTCAAAAATAAACACACAGAAACACGGATCATGACAAAATATAATCTATCTGGCCGCATGATCTGTTAGCCTACTGAAAGATCACGAAAGGCAATGGATCACGCACCGATATAAAACAAATTCAAGAACAAAGCAGAAAATAAGTCACTGACATCTGCAAGTCATTAAAAAATAAATAAATAAATAAATAAATTTTCTAAAGCCTTGGGCCTTCAGTAAACCACAGAGAGAGAGCTATTATCCACAAATGGAGAAAAACTGGGAAAAGTGGCTAGTCCACCAAAGATTACTCAATAAACACATGCAAAAGGTCACAATTTAATTTAGACCATCTAAAGCTCTGCTGGCCTCACTTGAATCAGACACACGAGTCGGTGTTCACCAGCAGGAAAGAGATCGGGGGAAATAACGGCTTTTATGGGAGAGATCCAGGTCAACGGCAACCGCTGACAATAACAACACGTCTGAATTCCCGTCTGAAAACATCTTGAGCCGCAAGAGATGGGACAAAGAAAAAGAAAAAGACGTTTTTGGAAGTGTGAGTCCCATTAGATATGTAACAATAATACAACGTTGTAGAAAAAGAATATTATGGTGATAGTATTTTATTAGTTTAGAGGGATTGCTGAAACTGTAAATCCTGAAAGGACAAATCTATCTGATTTCAAGCTTAAGTGTACTTGGCTTGTCCAATCATTTTAATCAGCATAGCAAGTCTAGCAGTGAATTCCTCAAAAAATAAATAAATAACATTTAAAAAAGTAAAGTTTTGGAGTGGCATAATCAAAATCTAGCTCTTTATCAGATTAATATGCTCTGGATGACCTTCGTCAAGCTGCTGAGGCTTGAACATCTTCCAGAGTGTTATATTTATAATGCTAAAATTAAAAATTTTCTAAGAATAATTCACCAAATTTCTTATGCAGTGATGTAAAACACTTATTACACATCAGCGGGTATTGCCTTCTTTTATTATTTTTTTACATAGGGCCATGTTGTTTTCAATAATTTTTTAGTCTTAAAGGGAAAAAAAACTTTTAAAACCTGGCTTTTTGTATCCACTCAAATATTTTTTTTCCTTTGATGTAAAACATGTAAGTGTGAAAAAAGAAGAAGCAAAAAGCAAAGAAAAAAAATGAACGAATCTCAAAAGGAACAAAAACATTTTTACTGTACTGAGTTTACGGGAAATCACACTTGCTAAAAAAGCGACATAAAAGCATCGATCCCACGATACGTTTCTTAAAGAAGAACAAAGTTTGTGACAATGTCGGCTTTCAGCCTCCAGTCACGGGAGTCCAGCGCATATGGGAATGTGTTTCAGTGTACATCAAGGCAGCCCTTATTTCTCAAGCAGGACTCGATGCTATCTGCGTAAACAATAGTAGATGACTGACAAAAAGGGACAGAGCCCGAGCATCACATGTTGTAAGCATGAAGCATCACATGAGGCAGAGAAGAAAAACAAAACAAAACATTGTGATCCGGTCTGAGGGAGGGAGTTGGGTCATTTAATGGAGACCCTGGAGGGATGTTGTTAAATACTTCTTTTCTCAAAATGAATCCAGTGTTTTGGGCAGCTTCGCCGTGACCGCAGAGTTACTTGTCTCGCTGGCTACTTGAAGCGGCTCTTCGTTCTCTGGAAATCCGGATCAAGACACGAAAACGTTCTGCTCCTGAGCAGAGAGACGGGCCTGGGATCTCTCTGGTGGCCACGGTTCACAGGCCCCTCTGTTTCCTTCCAACCGTGTGCTAAACGAGGCGGTTTTTCACATTAAACTGCCAGATTTACCACAAACCGTGTTTTTTAGGAAAGCAACATGCTTATCAAATTTACAACCACACCGAGGAACCACAGCTTGTTGAGCAATTGGAGACACCATATATCAACGCAGGACCTGCAGCTCAACACCCAAGGGGTCGTATGTCTTTTTTTTTTTTTATTTAACCTGGTTACTCTATAAAACTGACAACAGAAGAACTATAATTTCATTGATGGTTTGAAGGGAAACAAATGGAAGTTTTTTTCTTTTTTTTACTGCTTCTGACTAACAAACTTCTGAGCTTCAATAATGGGATTTCCTGCCGCCTCTTATCAGTTAGATCCTAAAACAATGGTCACTGCCCCCACGACTTTCTGCACCAGCCTCATCTAAACGGGGGGAAGGGGGGAGTGACCAGATGTGTTTTTCTGCTCCAGAGTCCATGAGGTCAAATAGAAATAGAAAAGACAAGAATGGCTTCAGTTAAATGGTCTCAAGGTGTTGATGTGACCACCTGCAAACATAAAGCTGTCAACAGACAGCATTGTTAGGTTCTTCAGCGTTACTAAAAACCCTAAGAAAGAAATGTTGCTATTTTTTTAAACCTTAAAGAAATGGAAGGTCATACAGATTTATCTGAAACACATTTAGCCTGTTCCATTGATTTCCCATTGTTTGTGAAAATATTTAATTCCCTGACAGTAATATTAAGTTACTTTTGATTCATTTCTTTGAGTTTGACATTAAATCAGATTAAACCTTTCTTGTTTTTAGGTCAGTTAGAATTAAGAGAAATTATGATTATTTTTTACTTTTTTACAGAGATTTTCTTTTCAAACTTTCAGAAGTTTAGATACATTTATGTATCTAAACTGAGTTACAGTGTGACAGTGTGCATTACTTTCCAAAAGACATGACGTTTTAGCCTCTCTCTTATACTTAACAGAGTGTTATCAGGTCTAATCCTAAATGAAAATTTGCTATTTATGTTGCTTCTGGAACATTTCCTTCTTCTCTGCTGGGTGGCCTGTCAGTCTATATCTGTACAAGACTCATTTCACAGTGGATAATTATATTCTCATTTGCTGGTAGATCCTTGGATCTCTGTGCCGCTGAGTGCATCTACTTCCTGTTATAACAGCTGGAAACAACCACCGTATTTGTACAATATGCACATACTGTACATTTTTTTAAGTATGAATGTGGTGCCTTCAGGCACCTGAAATTTCCAAAGCTCTCATTGTAACATCCTAGGTGGCAGTTTATTTTCCCCTGATGTCACACCAGGAAGCAACGTTTTGTATGTTAATAACTTATAATGAATATTCCATTAACTCAAATGCTGTGATTTTGTTTGACAGACTAACTCAAGGTGTGAGGTGAAAGGCAATGCATATGTGGTTTTCAAAATTTCTACAAATAAAACTTAAAAGTGTGGTGTGCATTTGCAAGGAGGGGAGACAGAGGATGTATTCTCTGTAAGGCAGGAGCTCAGGAGGATGTCGAAGAGGCAGCGCTTGGTTACACCACTTGCTTTTTGTTGCTTCTAGCATGGTTGCCATAGGAAATTAAGGTATTTCTAAAACATGCATGAAAGAATCAAAGCAACACTCCATGTATGTTTTTGATGAGGAAATAACATTATAACGTGATGTACAGCTCAAAAAAGTACACAATACTGCGGTTATTCCTTCCTGCTCTCCACAAATCCGACCTGGAAAGTCACTTTGTCATAAGATGTGGAGGAGATAAGAGCAGAGACAGTCCATGCAGTATTGTGCAACGAGATGCTTTTCTTCAGCAGGTACATGTGTCAGGGAACTGGTCTGAAACATGGATGCAGTGAAATGCAGGGTAATCCTGTGAGAGGATGTGAAAGACATGAGAACGTGGTGCAGCCACAGACAATTACCCGAAACGTACCGCCAGAGCTACGTGATTTAAAACACAGCATCCACATGTTAGAATGTCAGAATGGCCCTGTCAAAGCACAGACTTAAATCTAAAAAAAAAAAGTTAAATTGATGTTTGCAGAATGTTGCCGCCCACGATTTTTACTTTAGTTTGAGAAGCTATGTCAAAATCAGGAAAATGGATCAAATTCAATCATGACCAAAAGCAGAACTGAGAGTTCAATATACACAATTTTATTTACATTGACACTTGTAATAGCAACATTTCAGATTTACACAGTAACTTTAAAGCATTAAATAAATACACAGGGGAGATGCAGCAAGCAGTTGAATGAAAAATAGTCTCTGGTTTTCAATAAGGCTCCTTTCCCAATTGTATAATTTTGTCATATTCAAAGTTTTCTGATCCAATCTGAACATTTGGAGCAGGTTCACTGGAATTGGCCAAAATTAAATCCTTTCTGTTAACAACGTCATAGAAAGAAGAGCAACATGCTGATTCTCTGGTTGAATCTATATAGGGATATCTGTGCACCTATATGAAAATAAAGCATAATAATTTCTGTATCAATGTACCGCTTCTTCATTAGGATAAACATCTTCCAAAGTACTTTGTAATATACGCGCATATGTATGTACAAAAAGACGAGAGCAGTAAGACTGGGGTCTTTAGTAAGCTAGATGAATCTGTAGTAGTGGCACCTCTTGACAGTAACTCTTTGAAACTCACGCACGCGCACGCTCATTCACACGAAGGAGGACGGGCACGCTCGCTCACGCGCACGCACAGACACACTTAGCACACGCAAACAGGACACTTTCCACTCCTCCGAACAACACCCACAGCTGGGAGAGATGCTGGGACCACTCCAGACGACTGGCTGAGAGGTGCTGAAAACCCCCCACTTCCGATAGAGGAAACAACTGGACGACAAAAAAAAAAAAGAAAAAAAAAAAAGAAGAAGAAGAAGAAGATGAGAGGGACGGTAAGGAAACCAGCTACTGGCCGGAGAACAATGAGACGGCCAAACACAGTAAGTTCCGCACAGACTGTCACCTTCTGAACGCAGCGCTAGGAAAGAGTCTGTATTGTTTTCTTCTTTTCTCTCTCGCTCCTGTCACCTCAGTGAATGCTGCAATCCACTTAATGGCATATCGCATCAGGTTCTGCTTGTCTTAGTTGGAGAACTACACTGCTAGCATGGGGTGACACACCAATCTGAGTTTGTAAAAAAAAAAAAAAAAAAAAAAAAACTATTTCCAAACTGACGGATTGAAGGAGAGTTGGAGGAAAGCTGTGAAAACACATGTGAGAAATGGCAGTACCTACCTCTCGCTTGTAAACATATGAACAGCGGGAGAAAACAGTTATATACATCTTTACAAGAGATCGACACCTCTCGCAGTCCAGCTGTCAGCAACGCAACGAAGCATAAAGGGTCGCATACCATATCTATATCTATGCCGTAGCTGCAGTCATGCACTGATCATGGTATTTGCTAACGAAAGTCCCAAAAGTCGTTTGCCCTTTAGGTGCTGCCGTCCTGGATCTACCTCCTAATGAACTCGAAGCACTTAAGGATATGTCGTCGTCGACCATGCCGCCTAATAGCTTATATAGAAGTATCCGTGCCATTATATCTCAATTCAAATTGGCCCCCAAAAGTATCTTCTTCATACAGCATAGATCTGCAAAGTTGGAACGTAATACTGACAATGAAAGTGATAAAAAAAAAAAAGTTGTAGTATTTTCATCATGTGATGTATGGAATAAAGAAAAGTTTAAGTGCCTCAAGTGCTTTCTTTTCCAACCCAACAACTGAAACAGTCAAAAAAAAGAAAAGAAAAAAAAAAAACGCAAACGATGCTCCATGACAGAAAAAAAAACAAAGAATAACAAAAAAAAAACACCAAACGTAAAAAGAAAAAAGAAGACATTTGCTATATGTGGACTAGTCCCCCCCCCCATCCTCCCCTTGAAAAAAACCCCTCTAAAATGATGAAACAACTTTAATGAAATGTAAAGGAGACATGAAAAAGTGTAAAATAACCAACCGATGTAACAGTGTAATAACATAATGAGTAATGTGTGACGGCCGCCCACCCTCAGTGGTGCCTTCAGAGTTCTGGAGATTGGGAGCAATAGTCCAAGTGTCCTCCCAGCACTGAGCAGGCAAGAACAGCGATCGCAAAGATAAAAGCCCGTTTATCCACGGACGCTCTCTCCTGCGAGAGGCGGCGCTTACTCCTCTTATAGCAACCTTCGCTGGTAACGGGGGATTCGGGAGAGGGAGGGCTGAGGTCGAAAAGTAGTGGTTTGGATGATTTGTGGCGTAACATCACAGGCACTTAGAGGCAGCCAAACAAGTCCGGCAGGTCCTTAAACCCACTGGGCCTGAAGGATTGTCCCCTCCACGAAGACTTCATGCTGAACCAGTAAGGGCTGTGTTGGAGCGCTCTTACTGCTGGCTGAGAAAGAGCTGAGAGTTGCTGTGCTCTGAGAACTGGACTCCTCCCTCGCTCTAGGCAACACAGGGAGTCTGGAACTGAAGTTCAAATAAATCTGAGAGAGAGGAGAGAGGGAAAAAAAATCTGTTGGAATGGATTTTCAGATGCTTTAATTTGTGGGAACTCAGTATTTTTCTTCTTTTTTTTTTTAAAGCCTGACTGTCTAAGATATTTCCAGAGATTTGCAGAAGTATTAACTGAACTTTGACGATTACATATTTTGTTACACTGCCACAACAAACGTAAGTGAATTTTATTGGGATTTTTGTGATTTTTTTTGTTGTTCTTTTAATAGTGTAGCACATGATGGTGAAGTGGGAGAAAAATAATACAAACAGATAAAATTATGGAAAGCAGTGGCATCCATCATTTGTTTTCATAATCCTCTTTGGTATATCAAGGCAATTCAGTTTGAAACTTTTTCCAGCCTGATTAAGCTGGCGCTATTCTGCAAAGAGGAACGAGCAAAACTGTCGGCGTCCAAGAGTGAAGTTAACAGTGAATTAACCAAAAATGAAAGATAATTGCACAGTACTTTTAATTTTTTGATTAGTCAAAAAGGTTGAGAACTGTTATTAATCTTCTTTCCTCTTAATATTTACATATCCATTAAAATCCCAGTAAAATACAGACCGACATTTGTTATTGCAACACTACGAAATGTTGCAAAAGTTTAAGGAGTTTTTTTTCCAAAGACAACACTGCATTGTAAGCGAGCGTGGGAGAAATCTTCTAAATGTTGCACCAGCAGGCAAACGTGTAACATAATATTTGAACGAGGGAGAGTAAAGGTAAACAATTTACATGAATTTTTCTCATCTGGTCTTACATTTTTCATTAGCTCAGAGTTTGGTGTTTACAGACCAAGACGTGCCGTCGACAGCGAAGGCAAGTCAGGCCGTCGTCTAGAATGGTGATAATTGAGCCAAAGAATCTCGCTTGTGTTTACATTTCGTAAGGGAAGACTTTTTAGCAAAGTGCCTGTTGATGTGAAGCTCGTACCCTGAGGGAACGTCAAGGCTTCTGGAATAAAAGAAAACTGTCACGAGGCAGACAGATTGCTGGACTGTCATAGAGACGTTTCCGTCATCGTGACTAGCTCTGCCTTGCATCACGCAAAAAATGAGCTGCGACTGGTCCACCTTTTCTGTTTTTATACACTCAAAATGATTCTACATCTGCACAAAACCATACGTTAAAGCTAAATGGGAGATGTTTCTTATTGACTGTAGGTGTTGTGGATCAGCATGTAGATTGGTTGTCATGCAACTGTAAATTTGATGGTCTGATCCAATTACCACCATCTCTGTACAGTGTGCCATGAGGACAAAAATACTGCTTATGTATTGTGCAATATATTTGCATAGTTAGGAAAGGGCAATTGAGAAACACATTAGAAACCGTCTTGTTAAATTATTAAATTGACCCCTGATTTTGTAGTTAATGCATATTCTCATGACATATTTAATTATGACATGTACAATATTGTATATATGTTTAAATAACAATGGTGCGTTCACACAAAACGCATTTTGAGCGTTAGGTTAATCTCATTTAGGCGCTATTTCAGATATTTAAAACAAAAAAAATTATTAATATCGACTGATGTGAAAGGTTTGTATAGTGATACGTTTCTCAGCCCTGTTGTCCAGCCCTCGCTGGTCTCCAGTTCATCAAATAAAACCAAAACTTTTCCCAACTTTCAATCCTTTGAAGTCTTCCTGATATTGTTGAGGAATGTGATTTTGATCCTTGTGCGGTTTTAGATAACAGTGCAGAAACAGGTGAACCTACATGTTTAGCGGCATGTGACAGCTGTTGCTCGATGCTCTCAACCACCTTCGTGAAGGGGGGTCTCTTGAAGGGGTCCGCATCCCAGCAGGAGCTCATGATCTGATACCTGCAGCCAAACACACAAACAACACGATGTTCCTTCAGCTAACACAGAGCGTCTTCTGTCCAGTACTGTTTCATCAAAAGGTCTTTCATTAATCATTTGTTATTCTTGTGCGCCGCCAAACACAATAGGATGTGAGCGGGCTGTGACTCAACTCCCCAATGTTGCATTCTTGCATATCGTTTTATCAAACCGCAGCATCTCTCCGTTTGATGATGCACTCTGAAGACTGTCACGTTCCACCTCAACAGAAAACTCACATGTCGGTGGGTGCGAACTCCGGAGCGTCCATCCGGTATCCTTCTTTTATCTGTTTGTAGAACTTGGCGTCCACAGGCATACCAGGATACGGACTGTTTCCTACGTTCAACAGGAATCTCAGGTTACTTTGTGCAGTTCTGGCAGCACCCAGATAAGCCGGGATAAAAGCGGCGACATGCATGGAGAAACATACCCAGTGAGAAAATTTCCCAAAGCAAGATGCCGTAGGACCACACGTCACTCTCAAACGTGTACACGCACTCAAAGATGCTTTCTGGGGACATCCACTTCACCGGCAGGCGGGCCTGAAACAGAATACCTCAGTGAATAAATGCAGTCCATCTTTTTTTTTTTCCGTCTCAAATACAGATTTTACAGAAAGTTTAATAAGCAAAACAACCAAAGTGTAAAGAAGTTCATGGCTCTTTGAAGTTTGTAAAAAAAAATAAAGAAAAAAGAAGAAAAAAAGAAGAACCTTTGAAAAATTTTTTTAAAAAATTACTAATTTAATTATTACTTTAGAGGTTATACTGTAACAGAATGGAGCAGAAATATGTAGCAACCCGAAACATGCATCATAGGAACTCACAGTTCCTAATAATTCATTTTTAGTGGTTTAAGGAAATGCTACATTGGCTAAAACATCTTGTACTGTTTACTTTAAAAAAGAAAAAGTTTGTACTTAAGAGGCATGCTCCAGAATAACAAATGGTCGCATAGATGCAATTTAGAAAAGCCAAACCACATAGAACAGTGCAATTTTCTGGCTTACTTGCGAAACTATTCACAATGTTGAACATCTTAACATTTTCCTTCAGTTATAACCACAAACTTTTATGTATTTTATCACAATTTTAGAGGATAGATTCATGCATATTTTATTTTGTGTTGTTTCTTTTTTTTTTTTTTTTTTTTTTGCTTTATTTTTTAACAGACATACATTTTCAGATCTTGCCAGATATTCTCATTGACTTTGGATCTGGAATTTAAAAGATTTGATAGATCAATAGACCTTAATGTAACCAGTTCAGATTCTGAACTAATTTTAGATTTGATCTTTAATTACTCTATTTTAACACAGTATTTAATCCTTTTGTTGTAGCTCTCCCGCTGGAGGGTGTACTCCAGTCTGAATCTGTTGAACTCTCAAACAGGACCTTCTTTGAGGATTTCAGCACATTTAGCTCAACCAAAAAGGGAAATTTTAATCTCATCTGATAAAAGGAGCTACTGTGGGGATCTTGGCTGCTTCTCTCCTCGCCTGGCCTGTTAGTTTTGGTTGGATGGCCAGGTCTTGGTAGATTTGTGCTTGTTCTCTCCAGTTCTAGATGATAGATTCATATTGCTTAATGATAATGTTTTAAAACCCAACTCTGTTTTATCCCCGTTCTGTCTGCTGTGTTCCTTGGTAAATCCTAATGTCGTAAAACTCTCGAGTCCTTCACAGAACTGCTGAATTTCTACAGAGACTAAATTACAAGACGGCAATGAAAAACCCCTTTTGCCATTTCCTGTAAAAGGACTTATACACCCTTTGTCAAATCCCTCATTCACCAGGGAAGGTAGTCAGGGGTCTGCATTGCATTGTCAAAATCAAAGAAAATAATTTTTGAATAAACAGGACTCAAAAATAATTTCTAACAAGAAGAGTAGAAATGTGAAATTTATCACTTAAATTTGTGATTGATGAATTGCCAGAGCCAAATCAGAGGCTTTAGGTGAAAAATGTTTATGAAAGTGGCTGAGTTGAAGGGGGGTAAATACATATGCATGCCACACTTTTATTTAATTTAGTTAAAAAAAATATAACACAAACCGTTTTACTTCCACTTCACAATTACCTGCTTACTTTGTGTTTTAACACAATAAAGTGTAGTAAAACTGTGGTAGTACAATAACAAATCTCGAAAACATTCATTTGGTGTAAAAGTACTTTTTCCGAGGCACTCGAGAGTTAATAGTTATATTTGTAATTCTTCAATAAGTGCATCTGAAAAGCGAAGAATCACATCTTTGTTTCTCAAGTGTCATACCCTTGGATCAAACTGCCAACATAAATGTTGGCAAACAAAGTGTGAAGAAGTTCAAGGTTCTTAAAAATCTTGTCTCGACTTGAAATCTACTGCACAGTAATGCTGAGTCAGCAATGGTAAGTCAGTATTGTAGCTGACGTCCCTGTGTGTGCATTTTCCTAGTCATAAATCACAATCCAATCTTTCTGTGATGCTGAACAAAACAAAAAAAAAAGAAAAGAAAAAAAAACCCAACATTTGTCTCACATGGTGATCAGGCCTTGGAGTCTCCTAATTAGTCAACTAATAGCCAATTCATACTGCTATGAATTTGACTTGCATACACAACTTTTTGCTTGTTTGTTTCTTGTATTTCAGCTTCCGCCGTAACTTCATGACAGCTCTACTTACGTTGCCCTTGACGACGTAGTTCGAGTCCGTGGTGATGTCCCTGGCCAGGCCGAAATCACAGATCTTTGCCACTCTCCCTTGAGTCAGCAGGATGTTCCGGGCGGCGAGGTCTCTGTGAATACACTGAAACAAGACGCGCCACAGCAATCACAAATGAGCTTCTTCTTGTAACAGACTTTGAATATTTTTTCCGTGCCGGACTGTTTAACACACAGAGGCCGACATCGATATGCAAGCTCTCCGGACACAGTATCTGCGCCTCGGCAGGGGGATAAATTTTTCAACAACATGCTCAAACATGCGTTTTAGATCCATTTACTAGCTGTGGAAATGCAATCAGCTCTTCCCATGACAGACACGCGCACGGCGTCTGCTTATCAGATGTGATGGGCTTTATCCAAAAAAAATAAAAAAATAAAAATCTAATTCGGCAGCTGTTCATAGAAAATCTGCAAACTGTGAGAAGCAGAAGCTTACATTTTTGGAGGCTAAGAACTCCATGCCTTTGGCCACTTGGTACGAGAAGCTGAGGAGATCCTCGGTGTCCAGAGACAAGTCGTCCTCATCGAACATCTCGCCGTCTGCGTCAGCTTCGAGGTACAGGCCATCTGGGGGAAAAGGGGAGGTTTAAGAGAGATGACAGTTTCATCTCTGTTTTCAAAGCTTTTTTTTTTTGGACGGTTGAAGTTTGATGAATGGCTGGCCGGCTTGCCTTTGCGTAGTGACTGTCTCCGCTCCGAGGACGAGATCGACGGTGAGTTGCCAGCAACAGAAGGCCTCATGCTCATGTAGCCGTTCAAGCTGTCACTGTGAAGAGGAAAGGAGCAGTCTGGTCTGAGCTGAGTCCTGCTGTCCAAAGACCCTCCCACGCACGATCTGTATTGAAAATACTAGTACTCTCATCTTCATTTTTTTTTTTTTTTTTTTTTACTTTTTCCCCTCCCATCACAAATCACTTTTAAAGCAAAGCCTCACCCATCTGCAGCTCTCTTTTGTATGAAGTTGCGGTAGAAATAGTTCTCCTTTAGCTCACAGGTGCTGAAAGATTCTCTCTTTCTCCGCAGGAAGTTCAGAAGGTCCCCAAAGCAGCAATATTCTGTGATGACCAGCGTTGGTCCTAAAGATGGAGAATCGGGTCTCATCAAAATGAGCTTCCAGAATCCAAGACATGAGCAAAACTATTTCACATTTCAGCCATAAGCTTAGTGTATTTCACTTGGGATTTTATGTGACATAATGTTTGATTGTAAAGTGCAAGTATTCTTTTTTTTTTAAATTATTATTAGCAATTTGGCTAACATTGCTAACAATGCGTTGTACTGACAGCTGTAAGGTCTTGTGGGGATCTATGCACATCTAAAAGTCAGAAATTTTTTGACAACTCTCTTCATTGGATTAGAGGCATCTTTTAAAATCAATTTTCTGATCTAGCTGGCTCTAGCTCTAGATTCAGACTCGTGATTCTAACACGTGATGTTGGGAGTTTGAATATTTCTGCAAGGCACCAGAGCTGTGCTACGTTAGACGACTCCACGCCAAATCTCAACTAAATAAATCTGACCCTTCCAGTTTCAATCCACCGCCTAAAACAAATAAAACAAGACAACGTGGATGCCGCACCTCCCACAGTGCAGGCTCCCAGCAGGTTGACGATGTTTATGTGGTTTCCCAAGTAACTGAGGACCTTCAGCTCTGACATCAGTGCCTCTTTCTCTGTGGAATGAGCGCTTGCTGTAATAAAAGCAACAAGATAAGAATTTGCAAAAGGGTTAGAAGCAAAGTCATCTCACGTTGAAATATGATTAGTTGTTCTTATCTGATTGCTTTGTGGGCTGAATAAATAGAGTCGCACTGCAGGGTAAATATTAAATGTATTGCTTTAGAATCAGAATGCAAAGCTTGAAATGCCAGCTCAAAAAAAAAACAAAAAAAAAACAGCTAACATGTTTTGAGCACCTGTAGGCATATCTGACAGCTACTGTGCACATTTATTATATTCGTTCGTTGGGTGTGCTGGGGCAGAACTTACATTTAAGCATTTTCACCGCCACCGTCATGACTGAGTCAGCGTTGGAGAGTCCATACGCTGTGGCCTCCACCACTTTCCCAAACGCCCCAGATCCCAACGTCTTCCCTGGAAAAAACAGAGGTCAGACACAAAACATCGTTATCCCCTGTCCTCTTTTTTCTTTTTCTTTTCCCAAACAGACCGAGCACCAGCGCTTCCAGTTTGAGCCCCGGGGCTGTGTGTGCAGTCACCAGGACGTGTAGGATCCTGTTTGAAGAGAGCTGTTGAAAACAACACCCAGAATATGTCAACAATATTGTGTTTGCATAGGAGGAGTGCGGTTTCTTTCTCTTTGAGCTGTGGAACGAGTTGGTCAGTAAGAAACACAGACGCGGCTAATGCCTTAATGCAATGCATACATCACTGGAACAAAGACAAAAAATGGTAAATCAGCGTAAAGTAGCCAGAGGGTGTTATTGTCACGCCTGACAGTACGGCCTGGGCTTTATGATTATAACTGTTACTGCGTCCGAACCCCGTTTATCCCTCCAGGCTTACCTACCCAACACATAACAGCCCAACAGCATAAACACGGGTCAAAAGTGCTGGGGTGGGTCAGCTTGCTATGACTTGCGGCGGTCATTCAAGGACGCCCACTAGTCGCCAACGGACTTCGATAAAGGCGTGCTCACCGAAACGCAGGTTATTCCGTGGGAACTCCCACTGGTGATTGTAGGGCAGCTGCGTGGGGTCAATGTACACATAGCTGTTGCCGTGGATTCCCTCAATGACTTTCCACTGGACCTGGTATTTGGGTTTCTGACACACACACACAAAATGAAAAGACAACAGAGGCACGTGTGAACTCATGAATTCGTGACGGACACCTCGTACGCCTGATTGCAGGGTGTGCCTCACGCAGGGAAAAATGCATCACCGTCTTACCTGCATGTACTTGTAGAGCAGCAGGATAACAATGAGGCAGAGGATGCCTGCTGCTGATATGAAGCCAATTAGGAGAGGAGTGAACAGACCATGCCTTTCCTCTGCAGGGAGACGGAAAAGATAATGTTAGATAACCAAAGGCCCAATCTGTGACTTGTTCGCTGGTTTGTTGTGGTTGCACTGCAGATGACATTGCAAAGGGGCATTAAGGTAAGCCAGAGAAGGCTAAGCCACAATGAAGCACACTTTGATCAAATAGCAGCAAACTAATCCCATTACTCGTGTGCGCATACACAAATTTATCCACGTTTTGTTTTTTGTTTTCTTCGTGTCCTGCTCTAATGTCCCGTGATTTCACACCTCTCGTTTCCAGTGTCCCATGCTACTTTTGCAGCTGCGCCGGCGAGAAGTGCATGCAATCGTTGTTCTGTCCCCTTTGTGTCTGGCCGCTTGTGATGCCTCATTGTTTTGCTCCTCTGTACACGCCGGGGTGTAATAAGCTCTTTAGCGATAAGGAGCTTTCTCTCCACTTCAAATCTGAGAATGCCGAGTCTGCAGGAACTAATCCCCTGTAAACCTGTCAGTGGGTTCTAAAGCTCTGTTTTCTTCGCTGCAGCTCACTGACACCTACAAGCCTCCCACAGACCACCGAGTGCCCAGCGCCGGGGCTCCCACTGCGCTCCTACACGCTCACGCGCCTCCGCCTGGCCTGCTGCTACTCTGTGCTCAACGAATCCTGGGACTGGCTCCCGAAAGCATGTCCTGCCTGGCCACAAACACGCACTGTCCCCATAATGCACACCCACATACCCTTCATCCCCCTTCTGCACAAAGCAGTTTCTGCAGGCTCAGACTGGGAGAACTTTGGTGTACTTTCAGCTGCTGCACCGCCGCTTTTAGGACATTGCGCAGCAGATGGGGCGGCCGTTGCAGGAGAGGGGATTTAGAGACGTAACGTACACAAAGGGCTGGAGCTAATTCCTGTTTTTGCGCCTTGTTGCAGCCAATCGCCTCTGAGGTAGTATCTCTTTGTTAATGTTTACCAAATGGATGGGAACCAACCGAGGGTTGGCAGGGAGCTCGGGGTTAATCTTTGGCAAAAATCTTTGTTTTCAGGAAACAGGTTGAGGCTCAGGAATTATCGCTTGTTAAGATTTACTGTGGAGGGCGAGCCCACCGGGACGATCGAGATAACGTAGAACAGAGTCTGGTGGGTTTGCATTAGGATTGTTGTTTTAATAAAGAATACATTTTAATTCTTAAGTATAAGCTGCCAATCATTATTGGAGGAAAAAACAGTAAAGTAAATATGGCAAATACACAACTATAGTCAAGAAGATGAGGTAAATAATATTAGCAATAAGCTTTCAAACACTGTGGCAACATTGTTTACTAAAATAGGTTTTAATGTACTGCATGTGTGTGTGTATGAAATATCTAATGAAATATAAATTATCAGAAGTATAAATAAGGTGTTTTTTCTTACATAAATGCTAAATTAGCCATATTGGCTGCTTGTATGAGAAATGTACCACTGAGACTTCCAACTTCTGTGTATGTCTCTGCTCATTTCACTTTGTCCGTAATAATTTAATTTAATTTAATTTTAAAAATGCAACAAATTCGGTTACAATTTTTAATTTAAAAGCATACTTATTAGGGTTTTGTTTAATCCATGCTTTCAGGATTAAACAAAAGCCTCAATCTTAAAACGAGTGTGTAGAAGATCTAATGAACCCAATCGATCTGCACTGAGACCGCCCATCACCCCATCGGTGAAAACAGTTTCTTTTTCATGTGAATGCATGAACTTGGATGCAAATTTACCCGTGATAGAAAACAGTATGTAGGCTTGCTCTCCGTCCCCGGTGGCGACGCACTCCAGAGTACTGAACTGTGTTCTGACGTTGACCCAGCTCTCCACCCTCTTCCCGAAGCTGGTGCTTCCCGACATGACGGTCATGACGCTGCGCTCCTCCTGGGTGGCGTTCTTTTGCAGGGAGCACCTAGAGGCATATCTGTTTGTTAGTATTTCATCATCGGATACTTTTTAAAAAAAATTTTAGCAAATCTACAGCTTCACTTTACAAAACCCACAAAGAGCTGGTCAGTGACCAGAATAGACAAATCCTCCTTTGGTCGGCTTCTGCTTGGTAAACGGAAAGGAAAATATGGAAAATTTTGATTTTAAAATCTTTTAAGTAAATCAGATTTTAAAATAATCTACAATTTTTTTAGTCTATAAGCTGATCATTAACAAAAAGCATACTTGGATTAATTTTTTAGGCAAATGCTTTGAACCATTTACATTTTAAACTACTATTTGCATTATTTCTCTTTTAAGTAAGTAAGTAAGACATTATATTTAAATGGCACCTTTTAAGATACAAATCAAAGAAGTGCTGCATGCACTATTAAATAAATGGAATCAGTCAAAGTTTGAATTAGGAGGTTTGACCGCAAAGAAAAACGGGAATCTGTTTTAAACTGATCACTTCATCTACTGTCTTTGACTGAGAAAGTTTTAAAGAAAAGGCTGAAACGCATCTTTATTTTCTTATTTAAATCACCTCTTGCTTCCCTCTTGTGTGGGAAAGAAAACTTGACATTTCTGTTTTTATAAAGCAAAAGTTGAGCGTGTAAAACTAGCATCCAGGCTCCACCGATCCCAGCTGTGCTCCACAGAGAGCGGCGCATAAATCAGCACTCACAATACCCGCTCTTCCTGTTTAGACATTAAAACACCTGTCATGGTGGTGCAAGTAATGAGCATCAAGTGGATTTGATTTCTTTTTTCTCTTTTTTTTTTTTAGTAAAGTGATTGGGCGGGATTATCGAGCCTGACTCATTGGCCGTGCTGCTCGGGATTGTTATTGGCATGGCAACCACATGCTCCTCCCTCATGTATGTTTGACAAGTTGTAGCCAAGCAGACGCGGCCGTCCGTCTCCAATCAGCGAGTGAATTCTTAACAATCTCCCCGTCACGTGGGAGAGGGTGGGGGGGGAATCGTCTCATCACGTCAACCAATCGCAACCGCAAATCCCACATTCCACCGTCATCATCATTCCCTGACTCGATTCAGCGCGTCTCTATGTGACCTTTAGGACCCTCTGGGTTAAACTTCATAGGTTGTTGTTCAAGTTTGATAATAAAAATCAAACCACAAGAACCAGATCTGAACTGAGCAGCCTGTTGGTCGTGGGGTAAATGTATCACTTGGAGAGAAAACACACATTTAAAAAAAAAAGGTCCAACGTCAGAAAAATAAAACAAGTTAAATTAGCAAATGCATATTAAAAATATGGAGTATGGGAGCATGGGCTGAGAGCATGGTACTGTTGTGATAACTATAAAAATGATAATGATTGATCACTTATTGTTTTAGGTACCTGCATGGCGCAGCATTCATAGTGCCACCAACAACTCTACTCTTGATTCGTTCCTATCTGAAATAAGCTTTTTCAGGAGATTTATGTCACTAAGCTGCACATAGGCACTTTGTCTACTCATATTTTTGAATTTACTGATATTTTTGGTGCTCTCAGAAAAAACAGTGAAGAAAATAGTAAAATAAACATTTTAGTCAGTTTTTTTTAACAATTGACAACAATATATCAAAATTTTATATCATGACAAATGTTTTGACACGATAAATGCCCACCCCTAGAGCACATCATGAAATATTGGTTTGCATAACAATAACTCACTGCTTTTCTTTTGAGAGGCTCTGCCACCATATGAGGCAGAGACGTTCATCATTGATTGAAATCATAAGATTTAAAATTCATCATCTCCATTTTCTTTTTTTACTAATACCTGGTCATAAAATGATTGACATAGGTTGTCACATTCTCAAATTTACCCTCATGAGAAAACAGAAGAACGGCTGAAACAAGCAGACTTGTTTTTGTGTGGATAACAATAACTGACTGAAGACTTTGTTGTTTCTCCCCACCCCAGCCTCTAAAAGCCTCACCTGACAGCATGCTTCTCGCAGTAGTACCATTTGATCTGGGGGGCAGGGTAGCCTTCAGCCACACAGTGCACCTGTCCATCCACTGGGCCCCCATGATCTATGATCGCAGGCTTACCTGGTAAACAAAAAGCCGACGTCAGACTGAGAGACCGTTAAGTAATAAATTACAGGCTGTCGAGAAAAAAGGGTGTTTGCACTCCTTCAGGCACAGCTGTGAGCTCGGTGAGGCGCAGACAGAGGGATTGGACTTCATCAAATTACAATTCCTAAAGGTCACCTCCCCTCGCGTCAGCTGCCGAACGTGAACGCTGCTTGGAGAAATGCATTTTCATGATGCGGCTCAAGGGGAGAGAAAACCTTTCACTTACTGATAACAAACACGGAGAAGTTCTGCTTTACCGCCGCGTCGCCGTTGGAGGCTTCGAAGGTATAAATGCCACCTTCTGTCGCTTTGAGCCGCACCAGCCTCAACTCGCTGATGTAGCTGAACAATGAGACAAATACATTTTAATCAAGGATGTTTTTTTTTTTTTGTTTTTTTTTAAGGTAAGAAAAAATATAGGAAAATAAAACTGAAAATCACTGGATATCAAGTCCTGTCTGAGAGAGAAGTTCACATGGAGAGATAATCAGTGCTTTATTTGAGTAATGTGTTCCCTTTCACACATCTGCATAGCATTTGTTTTACTGACCCACATCCAGCTGAGGATCGAAGTGAACGTCTTTATTCTTCCCATATTAACAGAGATTTTGGATAACACCTGACTTTTAAAAAAAAATCAAAAACATGTGCATTTCACTGGCTTTATTTCCCGACAACGCCAACCAATTACATTTGTAATCTGGCTGCAAATGCTTCACGAGAAACCCTGGGGCGACGCTTTTCGCCCCAGCTGTTTCTCTCAGGAAGCTGACCTTGCAGCTAGGCCAAGGCCGCTAAATTCCAGCGCTCATCCAGCAGCGCTTGCTCCTACTCTGCGTGGACTCAGTTCAGCGAGTTTGCCTCGTGCACACACCTGTAGTCCCTGCTGTGCGTGGTGATGACGTGGTCGCTGGTGTTTCTGAGGTTCTCGCCCATGAAGCTCCAGGAGGCGGCGCGCGGCTTTGGATACGCCTCCATGCTAACGTTCAGAGACAAACTGTCGCCGACGCGGACGTGGAAGGTTCTGTTGTGGATTTCTGCTGAGCTGATAAACCCCCGTTCTGAAATGTGAAAATAGGAGGCGTTTACAACACTGGTGGGGAAAAAAAAAAAACGCTCCAGATTTTTACATGCGTGAGGATGGGTTGACGTGATGGGTCAACGACGTGACAGTTTGACCCGTCACGTCAACTCAGTTTGCGTACGAAAACCTGACCGCTAGAAATGACATTATTGTGTCAACCTAACCTAGTACAATAAGACTCTCTCAGGTTATGAGCAGTTTCAATTAAATTTTGATATTTAGGAAAGACTGGTTTTCTTTTTGCCAGCAAATTAGACAATATCCAAAAGTTCAATTTCATGCAGTGATGGGCAGCAAAATAGCTTTTGATTAGCCTGAGGACTGATTAAAGACTGAGCTTAGCTGCGGTCTTGTCAGGAGTTAGATGAGAACAGTCACACTGCTTCCATAACTTGAAGAAAAAACTCTGCATACTAATATTTGTTAACTCATCTCAGCTTGATTTAAAAGAAAAGTGTTCCTGATATTCAGAATAAAAAAGACATTTGGGTTTTTACCAGGCTTTATTTTGAAAAGCAATTTGAAACCAGGACATTTCTGCTCTACCAGGTGAAAAAAGTATACTTTAGTATACTTCAAACATACTTAAATTTGTGAAAGTACACTTTAAGTATACTAACTATTAAGTGTACTACCTATAAGTATATCTGAAGTATACTGAAAATACACTTGTACCAATTTCGAAATTAGTACTTTAAACACACTTAAACATAATTGTACCAAAATACACTTTTAATATATTAAATAAAAGTATACTTTAAATGAACAAAATATGAATGAATATGTATGAATTTTTAAGTGCCTTAATAATCTTTTACAATTTATTAAAATTGCATACAATAAAAAACATGATAATCATGATGTAATTTTTAAGAAAGTACCCAATCAATTTTCAGATGTGTGACGTAAAACCTTATAGTCAACGGCATTAGCTCCAGTTCATACTCCGGACCAGATGGTGGCGGTATTGCACACTTTCATTTATTTAAAAAACGCCACAAAGAGAAGAGAAAACTTGAAGCAGGGAAGATAACAGATGCTGTTCAAATTCGCCATTTTTACTCGCATAATATTGCCTTAAAAGTAGAGAGGGCCTTTACAATAGTTACTAATTTTGGTAAATTCAAGCTGGTGACGTTCTAGTCCGAGTTATACGACAACACAACGGGACAACAACCGATAGAAATGAAATGTGTGTCATAAAAGGAGCCCGGAGGGACGAAGGCTGCTAAGTGTTGCTAGCTGGTGATAAGTTTGCTTATTAATTATCTTCATTTAATTATAAACAGTGCAGTAAAGATATATAACTTACCTTGGTTTCTTAAATAATTATTTTATCAATTTTATTGTGACTTGTATGATTTTTACAATAGGAATCATTCAGCTTCATGTTATAACTGCATGCAGGCTGTTTGTTGCGACTTATACTTTAATTCATAAACTTAACCTGGTTTTAATTAAGCTCCATAAGACAAAGAGACTTTGATATTGTGAGGTTGTTGTTGTTCTAACTCGTTCATCAATGATTTTATCTTCAACATATGTTTGCAGTCTAAGCAAATGAAGATGAAAGAGGAAGCCAGAAAAATCAAGTGTTAGAAAACCTAAAAACTTTTCTGTCTCAGAAGAGGCTCTGGCTCCACCAGATCACCAACCAGCTCTAACGATGAACCTTCACATTGTCTTCATGATGTAAGTTTGTTTTTTCAATGAGGAGCTAGCTACATTTTCAACAACAAAAACTGCTGTGTTACCAACACTAAGTGCTTAATAAACATGATTTGAATTTTTCTCTTCTTGTTAATCTAACATTTATCTTTTTTAAAATTTTTTATTTGTTGTTGACTTTCAGGGCCCTGTGATGGACTGGTGACCTGTCCAGGGTGAACCCTGCCTCTCATTTGATGGCTGCTGGAGATGGGCACCACCAGCCCCCCTCACCACCCTGCAAGGATCAGCTTCATAGTTAATGCCAACATCAACTGATTCTATGACATTGCTGACTATTTTTTTCTACTTCTAACATAAACAGGCAAAGAAGACACCCAGAAATGTTTTTCCACCCCAGGCATTCGGTCCCAATCATCAGTTCTTATGATGTCACATACATGGCGAGTCCGCAACGTCTTAAAATTTTATTATTTTTTTATTTGCCATTTTTCTGTTCTCTTTAAAATACAAATGCTTTCTCTGTATAATTGCTCTATTGTTCTTTTTTGTAGGATTCTGTAAGGTGCAGTGAACGGGAATGTTCTGTCGTTGATCCTTAGTTTCATGTTTTATTGTCACACTTAAATTTTCATGTTCATGTGTTCATTTTTGATGTGTAAACTGATAATTTATGTAAAGTTCATAAAGTTGTGAGTAAAATTGGACAATTTTAAAATGTTGGTAATAAAACAAAATATTTGAATTACCTTTGGTATCTTGTGTAATTAATATTTCCATGTAATTGTAGCCTAAAACAATGTAAGTATGGTAGTGTAGTTATGCATGTAATGTACAAAATAGGTACGTAGGAATAAAGACTTTCACGAGTAATTAAAATTGTAGTTTATTATCAATAGCAGGAAATCAAAAATACAAATTAAGTGTAATTTAAATACATTACTGATATATTAATAGTATATTTAAATTATATTTGAAGTATATTAAGTATATATTTTTGAGAGAATTGTTACACTCAAAATATAACAATTATATCGAAATATAAAAGCTATGAAATATGATATTTAAAAAGTATACTTGTTTCAAAAAAGTACGTATAGTATACTGAAATATACTATTAGTTGTAATTTAATAATATTTAAATAATACTAAAGTATACTAAGCACAAAATTAGTTGTTCCAAAATAGTAAAGTTTAAGTACATCGATAAAAGTGTACTAAAGTATGTTAAAATTTAGTATACTAAAGTATACTTTATTTTTACCTGGGCTATGAGTGTGGCAGCTCATTTAAAAATGAAATACATTAATCCGTTGGCTGTACCCTCTTATCTTTGCAGGATCTCAGTGGTGCTGGTGCTCATCTCCAGCGATCGTTGGGAGGAAGAGGGTAAACTGCACAACGCAGATATTCATATAAACGTAAATGCTGCATGTTTTTGTTAATTTTGAACAATATTAGAAATATGTTAAAAGATGCAGAACAAACAAAATCAATTCCTTTTTTAAATAATGTAAATATTTAATTGGCAAAAAAAAATGCAGTCAGCTCGATCATTTGTAGATTAATTGATTAATTTTTGCATTAACCACTTAATAATTGACTAGCAATAGGTGGTAAATAGTAGTTTTTATTTTTACAGAATTTTAACCAGAATAAGCTAAAACTTGAGAAGTTCTGGGTAGAAGATATTTACAAAGTCTTTTTTTATTATCTTGAAGTCAAATGTATATGTTTATTGCAGTTTTGGTTTAATGCTCTGAATGTATTGTTCTTCCACAAATGGCAATTTTTTGAGTCTGTATGCTCCAGTTAACAATCAGTTACTAAATTATTTGATGATTATTTGAATAATAGATTTATCTTGATTAATCATTTCAGCCCCAATCAACAACCTTTGGTATTTCGTTGCATGATATGGTAATAACACTGGACCTTGCACTAGTATTGACACCCTGAAGTCTTTCTCTATTTTGTTACATTACATCACATTAATTTAGGTGTAAACATACAACCACTACGTGGATAAAAATTGAAAACCATGCATCATTTCCTTTTCACTTCACAAAGTTTAGCTACTAAATCATTTCATGGCTTTATGTCGATCTACCAGATAAAATCCCAGTTGAATACACTGATCTTAGTGGTTATGTTGTGACAAAATGTGGAGAAGACAGAGGAGTGTATCTACTTTTGCAAAGGACTGTAATGCTTCCATTGAGTGTAGACACAAATATGCAATTCCCAAAATGCTGAACAGTTTTCAAACATGTACAATTGGAAACCAAGAGCTTGTTGGGAAAACTCAGGAGTTTTAACACACTACAGTCACATGTGAAAGGCAAAGATTGGTAATCAGAACTTCACCGGAACTTATTTTGATTTCATCACCAGGAGGAGATGTGGAAAATATTTATCTTCCAGACTCACCATAAACGTCCAGCCACACGGACATCGTACTGTTCCCTTTGTCGTTTCCGGCTACGCATTTGTAACTCCCAGCATCCTGTGGACGCACGGACTCTATTTGCAGCGTGACACTGCTGGCGTGAGTGTAGTCCTTCGTCAGGATGCGTGCATCGACATCAACCTTTGCTGGTTGCTGTGGACACCAGATGGCACCCTGTCAACGCCCAGAGATCTCTAGAGATTAACCCCGAAGGCATGTCTATCCTTGCCAAGCAAATACTAGCAAAGACACACAAATGCATGCAATATGACCACAGACACAAACTCCACAAATCCTATTGCACATGCAGAGACACCTTTGACCCTCCAGCCACTTGCGCAGAAAAGTTAAGCCCTTTTTTATTTATTTTTTGGACATGCAAACTGTCTAAAGCACGCTCTACAGCAAAAGGCAAAGCTGACGGGTCTCACCGAGCCAGGTGGTGCCACCCAATTCACTGAGAACTTTCCATTGACATTGGTTGCATTGCAGGTGATCAACAGATTTTCATTTCGAGTTAGAATGATTCTCCTGGGATGCTGCATCTGAATTTCAGGAGGACCTAAAGGGACTGAAATAAAACAAGTTGTTCCAGATCAGAGCTCGACCCCAACAGAAACGAATCACAATAAAGAAGCTCAGTAACACGCATTGAACACATAAGACACATTTTTACCTTTCTTTACTGTCAGGGAGTATTTTTCTGATTTGACGGCTCTTCCCTCGAGCCTCCCCGTGCACACATAGCATCCTCCGTATGTCAGTTTTGCATTCTGGATGATGATCCCTTGCTCCAGGCTCGTAGAATAATGGAGACCAGCGGGGAGGGCTTCTCCAGAGCACGTTTCCAAAGTTAAGTTGAGCATACTTGGATCAGTTGCAAGGCATGGGATGTCAGCGTTGTGTCCCTCACGAATAAGAATGCTGTTTAACAATGATTTTCTGAAGGGATTCTCCGGATCTGCCAAGAAAACGCAATTGCACAGGTTGTGTGAGCGAGCGGGACTTCACACTGAGTTGCTGAAGCTTTATGGCTATATGTTTTGTTGTGCAGACGTCTTGGCAGACCGACAGGCCCTGGAAATGTGAAGAATAAAAACGATGCCTCTGCACTTTTTGCTCTGACAGCCAAAGAATGTCAGAAGTTACGCAAAGTTGTTTTTTCCAAGTTTCCAAGCCTTTCTGAAAACTTCAGAATCTAAGTCACGATCAAATGCCGCTTTACAAAAAAGCAGGAAGTGATTTCAAAGAAGTTCATGGCTAAACAATAAAAAAAATTTGAATATTGCATGATGCGGTTCCAGTAACAGTTTGAGTTTAAGGAACTCCAGAGTAATTTTGGATGAAATCTTCCTTTGCTGCTATTGTGTGCAGGAAAACAGCAGCTTCGGGGAATGTTGAAGTCAGATGCTTCATGCTTGTCATGAGTTACTCTGTTTCTTCTTATATATTTCCCCCATTCTGTTGCACTGGGGGAAATATATAAGACCATCCCTTTACAACCAAGAGTAAAACATTATTATTACTAAGTAATTATGACTTTTTAATCAAAAATTTTCAGGTTTTGAAAATAATTTACTGCATTAACTCAACAATGTAAGCCAACAGAGGCAGCGATTGCACATAATAATTAAATCAGGTGAATCAGAGTTAAGGATTTTGAACTGTTATTATTCAGGTTTTACCATGTTCACTAAAATATCCAGCCTCTGAGGCGAAACTGAACTCTAGCGCCTTAATCTTAGCCATCCTGTTCACAGTATTCCTTTCAACTTTTGGTAAAAATCCCAAACAAACAAGATTGTTTTACTTAACCATACATCCGAGCTAAAAAGTAGTTATTGTTTGTTGCCTCTGAGATAGATGCGGGACTGTTGAGCGAATGATCAGCACATGATAAGAGCCTGCAGTGATGGCGCGGGGCTAGAGGGATGCGATGACAGGAAAGGAAATACAGTAAAACTCAGTCATGCACTCAATAAATAGCTCCAGAATCTACCTCACCTGTCCGGGGCAGAGTTACACACACCTTCTTATGCAAAACAAACCCACGCGCCTCAGCATCCTGTCAGTAAAGACAGTACTGCCAAAAAAATAAATAAATAAAACAACCTTTGACTGCTGTAGCCTGGAGTCTGATTCCATGTCCTCCTAATTGAAGATCGTCTCGTCTCACAAACACAAACCCAGTACAGATTCACACACACTTATTGGTCACCCAGATACCTTTGACGAAGACGAAGATGGAGGCTTCCTCACTGGACTTCTCATCCCGGCACAGGTAGCGGCCACTATGGACACTCAGAGCTTTGAGCTGAAATACTCTCCGCATCCCATCGATTAGTGATGTTTTAAGAGGTCTCTGTCGGCTTTCTCGCCACCACTGTGTCTTGTTTTCACTCTTACATCGCAGGTCGAGGGGATGGTTGAGTGGGACGACGAGTTGGGTCTGATTGGGGATGATAGTGGGCTTGGTGTTGCCTGAAATGGGATTGGAAAGAGGGTTATGATTCTGGAAGGTAATCTCGGTACAACTGAGTTGACCTGTTCTAGCATCTACGCTACCCAACATGCCTGTCCCGTGCATGACAAAAGCTTAACAACAAATCTCTTGTCTAAAAGGTTAATAAGGTCCACATCAAACAGTCATTAACTGACGTGTGTTGAGAAACACAACGTACAAATAAAAATGAGAAGATTTTGGACTTCCATCTTGCCTCATATGAAATCTGAAACCAAATACCTATTTTTTCCACTAGAACGTCACACAGGATTAAATATACAAGCAAACAACAATCTCTTGCAGTGTTTCAGAGATTTAAGTTGGTACACACTGTAAACAATGCAGGACAAAACCCAAACTGGGTTATTTTACTAACCCTAACCCTGAATCAATGGCGGAAAGATCCAGAACTGGGATGATTTTCCACCACAAGTTTGATTAAATGGGATTCATTTAATGTACTAGCATGGTTTTTCAACCAAAAACATTTGCTAAAATGAGAAATGTTCAAAGCTTTCAAAAAGTGCGATGAGAAGAGTGGATTGCCGACTGTTTCATAACAGGGAAACACACGTAAGACAAGAGCTGGCAATGGCTAATGCTAAGGGAACAAACCCAATCTATAGATCACATTGACACAAGCTCTTGGCATTAATATTTGTCACTTTGTAATTTATAATGCAATAATTTGGAAAGACAGCATTGAAGTTGAATCAGAAAAGAATAAACTGTGTTTTAATTGGTCCCTTTTAACATGTACAGTTATAACTAGACGTCATCACTGCAGCAGAATACGATGTTAGGAGTCTTTTTAGACTCTTTGCCCCCCTAACAACAAAGGTCACAATATTTGATCCAACATTTGTTCAAAATCTACCCAACTTCAACTCTAACCTCTTGAATCTAATATAATAGATGACCCAACAGTTTTTGGACTGTAACAAGTTTGTTTAAATTGTTAGAATTAAACACTAGAGATTATATGAGCAGAAATATTTAGCAAAACACCAAAGAAAACATTGGTGGAAATGATCTGAAACATTTAACTTCTCACCATATTTTGTGTCTTTGTCACCCAATGCTTTAAATCTTCACAGACGTTGCAAAAATAAAAATAAAAAAATTGGACAAAGTGAATAACTGCTCTTTGTCTTCTGAGAAAACATGCTTTTTTTTTGCTTTTTTGTTTTTACAGAGCAAACCCACTTTACATGATCAGTACAAGAAACCACAGTGGGAGTGTTGAACAGGCAGCTGCTGATAGAGATACGCCCTCAGTTGGCGAAGTCCTCAGATTAGATAGAGATAGAGACAAAAGGGAGGCGCTGTCGAGTGGAATGATTGGCAATTTGAATGCAGGATTTGACAAATCAGTGAAGAGATAATCGAGGGCACCCTCGGGTTTGAAAAGGCAGATCAGGGCTGCTAGTAACCTTTGGGTGGCCCACCTCAGCTGAAAGTCATGCAAGATTTTTACTTGGGGTTTAACCGGGGGATGGGTATTTAAAAGTAGCAGAACTAAATGCATAAAAACCTCTACTCATTAAATCTTGTCATTTTTTTCCTATTAAAATGACGTCAACACAATCCGGGATGTGCACAGATAAACTCTAGATGGAGCTGGAGCGCAAGACCCTCACAAAAAAGTGTCCTTCTGAAATCTTTTATTATTATTACTACTATTATTATTAACAGTGTATATAGTCCAGTGTAGAATTTTGCAGATTTAAAAGCTTAAATTACCAGATTGCCTGTAATAAATGTCACACTACAGCCAGCACACCTGAACACCTGACCCTGTTTGTGTAAAAACACAAACAGAAGTATCACCTGACCTGAACACCTGACCCCCAAAATGTCTGTGCATGCCACTGAATACAATATATGTGCATTACAAAAAACTATCTGGTTAGAGGGGGCTAACGGGACGGGGAAGGAGACCCCCGGCAGTATAAAGCAGCTATAAATCTTTAAAACATAACTTCTTCAGTTAATTCTGCTCGAGACCTTACGTCAGCAGAGACTCCAGGTAGTTCAGAGAACAACTGGGACATTCAGCGTAAAGCTTTGGTAACACGCAAAGGAGACGAGAAATAGAAAGAAAATGAATGCATGTTGTTTTTAAACGAATCCAGTCACGTGTTTATTTCCGGCATCATCATCAGCAGCAGCATCATCATCATAAAACCTGGCTTATTATCTGTGCACCATGCGCAAGCGGGCTTTAGGAAACTTCGCGGCGTGCCCCTGTTGCATCACATGACGGTTCAGCCGGAGCGCACACTGCCTCGATATGTGGCATTCATTCAAAAGACAAAAAAAAAACTCCCAATTGATCTGATTGAAATGGTCCGATCAGGCAAGAAGGCCACGAAGTCCACCTGACGCCGCCCTGAAACGCCTCAGCACGGCTACAGGGCGCAAAGGAAAACACCTCGCTGATTCAGTTCCCCCCTTTCAGAATCGGCTGAGGCACCGAGACACCTTTTCCATACATTTACCTGTTATCTCTCAGGGGGGAAATTTCCAACCGCCTTATACTTCAATATCCCCGTGAATATCCCTCTGATAAAGAGCATTTATCTACTTTTCCTGACTCTAAATCGCTCAACGGAGACTACAGGTGGCTCTTTCTCACTATATAAACAAGTAATGAAGTGCTCCCATTCGGCTATTGTGGACCTTGACCTTCATGTCCACGCTACTGGAGATAAAGCTAAGTCATAACAATTGCAATGTGTTTTTAAGCCAAAGCCCACTGAGAGTGAGAACAGGTTTTAAAGCGTCCCACTGAGTCAAACACATCATCTCGGAACTGGGAAAAACACGCACACAACACGCACACACATACGCACATAGAGAGACAAAAACAAGCCAGTGAAACGGTCGCGGATAGAAGTCGTTTGCATGTTTCCTAGGAATCACAAACCAATATTTTTACATGTTGACTGTTATGCGCTGCCGGTGGATTATTTGCATCTTATTAATATTACTGGAGAGCCAGTTTTCACCACGACAGTTTTTTTTCTTCGTCTTCTTTTTTGTTTCTGTTCGTTTGTTTTCATCAATGGCGCCTTGTTTCTTGATTAAAGCGTGAATTATTTAAATAAGTCTCGCATTCAAATCGTCAGAGTATCTGCTTCCCTCATTGGGTTTCTGTGTGGCTTCAGGTTGTCCTCTCTTACAGACTCCCCGTACGAAGAGAAAGCATCACAACACTGTTGCAAAATCATACATAAAATAAAATAAAATAAAATAAGCGAAATCTACAAAATACACACAAGAAGCCTGTTAAACTTCAACCCACCCTCCCCGCGTAAGTGAACAGCAACAAGTTGCGCGTGAAGGCACACACGCTCCGCGAGCCTTACCTGGGTGGAAGCTTAGCTGTAAAAACACAAACAGCAGTATCCAGAGGTATTCCATAGTTAGTATTCCATGGGTCTAGCTGTGAGGGTGAGCCAGTGCCGCAGTGGTCAAGCTGGTGTAGCTCTCGCTCGCACTTCGCCGATCGCGTCGGGCTTCAGGGGGAAGTTTGTCTGCGGGGTTTCGACAGAGGCGCGCGCGCTTCACAGAGCTTTAAAGGCACAGATGCTCAGCAGCCTGTCTGAAAGCATGCTGTTGTCCTGCAGCGGACAGGAGGGGACGGTGCGGGCCCACCAGGTGGCTCTGCCTGAGGAGGAGAGTCAAGAGCATGTTTATAGGAGCCCAGTGGTGGAGCCTATTTATTTTACTCACACGGAACTGGGGGGGGGAGAGAGAGAGAGAGAGGGAGAGAGAGAGAGAGAGAGAGGGAGGAAGGGGGGTGGGGTTGGTGTCTGTGGCCACTTGTTTGCTTCCCCGCGGAAAAAAATTACAAAGACAGACAGGAAGAAAAGAGACATATATCCAAATTACCCCCACCAGCCACTGCAGGTCCTCCTAACTTAAAGTTTCACTAGTGGACCACTCAAAGTCTGGACGTGGAATACAACTTATCCGCTGTAGTATGACCTTAAAAACTCTGTTCGCGCTGTGAAGACCCTCCTTCGTGGATGGATTAAAACAAATCTACAGTGAAGTTCAGAGGGTAAAAATCGCTCCACATAAATGAAAAACAGAAATTTCCAAATGATTTCAGTTTTCACCGCCAATGGTTATCATCGACGTAAAAAATATGGAAGACCGCACCTGACAGAATTTCTTTTTTTTTTTTTTTTAAAGCAAAAAAATATAAGTGGCCCAATAAATAAATCAGCACTTAAAATGGACCAGTTAATTTCAAAAAGGAGAAGTTCACCTTAATTGACCGTCATGTTTATTTTCTCAATTTAGTTGACACATATATATTTAAGCACATTTTTTTGCATTTATTTTATTATTTTACTGTTTCAATTTTTCTCATGTTCTTCCATTTACTCATTGATGTCTCTGTAATTTCTTTTATCTTTTTTTCCCGCTCGTCTCTTTACTCTTAGTGTCCTTTACAAAAAATAAAAAATTATTCTGTTTTTACTTTACCGTATGCTTTTCTGCCACTGAGGAGCCACTGTGCCTTAAGGCGTCAACTCTTGACTATTGGTTGGTTTACAGGCTGTGATGTCTGCCTGAAACGAGGTCTTATAGAACTGGGGCATTTGGTGATTTTATTTGAAAACAACTCTGTAACACCTGACTTTATTATTATCTTCTTTGCAACATAACAAAACATGTTACAGTTAGTTCTACTTATACATACAAATGTCGACAAACTGGTTTGTTATAACGTGGAGGAAGCTGCAGCTGAAATTGGCTTCCGATTGCAGATTCCGATTCGGAAAATGGCTAAAGGGTGATTCCGCTTAATTTGTCATCACTCTCAGAGTCTTTAATCTGCCCTAGTTTACTAACTAAAATACTAGCTTTGCTACCTCAAACCTCATCTGGATTACTTAAAGCTAATTGTGTGATTTATTAAACTTCCACTAAGGGCTGTATGAGTGCTGTGATTTCATCTGTACTACAAAAAGCCTCGTCTTCAAAACTGCAACACCAACAAAGTTGTGTTGCGTATAATTTGTTTTTTGTTTGGAGTTAATATTTTCTTGTAAACAATGATTTATAACTGAACCTAAAAAAACCAAATTCAACATTTCTTGTATTTCACGGTGTGTGTTAAGCTAATGGAACGGAGAGTTGCTAAGTGTTTTCAAACCCAACTTTATCTGCTTTTCTCTGCACTTTTTGATCACATTAGTTTTGTGCTCTTGTGTAATCTACCACATGGCAGCACCAAAATCCCTCTGTTGGATGTGGAAACACTTTGTAATTGGGCTAAAATGTAAAAAGAATTGGTTTGTGAAAAACCACGATGAAGAAGAACAGACAGATTGTACTGATTTTTAGTTAGCAGCTAAGCAAACACTCACAATGCACCACCTGATTTACTTAAGCACAAGTCAGAAAGTGAAATCCTCTGTTTATGCACTTTAAGTTTCTTGTATTTTTTGATTTGGAATATATATTTTGTCTGAACCCTGCTGTTCTGGCATGTCACATAACTAAAAATGTCATGATTCTTGGGTGTTTGGGTTCGATTTTCTGTTTGTGATTTTTATTTTTTTTGTAAATGTGTGTAGTCCTCTTAAGCTGCTACCCCCGCGACCTGATCACGGATAAGCGGAAGAAAATGGACGGATGGATGGGTGTGTAGTCTAGACTTCACTTTTTCAGTTTATTCCTTGGCGTGTAATTTTATTAAGATCTTAATGGCAGTTTTTTGTTGAGGTTTATATTGAAAACCTGCATTTTCTATTGTATCTTTCTTGTTTCTGTCTTCTCTTCAAACCTCCTGGTTTGAATCCTGATTTATTATTCTGTTGGGTAATGTCTCCGCTTTGCTGCATCTGTTTTCCTTGTTTCCCATGTTCTCTGTTTATTCTCAGTACTTTCTCTCTTTTTTTTTTTCTCGGTTAAACTTTAGATTACTTGTATTTGCTCACAGCTGCACCCAATTTCTAATCAACCACTTGCTCTTTGCTCAGCAATCAACTCTTCTGCATAAACACATCTCACTCTCCGTCCCCCCTCCATTTCTCCTCATTTTTAAATAAATTGACTTCTGCCTCCTCCCTGCATTTTACTGTTTTGAGACAAAGTGATGAGCATGCACAGCAATCAACCAGGCAAGGAGTAAATCTATATTCATATCAGTTTAAGGTTTGTTTACTATCTTTATCTTTGCCGCTTAGTTCTCAGCCTCCACATCAGCAACTATCACGGCTTATAGATGAAAAGATTTGCGTTCTTGTTCCAACATGAAAGGTTAAACTTCCTGCAACCATCAAGCTTTCAGCTGGTCTATGTCATATTTCCGAGCTGCACAAAACGTCCATCAGACTGTATGGAAAATACTTCATGTCAGAATTTGTCAATTCAAAGACAGGAGTCAGCGTTTACTAAAGCAAAGAAATTTTCCTGAAATTTTCTTCGTCACGTTTGTTTTTCCAGCTATTTCCTGTGTCTGGTGTCACTGCGCCGGTGACATTTTTAATGTGTGTGTGTTTTTTTTGTGTTTTTTTTTACGTTTTTGTGAACTTCTGCATAGAAAATTCTAAATCTTGCTATTGATCTATGTTTTTTTTTTCCAAGAATGATTGTAGCTCAGATCTTTTGCTCTTAGACTTTACGAAGTTTTGGCTGACATAAAAACACAGGACTAAGTTCAATCGGTGAACTCAGACAGTGGTGGAAAACGACAAACATTAAACATGAGTTCTAAAATAGTTCATCAAAAACAAGTGGGGGTTATGTAACCCTCAAATTTCACAGATCTGAAGTAAAAGGGGACGGTTCTGAGTATTCGAAGTGTTTTCTGGAGATACTGACTCCAGATGTGTAGCAGAGCGGCATGAGGAAATATTAACCTAATAAAGTGTGAACACAAGAAATAATTGGTCAAAGCTAAAAAAGAAAAAAAAATCTTCAAACTAATGGAAATAACACAACAGGAATCCAAACAACCTAACTAGAGATTTGATCACTAGAAAAATCAACAAAAATGAATGAATTGCTATAGATGCATCTAAACTATAATAATATAACCCACAAACAATGGGAATATGAAACGACTGAGACACAAACACTAACTTGCTGTCACAGTGACTGCTTCAGGCGGAGGAGGCTCTGCTCGCAACTCTGACTTCAGCGTTAGCGTTGACTTGTTCATTATCAAGTTGAATAAATGAAACTCCTGAATATTGCTCAGCCTGAAGTGTTACGAAAGTTAGCCTTTTCAATCCTGGAAAAAAATCACCAGTAATACAACTCATATGAAGAAGATCAGGCTAACGCGTAGCCTTTTATGAGACAGGAAATTCAATTATCAAACTTAACCAAATCTGTTAAGTCTTTGGAAGCTTTTGTATTTTTTTAGATCCCATTAGGGGTGTGAACGTTTGCTCACGGTGGCTATTGACGATTTAACAGAGCGTTCTTTGTGAGCGTGGATGAAAACTCCTTTTAAGCCCGATTCCATAGAAAAATAAATGCAAATGTGTTTCAGTGAATGTGGGCTGTTTACTACCTGACAGACCTGTTTGGATGAGCATTCAAGCTCAGTCTGTGATGGAGACTCACAATGTCGTTATGATTCCTGTTATCTGCTGTGCAGGTTTTCACGTCGTGGCTTTTGAACCACACAACATAAAAGTTCCAGAAGAACATATTCTCATCAGTGAGCAGCTAATGACAGAAAGATTCTTCTTATAAAAACATGCTATTTGGTAAAAACAGGTTTTTACCATTTATCTTTTAATCCTTTAACACCTAACATTCAATATGAGAAACTTTTATGACCTGCTTTAAATTTATTGTTTTTAAAGAAGTAATATCAGAAGAAGATCCATACATTTCTAAATCATTCAAATGAAATGCTTTTTTAGCTGGTTTTTGTAATGGTGTAGTTAATGGCTGTGTTCATACTGCCCACTGTTTTACAATTTACTGCACTGTAAAAAAAAAAAAAAATTAAGAGCAGTAAATGTTTTTGTTTTGATTGGCAGATTTTTTATTTTTTTTGCCATTAACAGTGAGAAGAAAAATACGCGGGAAGTAAATTTATTTCTACTTATTTTGTTCCAAAACAACATTCACCAACTAAAGAGTTCAATTTGAGGGACATCCGTTGTTATAAAGCTGCAGATGTCATAAACCAATAACAAAATATGTATCCAAAATATGTAACCATATTTAGTTTGATCATAAAATTCAAATTCAAAACCACTTTATTGATCCCAAAGGGAAATTAAATAATAGGCTGAAATAAAACTAAAAGCAAGTCAAGTCTTTTCTTTCCAAATTTAAGTTCGACTGGAGGTAGAGTCTCCAACGCTTGTCTCAATCGTAAAACGTGATTTAAAACATGGAACAATGGAAGTGATTCAAACACCTGATTTTAGGGATTTAGATATCAGCCCATCTGTCAATTTATTAGTCTCAGGTTTAGTTAAAATTAAGAAATGTAGAGAAGGTTTTTAATAGAATGTAGATGATGAAATTTAGAATAGATTCCTAAAGCAGCGCAATGTCGTCGTCGTCTTCTTTTTCTTCCAATAGCCAAACTGGAGGAGACGAGGAAACCTTGAAACTCATACTTGTTTCTCAACAAAACATTAATCACGACCACAGCGTCCCACCAGCGGCGGACAGAACGCCAGAAACGGAGATGAATGACGTCTTCAGAAAAACGCAAAGGGTCAAAGACTTTTTCCATGTAACAAATGTCTCCACAGACGATAGATCGGAGTCCGAGAGCAACGTTTACAAGAAGGAAGAAGAACAGAAACTTCTCCTCGTCCAAGACTTAAAGTCTATCCGTCAACTTTGTGGGAAGTTGTTGCGCTCGCGAGTGATTCATGCGGAGAACAATTTGTTTGTGGCCATCTGTTGGTGCCGCAGCGCCACAACAGTGACACAACAAAACTCAGTGAGAGACCCGCTCTTCAGAGAAGAGTGTTACACAAGCCTCTAACTGCACGGCCCATCTGCACATCAAACGCCTGAGAAAATGTGTTTCTAGTCTGTAATCTCTGAAGCAACACCGAGTTCAGTTTGAGTGTATCAATCAATCAATCAAGTTCATTTGAATAGCATATTTTAGCGACAGGGCAGTTCAAAGTGCTTTACATCATAAAAACACAAAAGTACAAAGTCATAGGAAACAATCGAGGCATTGCATTTTGTCAAATGCCATCAAATGAAGATGATGGCATCATCATCATCATGGCATGAGCATGTACATCATTTATAATGATGTACATTATAAATGTTTCATTTATAATGTAGATAACTCTAAGCAGGTGGATTCCTAGTCTTGATTGAAAGGAGCTCAGTATTTCGGCAGTTTTTCGGTTTTCCGGACATTTTCTTCCAGATTTGTGGTGCATAGAAGCATATATATATATATATGTGTGTGTGTGTGTGTGTGTGTGTGTGTGCGTGTCTGTGTGTGGGAGTTGTGTGTGTGTGTGTGTGCATATTTTTTTTTTATTAGAGTTGAGGGAAATTTCACTTGCACTGCTTTTATGAACAGCTGTAACATTTCATGTTACTATAAAGTTCAGTATCTAAAAAAAGTCAGGTTGTTTTCTTTTTGTTGTTTTTTTTTGTGAATGTTTGAATTAGTGAGCACACTGGTTTTGCTACTACTGCATACCTTAGCTTAACGTTTCATGTTGCGTGACACGTTTTGCGAGAAACGTGGTACCGGCTGCAGCATTATTAGTTTGTGGGCAACGCTTATGGAAAATATGTCAGACTTGTTTGAATGAGCCGAGACCACAAATGTCACAGTGAACCCAAACCTGCAAGCTACGCTGCACCTGTCTGCTGACTCAAAATGCAAACCTGTGGCTTTTAAATTAGGTGGCTGTTTACTGTAATTTTCCATGTTACCTTGGAAAAAAAAAATAAATAAAAAGGTGTCTCGACGTTGCGTGTTGTATTTGCAGGCGCGCCTGCTCTCTGCGTGCTTCGTGTTTTGTATTTAATCTTTTATCAGAAGGCCACAGCCTGACCCTCGCAGGAGCTGGAATAGATTCATTTTGTTATTCAATAGCGTTTGGACGCAGCCAGCACCTCTGACCACTTTGAAAAGTCTCAGATGGCCGACGCGCTGAAACCAAATCTCTTAATTTCACTTCCTTGAAGCATCAGCTCCTAGAAAAAAAGATCCATCAGTTATTACACATTGATTTTTTTTCTCTCTCTCTCCTCATTGAGAGAAACTGAATTCACCGAATGCACAAACGCAACACAGTGGTCAATGGATTTGTGTTGGGGGGGGGGATATATGAGAAATAATCCACACTTTGTTGTAAGCGGCTCAGTCCAAACATTATTAATGAAAGTTTTTCTCGCTGCAGGCGAAAGGACAAAGATTAATGTAAGAAGTCAAGGAAATGTAATAGTTTAGAACACGTTGTTCTATAGCAAGCATAAATTTTTAATAAATTTTTAATAACGCCTTTCAAAGTGAAAAAAATAAAGGAAAAGAGAGATGAGGTGTGCCGCCGGTACTCGCAGTAGAGGTTCTGTAAGGCTCCATAAGTACTCGGGGCTCATAGCAAATCTTTGCTTTGTTTGTTTCGTTTTTGGCAGAACGTCATTTCGGGAGATAAAAATCATGATTGTAAAAACAAAAGAATGTTTTGTCTATTGTGTGTTGTGAAGAGAAGACATCAGGATCTCCCCTTAAGCTGCCAAAACAAAGTTTTCACTGTCTCTCTCCGCCCAAAACATTTCCTCTGATAAAAGGCGGAGTCGACGCCAAGTGAACCGTCGTGGCGACCTGTGCCAGTCTCCAGACGGGGAGAGTGACGGTTCGGCGACGACGTGATGCTGCATGTCGACTACATGTTAGGCAGAGAAGAAGTGAAGTGGAAGAAAAATGAAAGGGGAGTGGGGTGTGGGTGTCCTCCGTTAAGCGTCCTGCTGGTTGCTAGAAGCAGTGCATGTGATTTGAGTCGACAAACCCAAAGGAACCTTCACCTCAGAAGCGGAGAGACCGAAGGAACAAACGTTCTTTGTGTCTGCATTTGTGTAAGGATTTTGTTTGCCTGATGTCTGACGTTCCCAAAAAAAAACAAAAACAAGAAAGAAATTGGTAAAGATTAATTAAATTCATAGATTGCAAGTTAATAAATAAAATGATAAATGGGTATTTACTACAACATAATCCACAATGGTCATGATATTCATAGGGGGGGAAAAATTTATAGTGAATGGAATAAAACAAAAGTTACGTATGTAACTACGGTTCTATGAATCACAGATGACCGCCAGAGGGCGGTGCTGAAAGCACTGAATGTTCCCTTCACGCATGCGCTGTTCGAGCAATAATGTCAACAGAGTCACACCTGTGACACATCGGATGATCAATCAGAGGCTATATAGCATGACATCATCCGAGGCTCTGTTCCTACAGAAACGCAAGGACAGAGTGACAGAGAATCTCTGGCGGTCATCCGGGATTCATAGAACCGTAGTTACATACGTAGCTTTCGTTCTATTTCATCCCTACTGACCGCCAGTGGGCGGTGCTGAAAGCACTGAATGACTAATACCAGTCACAAGGAATCCTGTGTACATACCTCACTGAGGAGACCCAGAAGACCCTTGCAAAAGAACCTGGTCCAGAGGATGAGAGGAGGCCACGTTCACATTGTAGAATCTAGTGAATGTGCTCGGAGAAGCCCATGATGCAGCAACACATATAGCTTCCAGTGGAATTCCCCTCAAGGCTGCCCAGGAAGTGGAAACACTCCTGGTAGATTGTGCCTTCACGCCGACTGGCTGGGGGCGATGCCCTGCAGCGTAGGCGTGGCAGATGACATCCACAATCCAATGGGAGAGATGCTGTTTGGACAGAGCGCAGCCTAATCTAGCACCCCCATAACACAAGAAAAGCTGGTCTGAGCGTCTTATAGCAGCAGTGGCTGCAATATAGAATGTCAGCATGACCAGATGACATAGCTGCTACATATACCTTAAGCGTCGAAGGAGAGCGTCCCTTATCAAGAAGAGACTGAAGAAATTCCAACATGGTGGGTACCGGACAGGTGACCGGATCAGCATTACGGGCAGAACACCACCGGAAAAACAGACGCCATCTGTTTTCATATTGCTGACGAGTGGAGAATGCCATGGCACTCAAAATAGTGTGCCTGACAGGACCTGAATACCCAGTCAGCTGCTGTTCAAGCCTCCCAGTGACCACACCCACAGCCGGAGGCGTTGACGATTGGGATGCCATATCTGACCCCCAAATGAGACAGTAAATCCCTCCTGGTCGGAAGACACCATGGGACACCGTGACATAGACTCCGTAGAAGTGGGAACCATGGCCATGCCGGCCAATACGGAGCCACCAGCAACATCCTGTGGCCCTCCTCGAGAACTCTCTGACGAGTTGGCCATATTATGGAAAGGGGGGGAAGGCATATAGGAGGACCCGGGGCCAAGGATGGGCCAAGGCGTCCTGGCCCAGTGCACCTGCTGCCCCTGTAAGGGAAAACCATAGAGGACAATGAGTTGACTCCTCTGTGGCGAACAGGTCGACCTCTGCCTGACCGAAAAGGTCCCACATCAACATCTATATCGCTGTGGAGGGACCACTCTCCCGGAGCTGGTGCCCGTTGGGAAAGGGAGTCTGCTACCTGGTTGTGGAGCCCTGGCAAGTACACCGCCCGCAGGGTGGATAGGTGAACAGATGCCCATTCCAGAAGATCGTGGGACTCCTTCAGAAGCTGTGCTGACCTGGTGCCACCTTGGTGGTTGATGTGGTAGACAACAGAGGAGTTGTCTGACCGAATCAGGACATGCCTCCCCTGCAGGTGGGGAAAAAAGTGCCTGAGAGCCAAATGCACAGCATGCAGTTCCAGCACATTTATATGCTTGGAGCGATCCTGTGGACACCAGCGGCCTTGAACCGCCCTGTGTTGCCACACAGTGCCCCATCCCATGGAGCAGGCATCCGTCGTGACCACCTCTCTGCGATACACAACCACCCCCATGGACACACCCCTGGACAAATAGGCTCTGTCTCTCCATGGACTCAGGGCACGAAGACATGGCCACGTTACCACAAGTTTGCGATGCCTGTGTTGCCTGGCATCCAGGCGCCAGCTGTTGATCCACCTCTGCAAAGGGCGCAGTGACAGCAGATCTAAGGGCACAACCCAAGTAACCGATGTTAGTTTGCCCAGCAGCTGCAGGAAGGTGATGTAAGTAAGCCGCCTGCCCAGCCTGAATTGACTCACCAGTCGGAGAATGTCGTCCACCCTCTGGACAGATGGGTAGGCTGTCATGGAGGGAGAATCCAAAAGCACCCCAAGAAAAGTGGTTGTCTGCGATGGAATCAGACAGCTCTTCTTCAAATTCACCTTGAGGCCCAACTGGGACACATGAGTGAGCAGGCGACTCGTATCGCGAGATGCCTGCTCTCGAGACTGGGCGCAGAGAAGCCAATCGTCGAGGTATGGCAGAACCTTCAGGCCGCGGGCCTGCAGAGGAGAGGGGGCCGCCTTCACGCACCGAGTGAACACCCTCGGGGAGAGTGAGAGGCCGAACGGGAGCACACGGAACTGCCAGTGACGACCCTGATAGGCAAACCTGAGAAAGCGACAATGTTCCGCCGCAATGTGTACATGAAAGTACGCATCTGTAAGGTCGATTGATGTAAACCATTCTCCCTTTGTCACAGCCCGCAGAACCTCTGCTGTCATGAGCATGTGAAAAGGCAGGACCTTTAAATACTGAATGAGTTCCCTGAGATCTAAAATGGGACGAAATCCGCCTGTCTTCTTTGGCACGAGGAAATACGTTGAATAGTAGCCTCTGGGTTGCCGCAGAGGATCCACTGCCTCGATTGCACCCTTGGCCAGGAGGACGGAAAGCTCCTGGTCCAGGGCTTGCGCTTTCACCGGGTCGGCAATGACGGTCACCCTGACCCGGTGTGAGATGTGAGGCCACCATCGGAATTGTAGCCAGTAACCATGGGTCAGAGTGGCAACCACCCATGGATCCACAGTGAGAGCAGCCCAGTAACTGAGCTGCTGATGAGAAAAATATCCGATGGCTGGCCTGGTGGCCTCACTTTCTCTCCTCATGACCCCTAGGGGCCTTGGGGGGGCGGCGGCCAAAGTCTGTGGCCCGGGTGTGTTGGTTGGTGGTCCGACTCACAAAAGTCCCTGCTGGGTCTCTGCTCTACATCATGAGGGTAAGACCTATTAGGCTGAGCAGCACCCCGAGATGGCGGCCGAATGCTGGGGCCAGCCGATGGGCGCCTTGGATTACGATGAGGAGGGGGCATACCTCTGCTGAGGCCTGAAAGCTGTTGTCTAGTCTGCCGCGTCTGAACGGTTCGTTCCAGCGCTTCCAAGGCAGCGGAACCGAACTACTCCCCTGGCACCATCGGAACACTGCGAAGGGTCCTGCGGCATGTTTCGGCCAACATGGACTGAGCCAGCCAGACCTGTCGGCGAGCCTGGACCAGAAAAGACATCTCACGCCCAAGCTCCCTGGACATCAATGCAAAGGCCTGAAGCGCTGCATCGCTAAAGCCAATAGCTGCATCTGGCCCACTGGTATCCTGAAGGGATGCAGAAAGGGCAAACATGAGGTGCACCAAGGAATGGCCAAGGTGGCCGGCACGTGCTTCAGCAGTATACGCCTTAAGAGGAAGTCATCTGTAATACGACATTGAGCCTGTGGGCACTGAACATCATCACGCAGGGCTTCATCTGGTGTCACAATGAGTGACGCAACAGCAGGTTCAAGCGCAGGCATGCGATCCAAGCCTGCCTTGCCTGACTCATGCATTGCTGCCAACACCTGACCATCTGTGGAGAGATGTGTAAGGGCTCTAGGGTCCCGCCAACAGGCATGCAACTCCCTGAGGTACTCCTCCGATGGAGGGACAGAAAAGGGAGAAGGGCCTTGTCCCTGCCTGAAAAAGGCACTGCCAGGAGTGGACTCCACCACTTGCGGGACATCCAGCTGCAGCTGTCTCAAGGCCATACGCATGATGTCCCGCATTGAGCTGTCACCAGACCCAATAGCCACACTCTGAGACGAAGAGCGTGAGTAAGTGTCCGAAGCACGAGACGACTGTACCTCCTCCTTAGGCCTGTCGCGATAACAAATCTTGCTGGACGATTAATTGTCTAAAAAATTATTGCGATAAACGATAATATTGTTTCAAGACCTTTTGACACTGATTTAATGGAAATGACTAATAATTTATGCCATTTCCTGCCATACCCTTTATTTTCAAAAGAACACATAACACTGGAAGTGATGAAGTGATGAACTAAATAAGTTCCAGAGTTAACGGATTCTCAGTGTCCATTAACAAAAAACGTACTTGAATAAAAACTAAACAACATAAAGTCAAAGTGGAAATAAATTCTCCATTCAACCAAAAGAGTGCAGATTATGAAGTCTGTATACTATATTGCCCTTCAGTAATCACTAGATTTAAATAGAGAAGACCGGCACATCCGACTACCTAATGCAATAGTTCATACTGCACGATTTTTTGCCCGTATTTTCCCCTTACGATAATCTTAGATCGTTGGCTGATCTAAGATTGTCCCTGGTGATTTCGTAACTGATCATCCTGTAGGGTGATTTAGATTGTCATGGCCGCTCCGATCTAAATCAGGGGTTTTCCGTTAACGCTGAATGTGACAGGTAGCCAATCAGCGAGGATTCTCCTCCGTGCTTTCTGAGGGGAAATAACGAGGGGAATCCCAAACAGCTGACACGGTGCAACACGAAGTCCAGCGGACATTGGAGATGATATGTGGAAACAACATTAATATTTATTCAACATTTTGTGCAAAGAATATAGAAATGATAAGGAGAGGAGTTGGAGCCAAATTGTTACCGCAGTTGATAAACCCAGCAAGTTTTCAGCTGTTCTTTGTTAACGTGGCATAAATAGGTTACAATGATTTTCATTCAGTCAGGACTTAACGCTGAATCTAGCCACATGCATCACAGGTAGATTCTAGTAAAGCATTGATTAATGCCTGATTTTAAAATTACAAGTCCAGTTAACAAAATAATGGCTACAAGTCCAGTTAAACGGACTTGTAGCCATTATTTTGTGCCCAGGTGGCTGGACACCACACGGAACGATCGAACCTGATCGAACCGTTATACCTAGGATTTCTGTCGGCTAATGTGTGGTCTCTCAGGTTTTGAAAATGGGCTGACAGTCGGCAACAACCTTTGTAGTGTGCGCTGGACATTACACTAAGGAAATGGGAAGGGAGGGTCAGTGGAGAGCACCCAAGTTGAGTCTTTTTTCATTCCGTGTCATCAACAGAAAGAAAAAAGGCAGGAAGAGACGATAAAGCCGATAATTAAAATTAGGTCGATAGGTTTAATTTATCGTGCGATTAATTGATTTATCGTTTATCGCGACAGGCCTACTCCTCCTCCACATTCCCAAAGTGAGAGGCAGAGGCAGCCAAAGACAGCACATCATCCTCCACAGTCAACTCTGGCATAGGTGGGGAAGTAAACCCAGTCAGGGGAGCATCCACCTGACGTGCCTGAAAAAGGGATTTCATCTCCGCCAGCTCTGCAGACAACTGCTCAACCCTTGTGGAAAGACCCTGGTCAGACTTAGCTCGCCTCTTCTTAGGAGGAGCCACAGAGGTTGTGGCCTCAGTTCTGCGCTTAGAGCGCCTAGGCGCGGCCACCTGCCCAGAAGGTGGAAGGTCATTTCCACACTCAGGGCGTAATTGGGCCAGTCGAGCCACCTTCACTGCATGGGGCATGTAGCTGCAGTTCATGCAGGGATTACCTGACAGGGCCTCAACCAGGTGATCATGCCCGAGGCAGGCAGGGCACAGGTCATAACCATCATCTGCCTGAAGCACAGCCTCACAATGTGAACAACAGTGGGAGCTATCAACAGTGGGAGCTATCCATGTCCAAAAACTGAAGCAAGTCCCACTACAGGCAGACAGAGCAGACTAGATTGGGAAAGGGGGCAGAGAACGCTACCGTCACCAATCACAAAAAAAAGAGCTACAAAGGGGCTGACATCGTCAGCTATGCCCAGAATAAAGGAAAAAATTAAACTGGGAAAGGGGAGCGAAAACACTGCCGTCACCAATTAAAGCAGCAAACGAAGAGTGTCAGGTAAGAACAGCACAAAGCTACGATCGGCTGAAGAATGGGAGAGGGTGCGAGATGCTATCATCACCAATTACAGAAAAAAAACAAAACAACAGCAGACCAACAACAGGTAGATGCAGTCAGCGACGTCCAGTATAAGACGAAAACAGATCAAGATTGGGAGAGGGGGCACGAACGCTGCCGTCACCAATGACAGCAAAAGGCTGCGTCAGCCACGTCCGGACAGGACGAAATTCCACATGAAACTTTGAGGAGGCAAAAAAAGGTCCCGTCACCGCTTACAGGGTCGATTAAAATTGGGAGAGAGTGCGAGACGCTGCCATCACCAGTTACAGAAAAAACCAGCAGACCAACGACAGGCAGACGCGGTCAGCGACGTCCAGTCAAGATCGGGAGAGGGCGCGCAAACGCTGCCTTCACCAATCACTACCAAAACTCAGAAAGGCTAATACAGTTAGCTAACTCCAACACAATGGTCATAAGCTCACAGGTGTGACTCTGTTGATATTATTGCTCGAACAGCGCATGTGCGAAGAGAACATTCAGTGCTTTCAGCACCGCCCTGTTGCGGTCAGTAGGGATGAAATAGAACTCAAGATGCAAATTATGTGGCTCCGTCTTATCCTGTAGTTTAGCTTGATCCATTTCTCTAAGCCATTTTGCACTGAAGCTTATAAAACTTAATGTTGCTGGAAAACTAAAACAAGCAAACAAACATTAAATGCTGCATCAGAAGTGTTTCTATCCCAGATTTTCAAAACTTCTAACGGACTGGAGGAGATTAAAAGAGTTTATTTTCTTATCAGCTTTACTCCTTCTATTTTACATCTTGGCTACAGTTTAACTTTGCAAAGAAAGATAAGTGCATGCAAAGCATGTCTGAATGAAAAATATGATTTTAGTTTAGTTTTTTTATACTTTTGTACACACATTTGAGTATTTACAGGCTGAGCATTCAATGCAGACCGTACAAAATGTTCTCTGAAGAGCAGACAAAATTATTTTATGGTGTTTGCAATATTTTTTTTCTACTTTTCTTTTCTATGTCTTGAACCTTTTTGATTTCTCTGTTTTGGCCTTACTGTCTCTGATGGATTTTTTTTTTTTAGTATTTGGAGATTTGCTTTATGCTTTATTCTCTCTGCCGTCATTTCCTCTGCTCTGTGTTGACCTATTCGGACATACTGTTTGCTACAATAGCAATCTGAATGAACTGAGGCTTAATTTGTCACAATTAACAAATATGATGGATGTATCCACTACACTTTTTCTAAAGAATAATTCTGTGAAACATTAAGTAACGCACATTGAAGCATTTTTCTGAAGCATTCAGAGAACGAGTCCAGCTCCTGTTATAATTTTTAGTTTTATATACATTTCATTTCTGTGCTGTGTAATTTAATAGAATAAAAGTCAATTCTGAGCAAGTGTGACTCACCAACACATCAGTGATTCCTCTTTGGTTGCTTTGGAGCAGCTCTACTCTTACTTTTAATTTTAGATGTGTGTTTTCTGGTGTTTGCACCATTTAATTTTCAGCAGCCTGATTCTGACTCTGTACTCTTACGTTTTCACATTTTGTCATGTTACAGAAACTTTATCAACACAGTTTACCGCGATTTAGTCTGATAGGTCGACACAAACTAGAGCGAAAATTAAGAAGTGGAAACATTTCAAAATAGGGCGCGCTTTTGGATTCAGCCCCCTTTATTCTGATACCACAAATAAATTACTGTACAACACTCTTAATCAAGTAAGTGGTAGCAATCACCGTGTCTCCTGAGTAAACAGACCCCACCTATGCGTGACGTCATCTCGGTATAAATCAAGCCGCCTTGTGAAAAAGCCTCGGCGGTTTGCTGGAGATTATCGCTAAACAAACATGGTGGAGACAAAGGAGCACAGCAGCCAGGGCGGAGAGAAAGTGGTGAACAAGTTTAAAGTTGGGTGTGGCTGTAAAAGTTGAACCTGAGCTCTGAACGGGATGCCGCTCAAACCACGTGAGGGGTCCAGTAGGACATCCGGACCAAAAGCCAGTCGAGGATCCGTGCTGGGACTTTAAATTCTCCCAGCTGTTCGATCTGAACGAGCTTCATCTCAACAATAATCGCTAAATGTCCAGAAAGTCTTCACGCATGGGGGCTGAATGCCTCTCAGGTAATGATTACGAAATGGGACAAACAGGGGTCAAGCTAGTAGTTTTCCAAGGCGAAGGGCCTGATTGGTTCAGTAACTTTTGATGTGATTATTCGATTTTCCCAGATTCGCATGCTGCATGATTTCAGACACGCACCATAAATTTGCTTGAGTCGCATCCTATCACGTCTTTGCGTCTCCTCTAAGTTTGACGTTATTCGTTCTGCATTGTGAAATCGCAAAAGTTTTAATGTTTTATACTCTCCGCTGGTCAAGGCAAGCGTTGCGTAACCCGATATAAGTGCTTACATGTGTGTCACTTTCAGAACTGTAAGTGGCAGAAGTGTTTCAGTCCACTCTCGTGCGTTTTAAGAGTTGTGACCTCAGAAATTTTTTTGGGGGGGAGTCGCGGTTTGCATGTCTAACAAAGAGGACTTCACCAAACCGGGAAGTGACAGAGAGCTGTCCGTTCAGCGTTGCATTATGCTTTCTGGCAGCAGAATGTGTTTCCTGCTGGGAAAAAAAAGAAGCAGATAAACGGAGCGCACAGGCTCTGTTCATTGGAGAGACCGATGCTGCTCCTGCAATCTCTCAAAACGACATAAAAAATAGACCAGCTTTTGTCAAACTCTGAGTTAGACCTCCGGCTAGCTAAACACTTCCATGTAGACCATCACATGCCTGCAGCTTCTTCACAATAAAAGTCTTCTTTTTTATTATTTATTTATTTTTATTTTTTTTCCCAGTGCACCCTTGATTCATAATTGCCCTCAGACTTCTGGCAGGTTTTTGGGTCTAATTTCCGATAAAACCTCTGTGTAAATGTGCAAACAGGATGTATGCAAAAAAAAAAAAAAAACATTTTTGGAGAAGATGAGTCTAAAATTTCTAGTTTAAAGTTCAAATTAAAAGGCTTTGAAAGATTTGCCGTTTGCTGGTGTTGCAAAAAAAAAAAAGGAACTTGTCTTTATAATGTAATAAATAACATAACTGAGATTATATATATATAAAAAATCTTTATAATTTACAATGTGTCATTAGAGGGAAAGAGAATGGATTCACTCAGTAAACAGAGCGATTCCAGAGCTGCACACACCAGAAGATGTTGGGCTTTGCTTTTCTGGCAACAAGTCATAAACACTAAATAATCATGACTTACATTTTCGAGTGCAGCCTCAGAGGTACACAGTGAAAAAAAAACAAGGTTACTGTACAGAAACTTGCAAAACTTTAATGACAGATAAAATGTTAGCAATATGCAAGCATCTAAGAAACACACAGTTCCCTGTGTCTTGCAGTGAATTGGGTATTTATAATATTATAACCATCTGAGAGGAAACATCATTAAATTTCCTAATGAAAGTCCCTTGCTAAGGTATTAATACCCCATGAATGTTTACATATTTTCTAAATGATTTTAAAGTCATTTACAAGTTAAAACCTGTTTTTGTTGCGTTTTCTTATTCAGCTCCCTTGTCAATGTAGCAAAGGGATCTAAGTTTAGGTTCAGTTTCAGATTCAGCTTTAAACATCTACAGACTGAACAGTTCACCCTTACTGTGTTTGGCCAAAACTCATTTAGCCGAGACACGGCAGCATTTGTAAACACAAAATCTCAGGTTTAAATCAGGACTTTGACTGTTCCACACACCAACATGCTTTGATCAAACTCATCTCATTGTCGTTCCGGCTGAGAAATTAACTATTTTTACGACAGAAGGTGATCTGCTGTCCCCGTTCTCAACTTCTGAGTAATTCCTAACAGGTTTTCTTGTTAGGAAAATCAGTCCTCCAGCATGATGCTGCCACTGGCAGCTTGCCACTGCGGTTATACGATTTGAGCAGGATCATGTTTCTCCACACAGCATGTGGACCACAACACTTCTGTTTGTTATTTTCCTTCAAAAAGCCCCTCTGTCTTTCTGTCGACAATGGTTTTTGTCAAAACTGCTAGTTGTCCTTTCAGCTGATTGCCATAGCAACCATAGGCCTCCTGTCGACTTCGCTATAGGAACGGTATGTTGCGGTGTCTGTACAGCGTTAAAGTTTGTGACAAAGAACCGTGTGGTGTGGAGTAAGGTAGGATATGCAAGGAAAAGGGCCCAAAAGTCCAGAGAGAGAGAGAAGCTGCCTAAATGTTCTAAAGCGATTTAAATCAACATGAATGTAGTTTTGTTTTGCTAGTAACAGTTCAGCGGATTGTAGCACAGATAACATTCAGCCGAGCTCGGCAGAAAGATACAGATAGCATTTTTTTTTCTTTTATCTTGTTTGAAGATGGTTTAGGTTTTATGTTTTGGCTCTTGAGTTTTTGTTATGCAAAGATATGTGTGTGTTTGTGTGTTTGGAAAGCTGAAAGGCGACTGGAGCCCACCTATATGGAAAGTTCTCTGACGTTCTCTTCAGGTATTTGTGCGCTGAATCGCTTCTCAAAATCTTTTCCCACAGTGGTAACGATTCTCTACAAAGTGGAAAAAATAGTAGTTGTAAAGTAATAATTTTTTACAAAGATCACAGTTTTTTTTTCTGAAAACAATCAGCTTTCCCCATGTAGGCGATCTGCGTTTCAAGTATTAGTCTCACTTTTTTGAAAATTGTCCAGAAACTCATAAAAGAAGAAAGATCAAAATCTAAACCGACGCAGGACTTAAAGCCCCATTTAGTGTTTATGATTTAACAATAAGAAAGAGATTGAGAAAACATGGCGTTAATGGGAAAGTAATGCTGAATTGATTACTAAAGAATATTAATGCTTATTTCCAGAGGCCAACAACGACAAGGAGAGAAATGATTTAACGGTTCAATTATGGTTGTTCAGCAATACGAATCAGACAATGGTCACTGATCGAAATGATCACTGATCAATATCCCTCAAAACTCCTTACTGTGACTGAATTCAAAACAATTTTGCAAATATAAATGTCAAATTTCTCCCCAACACTGTAAAACAACCACTGCCAGTTTAGCGCCTGTCGGCAGATGTTGTGGCAGAATCTAAAACGTTTTTCCGAGTGTTGCTTTTGCCCCCAGAGTTTGGCTGAATGGGAGCTGAGGAAGTGATCTGAAACGGGAGCGGACACGACCCTGACTTTACACAACAGCTCATCCTTTAACAGTTTGTTCCTTTAATCCCGTCTCTGTCGCTGGAGTCGTGGGAAAATAAAAGTTCCTATTACTGCCAACGCATGATGGGGAAAAAAAATACGGAGCGGCTGCTACCAGGCAGGTGCTGCTAATAAAAACCCTCCTGTTTACCCAACTGTCAGAAAGTTACTACCTGTATCAAAGGAGGTGTTTTGGCCGCTTGGATGCTGTCCAGTTGAAATAATTATTAAAAGATAATTCACAAGTGCATAACTGACTGTCGTTCCTGGAATGAATCTTCCTTTAAATTCAAGTCGAGGCCAAACCGAGACAAAAAAACAAACAAAACAAAACAACAGAGCTCAATTTCAGTAAGACACAGAAGATGTGTAGTGAATACATTTTAAAAAATGGCCTGAGCAAACAGGTCCATCACCAGATGAGTCTCAGCTCAGTGTAGTCGATTTCTGAAAATTAGCTAGCATCACCGTAGCTGTTCATTTATCTCTGTTTTCACAAATTTATTTTAAGTGTTCAAAGTCCAACAAAAGAAAATCTTTCCAGGCAAATAATAACAGACAACAGCCAGGAACATGTTGAACAGCAGACGTAAAATATCGCTTTGAAGAACTTTATTCGCTTTCTTAATAAGGGGCTGCTGACTTTGAAAAATGCAACTTAGTAAAATCAACTTCTGAACTGAAGCGTCAAGAAAGTGAAATTCTGGCTGAAAGAAAAACAAAGTCGCCAGGACTTTTGTTTCTTTTTTTTAATGTTTGTTATTATCTTTATGCGAACTGCTCTGAATTTACTGTGCCAATGAATTTTATTCCACAGGTTAATGTCGTTTTTGGCTGGCAGGTCATTTGAATATTATTGTGTCGATTATGTAAAAGCCCCAGTAAAGACGAGATCAAACTTAGCAGCAGCTTTGGGCTCTGTGTATTAAAGTGCTTCACAATCTGTCCTGCTCATGCGACTGGACAACGGTCCCAAACACTGCAGCTAATAATTTGTTCATATTCTGAAATGGCAATTTGGTTTTTTTTAGCCAATTTATTAAAATTGGTATTTCATAGACATTGTAGTCGATTTAGCTGTTTTTAACTCAAACGATTAGTTATAATTTAGTTGGTTGAATTGGAATAGATTACACTAAAAGAGCTTACAGCGTGCGGAAAAATACTAAAGCAGGACGAAAGAGTTTAACTGGTCTAAATTTACTCTGACTGCATTCATGCTGTGAGCGGGGGCTCAATAAATAAAACCAATCTCACTGAATGTCTGCTCGCATCTGATACGCGCCGCATCAAATGCGCCGCACAAAAGAAGGATGTGGTGCAACCAGAGAAAACTAGGCGTCCTTTAAAAGTCGAAACAACAGAAAAAGTTTTCCTATTGTGCACATTTAAAAAAGTTTTTTTTTTTTTTTTACATTTTTCAGTCATGTTACGATTTTTCCCACGGGTCCCCACAGGACGGCACGGCGACCGACGATGGGGGAGCGTCTGAGTCGACAGCAAGGTCAACCTACGGCCGCCGGAGCGCCGGCAGTTTAACTTTAGAGCAAAAAAGATTTTAAAAATAAATAAAACATGGAAGTTTTTTGTTAGGGTACAGGCAGAAACCCTTTGGCGTTTAGACAAAGCACACATGCGAGTACATGCACACACGCGCACACGCGTGCACACACACACACACACAGGAAAACCAAAGTTAAATATTTGGTCCATATCACACTGGGAAAAGAGCTGATGGAGAATGGCCTTGGGAGAAGAACCCGAAGACAAAAGTGGCTTTGAAAAACCATAATGTGACACAAAGTGTGATGGGACCTCTGGCTGTTCTGCACCAGAGGGGCAGGAAGCCTCTGAGCAGCATAACATTGAGACGAAACGTTTACATCCACTGTTACCAAAGAGACACAGGCCTGTCTTTATCCGTCTCCCTCCCTGGCATCAAATAGTTTTGTAGGTCAAATCAAACAACCACAATTATTTCAACTTGCAAAAACGCCAGAATATTAGGTGTTTTTATTCCTTCCTCCAAATGCAGGGTTTCACACACACATTAAGGTTGTCGTGCTTTCAATTAATCGGAGAAACCCGGACGATAATGTAAAATAGGCTGATATGCAATGTTTCATTTGAGGCACACCTGTGAATTTATGAAGAAACACACTGCAAAAAATAAAAAAAAACACAGTGTGTGTTTTTTTTTATTTTTTGCATCATGCAAATCTATTAAGATTAATCTACCTCTAGAAGTCTGGGGGTATTTTTGTTTGTTTTTTCCTGAAGGGGCCGTCATGCCGTTGAGGAGTGAAGCAGGTTTTGTGTTCCTGGGATGAATGTTTGTGCAATTTTGTTAATGAAAGTGAAAGTTTCTGTGCCTGGAAAATAAGCCTGATCATCACCCTACCACCATCACAATTAACAGCTGGTTTTGTTTTTGTTTTTTTGTCCAGATGCGCTTTGCGTTTTCCAATCAGATTACCACCAATCATGGGCAAAACATCGCAACTTTGGCCTCTCATCTGCCAAAAGACGTCATACCAGAAGCTGTAAAAGTTGTCAAACTCGGATTGTTCTGCCGTTTTTAGAGACAATAAGCTGTCTCCTAGCAACCCTTCTGAACAATATATATGAGTCAACTTGTGAGTTTGGTATCTTCAGTTGAAAATTGGAGCAAAGTTTGCAATAAAACTTTTTTCTTCATTTTTTAGGTCTGATGATGACTTTGTCATGGTGACTTTGTCCAAACGTTTGCTTGTAAAAGAGTTGCTGGTGATTATTTATTCAGATTCGGTACCAGGATCTCACTTTCTGTCTGAAATCCTGTGGAAGCTCTTTCAGCGTTAGCGTAGCGATGTTAACTTTCTCTTATGAGTCAGTAGAGGATCAAATGTTATACATCAGGTTAAGGTTTAGTGAGTGAGAGGAAAATCATCCCACCAAAGTTCCCAACTTAGATTATATATTTGATCAGCTTTGAAGTTCTTTACTTCTCATTGTCTTTTAGATAATTACTTTACCAAATTGGCTTTTCACACACACTCTGCACCTCACATGTACAGCTCATGTGATTTTTTTTTTCCCCCTTTATCACTTGAAGTCTTTTTTATTTTTTCTATGGGTAACTTTCACATCCTGGAATTCGCCACAAGGTTGCATTTAAAAACATTTATAGATTAAAATGAAGCTCTCCTCCCCTCCCCACTCCTCCCCTCCCCACTCCTCTCCTCTGCCGTTTTCTCCTCCTCTGATGAGTGAACTCCTTCAATTTTATATGCATCACATGAACTTGTTGCAATCTGTTCCAAATATAATACTTTGTTTGTTATTTGCCATAAAACTATCAACATGAAACAAACAGGCTGCAGCAAGCCTCCGAGTCACAAGAGAGGAAGTTGCGAGCCTGACACAACCGTACATTTCAGTGCAGTCGACTTCATACAAGGGCGCAGCTGTCATGATGTAAATAATAAAAATCTGTTTTTTCCCAGCGAGAGCGCGTTGGCCCCTGACACGTTTACAATATTGACATGCACTGGAACAGGGCGCTTTGAGGAAGGAGACGTTTTTATGGTGGAAGTATTATTTATTCCGCTAGTTTATTTGCTCTAGTTTTTAATTCCAGGTATTGTTCAGAGAAGGTCGCGCAGCTTTACGATCCCCACCGCAATGTTTTTATTGACTCAAGCACGTATTGGCCGAGTTCAGGCAGCCAAAAAAAAAAAAGATGATAAACACAAACTGCAGGGTTCATTGTTGTGTTTGCACATTACAGCCCCAAATGAGACAAAGATGGAGTGATTTTTTTTTTTAAAGATTTTCCTTTAATTGATCTTCTGAGCAGGAAGTTGAGGAGGTCTGTTGTTTGTCATAAAAAAAAAAAAGTTCGTAGTAAAACATATTAAAAGTCATCTCTGATTCTTCCTTTTTGCATGTACTCTGTGTTCCTATCACTGAAAGTGGGTAAATCAGAGGTTGTAGTGCGACAAACTGTGAAAAAGGTTGAGGCGCATCGGTACTTTTGAAAATCGCCGTGTTCTCGTCGACCAGTAAAGCGACCCTGCTGCAGATAACGCTGTTATCTACCTGCAGCAGTTTACAAAGGTGTGGCGGTTCCTCCCACTGTGGAACCTGTGCAGCCCCGCTCAGAACAACAACACGTGCAGTAATCTCGTTTTGACATTAAAGGTGTCGTCACAGGTGCGAAATCTTAGGAAAACACAGTGCAAAGGTGATTTGAGGAGAAGACTGCGTCGTTCTGAGAAGATGTGGGTCACAGTTTTACAGCTAACTGGACTTGATCATCCTCATCTACGCTTTCTCTTCTCATTTTCTTTTTGGGAAAAAAAACCAAAAAGACGTGGAAGGCAAAGATTCAGTAGCGATGCTTAATGTGATTGACAGCGGTATGATGAAGCTGCTGGCTTGTGGGAAATGAGAGGAACTCTTAAACACTTTGTGGAAAAAATCATTGACCTCCTGCCAAAAGCTGCACAGCAAATATCTTTGAACCATTTTTATTCATGAATTTGAAAGACTGCTTACATTTCTGTTCTTTTCCCACCATCCAGAATCATAAAGAATAGCATTAAGACCAGAGTCCGTCCTGAGGTTCCGACTGCAGTCTCTGAGCACTGTGTTTAAAAACAACATGTCTGATAGGTGGGGCTTGTTGTCTTCATAAAGTACAAGAAAGTAACGGCACAACCTGCAGATGCTCTAATCTGTGCAATGGTCAATGACTTTGACCATTGCTAGCATGCAACTTGTTGTAAGTTTTTCCTACGTGCAACTTGTAAGGAAAACACAAAACCTCTTAAATCTAAATTTGAATGTGATTTTCCTTGCCTGTGTTCGATCAGTTAGAAAAACCAAAAGTCTATGATGGCTGAGAGGCCCCGGAAGGAAGAACCCTTCTCTCTTTCTTGTGACATCCAGTAAATGGAAATATATTTATTTTTTATTCGAACTGACCCAGGCGAAAGAAGAACAGTTCGGCCTGGTCGAATATCGGACTGTATGAACACATCTGGTTTCAACCGCGCACTGATTGCATGTTTTTGAGAACGACAACTCTGACGATCTCGCCGAAGCGACGAGTTGACGTGTTTCACCGCCCGCTCAACTCCACCTAATAAAAATCTCCACTGGCTCAAACGAAGGCTTTGTGCAACAGTTTTGTTGTGGCTCAGATTTTACCGTCGTCTCCTCCAATACGATCGGGTCTGAGGAAGCGTGCGGCGTTACCCGTCTCCTTCCATGGGCAGATCAGCCCCGTTCCTGTTATGTAGCGTGACTTCCCCAGTCAGACCGTAAATCTGTGACTAACAACTGCAAGATGCTACATTCACTGTCATAATTTGTTTGCTTAAACAAAAATAAAATTTAAAAAAATCTACTGTTTTTATTCATTTTTCCCAGTTTTATTCAAGTGAAAACATATGGACTGGTCTGCAACACAGAGGACAGTAATGCCTGCAGAACATCTCATTTTAAATTGCAACGCTATAATGCAACACTGCGAACATTGACATAAAATTGCAACCGTTCAGTGGCTACACATACCTTTTTCTCCTCACTGTCACGTAGGACCTGGAAGATTTCTCAGCTTGCAAGTGAAATACTGCAATGGTCTTCTGAAAAGACACTCAGCTATGTAACTAAAACTATTTGAAATCCCCATTTAACCCAAACCGCGTCCCTAAAATTCAAGCATAATGCATTTAAAACTTGGCAGACAGCAAAACTGTGCTTCCCTTTATTCAGAAGGTCTGCTAAATATCCAGGTAAACAACATAGGACACAAATTAGTGCATTTAATGTGGGCTTATTAACATGAGATCCATTGCATTTCTCTGCTTATAATTAAAAATGTAACTGATAACATTTACTTATTCTTTCTTTCACAGTACAGCTGACCAACTGGTAGTGTTAGTGGAGCAGTTGTTGAGCAGTGTTTTCCATTAATGTACATTTAAAATTCTACATAAAATACATGTGGCTATTCGCAGCTTCCTCTCTGCGACTGGTCCTGATCCCCCCCACAAAAAAAAAACAAAGTCTTAAATCACAGCAAATTGCTCCCTCAGTCGTCTTTCCATAAATAATAAATTGAGGAAACTGGAAAGCAGGTGGTGCTATTTAAAATCCCTCTTATCAAGCCTTGAAAGACAAGTACAAATCAACTCCTTCTGAGATCAACCGTGATGATTTTATATATATATAAATACATATACTTTTTTTTTCCACTCATAAAAAACTTTTATGATTGCAGGGAAACATAAAGTACTTATCTCTGTCCCCACTGCTGACACAATCGTCACGCTTGGATCCTCGAAGCCTGAAAACGATTTTTCTCTTTGCTCATTTCACACTTTTTATTGTTTCGCTCCCAGTGATCCGGCTGAGACAATTGCAATTATTAGAACCTCTAAAACCAGCACTCGCAACTAAACCTTTTAAGGATGCTTCATCTGTGATGTTCTCGACACGATAAACGTGTCTCTGAATGTGTGGAACCTGTCATTCACATACTAAAGACAGAATAAAAGTCACGCCGATATGGAGTAGTCATCTGTTTGCGCTGCTTTTTGAAACAGTGCGCTGGGCTGGAGAAATAAATGAATGAATGGATGAATGAAATGAGAGCATGAAGACAGGAAAAAAAAGGTTCATCTGTTATGTTCCTGATTGACCTTGACTGCAACTAAACGAGATGCATAACACTGATATCCCAACAATTTCAGGGCTCCTCTTCACTGTGATTGAATTTTATTGACTACTGTTTCTGACTGAACGTCTCAGATGGGATTTTGTGAGACAAATATTAGATGATACTTGTTTTTTTGTTTGTTTTTTTAATAAGCCGATTTACACAAAATAATTTAAGGTTTTTGGGGGTTTTTTTAAAACAAAAAGTTGAAACATTTTGACAATATTGCTTTTGTCTGTGATGTCAGAATCAAGATTATGTTAATTATGCTGCAGCTTTTGGGGCGACGAATCTTTTGATAAGTTTTTTTTTAAATTTTGGCACAAATTAGAAAACAAATAAACTGGAAAAGAGGAATGAGATGTATATTTTGAAACCATCATGTCAGTGTCTTTTTCCTGTTAGTCATTTTTGGTGACAGATTTTGTTACGTCCAAATGTAACAAACCCAAATTTTGGGTTTGCTCAAACATACATTTTATGTCCGTAGGCTTTCCTTCATCGCAGTGAGACACTTGCAATTTGCTTTCCCCCCCCCCAAACTCAAGTCAAGCCAAAAGTTTTTGAAAGGAAAATCCAAATCAAGTTTCAAGTCTCTACTAAGACTTTTGTGTTTGTGTCTCAGAGAGTCGAGTGTTACATTTCAACCTGGAGACAGTCGCACAAGGACAAAGCAGCTCCATGGTGATGATGAAGACCTTCTGAACAAGTCTTGGTCAAAGTGTATAGTTGTTTAGATTTTTGTGCATAACCCTGGTATGCACAAAAATATAATCTCAAGCCTCAAATGCAAGAACTGGAGATAAAGTCAAGTCTGTACAGCACAAGATACTCAAGGTAATTCAAATATTTTGTTTTATTACCGACATTTTAAAATTGTCCAATTTTACTCACAACTTTATGAACTTTACATAACCCAAGTAAAAAAAAAACAAAAGTATGCTTTAGTATACAAAATTTTTACATACTTTTGCATACTTTGATTGATGTACTTAAACTGTACTCTTTTGGAACAACTTGTTTTGTGCTTAGTATACTTTAGTAGTATTTAAATAGTATTAAATTACAACTTTTAGTATATTTTAGTATACTCAATGTACTTTTTTGGAACAACTTAAAGTTGTACTTAGTGTACTTTAAGTATACTTTTTTATGTAGTATTCAAGAGAAATATTCCAAAAGTATTCCATATTGAGTGTACTAATTCTATTATAGAATTACATAAAAAATATACTTTTAATATATTTTTAATATACTACTAATATATTAGTAATGCATTTAAATTACACTTAATTTTTATTTTTGATTTACTGCTATTGCTAATAAAGTACAATTTAAATTACTCGTAAGTCTTTATTCATACTTTGTACATTACATGCATAACTACACTACAGTACTGACATTGTTTTAGGCTACAATTACATGGAAATATTAATTACACAAGATACCGAAGGTAATTCAAATATTTTGTTTTATTACCAGCATTTTAAAATTGTCCTATTTTACTCACAACTTTATGAACTTTACATAAATTAACCATTTTACACATCAAAAGTGAACACATGAACATGAAAATTTAAGTGTGACAATAAAACATGAAACTGAGGATCAACGACAGAACATTCCCGTTCACTGCACTTTACAGAAACCTACAAAAAAGAACAATAGAGCAATTAAACAGAGAAAGCATTTGTATTTTAAAGAGAACAGAAAAATGGCAAATACAAAAATTATACTTACAATTTTAAGACGTTGCGGACTCGCCATGTATGTGACATCATAAGAACTGATGATGATTGGGACCGAATGCCTGGGGTGGAAAAACATTTCTGGGTGTCTTCTTTGCCTGTTTATGTTAGAAGTAGAAAAAATAGTCAGCAATGTCATAGAATCAGTTGATGTTGGCATTAACTATGAAGCTGTTTTAAGTGTGGACTTAAGGAGACAAACTACCCTAAAATCTTTCCATCCATGATCTGAACACACTGATCCTTGCAGGGTGGTGAGGGGGGCTGGTGGTGCCCATCTCCAGCAGCCATCAAATGAGAGGCAGGGTTCACCCTGGACAGGTCACCAGTCCATCACAGGGCCCTGAAAGTCAACAACAAATAAAAAAAAAGAAAGATAAATGTTAGATTAACAAGAAGAGAAAAATTCTTTCCAGTTACCTTTAATTCAAATCATGTTTATTAAGCACTTAGTGTTGGTGTTGCACAGTGGAAAATATTGATTTCTTTAATTTTATTTTTTGATGCGTTTTGCATGTTTGGATTGTTTTGTGTTTTGTTTTCCCCTTTAACAACCCAAACACACTGGGCTGAAAGCGGCAGTTTAAGGAGGCGGAGCCCACTGATTGTGTTCTGTAATCGGTGCGCCCAGGTGGGGCTGATTGAAGCCAGAATAAAAGGAGCCTGAAAGAAGGAGAAAGGAGTGTGTGTTTGTAGACTGATCCTGTAACCGAGGGAGAGACGGCGTAGAGGATCGTGGCGGAAGGAATCCACACGCCAAGAGCGGAGCGCCGAGAGGTGGGCCGATGGCTCATTGCAGAGGATCGGGGCAGAAGGGAACCTGCCCGCGCCTCTGGGTCAGACTGAAAAGGGCGTGGTACGCCAAAGAGTGGAATGGTACAGGAGCGTCGAAGAAGTCAGCTGAGGATCAGCAAGTGAGCGCCTTGTAGGCAGATTGCCGTCACCTTGGGCAGCCCGATAAGTGGAACCCAACTGATGGCCTCGAATTGGTGACTTTCTTTTAAGGACAATTATTGAACTTTGGATTTTATAAAGAGGAAAAGGACTGTTTTTATTGTCACTATTGGAAAGGGACCTTTTCTTGTAATAAAATATTCTAAATTTGATTGTTCCGTTGGTTGGGCTTTTTGAGTTGTTTGCTCCCCTTGTATCGCGAACTAAGCGTGGGGCCATATTGGTCACATTGGTAACACAGCAGTTTTTGTTGTTGAAAATGTAGCTAGCTCTCCTCATTGAAAAAACAAAAACAAACTTACATCATGAAGACAATGTGGAGGTTCATCTTCAGAGCTGGTTGGTGATCTGGTGGAGCCAAAGCCTCTTCTGAGACAGAAGTCTTTAGGTTTTCTAACACCTAATTTCTCTGGCTTCCTCTTTCATCTTCATTTGCTTAGTTAGACTGCAAACATATGTTGAAGATGACAACAATGATGAACGAGTTATAACAACAACCTCACAATATCAATGTCTCTTTGTCTTATGGAGCTTAATTAAAACCAGGTTAAGTTTATGAATTAAAGTATAAGTCACAACAAACAGCCTCCATGCAGTTATTACATGAAGCTGAATGATTGCTATAGTAATAATCATACAAGTCACAATAAAATTTATAAAATAATTATTTATGAAACCGACATAAGTTATATATCTCTACTGCACTGTTTATAATTAAATGAAGATAATTAATAAGCAAACTTACCACCAGCTAGCAACACTTAGCAGCCTTTGTCCCTCCAGTCTCCTTTTGTGACATATATTTCATTTCTATCGGTTGTTGTCTCGTTGTGTTGTCGTCTAACTCGGACTAGAACGTCACCAGCTTGAATTTACCAAAATTAGTAACTATTGTCAAGGCCCTCTCTACTTTTAAGGCAATATTATGCTAGTAAAAATGGCGAATTTGAGCAGCGCTTGTTATCTTCATAGACATAATATAAGAGTAGACCTCGCATTGGCTGCTCCGGCGCAGGAAATACGGCGACCATCATTGAGCGGTCGTCCCTCCTACTTTGCTCAACCAAAACAGCAGAAGATGCCTCAGCACTGAGGGATATTGTTGGTAGGATAAATGGTCTATTGATGTCAGGGCTCCACAAACAACATTTCACAAGTAAGATGGACATATTATTGTGTATATTTTGTGATTAGAATATTACTTTATGTATTTATGTCCACCAGCAAAATACCAGTTATTAGCTATAGTGCTTGGTTTAATACCGAGGTTCAACCTGGCTATGAAGGCTAACTGAGATTCCGTGAATCTAAAAAAATGTATTATTCTCTAACATTGACTTAGATTATCTGACACAAGAGCCTACATTAGAAATGAAACAATGTAACATATATTATAAAACTTATATTATGTGTTATAACATTCACCAGCAAAGTTTACACAGGTGGTAAAGACTATTATTTATATGTAATTCTTTCACTCTGTCAAAAGTAAGATACATCCCAAATCTTCCGTTTTTGTTTTGAAGGTTTCCTAAAGACACGACGTGAGGAAGAAGAGGGAGATATTTTTAAAGAGAGACGGATTCACTGCAGCATGGATGAATCTCACATCGGATTTTGGACTCGATCTCAGCTGCTGAATCACTCTGAAGCTCTAACTCGTCGGCTGAAAACCATATACATATATCTATATATATGTACATACATGCATACATACATGTATCCAATATATATTATTCAGTATTAATCATTATTTATTTGTGTTTGTGTAGTTATATAAATATGTATTGATATTACTAAATAATAAATTATGAACAGCTGTGCTTTGTAATATGCTCATCATACATCAATATCAGAATATTCCATTCCTATTCTATTGTTATAGCCACTAAGCATATTTAAATATACTGAACTATGAATTAAAACATACTTTAAAAATACAATTGTTTATAAATGTAGCTTTGATAGATGTTTGAATATGGTTTCCAGTAACAAAAAAGCGTGTTATGATCGATTAAATGCGCTTATACGTCATTGTGCTGCTAAACACATAACGCTGAGTGGAGTTGTGGACCGCTCCAAGATGGCCGCCCTAAATCTCGTCAGCGACAATAGGCGAAAGCGATCCATGAGGCGTCTACTCTTATATTATGTCTATGGTTATCTTCGCTGCGTTCAAGTTTTTTCTTCTCTTTGTGGCGTTTTTTAAATAAATGAAAGTGTGCAATACCGCCACCATCTGGTCTGGAGTATAAACTGGAGCTAATGCCGTTGATTATAAGGTTTTACATCACACATCTGAAAATGGATTGGGTACTCTCTTAATAATTACATCATGATTATCATTTTTTTATTGTATGCAATTTTAATAAATAGTAAAAGATTATTAAGGCACTTAAAAATTCATACTTTTTAGGTACTTAAAAAGTATGCCTACATATTACATTAAACACACTTTAAAGGTGCCTAAAAGACCTACTTCAGCATATGCATTAATTAGATTTATTTTATAATCCGGTTGCTGCGTGATGCAGACTTCTGCCCAGGTCCCTCTTGAAAATGAGATCTGGATCTCAACGGGGTTCACCTGGTTAAATAAAGAAAATTTTAAAAAGGCATACTTTATTAGCCTAAAATTTACACTGAGATGTAATTTAAAACATACTGAAATTAATAATCAAAAGTAGTGTTAAGTGAATAAAAAAAAAATCTATTTTGAGCATATATTTTTAAATATACACAAATATATATTTTAAATATACTTGAGAAAGTGTATATTTACACTTGAGCAAGTATATATTTTGTTCACGTATACTTGTATTTAATATATGAAAAGTGAAATGTATTTTGGTACAATTATGTTTAAGTGTGTTTAAAGTTCTAATTTTGAAATTGGTACAATTTCAAAATTGTACCAATCAGAAATATTTATAGGTAGTACACTTAATACTTAGTATACTTAAAGTGTACTTTCACAAATTTAAGTATGTTTGAAATATACTAAAGTATACTTTTTTTTCACCTGGGAAGAGACCGTTTAAAATTAGCAATTTCTCAGATTATGCTTTTTATATATGCTTGAGTAAAATGAACTTTGTTCTTTTATTCTATGAACTACTGACAACATGCCTCCGAAACTCCAAGCAAAAATTTTGTATTTATTTGGAGAAAATGAGGACTGGTCAAAATAACACAAAAGATGCGGTGCTTTCAGACCTCAGATAATGCAAAGAAAAAATGTTCATATTTATTTAGAAACAACAACACTAATGTTAGTGTTGGTTAGTGTAACTCAGGAAGAGATCAGAAATTAACATTTGGTGGAGTAACCATAAGGTTTTCAGTGGGGTCCAGTGAAGTGGGCTCTTCATTTTTTTCCCAGATCTGCTTATGCTGTTAAGTCTTCGTTTTTGCGTGTAACAAGTCCAGGTCCTCCACTCAAGTTGCCGTCTCTGCATCGCATTCAGATGAAGAGAACCTCTCACTTTCAGATCCGGTGGAGAAGCCCGGTGTCAGATAGGGCGTTTAAGGCTGCAGCAGTCTGGGAGACGAATGAACTCTGCTGACTTTGGAGACTTCAGTCAGTCAGGCACATGAAAAAATAAAATAAAATGTCTGCCCACCGAGGCCCAAGGCCTAGAAATACATCCCACTACAGCCCACTGCCACTGATCACATGAACAGAAGGATATCATCCCCAGGCCAAGGCCACAAGTCAGCAAGCACATGACTACTACTGTCGTTTGGTAGCATGCGAGCACACAGTGGTCCACACAAACACTCATTAGACACACTCGACGCAAACTAAAGATATTGCAAAACACAAAAAACCGTTTTGTGCACAAGCAAGATTTCACATACATACACACACATAATAATTGCTCTGAGTAAACATTGATTTATCCAGGTCAAACCACCGGGAGGCAAGAAGAGGCACAATGTTCCATACTGAATGGCATAAAACACAGAGAGAGAAGGGGGCGAGGGAGGGCCTGAGAAGAAATGAAAATATATATATATAAATAAAAAAACAACTAAAACAATCATCACTCTGTCCGGCACTTCCAAGATACTTGGGTGTGTTCTGGGTTGATGGGAAGGAGATGGGGGTAATACAGATGCCCCAGGACATGTTCCTTTGTAAGAAAAAAAAAAGTATGGAGGCAAGAAGCATCAATAGATTGCTTGTTCGCTATAAATGGCTGAGGAGCAAACAAGGCTGAGCACTGAGATGGCTCACAATCACATTTATATGTGTAACAGCAGCAGTGGGATGCAGCACAAAACCCACTTAAAATTATGTGGTGATTGTGTGGTTTGGGATCCTATTTATTTATTTATTTATTTATTTTTTGTAATTCAGACCGGTTACCAGGAAACACTAAAATGGATCTCATTGGTGATTGAAATCTGAAAAGATGTCCATTTAAATGAAATTTATGATCTGAAACTAAATCTTTTAGGTGCACAAACTGCATGAAAGGTCTGAGTTTATGAAAGGCTTGTTACTTGTTATTGGTGAGTTGGATTAAATAGCCATAAAAAAACTTTTTATATTTACTCAAGCATCATAGTGTTAAAATATGGTTTATTGTTTTACTCCAATTAAAAGCTGCACACATAAAAAAAATTAAGTGTAGAGAGATGGCTTTGATTACTCAAATCTGTCGTTTCTACTCTTTTCTTTTGGTCCAAACGTTAAATTCCTCCCGACTGTGAGGGATCGACTGTGTGCTGACGGCTGCGTCTGTCAAGGGGACACCACTGCACAGCTTTTTGAAAACTTATTAAAACTTATTGAACTGGATGTTAAAAGTTGTAAGTTCCAGAGAGTGGATGGTGAAACCATTTTCACCACGTGGAGAAATGTTTCTACAACCCCACAGGAATCACTTTTATCAACTGCAACGAAGCAAACTGTCAAATAAATCACACAGTAACACGAAGGAAACATACTACTCAACTGTTTAGGCCTTTCTTGGGGTTTTCTTGGGCCAAGGCTTTAAAACATTTACCCAGTTTGAAGATTTTAGTTGGACTTGTATCTCACTGTCCATTTAGAATACTCATTTGAGCCCGAGCTTTAACTTTCTGGCTGCTGATTTTAGATATTTCAAGAACAATATGTTCTGTCCTCATAATTCCTTCTGTTGTATAAATTGCACCAGTTCCTCCTGCAGCAAACAGCCCCAGAACATGATGCTGCCACCACCATACTTCACAGTTGTGATGCTGTTTCCAGGCTTACAAGCCTCCCTGTTTTCTCTCCAAATGTCACGATGATCATTATGGAGAAACGGTTCCACTTTAGTTTCATCAGGCCACACGACTCGTCTACAAAAACGACCATCTTTGCATTTGAAAACTACAATCCGGCTTTTTTATGTTTCTTTTGAAATAATAACGTCTCTCTTGCCTTTTAGTCCATATCTGTACAGGAAATGTTTGAGAGTGGATAATGACACTGCCTTGCCAGTCTTTGGCTTTTGTTCTGGGTTTGATTTACACATTTTGGACCCAAACACGTTCATCTCTGGGACACAGAACCTGTTTCCTTCCTGAGCGGTTTGATGGTCGGACATTCCCATCATGTCCATACTCGCACAATGTTTGAACAGATGAACGCCCTCAAGCATCTGGAAACCGTTTCCAAAGATGATCCATATTTGAACCTCTCCAAAAATTATCTTCCTGATATCTTGACTGATTTTTTATTTTTTTTAACTTTCCCATTGTCTCAAGCAAGACAGCAGTGTGGTCTGGGTGTGACTTAAACACACCTGCAGGTGAGCCTGCAATCTACTCAAACGTGTCTGTTAACCTATCAGAACTTTCCAAAGCCGTGACATCATCATCCACACTTTCTCTCATCGTTTAAAGAGACGGCAATGATTCTGCGTGCAAACCTCTGACTTGAAGTGTGTAACCTTAAAGAAAATACATGCCGCCATGTTTCAAAGGCAACAAGAAAAACATTAAATATGTACATCTTCTTACAGTAATGTAGGGCACATGATATTCCACTTAAAGCAGTGCAAAATAAAAAACAGTGAAATCCATAAAAGGGATATTTTGGTGTCAGTTAAGAACTAAACGGACTGATATGACACGAAGCAGTCTCAGACTTTTTAATTGAGGGGGGAAAATGGGAGCAAACAAAAATTGTCTTGGTTACTTAAAAGAATAAATATAAAAGGAATTCTTAAAAACGCTGTTTGGGATCTTGTACTATCCCAGCCTAGAGCAGGCTCATATGATTCCTGAGAGCAAATGCTTCTCATAGTCATGAGTTAGCATGTTTTGCTGGCTGGCAGCAATTTCCCAACAACAAGGCCTATGTGATCAGAGCTATAAATTTGAGGCCAGGAGATCAATATGTTTGTGGTTTTTACGCAGGATGCATGTGTTCTATATGTCTGGCATGCGTTGGTCAGGCTAGAAAAACTACTTTCTCGTGACTGCTGCTTATTGCTCCCATCCCACGCAGACAGATCAATGGCCGTATCTGTTTCAGTGATGGCGTTTTAATCTGGATATGACGCTGGCCTGTCAAACAAAAAGCTCGTGGGGAGCACAAACGAGGCGAGCTCCACGGAGAACCTGAAACAAGACACCAGCCTTGAGGACACGCGGCGGCCGGGGAGGAAAATATCTTTCGCAACAGATATGTCCAAACCTTGAGCTGCTCCTGGACCCGATTTCCCAGAGGAGCGCTGGATGGAGACCACACTGACGGCAACGGGGGCGTCGGGTTTCACGAAGGAGACTGATGTTACATATCAAACAAACCAAAGAGATTGCTAATCCAATTGTCCCACACTCACTCTCGCAGCCAAATATATCAAAATCAGATTCCCTCTCACTCTCGCAAAGTAAAACCTAACGCAATCAAATTTTCCTCAATCTCTTCTGTGACTTATGATCTGGTAAGGCCTCGCTGAGTCTTTTCAAATTGCTAAAGATATCTTGATTTGATGTGGTAAATCGTATCCCCTGTCAGTGCGGTTCTCAGAGCATATAATCAAGCTCTCATAGGGTTGTTTTTTGTTTACCACAACATGTATTATTTTTGCCAAGGTGCTGGAACAATTGTCACCGCCAAAATGGCGGCACGAAGCAAGATACGTACGTTTGACGATGGGGAACTCTGATGGATCTGTCCTGACAAACATCTCTTCCAACATCAGTGCCTGACCTCTGAAATGCTCTCCTCCAACCATGGTGACATGCAGCTCTGGAAAAAAAATTAAGAGACCACTTACAATGATCAGTTTCTCTGATTTTACTTTTTATAGGTTTATGTTTAAGTAAAATGAACATTCTTTTTTTTAATTCTATGAACTACTGACAACATGTCTCTGAAATTCCAAGCAAAAATTTTGTATTTATTTGCAGAAATTGAGAAATGGTCACAATAACGAAAAAGGTGCAGTGCTTTCAGACATCAAAATAATGCAAAGAAATATTCATTCATTTAGAAACAACAATACTGTTGTTTTCACTCAGGATGAGTTCAGAAATCAATATTTGGTGGAAGAATCTTTGAGGTTTTCAACGGGGTTCACTGAAACTTTTCCCAGAGCTGCGTTTCTTTGGATAAGCTCCCTAATCTTGACAACTTCGTCTGCCGGTTAAAAGAAAGGAGCAGTAGTGGTAGAGAAGGAGGATCATCCAAAAGTCCTTTGCGTCGCTACACGCTGCTGTGACATATTAACGTGCGCGGCAGTTGTGCACAAGGTATGTCTGACATGCGTTGACAGAGATTATTGTGCTGCAGGGCTATAAAAGTTCTGAGAAGCTCTCTGAATTTCCATGGGAAATAAAGAAAACAGTGTGAAGCACATCAGCAGCTTAATAAATAAACAAATGTTGACACAGTTAATAATGCACGTCTTTGTGCCGTCTCCCTCTCCTCTCAGAGAGATGGATATCGTTGCGTGTTAGAGCACATTGGTCAGGTTAGGATACGCTGTTCAGCGGATCTGCTTAGCCTCAATACATCCGACTGTTGTTTTGTTGTTTTTTTGTCTGTTTGGCATATGTGTAAACAGTAATGCAGAGCGATGCTGGAAGAGATTACCTTAATTATTTGGATCCAGCTCACCGCGTACTTTTTAAAAATGCCTTCTATATAACACAAGTAATTAGAGAGAATTGGAGAGCTCTGAAAGCACATTCATCAGAAACGTATTAAATATGATGTGGTGAAATGTTGTGGCCTCCAATTAGACAAAAGAAGACGTTTGAAGAACTCAAAAGAAAGCGTTGATGGTCTCCAAAACACAAGCCTCAGTTGTATTTGGAAGAAATGACCAGAATAGAGATAATTTGAATTAGCTTGTTTCCTGGAACATGGATGGCTTTTAAGCACAGTCCACAAATAAAAATAAAAAAAGGGTGGAGGTCAGAGCCATTCCAGGTTCTTAGTCTCACCCACTGCTATTTTAAAACCAGTTTTAATGAGAGTTTGGGGCCACTGTCCTCTTGGAACGTCTAATTGTGTCAAACGTTCGACTTTTGTGGGATTTAAAGTGAAGTCGAGGATTTTGGATGTGGTGATTCGTCTTCATCACTCCATGTATCATATGCTGGTGACACACCAGTACCACCAGCAACAAAGCAAACCATTTGCATCACATAAGTCCTACTCTTGATGGCCTCCACATAAACCTGGCTTCAGTTTGCTGAAATCCCCCCAAATTTTTCTTGCCTGACCATAAAATATTTCTCTAGGAGACAATTAGCAGCTGAAAATTTATTCTATTTCTTTTTGTTGTTGTTGTTGCACCATCTCTGTCCATGTCAGTGGAAGTATTGCACGGTGGAGAGTAACACTGTCAGAAACTTCCAGTTTCCAATCGGCTTGCGTTGTTCCCGGGTTGTTCCTAAACATCCTGTCCGATTCCTTTTCATATCTGGGAGGCAGTTTGGGTCAGAGGTTGAGATGCAAATATGTGTTTAGGACAGAACAATGATCCAGAATACAGATAAAAACTGGTTTTGGAAAGCATAAAGTGGACTAAACATTTAGCTTTTATAATGGCTCTTATCTTGACTTGATTAAAGATTGATTGATCTGACTGGGTTGGACATCCATTGATGATGTGTCTATTTCTAATAACTGTACATCATTTTATGGTATATTCTTATTACTGTTGAGCTTGTTTTCTAAATTTTTATCTGTTAACATTTCAAGAACTGAACCGTTCAACGTGTTGCCACTGTTACAACTAAATGTCCACTTTGTGGGACAATAAAGTCTTTTTCTATTTTATTCTATTTATTGACTGATTAAAAATTTCTCTCTGTGCAACGAAATAGCACCAATTTCAATAAACTCAGGTATTTCTCATCAGACGATTTGTGAAATATCCAGTCAGATCTCGCTGGTGACTCCAAAAATAAAACGTGGTTCCACTGCAACTTAGGGACATTTTTTTCCCAAATACAAGAGCGGACATATGTAAAATAAATCTACTCTAAATTCAAACTTACATTTTGTTTTACCTGAAATTACCTGAAAAATTGCCATAAACACAGTGGCTGTTTTTACATTTCATTTTAATATGCTCCCCGCTGTGAGTTATGATCGCTGACGCGAACATTGAAACCAAAACAAATTAACTCCGATTCTGACACTCACAGAGGTGCTTTTATGTTAAAAGTGAAGCCGGTTTGTAATAAAAAATCCCACTTATGTTTAGAAAATGCATCTGCTCTTGTTTTCCTGAAATAAATCTGGAGGAATTAGAGGGTTTTATTTGACCAGGTACGTGAGAAGGAGGTTGTTTGCGTGTTTAATAGCCTTAAACGCGCTGGAAAAGCTTCAGTTATTTTATTGCTTTATGTTCACCAGAACACTTTGCATGCACGTCTCGTATTAGGCAAAGTTCAGTGAATGCCACATTTGTTATCATTATGGGGTGAGGAGAGACTACTACCCCCCCATACCCACATCCACACCCACACTCCTCCCCACTATGCATACCGCAAGGGGGGGAAAAAAAACACAAAGTTTTCTCTGTGGTTAATCTGGACATGGTTATCTGTTTGCGAATAAAGAAAAAAAACATCAGAATATTCTCCTGACAATTATAGAAATAATGCTGGGTGATATGACATTTATTTCTTCCCTTTTTATGTACATGCTGATAAAGTCCAGACCAGGTGTACTTTGAACAGCCTGTAATTGGACGCCAGATGTGAAGATTTTTGTTGCTTTCTTAACCCATCTGTAGATGCTTCTTATGAAAACATAAAAGACAAACCTGATCTTTTTTTTTTCTTCTCGTCTCGTCTGCTTTGTTCAGGCGCAACTCTGCTTAAAATACAGCCCTAAGGCACATCTCTATTGAATATTATTACTTGTTTATCCAGCCTTGGATGATTTCTTACTTGTTTTTCGGAGTTCCACCTGTTGCTTGGAGGAAATACTTATGCTTTAGAGCGCACTACATGTTTCAATTCCAGGACTACCAGAGAGTTTAATCTAAAAGAAAACGTGGCAAAAACATCCCAGCAAGAGCAAATAAACAGGACAAATAAACAAAATGTTTATATGCTGAAAATCCAAGAAAGGTTAGAAAAATAACCAGAGGTTATGAGATACTTTTAATGTCAGCAAACAGTGTAAAGTTAGACTGTAGCTGTATGATTAGCTGGTTTTTGGTGTCCAACTTACATCTTCACAATCCTCCTTCATCCACATCACAGCACAAAGGTCAAAACTAAGAGACTGCTTAATGAATGGGGACCACTGGTTTCATCTCTGCATTGTGTCTGCCAAATCCCCTTTCTTGCCAAACCCCCGAGTAAGCATTATCTGTATACTGTCTCCCTCTAGTGGAGGTAGCACGTAATAACAAGATCTGCTTTCTGGGGGTCTGAAAAATGCATCGGAAATATTAAAATTTCCACAGAAGAGGAGTTTACTCCACAAAGCTAATTGCTGTAAAAGAATGATGATCTTTGTGTTGAAGTTTGTTGCAAAGGCAACCTTGACATGCAGATAAAATGCAATTTCTTCTGCTTTCATTTACTGAGGAGATGAAGGGAACAAACTTATTCCACATAAGTGCTGTTTTGTTATGTTGGAAAAGTTTTGATAAAGTTGTTGATAGAAAAATTTGATGTTGTTTTTATAGGACAAATACCTTATTACATTTATCTGAAACTTGTATTTTGTGTTTTAATTGCATTAATCATAAATAAACATAGTGAGCTTATAAAACATGAGTTATAATTAAACGGATTATTATTTTTATGTAGGGGCTGCACAGTGGCACAGTTGGTAGAGCTGTTGACTAGCAGCAAGAAGGTTCTGGGTTCGATTCCCTGTTTCTGCATGGAGTTTGCATGTTCTCCCTGTGCATGCGTGGGTTTTCTCCGGGTACTCCGGCTTCCTCCCACAGTCCAAAAACATGACTGTCAGGTTAATGGGTCTCTCTAAATTCTCCCTAGGTGTGAGTGTGTGTCCTGTCCGTCTCTGTGTTGCCCTGTCCAGGGTGACCCCGCCTCTCGCCCGGAATGTTAGCTGGAGATGGGCACCAGCACCTCCTGACCCCACCAAGGGAGAAGGGTGCAAAGAAAATGGATGGATGACTTTTATAGAGAAAGTATAAGGTAAAATCCCAGTCAGTTTACAAACAATCTTCAGTGACATGAATGTAAATATGATCAATTTAATGGAGCATTTTAAATTTGTGCATGTAATCCTTTTTTTTCTGGGATCCACAATAACAATAGACTTTGATAAATATTTAATTTAGATGTAAAAACAATACAGGAATAACACTGTAGGTTATTTAGTTGTTTTAATAAAATGTTATTATTGTCACACAGACGACGCCATGTTGTTTACGCCACAATGCATTAGGGATAAAAGACCTACGCTAGTTCCGACGTCGCTAGCTCCGTCCAGCTAAAACAGCGAAGAATAACGTTAAGACTTTTCAAATTGAACTGGGACCAGTTGAAATTAATGGGAATGTAGAAATCACAAGAGGTAATGAAGACGAGGAGGACCAAACAGAGGAAGAGGATAGAAATAGCTGAAGAAGCTGGTGTTTTGCCTCTGCTGCCGCCTTTAGTTTTATAACTTTAAACAATGAATGACATGTACCTCAGTGTGAGCCGCTAAGTAGTTCTGCAGCTCCAGCGGCAGCAGATTAGGCGCTTTGTGGATAAAGACAGTCGGCTGGCATTTGGTTTTAGCTTGTGAAGGTACAACCAGCTGTTGGATCCTTCATTAGTTTTGCTTCTACAAATGACTCAAAGTCTTCTGGAGAGAAATGTTGAGAGCACAAATAGATCCTTCAGAAGTTGTGTTGGGCTCTCTCCTGCGCTCTTCTTTTTTTCATGTGGGAAGCGATGCAGTCTCACCTAGGTATCCTTTTTTTTTTTTTTTTTTTTTTAATCACAGGCAACAGCGACACAATGTGGCATTATCTGAAATTACACCAGTCAAACGCAATATGATAAGACGACAACTCGGGTAAAGTTAGTCTTCCTGTATTTACTCCTTATTCCAGTACAGAACTGGACAAACCACGTCATCAACCCAGCAGTTGACAAAATGACGACCTCCATAGCTGAAAAATATAACAAAAGATGTGCATTTTTGGAAGTAATTATGAGTTTTGACACATAGACAGCAACCGTTAAGTTAATTTGAAAGTTACAACATATTTTGGCCAACATGTTCAACTGATCATGGATCTCTTAGATAAATTCTCCAAAGTACAGAAAGTCTGTGTCCCTGATACAGTATGTGTTAGTGTTTCATATTTTAAGAAAACACTAATAAGACAGAAGGCTTATCTGTTTCTGCTCTACTCCATAATTTATGTAGCACTGGTGAATCAAAATAGGAAACTCCTGCATAAAAATGAGCCCCATTCATCTTCTCAATGAATTTCTATTTTTCTAGCATAGAATGTCTTTGAGAATAAAAAATAAACCACCCACTTTTATCTGTTTCCGAAGCGCCTCATTTTTCATTTTCACATATCAGACGTATTAATAACGGAGACAAATAGAACCTGGCGTTTGTTTACATTATAAATCATTTATTGAAATATAAATCATCTGAATGTACATGATGTCAAATAATGAAACAGTATTAAAAGGTCATACTGGGTGTGATTATCTTCGACTACAGATAGAGTACCATCATCAACACATCACTCACAGACACTCACATCCACACTGCTTTATACAGCTGAGGCAAAGGAAGGATACAGTATTTTAGGCTCCGCTTGCGTATTCATCTGCAACACATTAGACACTTGGGACGAAAAAAAAGCAAAGTGCAACAATGATTGTAGTTTATATCACAGTCAACGGGATGAGGCTGAGGTACAGTAAAGCAAGAAGATGGCGGTGGGGTAACACATGTAACAGATGTACCACAATACGTTGAATTCAATAGTAATGTCTCATTAGAGCTAGCTAGAAGCTCCTGGAGGTCAAAATGGCAAAGACAGTTGAAACACGACATGATAAAAGGTCTTTGGCAGGTATTATGTTTGATTAAATACTACCTTGGCTTTGATTCATTTCATTTTATAGCTCCCAGGGATGTAGATGCTAAAAGCCTTCTGCTTGGACTTCTATCCATCTCTCTAAAAGTGTCAATTGCTGTTTCTCAAGCCGTCTTCTAACAAAGCATGGGCTGGTATCGGTATCAGAGGCTAAAATTTCCCATCATACAATTCCTCCAACTTAAAGTCCCTCTTCCAGTGATGTGATCAAAGTGTTCTTCAGCTGTGGAGAATTAACTAATGCCTCCCACCTGCTGCTGCACACTGCCAGTCAGCAGGCTGAAGGAAGGGTAGTTCACTTTTCTACACCTTTAGAAGTATTTCACTGTCTTTTCAGTTTAAATTTTTAAACTGGTCTTGCTCTATAAAAGGAAAAGAAAAGACAATGCTGTCCTGTCCAATAAACCCTTAAAAGCCACAATTAAATTTGTCATGACTATTATATCTTTTTTTTTTTTGCACAGGTCTATGCATCAAATTAACAAAAAAACATTTTTAGATAACAAATAGTATAACTTCAATCATCAATATGCAATTCAATTTTTGAAGCAATATGAATTATTTTAAAGAAATCCCAGAAATTTCGTGTGAGTACCCTGGAATCTCAAACCAGCCCACGATTTGTTCTAGTCCACACGTTTCATTGAGATGTCCCCATGGTGTTCTGTAGACCTAACAGATGTATTTTATACAAACAGTGTCTTCATAGTAGCAGATACGGATGAAGAAGCTTATTTTTTTTTTGTGCTCGCATACAATACTTGAGTATTACCCCCAGTAATTCTCTCTTATAAAACAACTCTGGAGCTATTTACATTACAATCACACTTAATTTGGAAAAAAACCCAAAAACAAACACAAAACAGGCCCACATGTCAAATATGAGCTAGGTCTTTATCTGGAATAAAGCTGAAGATATTTTTGTGTGTGTGTGTTTGGGGCAGAAACGGAGAGACTATGCAAAGACTAATGCAACTCAGAAGCTCTTCTCGCACCCACTCAGACAGCTACGATCTGTTACTAACTATTGGTTTCACAACAATACATGTTCTTATACTGATGACGTAAAAAAATAAATTTGAACTACTGCACATACTTAGTTATTTGAGAACATTATATAGTCACAGAGATAGAGGGAAAAAAAAGATGCACTCAGTCCAAACGTTGTGCTTTATCTCAAAGTATTGCTACTGATTGTGCCAGCATCAGGTGCTTCCCTTGTAATAGTTCCTACTTCCTCGTAATACAGTTCCTGGTATTGGAGTTGTATAGTAACAATAGTGCATTTGTAGTGGTATGTTGTAGGAGTTATGCAAAGTTTCTGACCAACACGTTCGATTTGTTCCTTCTTGCTTATACTGCAGGTAAAAGAATGCCCAACACAATAAAGCTTTTCAAATGGAAGATGTTTTTTCTTGTTTTTTTTCTGATTTGTTTGATCCGGATAGGTCCAACACCAAGACTTGCTCCCTCTTGGAATCCATTCTTTCAGTCACTCTTTCCTTATTGCTCATCCCCGTCTCCGTTGCCCAAAAAAAGAAAGAGTCGTCGTCCACGGAGAAGGGATGGGCGTACCTTACGTCACCTCGGACTCACCGAGACTGCAAAGTGGTTTTGTTCTGTCCTTGTGGAAGGAGTGTCATGGCCAGAGTCTTTGGCTGATTTACAGGTCCCACTCTAGTGTCCCATTGTCCTTGCAGCTCTGCCCCATGCCACTCCTGCTAAGGCTGGGCAGCTGTCACAGAAAGCTGTCCTCGACCAGGTCGCTACAGTCCAGACACATCTCGTCCAACAGCGTGATGTCCTCCAGGGTCTCGCCCTCGCGCTTAGCGTAGGTGGAGCTACTTGAGCCAGTCTCAATGGCGCTCTCCTCAGACGTTTGAGAGCTACACGGGAAGAGAATAACACATCGTTGTTAGTTGTTTGTTTTTTTTGTTTGTCATAGAACAGCAAAACTATTTTTATTTAAAGTGACCTAATTTTGGCCTGTTCTTTCTAACACACGTCAAGCTCAGATTAGATGGAAAGCCTCTGTTAACTGGGGTCTTTCAACTGATTATTGAAATTTATTTAGTAATAATTGGATTTAAGGTGTAGACTTTCACAGGACTGTTAAAAAACATCATTATGAATTGATCCAAACCACTGGATTGTAATTCAGGATGTGGCCCGTTTACACAAAGCTGCTCTTCAGTTAAAAAGTAATGTTTTTGTTGCAATCCGTTGGTGTCGTGACCGGAGTCTCTCATGCTGGCACTTTTTGAAACCAGATCTCAGAGTAAAACTTTCCAGTTGCACCACCTGTAGAAGTATTAAGTACTCTGCATGTGTGAAAGATCACATAAATAAATAAAAATAAATAAATTAAAAAACCAGCAGAACTGTAGAATTTATTCAATGCATGAATGGGCAGATGACAACAAAAACAATGGTGGATGCTTGTGCTGTGCTACTTTACCTGTTCAGTTTAGCACAGTTTCTAGTAACGAATGTATGTGTTACATGAGCACTTCATTCATGGAAGATCGAGGCAGGTTACTGTTTACTATCAGGTGGAAGCTAATGGTCAAATGCACACACCTCCCATCCTCCCAACTACTTCCTGTTGTCTTCTTCTTCATGTTTTGCACCTCTGGCAACATCCGGTAGTTGATCATGTGACTTGTGTGATGATAAAAACATCTTTCCATTGTGGTTTTGCGAAATAAACCACTTACAAGATGGCCAAAAAAACCCACCTCATCCTTGTGCCAAAACTTTTAATTGAAAAGCAAGGTTTTTTTTGTGTGTTTGTCTTTTTGTAAATTAGCATGTTTCTAACAAGCAAATTTATTTTCAAAATGTCAAATTGTGCAATTATGTGGTCAATGGAAACGCAGCTACCGTCATTGTTCAGAGGTTTTCTTCACTGATTACCCAAAGTTCTGTTCATTCAAACCTTTTCCATGTTTTGCTTGGCCTTCTGGGATTTTTCTGCCCTCTGGCCACTTTTACATAAAAACCATGTTTATGGGATGTCATATTGTCTGTTGTTGATTGTCTAAAAAGAGCTTTGGATCTCAGAGTTATTGGACTTTTCTATAACAGACCAACATGTTCCTATAAAGTCAGAAAACATGAAAAAGTTCACAAGATAAGAGTCATTTCGCAACGCACTGCATTTACAGATAACAAAATAATGACTGCATACCTGTGTCTGTTCCTTTTTCCATAGTCATCATCAGATATAGGGTCCAGGTCAGGGAGTGGGATGATGTAGCCGCTGTCGGAGCTCAGCCGCTGCTCGTCAAAGCCACTTTCCCTGTCCTTTAGCTTGCCCTGGTTCTTGTAGGGAATGTCGACGTAGTCCGCGTCCGTCTCGATGCAGACTCGGGTAACGGCGGGATGGTCGCTCTTCAGAAAATCGTGGTTCACCTTCTCATAGTGCTGCATAAGAAAACAGCACGTGGATTTAAGAAGCTGATCTAAAACAGACACTTGTTAAACGTCTCGTGCTGCAAAGATTAAATGCGGACGGAACGTAGTCATTGGGGTGTGCACACGTCAACAGAAAATATGTCTCCGTAGAGAGAGAAGGCTTGGTGTGTGAGGATTTTGTCATCAGCTGGATGGTGTGACCCGAGCTGGAAATCACAAACATCCCCGCCAAACCAAACGTGCAAAAGGACTGGTTGCTCCTGAACTGGTGGCCATTAAAACTGGGAGTAGGGCAGGGGCAAAGCTGTTCTGACGCACAATATGTGGCGTGGAAGTCTAATTAAGGCTGGGTGGTGGAGGCGAGAACCGAGGCCGTGTCATTACCCAGACTGAGGCCAGCCACTATGACCATCCAGCTGCAGCATTAAGGCTCTAATCACTTTTACACAGATGGAGGGAGAGAGCCTCCAGGAACCCTCCCAGCGCTCTCACAGAGGATGTGGACTGGCTTTTAAACTACCCAGCAGCTTCAACAGGGGGAGGGGAGAAAGGACTCTGAACTTGTATTTTGCTCGGCAAATAGTTGGCGACAAGACCAGTAAAACGACCCAAGAATGAAAACAACTAAGACGGGGGTGAGGGGGTGGGGGGAGGGGAATGTGTCGATCAGTAATGAGTGGTGGTAAAACATGCGAAGCAGGTGTTCCAGACACAGAGAGCACTGAGACAGGAAGAGATGGGAACGCTCACCCTCTTGTAGCTGGAGGGCAGCAGAGACGCCACATTTTCACTCAGACCCATGAAGGAAGGCCTCTTTTCCGGCTCTGTGTTCCAGCACTTCATCATCATCTCGTACCTGAAAAAGGTGCGCACAACATTGCTGAAAAAGGTTGCCGCAACCCAAGCCTTGTAATTTCAGTCGTTGGCACACTAGAGCTCTTAGAAATGACGTCATTTGGCGTGACGTGGAGGAGGTTTCGACAGATACAACGTGAGGTCACGTACACGTCTTGCGGCGCGTGCTCAGGTTTTGACATCCTGTATCCGCTCTTGATCTTGTTGTAGAAGCTGGAGTCCACCACCATCCCCGGGTACGGAGTGCCACCTTCACACAAAGAGACGGTTATTTATGACTGAGAGCCAGTTGCTGTCGTCAAGTAGCTTTTTCTCACTTTATTGCATGTAGTAAAACTTTGATCGATGTGGGTCATATATAACACCTTAAAATAACTCCTCTTTAACTGCAGGAACATAATCTAAGGTAAATATTCTCTGACAGTAAGCTTTGTAGTTCTTCATTTTTATTTTTTAACCGTCCTTAGCAACCTGCTCACTCTTCAGATTGGCAAAATAAACTTCAGTCCATGTCCAGTTGTTTTTTTTTTTTTCTTCTGTTTTGTCAAAGTTTAAATTATCCTGAACTAATACTGGAGGCACGAGTAATATTATTTTCTTGATGCAATTTCACAATCAGCATACATTTGCTTGAAATGAACATGTTTTCTTGTCCTTAATTTTTTTGAGGAGTAACCAGACGTTGTGCTCTTTGTCATATTGTATTTATAACCCAGGAAAACATTAATAGTTTATCCCAGTTCTGCATAGCACTAGAGGATCCTGAAGCAACTTTTTAATGTTATTGTAAAAAGCAACTTTTTAATGTTATTGTAAAATAACATTAAAAATGTCTGAAGTACATATTCAAAAGCATTGAATTAACTAATATTTTATAGAAGTAACGTTAAGTGTGTCAAATATGTAAAAAAAGACAATATTTCTACAACGAAGAGCTCTTTGTTAATTAAAAACATTTTTTTTAAGTAGGTTATGTTAAAAGATCATAAACTTTTACTTTATCACATGCAGTTGCTAACTCACTTAGTGACTTTTTTTAGTGTGAATCCACATCAGTTGGCTGAACCGGAGCTAACAGCTAGTCTTAGAGGGACCAACACTGCTATAAATTCAAACCCATCATGACGGTTTATGCAAATCATTATTTCTTTATTTTACTAGCTTTTCAGCTGTCATTGAGTTTCCATTGTGCAGTTTTTACACAGAAGCTGATAAATGTTTAATGGAAACTAGTGGTAGGTTTTGCACCACCAATAATCCCTCTGTGTGAATCATGAACACATGGACTAAGTGTCGGAAAAGTCAATAAAAGTGTTTACTACCATATTATTTCTCTCTACATCATCTTACTTTCCTATTAAGTTTTCACTGCGTTTCAGAACGGACAACACCTTCTACCTCCAGCTGCTTTGTAAATGTGCTCCACCTTCGTCTTTAACAAACACCCAATGAAAATGCGATGATGGTTTAATGCTTTGTAGACGACTGTCACAAATTCATCTCAAGCCACCGCATCGGCGCTCTACTGATGTACGTTGATGCCAATTCAACACACACACACAGGATTATGTTTGATTTACTTTGTCACTATCAGAATTGGTCAGAATTATGCCTAATTTAGCTCATTTACATACGGAATACATGAATGCACATTGATTGTTTTTGTTTAACCCTTCTGCGTGTGAGGACTGAGGCAAACATAGAGGACTGTGGCAAATGATACAAGTTTTACGTGTGTGGGGTCATTTGGACCCCATTTGTAGACACAAGGGTTAACTTAAAATGTCTACTTAATTTAAAATAATAATATGAATGCGTTTGTTTTTTTTTTATTTTTTATTTTATTAGATTGGATTCGTTTTAAAACGGTAAAAATTTTAACTAGCATTTAGATTCAGCCTCAAAGATCATCTAAAAAAAACACCAAGGAAGTTATTTTATTTTATTGCTTTCCGCAAGTAAGATTTTTCTATAATTCTCTATCATCCTTTTTAACATCGCCGTGAAAACCATTTGTATCATTAATGTCTTATGGCTAATATTGAGAGGCAGCCAGATTTTTTTAAGGAGTCATTTAAAAAATACACCCAGCTTTGGGGATTTCTACGCAGGTGTTCAATATGAAACACACTGAAGCACCTTTTCATACTTATCACTACATCAACTTTCATTTATCATTGCATCAATTTGTGAACTGAAGTCGTTTTAAAAACTTACCCAGGGTGAATATTTCCCAGAGGAGGATGCCATATGACCAAACGTCGCTAAGACTGGTGTACAGGTTGTCGAAAATACTCTCCGGGGCCATCCACTTCACCGGCAAAAAGGTCTATTATAAGAGAGAGGCAATGAAAAGAATTAATATCATTAAAGCGCTGCATGCCTTAGCTGGAAGTTCATGTCTGAGCTGACACTCACGCTTCCTTTGGAGACGTAGTTGTTGTCATGCATGATGTCTCTGGCCAGCCCAAAGTCACAGATCTTAACAATCTTGCCTTGAGAGAGAAGGACGTTCCTGGCTGCAAGGTCCCGATGCACGCACTGTCAAAACCAGAAGTCGATTAGCAGCGTGAAGGAGTTGCTGTCATCCGTTTGCTCCAGTACATTCTGCTCCCACAGCCGCAGACTATTCCTGTGTCGCACTTTCAGCCAAGGTCATTTTTAATACTGTTTCATTTTGCTTTATGAAGCATAAACGTCGCGTAAACAGGCTGGTTGGTAGAGACGGCCATGACCGCTGGGATATTTAGGGATAATAACTATGAAGTTGGATGAATAGTTTCTGGCTGCAGCGCGTCTCGGCCTGGTAATTCTAGCTCTAGCTTCGCTGCTGCTATATTCGGCGTCTGGCCTCTCTCCTGAGCGGCTTCGGCAACCTTTATGGGGCTGCTTATCATACGCCTCCCTGGGCACTTCGTCTTATGGAGCATAAAACAAAATCTGCAAAATTCCGTTTATAGCCTCGGGAATCAGAGCACCGGCATTCTTCAGACGTACGTTTTTGGACGCGAGAAACTCCATCCCTTTAGCCACCTGGTAGGTGAAGCTGAGCAGGTCGGTGGTCGTGAGGCCTTTGCTCATGTCGTCTGACAGCAGGTTGTCGGATTCTGGTCGGGAAAAACACACCATCAGGGTACCCGTGAGTAAATATAGCCAACTTTTCTTAGACCTGGCTTTTAATGGCAGCCTCAAACTGGGCATTATTATGTGTGCGCTACAATTATCTTCTCTGGGTAATTACAGGCCACTGCCAGGCCTAAATTCTGACAAGGGTGTACCCCGTTTAACCAACAATGACTCAAACACAACACAGAGGCCCAGCGAGCGTGAGCCAATAACTCTGAGGACAGAGAGAGAGAGAGAGAGAGAGAGAGAGAGAGAGAGAGAGAGAGAGAGAAGAGCTGCGTACACACCGCCTGAGTCTTTCTGTGAAGAAGGGTGGTCGTAGTTAGATCCCTGAACGTCAGAGTACTTGGAGGTTGTGCTCATCTCCAGCATGGGCACATACTGGGTGTTGTCCGCCTGCTTCATGTCCATGTAGTCTCCTTTACACTCGAAGGACAGGATCACGTAACTGGGAGCAAAGACGAGAGAGGAAGAGATGCTGATGGCAGCGAACTGAGAGAATGTTGATTTCTGTAACAAAAAATGTTCTCACACGGCTGGATCTTTTTTTTTTTTTTTTACCATTTATTATGTTAAAGCTGAATTTCGTGTGATAAATTACACCAAAAATGATTTGCATGGAAGATTTTTTTTTGCTCATTAATCTTTGCTAAATACTTCAAGCTCAGTTCATCTGTGAACATCGGTTTGTTTCCAGAGATGCTGGATCATTTTAACAAATAAAATAGTTTTGATGTAAGCCATTAGGTTGTAGCTCTGATTCCATGTTCTGCATGTCTTCCTGCTGGAAGGCGAACCTCCACTGCAGCCTCCTCTAACATGTTTTCTACCGTGATTTATCTCCCTCCAACTCTTTTCAGCTTACCTACCCCTGCCTAGCGTGATGAAATCATCTCTGGTGTGGTCATTGGTTATTTTGATGCCAGCTGTTTTCCATGTAGTCAAGAAGTTCTGTTTTATTTCAACTGACTAATGAAATAAAACATGTTTGTTTTAACCAAAAGCCCTACATGGCTGCAAACAGGAGTTCTTACTCCTTTCTCGTTGCCACCTTCCTTATTCCTAAAAAAAACACTAAAGATGTTTGGAAAACACAACCAACACGTAAGAGTACCTTTCTAGCTCTTGGGAGTCTCTTGGATGCTTTTCTGATTAATGCTATCCATGGTGGATGACGGCATCTTGGTAGTCGTACAAAAACCTTTCCCTTTTACGACGAGGGATTGGAGGACTGTTTCAGACTTATTCAAAACTTTATCACTGACCTGTCTGCTGTGTTCTTTGCTTTTTATTGCAGTTTCTTCACTTATGTTCTCAAACAGTACTTTGTTCAAAGAACAGCAGGAGTTTTAATAAGATTAATTATTGCGCAGATGATCAATTTGTGGCCTCCTGGAGGCCACTAGTTGTATTGGATTTTATTTAGGCGAGTCGGAGTTTAGGATCCGGCACACAAATGTCACTGGAAGACACACAATTGTAGATTGTAAAAATAAAAAGATTTTATTCTTTTTTCTTCCTCTTCACAACTATTCTTTTCTTTGCATTACTTAGTTGCATAAAATCCTGACAAAATACATTGACGTTTGTGGTTGTGCTATGACATACATGTGGAAAAGTTTAATGAACTAAAAGAACTAATAGATGCTACGACTGATAACTAGTGTCTACTAGTTCTCTTGTTCCTTGGGCTGAGGCGAACATAGTAGCCAGGATTAAATCATTTTATGGGTGTTCCGAGGTGCGGCCACTGTGAGTCATCCATCAGCACAAGATGCCCCTTAAAAAGGGGAGGACAGGCTGATGTTTCACTAAACGTTTGCGCAGATACAATTAACAGGTAGCTGAGCAGCAATGGCATTATAGGCTGAAACATAAAACCATTGGAAGCTTTGATCTGATTAGGGAAAGATGCCGGACAGTATCCTCCACCGCTGAGAAAATGGTGATTGTGTTACTGTTTAGGACTTTTTCACGTGGTTTTTGTGTCTTCTCCCAACATTTATTTTTGCAACCAACAATTAAAACAAGTCTTGTTCTAGACTCGGATTAAAACAATATCGTTTGAGAGAAGAAAAAGCACATTGGACTGCTCTGGCCGCCGTACCTCCTGCTGTTCTCGTCCGCAGTGTTGATCCCAAAGATATCCAGCTCCTTCTTGTTTTTCTCCGGACTCAGGCTGAGGAAGCTCTCCCTGTTCTTGTGCAGATAGTTGACCAGGTCGCCGTGGAAGCAGTACTCGGTGATAATGTAGATAGGGCCTGGGAACAGCACGGAAGATAAAGGCGTGCACCGGCGTCAGTCTGCCGGCTAATCTTATCAGAGCCTCATAAAGGCTAAAAGCACAGCCAGGAGAGCAAGCCTCTACTTTCCCATAAAAAGCCTATTAAAATAGCACGCCCACCAAAAGCTGTCAGTCCGCTGCGGCTGTTAGGAGCTGTAAATGTCTCCTACGATCTAATCCGAGTGTGTGTCTGTGTGTGCGTGTGAACAAGGCGATAATTGTGCGTGTCTGTGTAAAGTGGCGACTAAATCACATGAAAGAAGCGACAATGGCAGTAACACACTACTACACCACAGCCCGTCTTCGCCTTTGAGCGAACAAGTCTGCTGTTCTTGCGTGTGCTTTTATCACCTGACTTGGTGCACGCTCCCAGGAGGTTTACGATGTTGAGATGAGGTCCGAGGTGAGTCATGATCTTCAGCTCAGACATCAGAGCCTGCTTCTCACTGGAGCGAGCCGTGGCTGGAAGAAGGTGCAGCAGCCATGACTATCACAAGACTCGCGAGTCATCAAATCATGCACCAGCTACCTCTTTGATCCGAATAATTTTCTTACTCTTATCTTTGTTTGCTTGGGAGACTCTTGCTGTCCCCACTCAATCCTGTTTTTGAGGGTGTTGCTATGGCTACATCTTTTCAGCAAATTTGTTGTGAGAGCGGTGTGGACAATAGTAAAATGCAAACATGTCACTGTTTAAAAAGAAGAATTTTAACTAATATAACAGAACGGCATTGGTTTAATTTGACAGATTGGTGCTACTGACAGATACACTGTCAATAAATAAAATGTTTTCTGAATGATCACAACAACTGGGAACGTATTGACAACAATTCTGGTGCAAGATTAATAGCAAATTTGAGTACTAGCTGGTGTTTTTTTTTAAATTAAAATAAAAAACAAAGAGCTGTGAAACTTTTGTAAAATCTTCAGTGTATCACTGTAAATATTTACTTTTGATCTGTTTATATGAAAACACAAAATTCTAAACAACAATAATAATTCTTTTAAAAATCAACATCACCTTCAGTGCTGGTATATTGTGAGTAAGTAAATGAAAAGCATCTAGACTGCTAACAGGTTCTTTTCACAGTGCCTTGCAAAAGTGATTACACCAGTTAAACTTTTTCCACAAACCCCAAGTTTTATTGTTGGGATTTTATGTGCAAGATCAACACTAAGTAGAGCAAAATGGTAACCAGAAAGGTTTTGAAAGCCATGCTTTACCTTCCATTTTTACTAAATGTACTGCTTTGTCTTTTGCTGTTTATCACATAAAATCCCAGTAAAATTGTTTGGGGTGGTGAGACTGAGGCTAAATTATAAGCAAGTATACGCTGTTCCCTATGTGACCACTGAGAATAAATGAGCATATTGGATTTACGGCTAAAGGACTATGTGTGAGTGAAGCCTTTTGCAAATTACATTAAATAGTAAACTGGAGTCTTCATCCCCATTAAACCAAACCAAACTATGAAGAAAGAACTGCGAAAATGTTTTTAAAAATTAAATGTTCGACTTGTGAACATTTCAGTTTTACCAGTTTAGAAAACACAAAGCACAATATTATTACTTGTGTAAAGTTAAGACACTATTAGTAGTTCACGCTTTTACAAGCACAGCCTTTCACCACAGCCAGTGAGAACAAAGCCAATGAAGCTATTTGCAGGTCATGTTTATCACCAATGGCTCAAGTAAAAGCTTTTAAACTGCTTAAATTGCAGTCAGCAATGCTTAGGCTGACTTTGTAAACATGCTTCACCTCATTGCCTGAAAACCTATAATTTACTCGAAGAAGCAGACGAAGAGACCAAACTGGTATACTAGCTCATGCTATTTGCGACTAAACAGTGGCTTCTAGTGGCACGGGTTAGCTGTCTTTTGGATTAAAACTTCTTGTAGACTTACGTTTCAGCATTTTCACTGCCACCTTCATAACAGGCTGAGAGCGGCTGAGTCCGTAGGCAGTGCCCTCAACCACCTTGCCGAAGGCTCCAGAGCCCAGGATCCGGCCTGAGGATTACAAGAAGGCACACGGGTCAGGCACACGGGTCAGTCATCCAGGGCGAAACGAGACACAGACGATCTGCTTTATCATCTGTAGTGGTTGCATTTCCCCTTAATCTATGGGTCAGACTGAATGGCAGCTGTCAGAAAACCACTCATCCCGAGCTATCTTATCACAGCCCGAACTTCAAAGGCAGAGTGAGATTCACGAGTTGCAACATCTCCATAGGGAACTATAGAACATCATAAACATCATCAAGACATTTGGCTCACCAAGCACAAGTCTATCTCGGGGAAACTCCCATCTGGAGTCGTAGGGAAGCTGCATGGGATCCACATAGATGTACTCGTGACCGTCTGGACTCACAGACTCTATGACCCTCCAGCGGATCTCGTACCGTGGTTTCTGGAAGGCAGAGGACGCAAAAAGTCACGGTTTTCCCGTTTTAACAAGCAGAGCAGTAAAACCAAATGCACTATATTTAAATCTGGTGTTTCTTGGTCTGATTCGTAACCTCATATGAATGCTTGAAATATGGAAATGAGCGACAGAATGGAGTGAAACTGTGCAGTACGATGTTGACAGTACCTGCTTCCAGATAACAACCAAGACAATGAGTGAGATGATGACAATGACCAGGAGCACCAGCACAGCAGCAGCTACCGTCAGCTCAGGGTGAGGGCCTGTTTGTAGGGAAAGCCAGGGATGGCATTATGTTACATTCTGAACACTCTTCATCACATATAAGGTTGCTATAAAATACATCATGTGTGTTGCAATGGAAATTTCCCTTTAAAATTCAGTTTCAAACTACAAGGTGTGTAGACAACTAGCTCCTAAAGGGTGTTACACTAAATGGTCTAAAATCTGTAGTTTCCTTGAATTATCTCCCACAATGACACCTGTCCTTTCTCATAGACCAGTAAATGTGGTCTTCCAGCTACTGCACCTCTGACAAGACTTCACACTGTTCATTAAAAAGCCCATTGCAACTGCAAAGAACATCTACAGTCAGATTAAAGTCAAGCAGTTGACTGGTAGGTGTGTTCTTACCATTGGACACCAATTTGATCTCCCTGCTGACAGCTCCTATTTCATTCTTGGCAAGGCATCGCACAGCCAGAGTGCTTTTCAGATGGCCAAACATGACCTGGCTCTCCAGGTTGCTCTCCTCATCAAAGTGGGACTCCATGGTGATCTCTGTGGAGTTGGTGGGTAGAGGCGTCCAAAAAGACGAGTCATTGGCGCATCTTGAAGGGAGTGAGATAAGAATATGTAAATTGAACTGGTTATGGCTAAAGAACATATTTTTGAAAATAAAAAAAAAAACATATAGTCATTTTCAGAGTAAATAGTGAATCTTACTGTTTGATGTTCATGCATATGAACCATTCCACAACAGGAGTAGGCTGCCCCCTGGTAATGCACACCGCAGACTGTCCTGTGGCGGAACCATGGTGGATGTCCATGAGGTCCACAATGACTGCAGGCACTGCAACGTTGTGAACAGTACAAGGTTTGAGTCAATAGGCAGGCCTTCACAGTAGCTAAGTGTTGGTATCATCAATTTCCAATTGGTTTGGTGAGATGAAGTCTTCCTCCAGACCTTTAACCACCAGGTTTAAGCTGACTTCATGGCTCTGGTTTCCATTCTCCACCCGAAGGGTGTAGTTCCCACTGTCCTCCTCCCTTACCCGGATCAGGGTGAGAATACTTCTGTAGCTGTGCAAAATAAAAGCAACAGAATGTGAGCTCAAAACCACAAAAGTTCAAAACAGCACCAGACAATTTGTGGTGGCTCTTCATTTGCCCTCAGAGGAGCAGTGACAGAGATTAACCTTGTCTCACTGGTCTGCTTCAAACTGGTGGAGATCTCAGCAGTCAGGTCACTGAGCAAGACACCGTCCTTGAGCCAAGTAACATGGGCATCAGGAAAGGAAGAAATTGTGGCAATGAACTCCCGGACGTCATCTAGCTCAGCAGATTCGTGGTCCCGGAACTCCGGCTTGATGGACAAAAACTCACCGGCTGTTGGAAAAGTGGTCATTGGCAATGCTCATAACGACTTCAGAAAATGACTTGACGAAATACTGCAACAAAATATTCACTGCAAGTAAATACTGAGGACTCATACCAAACACTTGAATAGCTATTTCCTTTGTTTGCGTGTCTCTAGACTCTACAGTGGTAATGGAACAAGAGTAGATGCCGCTGTCTTTGGTTGAGGCTTGTGGGATTGTCAAGGTGTACAGGATCCGGCCTTCGTTCTTATTTTCCCGTACAGTTTTGGTACCCCGATTAGCCTGTCACACCAAAAAGTATCATCTTATACCTTTACGTCAGTCCTATCTTACAACTAAAACACATAAAACTTATTGGAAAACTCATTGGACTTCACAGATTGCCTTTTGATCTCACCGGTTTGCCAGGGTATTTCCAGTTGTCTTCCAGTAAATAAGGTCCTTGAGCCAGACAGTTGACAGTTATTGTGTCTCCAACCAGCAAAGCAGTTCTTTTGGCAGACAGCTCAACGTGCAAGACATCTGAAATGGAGCAATTGATACCAGTAAAAGCCTTGTGAGAGATCTGAGAGCCATTGAGCATTTGGGTCACAGTTTAGTTAAAATAGATATGATTAACAAGTCTCAAAAACACACACCTATGGATTCGTGGACAATGTATTGCTCACTGGTATGTTCAACTCCGTTGATGATGGCCTTGCAGACATAAGTTCCAGTAGGAAATATTCCCAAAGCACCCTTTTTACTGTCATAATCACTAGGTACGGTTTGGTTGGTGTCAACATTCACCAGTGTCACAGTAGCACTGGGATCAGACACCCTGCAGGGAATCTCGATCTCATTTTGGTCAACCGGCACATGGTTAATGTAATTTGGCACGAACACAGAGTCAGGATCTGGGTTGGGGTAAAATATGTCTATTAAGCCAAAGAAAAATACAAATACCAAAAATGCATAAGCAAATGTACGCTCCTTACCCAATACATAGATGTAAATACTGCTGGTCTTGGTTTCCTCTGCAATGTGGTCATTGTAGAGGCAAACGTAGTAACCGGTGTGCACAGGTGTCGCTTCGTCAACAGCGATGGTGGTGACGAAAAGGCCACTGTTGTCCTCCTGCGATTGCTCCAGCATGTCGTACGGAGTTTCCCACATCAGCTTCGCACCTCCACGACACGTCAGCGTGAAAGGCGCGTGGAGAGGGACGACAATCTCATCCTCGTCCGGTAGCAGAATAGGGGGGGAGGACGGTCTGATGTTAAGTCTAGTGGAACCTGAAACGGGACATGTTAAGAGTTTCGGTCATAATTTATGAATCGTTACCCACTTATGCATCTGTCTAGCATTTATTTTTCCAATCTGTTTGTTTTACCTGTCACTTGGAGGATAAATGAGAAGTGAGCGCTGCGAGAGCCACTTATGGCTGTGATTGTGTAATTCCCGCTGTCTTTCTCCATAGGCTGCCGGAACGTAACGATGCTCTGATACCTGCGTGAAGAACATCGGAGCTGATCAGACGTTCTTTAAATTTCTGGCAAATATGAATTATTCGTTACATTTGAGCTTTTCACATGTTGTTATAATACAACCAGAATCATCAACAAACAGAAACATCAAAATAATGCAGTGCCTTAGTTGTGAAGGGGAAGGCTACCTGGTTTTAATTAAATTTTTTTTTTTTACAAAATAAATCTTTGATGAGCGCCCCATTCCACTCATCCCCTCCCCAATTATAAAAATCCCGGTATAATGCATATAATCCCAATGAAATACATTGAAGTCTGTGGATTTTAAGAGGCAAAATGTGAGAATTATTCAAGGATTTCGGTGATAACTCGTGTTCCTGTACATTTTGTTCAAGAAAAACAAACTTTGCGCTCACCGATTTCCTTCCATGTGGCTAGTTTTGGAAGAAATGTAGTAGTTCTCCGACAGCGCTTGGCCGTCTTTCATCCATGACACTTTTGGGGCCGGGTATGCATTAATGTAGATGGTGTACTGAGTCTCTGCCAGAATGCCAACAGACTCCGTCTGTAGAATCCCTCTGTGGTCCAGGATGACAAAGGAGTTTCCCTCTTCAACAACAGTAAAGGAAGAAGATTAGTAAATAATGATGATTATTAATTTACAAAAAATGTCTAAAGACATGGAGTAAGCATGAAAAATACGGTGTCAGAGGAGTAAAATGGGACAGGAGGGCTGGAGTGAAACGAGGGCCTGACACACATCTGCTGAAACCATCCCATAAAACACACTGGTTGATGGTAAAAACAGAGTTCAGGCTTTAATGTTGCATAGAAGAAAATGACTTCCACACAGATCTAAGCACGCCACGCGCACATATGTGAAACACGCTAATTCACCTGATGATGAGGATATCAAATATTTATTAGGGACTGTAAGCTATCACATCAAGCACGTGGTGTTGCGCTTCAGATGGAGCCCTGTTCAAAAATACTTGGTGAATGTTTCTGACAGGGGGGGGAGACTTACCAAACACAGACACAGCCACGCTGCTCACCCGGGTTTTTCCACTGGCCTTGTGCCTGACCGAGCATTCGTAGCTGCCGCCGTCCTGAGCGGCGGCTCGCGGGATGCTCAGAGTGTAGATAACCCAGTCAGGAAAACTTTCTGTTGTCCGAATCGCATTAACAGCCTGCGAGAAACGGGAGGGAAATACGTTTAGCAAAGCTACTCACAATTAGAATGGGTAATCACATGAAAATGATTTGATTTATAGCACAATTTGGCTGCTTAAATTTTGTGGAGTTTTTGTTTTTTTTCCCATTTTAAAGTTACGGCACAAGGCCGATGACTAAAACACTGGTGAGGCCAGAGGAGATAAATCAGGATCTCAGAGCCTTTTAAAAGTCTGTAATTGCAGCTGAGACCAGAACCAGGAGTCAGGCCTCCTGCATCCCTGCCTCGCTATCTCTGGAAAAAGGCCTAAAGGAGACCCTCACAGACGATACAGCACAATAAAGAATGCGGGGCAGCACATACACAACTTGTACAGTGGCTTGTAAAGGCATTCGTACTCCTAAACTTCTTCAACTTCTGACACATTGCGACTGCAAGGTTGCAGAGGTTTGTTAGAGAATAGGAGAGAAGAAAAAAACAACATCATGAAGACCAAGGAATCCAGCTGTAGAGGTCAGGGAGAAAGTTCTGGGGTTCAAAGCTGGGTTAAGTTATAAAACAATCTTTGAAAATGTTACAGAGCGCTGTTCAATCCATTATCCAAAAGGGGGAAGAAGACAGCACAACTGCAAACCTACCAAGACATGAACTTATCGGAGAAGCAGCAAAGAGGCATATACATATACTGGATCTCTGAAAAAGGTGCAGAAATGGGAAAATCTGATGACAGGACAACTATTAGTCACCCACTTCACAAACCTGTACAGCAAACATGTAGAGGGCGGTATAGTGGTCAGATGAGAACAAAAAGCAGCTTTCTGGTTGAGATGCAAAATGCTGTGTGATAGAAAACTAACACTGCGCATCCCCCCTACACTGCTGCCCACCCTCCACCACCCCTGAACACACCATCCCAGCGATGTGTGGATGCTTTTCTTCAGCAGAGACAGGGAAGCTTATCAGGGAAGATGGATGGAGCACAAGCCTGCTAGATAACAGGAGCTGTACTGGAATGGAGTTTCAAAGTGCTTGCATTTGTTAGAATGCATTAACAAAAAAGAGAATGGAGCTTCAGCATAAAAAACAAGAAAAAATTTTAATTTCCATCCAATGGGCATCACAAACCCAAAAACAGCATTTCTCCTCATGGGGACCAGGATTTGTCCCCACAGCAAGGAGTGGTCCCCACAACTCACAATGTAGACAGAAATAGGTCCCAGAAGGGAATAAAAACCAGGTTCACACACACCAAAGGGAATAAAAACCAGGTTCACACACACACACACACACACACACACAGTACGCACACACACACACACACACACACAGTACACACACACATGCACGCAAACTGAAGGTGAATTTTAGAGAGACCAATTAATCTGACAGTCATGTCATGTTTTTGGACTGTGGGAGGAAGCCGGGGCACCCGGAGAGAATCCATGGATGCAGAAGGAGAACAAGGACCCCGGGCCGGGAATCAAACCCAGGACCTTCTTGCTGCAAGGCAACAGTGCTACCACCTTTACAGCCAATTGAGTTGATTTGTTGCATGCAATCAAATTAAGTGTGTCAAACTTCATTTATTTATGTTTATTTACTTGGATGAACTTAATTTGATTATTTGTAGCAAACTAACTCAACGAACTAAGACTTGAAAATTGCAGTTCATTACGGATCTCCACTCACTGAAGGAGTTTGAGCTATTTTTGCTGAAGAAAATGGACGGAAAGTATGATAAAAACAACTTTTGATTTTTATTTGTAACTTTTTCTTCATAATTAAACTGCTTCATCACATATCATCTCACTACATATATACTGAAGTGTCATTGAGCTTTAGTAAATGGGATGAAGTTCATGAGATGTGAACACTTTTTGTAATGCCTTAAAAGCCTCAGATGTTTGGCCGCCTGTCATGTGGAAATTCACCCCACTGGTCCCATGGTCAGCAGGTTCAAAGGATTTACTGTCCTGTTATTTACCGTCCTTTGAGCTGCCTCCTTTCCTTCAGCCATACGTCATGAACCTTTAACCTCCCTGTCAGTCTCTTTGACACGGGGGTTAACTGGCACGCCGAGGTTTTAAACGGATATTGTCCCATACAAGATGATTGCAACCCCCTAAAAGATGGACTAGATCACAACAGCCAAGTAAAGATCTGAGTCTGAGATCTCAACAGTGTGAAAAAAGGTAAATATGACCTCAAAGGATTCTGGATAAGATCTCAGAAAAGACCAATTAGAGGTAAAGAGAGTGTGTGTGGGGGGGGGCGACATCTTACCTGTGTTTTCAGATGGATCCACTGCTGGTGGAAGGCTGGGCCAAAGGGTCCGATACAGGAGACGTTAAAGGGCTCCCCGACTCGCACCGTCCCCGCGCTGGCTTTGACTTCCACCTCAAAGTCGCTCACCTCGGTAGATTCTGCAGCAGGGACCACCACAGAGAGGCTATCAGCATCGACATCTCAGGAACCAAGACGGTGACAGCTTGATTACCGTGACCACATTTATCATGGCGTAATGGCTGCTGAGTTTCAGTCATTCTCACACACACACGTGCATGCCCACACACATACGCACACGCACACACACAAACACACACACACACACACAATACATGCTGAACTTGTGTATATAAGTGTATAAATTTAATCCAGTGAGATCACAAAGCAGCTACTGTACAAAGACATGAGAGTTCTTGCTGCTCTTTAATCGTTGTTTCACTGCAGTTTCCTAACAACCAGCCTCTAATCTATTTTTAAAGTACTATAAAGTGGTATTTTAGCTATGCAACAAATTCTCACAAGTAATAAAACCATAGCTGTGTGGTAAATTATAGATCTCCATGAAATACGTTTCTAAAAACGGAAAACAAAATGCTGATTTGGCTTTTTGTCTGTTTCAGTCAGCGACATCTCAGGATGCGTAAAACTTGAGCTGATCAGGTGGCGCTAATAAACGCGATGGAGAATGAGCCAGTTCGACAGATCCCAACATGAACTGGATCGTACAGTTGAGTTCCAAGGAGGTTCAACCTTACATGTCTGATCTGATGACCCCCTCCCTCTAACAGCAGGGTGGTGATGACAGCAGAGATTGTCTCAAGATCTTTAAGTGATACACACAAACCAGACCATATGCTTCTTATCAACATTTGTCTTAAAATGGTAGCGGAGGATTCTAGATGATTACATCTGTCCATTCCAGTGTGTCCTGGTTCTCCAAATGTGTTTTTGTTGCCACACATTCCTGAAATCCATGAAGTATTCTCATATGTGGCTTAAATGCTTTGCTGCAGCCATACATAGTACTTCTCTAAAGTGATTTCACATGAAAACAAGAGGGATAAAATAGCAGGGAAAAAAAATCGAGTGGACGTAATTAAAATAAATTCTGATCAGTTGATTTTGTGATGTCATCAGAGGCCTATGCTTATGGATGATTGTTTGTTTGGGTCTTGATTAAAAGACAAATAACAAAACAGCGAAATAAGTAGAAAAAGTGAACAAGGCATGTTGTCTATAGCTGACAAACGACATCTAAGTGAGTGGTTTTGCAGCTTTAAATGTATGAAAGAAAGTATTTCTGACTTACCCAAACTCATTACGGTGTAGATGTCACTTTGGAAAGTCTGGCCATTAAATGTGGCCTCACACCGGTACTGGCCAGGAGAGAGGTCACCCATGAAGCCCACTCTGTAGTCGTAGTACCTGTGGAGCTTCTCTCCATCATTCACACGGATCAGTTCCACATCGTGGGTCTGTGCCGTCACTCGGCATGGGATGATTAAATCATCCTCATAGGGAACGAGCACGTCATCTGCTCTCTCTGGGACAAACGCGACCCGAGGATCTAGAAAATTATAAGAAAGAACGTAACCTTTTGTAAAGTAACAGTTTATCTTCCTTATGCCAACTTTTTTTAAAAAAATGGTCAGTCACATATTATCTAGTCTGAAGTTTTTCATCATTTATTGATTGATTAGTTTAATTTTTTTAGTCACATGTTAAAACGGTCAAGCTAATGGGAATAGGGCCATCTGTTTTTACCTTGTGCCTCCAGTTCTACATCACACCTTTTTCTGCTGGTCTCAACTGAATCACTATATTTCGCTGTGACGCAGCTCTGTCATTTTTTTTTATTTTTATTTCTCTTGTAATATTTTGTGTTTTTCCTCACTTTGTTTGCTTCTATTAGTTTTCATTTTAAAAATATCGCTCTATTTTATCTTTATGGGGTTTTTTTTGCATTTCTTGTTATTGTCTAATTTGAGAAAATGACCATCTTCCTGCTTTGTATAGCTATCCTGCTGAGTGATATTATCCCATCAGCCTGAACAAGAACATTCATTCATTTATTTTTCCCTCCTTACCTTTGACAAGGACATAGATTTCCACCAGATCGTTGTGGTTGCCCTCCTCGTTTTTATGCCTGCACCCGTAATAGTTGGTGAGCTCAACCGTCGCGTTGTAAATGAGGAGAGTTGAGGCGAAACCGTTTGAAGAAACGACGGCGTCGTCCGGCAGAGGTTCTTCCCAGACTACTTCTGATTGGCCCGTACAGCTGATGTTGATGATGGAGTGGGGCTCCACCACCAGCTCGTCTCTTTCTGGCCATATGGTCGGGGCGGACAGTCCAGGTGTAACTGTGGGACAGTTTGCTCAATGTTAGACAGCGTTTTTAATTTTAAAAAGTACAACAAAAAAGGTCATATGTCTCATATAGATGTTTACCTGAAATCATCAACACAATGGCAACACCACAGACCAGGTACATCCTCAAGCCATCCATAACTGTGGATGCTCAGGCCTGTGAAGACAAGAAGAGGGACTAATTATATTAAGTATTGTAAGGATTTTATTTTTTATTTTTATACCATCATCTGCACATTGATACCAAGTATGTCATTTCGCTTTAAATAGACAGGCTACACATGTGACTCCCAAACGCTGCGGTTTCTGACCAACAATCCAACAAAGGAAGATACAGTGAATATAGCTGAATAGCTTACACCTTTCTCGTGTATGTATTTACTTATTTATGTTGATTTCCAAACAAGAGGCAGAGAACTCACAATTTGCTGAATTGTGAGCAAATTTGACACCACTGGGCTTCACCTACAGAATATCATCCTTCTACAACATTCATATCGAATAATTTTACCCACTATAGAACTACATGGGTTTGTTATTCATCTACTCATCTACTTATTCATCTACTCATTAACAGCAACAGTTTTAAGAGTACGCAGTTGTTTTTGTTTTCTGTTGTTTTTTTGTTTGTTTGTGTGAGGCTGAGCACGCGTCACTGCAGTTCCCCTCCACGGTCTGTAGAGGGCGACACAGTCCAACTTTTAGAGGCGATGCGAATCTAATCACGTCGCTCCTCATAATTGTTTGCTTTTGTTTTGAAAAAGCTTCACCTTTTCTTGATTCCGCCTAAACGCATCCGAACATGGATACTGCTAGCATGCCAAACATAGAAGATGCTAATTAAGACATCTTGTAATTATTATTATTATTATTATTTACAAGTTCTACTAATTTAAGTTTTGGGAACAATTATTTCCATTTCGGCGTTTACTATGCCAGTCTTAAGAGCAATGTCTTCACAGCGAACACGTTTTAAAGCAAGAGATATTTTTTCATCAAAACATAATTTATGTCAGGTTTCCCTCGTTAATTAGGCAGTTTTATAGTAAACGTGCAACTTGTTTTTCTCCGTTTGATCTTTTCCAGCGTCTTGTCTTATTTCCTGGGGAAAAAAGGGAAAAGAAATAAGCTTTTAAAAAAAAAAACCTCCATGTCATCTTACTGTTTCCAACGATTGTCCGCTCTGGCTCAGCTGAGACAGGCTAAATAATCCATCGGCAGCGCGGTTCCTCAACTCTATAATTAGGACATCCACTATGCGCAAAATTACATATCTGCGTGGGAATCCGATGACAAAGTGTCTAACGCGATTTGACGTTTTTTTTAAGCACACGCCAAGAGGAAACTTTTTTCTCTCTTTTTTTTGTTGGTCGCAGTTTGGTGAAGAACTTTTCTAATCGAAATTGTGCTCAAAACAGTCTGCAGAGGCAGTCAAGCTCCGTGCCCCTCTCTTTATTTACTCCCCTCTTTCTCTCGGAAAGCGACTCAAAAGTTGCCAAACTGTGCAACAGGTCAGCCCAGAGTAAGAAAAAAAAGAAGAGTATTCCATCTAGTGTCTAAAAGATACGGTTCTCTTTTTAAAAAAATGTTGACTTTTTACGTTTTTTATTTTTATTTTAAGTCCAAATGCGTCAGATCCGACGAAAAGACCCGTTTGGTCTCACAGCAGGGTAGGGGGTAAAAGAAGAATGCGTCGCGTCTCCAACAGGGGGAAAAAGAGAAAACGACACAGAGCCCCTCTCCTTTCTCATTCTGAATCAAATCCAGACTTTTCACCCCCCAAAAAATCCTCTATTTCTCTCCACTGCGAGCGATCATATTCCACTTTAATTCCTCCGCATCCCCTTCTGTAGGCGAGGAAAAGGTGATGCACAAATTCCGACGTGTTTCCCGTTAAACTTCCAGGCAGCATCCCACAATTGTGCCTTCGGTCTTCGAGGTGACACCTCCAGCTGCGAAGCCGAAATTGAGCGCCTTTATCCGGAAGAGTGAGCGACATTTCGCCGCTCGACGTCCAAGGAGATGTGAGGAGGGGGGTAGAGAGAGACCATATGGCGCAAAGCAACGCTGAGATACAAAAAAAAAAAAAAAACCCTAACGCAAATGACTTGTGCAAAAGTTTCGCACAGCTCACAAAGTGCTGAATAAAAGTTAAAAAAAAAAAAACTCTAACTGTACGGATTTTATTCCGCAAACAGAAAGATAAATAGTGATCTACAACATGCATTCTGAAGGTTGTGTTAACCTTCAGTAAAAGAGAGTTGGGCACGAAACAAATGTTTAATCGACCTTTCAGTTACCTTTTTTCCTAATCCCCTCTATTCACTCCTTTCTTGTAAGTATATCCACAGTGAATTGGTCCCTCCAAAAAGGGCGCAGCGAGGGTCCCCCCTTTTTGCAGCGGTAATAATCCTCAGAGATCCGGCGCTATGTGCGCCCCTTCTGTCCGCATCCACGGCCGCCTTCACAACTGCACTCCAGCTACAGCGACCTGTAACTGATTCAATGTTACAGTCCAACCCCCCTCACCCGAGAAAAAAAAGTAATCATCTGGCTCAAAGTAAATAACTCTCAGGAAATGGCACCCCCCCTCTGTCTCCTCTCTGAGCGCTGCACTTCTTTCAAAGTAAGATACTTTAGGAAAAGACGCGCAGATACAAATAATCAACAAATTCAATTTTTGTACAACAGGCATTCTTTTGCATTTTAAAACCTCGTGTCTGAAGTTGTTTTTTGTTGTTGTTTTAAAATGTTACTGTTTGGTGACCAGGTAGGTTCACCAACCACTTGCAGTTCTTTTTTTTTTTTTTTTTTTATTTTTTTACATGTATAGAAATGCATCTATTTGTCGCTTGTTATAGTTGCGAAGAAACGCGGTTCTTGTGCATCACACAGAAACTCTGCAGAAGTTGTGTGAGGTTCTAGATGGCGCTCACACACCGCCATATAACTGCTCGCCCCTCTCAATGATTTCATTCAGGTTTTTTTTTTTTTTTTTTTTTTTTTTTTTAATCAAAAGAGCCCAAACCATCAGAATGGTCCCCTTCTATCTCTTCTTGTGTGACACGGAGAACTAATGATTAGGACCCTTGTTTACTGCCTAGACCCGTCAGTGCGGACAGTTTCTTAAATCTGACCCCCAACACCTCCTGTGCCTCCCGCCCCCCCGGGGTGGGGAGCTTCCCTGACGGGCAAGGGGGGAATAATGAACCCCTGTGAATCACCTATCTATTGGCACAGAATGGGGGTATCAGACTGGTGATTGTGTGTGTGTGTGGGGGGGGTGTGGGGGGGGGGGTGCGTGTGGGTGTGTGTGGGGAGGGGGGGGGGGTGTGCGTGTGTGTGTGTGTGTGTGCGTGTGCGTGTGCGTGTGTGTGTATGTGTGTGTGTGTGTGGACAGGGCCCCGGGGCCCGATGCCGCAGCCCCCATCCTCCTCCTCCTCCTCTTCTTCCTCACTCCATGCAGCCGCTTGGCGCAATTACTTCCACATGTTAGGGAAAAGAACAGTGTCCTTGTTCTCCAAACAAAGGATCTGAGCTTAAGGAAGACCCAGCTTACCTCAAAGCAGGCTCAGGCTCTCAGTGCTAACCAATTACATCCAGGTGAACCGGTTTAAACACCTCCAAACCAGTGCGAATTTTTTATCAAGTATGCTTTCCTCCAAATCCTTCATTATAAGGTAAAACGGTCACTAATTTAGGTTTTTTTGTTGTTGTTGTTTGTTTGTTTGTTTCTCTGGTGTTCATTTTTGTTTCGGTTTCGTTTTTAAACCAGGAAAATTACAGAGGTTTTGTAAGATTTATAGATTCCTGCTCCCAATATCATCCCCGTTGGGAACAAGTTTAGTCTTACACTCTTTTTTTTCTTCTTCTTCTTCTGTCCTGTCTCAAACCGTCCAGCAGGGGGCTTTGCAGTAATTTCACATCTCACTCAAAAGTCCCTCAGCTTCCTTCCTAATCACACTGCTGCTAAAGCTAAAAGGAAAGAAAAAAGGTAATGTTCTGAAACAACTGTAACACCAAAGTTTAATTGTGTGTTTTTTTTTTATATAGTGACAATTTGTAATCAGCACTTTTGAATTGTGCTTCTGTTCTAAAAAATAAAAAGCATGCTTTTTCTGGAAAAGTTGTTTTTTCATGTCCTGACCCATCTTGTCTCTAAGTGTGCAGCTGTTTGAGGGGAGTGTTAATCAAAAGAATGATGATGATGATGATGATGATGATGATGATGATGATGATGATGATGATGATGATGATGATGATGATGGGCCCTTTGAGTGGAGGGCCTCAACAGGAGCTGTCCGTGGTGCTGAAGTACGTCTTTTCTTGTCTGCTACCAGTTTTACTGCACAGAAAAAGTATTCACATTCTTTAGTCACATTTTTGTGACGTTGCAAAAGTGTGACTAAAAGATTCAGCATATTTTATTAAGATTCACCAACACAAAGCGAACTACAGTTATGAAGGGAAGTATAGAAAATGAAACCTGGTTTTAAAATAAAAATGTTTAGTTATTTTAAGGCATTCATATCTATCTATCTATCTATCTATCTATCTATCTATCTATCTATCTATCTATCTATCTATCTATCTATCTATCTATCTATCTATCTATCTATCTATCTATCTATCTATCTATCTATCTATCTATCTATCTATCTATCTATCTATCTATCTATCTATCTATCTATCTATCTATCTGTCTGTTGTCAGTTCATAGAATAAAAGAACAATGTTCATTTTATTAAAACATATAAAAAGTTAAAAAGTAAAATCAGAGACCCTGATCATGTTGCAGTGGTCTCTTAATTTTTCCCAGAGCTGTTTAAATGCATACAATGTAATTTATCACACATCATACATTGAATGGGTCCAAGAAGCTGAGTTTTGGTCTCATCTGACCAGAACATCTACTGTTAGAAACGGTTTGGTTTGCGTGGCTTGTAGAAATGACCAGCGTCATCTTGTCAAGCTGACTGTTCCAACAGATTCAACAAGTTACGATGTGCAAAGCAGTCAGAAAGCACCTGCAGAAGAATGCTGCTTTGTTGGTTTGTCATAATGCCAATTATTTGTGTATCATATTTATAGTTATTTTGAATTACATCCAGGTGATGCAATTCAAAATAACTAAAATGGAATAAAAAGTCAAACTTTATTCTCTGTCTGGAATAAAAATGGGCAAAAATGGGTTCTCTTGGGCTGCACAGTGGCGCAGTTGGTAGAGTTGTTGCCTTTCAGCAAGAAGGTTCTGGGTTCGATTCCCGGCCCTGGTCTTTCTGCATGGAGTTTGCATGTTCTCCCTGTGCATGCGTAGGTTTTCTCCAGGTACTCCGGCTTCCTCCCACAGTCCAAAAACATGACTGTTAAATTGGTCTGTCTAAATTGACCCTAGGTGTGAGTGTGTGTGTGCATGGCTGTGTGTCTCTGTGTTGCCCTGCGACAGACTGGCGACCTGTCCAGGGTGTACCCCGCCTCTCGCCCAGAAAGTTAACTGGAGATGGGCACCAGCAACCCTCCTGACCCCAATAAGGGACAAGGGTGTAAAGAAAATGGATGGAAAAATGGGTTCTTTCTTTACCCCCACCGCACTTTTGCACAAAGGTAAAAAACAAAACAACTAAAACTCTTCTGACTTTCACCGCACGATTAGTTTCCACCGATGATCAGAAACTTTGTCTTCCTCACAGCCGAGCCTTTCACTTGTTGCTTAGCGGGATTTAGATGGGAAGCTTCGGACACAGGAATGGTGCTTAAACCGAGGGAGACAACGCAGTTCCCCCCTAAACTGCTCTCTACAAACCCCCCCGCCCCCCACCCAACCCTCCATCCTCCTGGCCACTTCAACTTCCTCTAGCCTCCATCTCTCCGCATGAGACAGCAGCTGCGACCAGCTGAAAAGCGCTCTTATTAATTGTCTTTTGTCATGCGTAATTGCCTCGTTTTCAATGGTGGCCCATCTCCTCTTTGCGGATAAGTTGTGCTTATTTTTCAGTCCATTGGCAGGTTCAAAAAAAAATAAATAAATCCCCCTTCTCTTAGCAGCTTTGACTCCAAAGTATCTCTGTGCGTGCGCCGCACGCTCTGTTCTGGTGACGTCGAGTCTGTTTGGACGCAGCACCAAAGTGAGTCTGAGTTCACGGTGGCGCTCAGAGTCCAGGTCACGTTCCTGTGTGAGGCTTAAAGACGTGGGTTTGTTCTATCGGTCGCACACACCTGCAGCAAGGAAACTCTAGTTTGATTAATATGAACTTCAATATATATTCATTAGAATCCCCCCCACCCCCCCACCCCAGCTCCCTCACCACCACCAATAATATACGATCAGCAGCGGGACGTGAAAGGGGGCCATTTATTCCCGCTCTGAAAGGGCCTGCGTGGGACCAAAACTTCACCTGCTTCCCCTCTCAATTAGGAATGTATCCCAAACTCCCAACAGAAACGAGTTAAATTAGGCGTCCGCTAATTTCCAGTGGCCCCTCCCACCTAATCCCCCCTACCCATTTGAGCATTCCCCCCACCTCTCTCCACCACCCCCCCTCTCTCTCTCGCTCACTCTCTCTCTCTCTTTTAATTCACCATAAGTTGAAAGGTTCAAATAGTGCCTAATGAAACAGTGACTAAATCGTTCTCTGTGGCTCCGAGGAACCCTGTCGATGTCCCTCAAAGCTCTCTGAGCACGCAGCCGTCGGGGGTCCCGGGCTAAATGCGGGTCCCAAGGCAGGACAATCTAACCTGTCAAAGCCTTTGCCCACTTCTATATATCCTCGTTCTGCGGCTTCAGCCACTGCATGGCCTCATAATCATCCAACGTGGGACCCGAAAACGCAATTAAACTCGCTTTGGGACGACTGAAATCTTTTCAGAGGCGAACATTAATGGACGATTGGCGACTTGCCCCCCCACCAGGGGGGGCGTTATCGGGTTCCCTTTTGTGGTCAAATCTAAGGAGAAATTACGGCCAAAAAGCCCTTCTTCTCCAACCATCCATTTTCAGTTTAACAGGCGAGCTCGCTCAAACTGGATCCTGGTTTCTGAAGTGAGCTCACAGAAACATTACGGGGTGGTAAAAATGACAGCTTAATGGGAAAAGGTGTTCATATTAAAACGTGATGCTCCACAAGGAGGCAACAAGTTAATATTAAATGATGTGAAAATTTCTGTGGCGAGATAAAAGTTTGAGGTTTTATTTTTTACAGTGTGTGAGAAATTAAATTAACACACAGTACACTGTAAAAAGATGTTGTTGATTTTACCGTAAATATATCGTATTTGCAAAAATGTGTTGTTGCTAAAGCAAAGCAAAGTGTTATATGAGTGCTATATGTTTTATTTCTTCATTTAGTTCATGTTTTTCATAGTGTGGAACTTTTCAATATGCGTCACTCGTCCCTGGCTGTTCCTTCTTCTCCCTTACATTTGATAAATGCAGAATACATTCTGTTTATCATCTGTTTCCGTAATGGGTGTTTGTGGTCTGTTCTGGGAAAATTCTTTTTTAATTACAGCATAATAATTAATTAAATATAATGAACTGTGGGGGGAAAAAATCAGTCAGTGTTTCATCTTGAAATGATTTTTGATTATATGGAACAGTTTTCTGTCAGAAGAGGAAATGTTCCTGCATTCAGCATCCCGTTCAGTTGTACCAGCTGTCTGTCTTCATTAAGCAGTAACTTGGATTTTTTTTTTTTTATTATTGTCACAAAGGTTCCAAATTGGCTCCAAATGCATGCCAAATTTTCCCTCACATTTGTTGAAAATTTCCTAACTAATTTAACAGCTATATATATTTTAAAAGTGTATTAAGAAATCTTCACTGAGAACCTTTTTCTTTTTTTTTGTACTAATATCACAACGTATGACCAGAATAAGAAGATGAATTTTGATGCAATAAGGAAGAAAATGTAGATGTGAAATTATTTACATGTACGCCACAAATCTTTTGGTAGTGACTTCCATAAATATTGGCAACAGGTCAATTCATCCTCAACATTTCCTCAGTCCTACTTTTATTTCTTAACTATAAAGCCATTATTATAAATCAGGTTATTTTTTGTTTAGTTTATTGTCCCAAACGTGTTATAAATGATCTTGAAAATTCTTAAGTATCACGTATATTTTAATGGTTGAATTAAATTTCGAATGACTTGCCTTAGACCCTACATGTCCACCCCCCTCTTTCCGATCCCTGTTTGGTTCATGTAGCTGATGACAAATGATAGATTATAACTCCCTGATCAAGTCAGAGTAACCCTGAGCGACGTCTCCGAAAACGATTTACGTCAAACTAGTAGATGGTGCTCATCAGTCCTTAAAACTATATTTCTAGTCGTATGTGAAACGGCCCAAAATAACAAGCAGCGGGGTTTGGAGACGCACTACATCAAGCCAGCACACTGACAGATTGTTACAGGTCAACTGATCGTGTTTATTACAATAAATACACATTTACACACTGTTTACACATGGCTGCAGGCCGCAGGTCTACACTTCAGACCTGAACTATTTCCAAGAGGGGTTTAATGTTCTATGATCGAATAGCTGCACTGACAGAACATTCACGACATTTTTTTTTCATTTAGGTTAATCAACAACGGGAACCGAACATGTAACCCCCCCCCCCCCCCCCACCCTCCAGAAAAAGATGACAATTGTATGTGCTTTTAATTTTTCACTGACATAAATTCACATCGTTTCTTGTTTCAGGTGAACAAACTTCATGCAGGAAAATGAGCCTCAACTTTTCGGTGATGCCAACTGCAGCGTGCGGGGCAGAGCGAGTGCCAGCGAACCGGACGGGACTTCGGAAGGGAGTCTGAGCGCCTCTTAAATCGGCGACACCTCTTTCTCCTCCGAGGCGGAGGCAGGAGATAAGGACTCCTCGTCCTCCGACCTGGAATAGTTCGTGTGAGCTCCGGCGCACTTGCAGCCGCCGTGCGCGCTCCTCTGCGTGGCTTTTCCTTCCTTCTTGTGCTTCACCCTGCGGTTCTGAAACCAGATTTTCACCTGCTTCTCCGTCAAGTTCAGATACGTGGCGATCTCGATGCGTCTGAGTCTGGACAGGTACATGTTCGTGGAGAACTCCCGCTCGAGTTCCAGAAGTTGCGTGCTGGTGAAAGCCGTGCGCATCCTTTTGCCGTTCTGTATGTGGCTGTTCTCGGAGGAGCTTCCTGCAGTAAAGCATAAAGAGGGTTTTTGTTTGTTTGTTTGTTTGTTTGTTTGTTTGTTTGTTTGTTTGTTTGTTTGTTTGTTTAAGCAGAGATTTGCTTGTGTTGTACCTGTCGGAACGGGAAGTGTTACTAAATCTCGTGCGTAAAAGTGCAAAAGTGAAGGTGCGGCGAGCGTCTGTTACTCTAACAGGTGTCGGGGTAACGCGGAAGCAGGTGCTTACCAATAGAAAGGCAGTGGTATCTCCTGGGATCCGTGACGCCGAAGGTGGGCGTGCAGACAGACGCGTGTCCAGGATGCGCCAGCGCAGAAGGCTGCTGCTGCGCTATCCGTTGACAGAACTGCGCCTCCACACCTGGAAACTGGCTCTTCAGGATCGGGATGCCACCGCGCGAAGACTGGATGTGCGACGTGACGCACAGCGGGCACACGCAGAACGTGCCGTTCTTCCTGGAGGGACACACCGGCGCAGCGACCGTCATTACGCTCGGGGAGTGCACGTTGATGGGGAGCAGAAAGTCCTGCGCCGGATGCTCGGCCGCGCCAGGTCGCACCGCGTCCTTGATGATCAAGGAGTCGACGTAGAAGGACCTGGACATGGCTGCGCCGTAGAGGAGAGATCGTACCAGAGCGCGGGACGACGGCCGTTTCTCATGTGAAGCCCTCGGGATCTCCAAAGGTGCTTATGTTTGATGGTTCAACAAAAGGGACCCCGAAGAGGGGTTGGCCCTGCATCGTCACCCACGTGCGCACCCGGCTCCAAGGGTTTGCGCTGTCACTGACCCAAACCACGTGACGCCTCTCTGCACTTCTCCGATCACAACTCGCAGATTTTGGCTCTTTTTTTTATTATTATTATTTCAAGATTTGAACATTAATCATCAAAATGAGCACATTTAATGTTTTGAAGAGCTTTACTCTATAAGAAAAAATTCTCAGACTTTTCACACCCACTAGATGTAACACTGTAATACGCAACAGTAATAATTATATATATATATATATATATATATATATATATATATATATATATATATATATATATATATATATATATGCAATAATACTGGTTTTATTGTTTATCATTTAATTCCTAGATGCAAAGGTTTTAAATAACACCGTACATTTAATAATAATGATAGTAATAATAATAATAGCTATATCAATAACATAAAATATAAAATATTTTCCCCTATATTCAAACTGTTGCAGGTGCATTATTTGTTAATAAAGATATCCAAAAACAGAATTTTCATTCCTTTTTCATTTCTTTTTTTTTTTCTTCTTCTTCTTCTTCTTTCCAGAAATGCGATTTAGGAGTTGTTCACGCGAAGATAAGGAGCTTTCGTTGCTCAGCAGCCATAATCACACTTTGAATCCGGTTGGTCCAGGTTTCACTTCCAGCAATTAAAGAATTATGAACCGTCGGAGAGTCTGGGCCGCGGCTATTTGACGGCGATTAGGATTCAATTAGAAAGTGTTTATAATGGCGGCTCTGTGCGGGGGTAAACAGGCAGCTATTTCAGCAATGCGTTAATCCCTCATCTTGTGACGATAATTAGCGAGTTTGATCCCCCGGGCGGGTCACCGGGCAGGTTTAGCTTCTGCTTTCATCTGCCAAGTAAAAACGGAGAGGAAAGAGAGGAAAGAGAGGAAAGAGGAGAGGAGAGGAGAGGAGAGGAGAGGAGAGGAGAGGAGAGGAGAGGAGAGGAGAGGAGAGGAGAGGAGAGGAGAGGAGAGGAGAGGAGAGGAGAGGAGAGGAGAGGAGAGGAGAGGAGAGGAGAGGAGAGGAGAGGAGAGGAGAGGAGAGGAGAGGAGAGGAGAGGAGAGGAGAGGAGAGGAGAGGAGAGGAGAGGAGAGGAGAGGAGAGGAGAGGAGAGGAGAGGAGAGTAGAGTTTTGGGGCCCAACATTCAGGAGTTACGCCGATAAAACATAAAGTGTTATAATGTAAACTTATTTTATTTCTAGATTTATATCAAAGGTTCTTGCAAGTGAAACACTCATTGATGGGTTAAGTTCCAACTAGTTTTAAAAATGTATTTTCATGACAAACTTTGTTCCGATTAGACGATTTTACTCATTTGTTTTAAATATTCACATACATAAATTCGGTTTCAGCTCTTCTCTGTGTTCTATGAACTTAAAACTCTAGAGGCAATAGATAATATCTCATAATGTTGTAATATCGCATTTAACAATGCAAATATCTGCTTGATCATCAGAATGAGACAATATATTCTTTTGAAATTGTGGAGTTAAAAACAGCCTAACTGAACCAGTCATTTTGGTTTTTAACCCAAAAAGTAGTTCCACGGTGGGTTAAAATAAATTATTTTAAAATCAAATAAACTTTTTTTAAATTTAAAATGGCAGAAGTGCAGCCTAAGGCAGTCTTGCTCATATTTTCTTTCTCCCCTCTGTGTAGCTTTGATTTAAATTCCTAAATAAAATTTGTTATAAACTTATACAGATGCATCGTGCTCATTTGCAACTAGAAGAAATCATGTTATAGAAATTAACATAGCTTCTGAGCATTTGTCTTTATGACCAATTCAGTAATGGTAGAAATAGTTACTTGCTTTAACTAAAAAGCAAGTAAAAGTCTGACGTTGATAAAGTTGTTTTTAGTGAGAGCTGGAGTCGGTGATGCAGCCGTACATCCAGCGTCATTTCCCCAGGTCACTGTTTGTTATTTTAGTTTGAGGAAGGGGTTTGGAGAAGTCTGACTGTGTGGCTGTGAAGTTCAAAATCTTCCAAATTAGATCAGAATGATTTGTTAAAACTATACCCAACTTCTTCCCCGAAAATCCTAAACCCAACAAAACCAAGCAAGAAATGACCCAGCAGTTTTTAGAGTTTATTTACAACTTCTGAATCCAGAATCATGTTTTCTGCTCAATCCTCTGTCAATGTTTCTTTCAGCGCGTCACCCAGTCGGTTTGTCCTTCAGGCTAAAAAAACAACAACAAAAAGACACTTTCCTCGACCGTTGCAAAATGACATTCACATTAAAATCAACATTTGCCTCAATAATTCAGAAGAGCCAAAGTCAATGTAACACATTTACATTTCACTCATGGTGCAACACGATACAAAAATATGCTGCTAAGAACCCTGGGAAACAGTTTCCACTCCCCTTTTCTTCTTTCAGTTAAGTGCTGAATTTAAAATCATAATTTTCTCAACTCTTGGAGATACGACAAAACGACTAAAAACGTAAACACAACTTACTACTGCAAGCTTATCTTTCACAAACTCTCATATTTAAGTTCAATATTCAAAACATGTGAGATATCTTTGCCTTAAAAAGTGGCTCGACTATTTTGCCATGCAGAATGGATTAAAGTTACAAGAAAGTCAAAAGGTGAGTGAGTAAAAAACACACTCAGGCTCTTGCAAACAAACTTTTGAGTCTGAATGCTTTGACTGCAGCTGGGAGGGACTTCCGCCTGAGGACTGGGCCTTTCAGTACTTATGGATCGAAAAAGGGTCCATTCTTTCACTGCTTGTTGACGATGGGAGAAAAATCACATGCTATGATGTCAAAAGCTCCAAAAGTCTACAATAAACCGCAAAAGCTAGTGAATTTGTTGTTGGTCTGAATAATTTAACTAATATTGTGACAAAGTTGGTAACCCTGTCTGAAGTAACATCTTCCATTAGACTTTAATGACAATGTTTTTTTAGTTTAATGTGTTAGAAAATGTATTTTAGGCACTAATAATCTCTACATTTACAAATTAATATCGTTACTTTCCTAAAACAATGTCCTAAGAAATTTTACCCAAAAATGACTGAGGCAAAAAAACAAAACAAAACTGAATAATACAAAAAAAATCACCACCTCTTTCTTTCCAAAATATGCTTTAGGCAAAAATATCATTTTTGACAAAAAATAAAAATAAAATGAAATAAAAAAATGTGGATATTATTTTAGGAAATCCCCCCCCCCCCCTTTTTTTGTTGCCTTTTCCATCAAATGAAAACAAATTTAAACAATCCAGACATGCAGTCCAAGTAGTTTACATTCTTTCATTATGTAAGACATATACATTTGTAGATCACAACAAACAGGACTCTTATTATTGAAGTGTGGCTTTAAACACAATCATGAAAAAAAATAACACATTTTTTGAAAGTCTTTAAAATCCAACCATCCAAAGATAAAACAGGCATATCTGTCACACAGACAATAATTGCCATAATAAAGTGAATTTGGCGTTTGACAGGGAGGACGCACCGTTGTTATGATACAGATATGAACCGCAGAGGAAGTGAAGTGAGGAGGATGAGGATGGGTGGTGGGGGGGTTAGGAGAGCGAGCAAACTGAGCGGAATGATGCGTGGCGCGCGCCCTCGGCACACCATGCGAGAGCTCAGATATTATTTTTCCATAATTCTGCATGATAAAATTTCATTGTCTATTAAGTAATCCCACAAATGAGATCCTTTATGAGGCTATAATGAGACCTAATTGCCAGGACTAGTGGAGCCACGTGGAAGGATTTAGGAGGCATTAAGCCGTCGGGTACTGAGCACAGGCTGTTACCTAGCCATTACTTTCATAATTCAAGGAGAAAATTAGTCCATTTAAGGAGAAAAAAACCTTTTGATTCCCTTTCTTCTGCTCAAGTTGACAGGACTACAGTCTCTCTCTTTTTTTCTCCCCCTCTTAAGATGCCTGCACACCAAATGAGGCTTGTGAACTATCGCTCACTCTTTAAATGTTAAATAATAAAAAAAAGGGTTTGAAATGAAGAAGAAAAAAAACACACACATGGTCCTATACTCTCAGTTCGCCTGTTCTTTCCCTCCACTGCTGTGCACCCTCTAGTGCAGCAGTTCCCCTTCACTATTCAGTGCCTTTTCAAACCCCATTGATGGGCAATTAATCACTGGGCCTATTCAGAAACTTACAAATTTAAGTTGAATGGGGGGGAATATGATACAAAGCTTGCTCTTTGCTCTTCTTTTTGAGCATTTGGGAGTTTGTACAGAAATACTGTAGCTTGATGGATATCAGTGGTGGTTTATGGCGTCTCTAAAAGGAGTAAAGTTGTCAAAGTGCATTGCTGAAGCCCAGCACTCGTTCACCTTGCCTTGCAAGAAAGCCATTCAAGTTTTTGTTCCACAAGCATCATTATCTTGTATAAACGCAGTTATTTATTTATTTTTTGTGTGTCTTCTTTACACACTTTGCATTGTTTTGGAGAGGATGATTTGCTTCTACGTTAGTCTCCAGGCAACACACACACACTCAAGAACTCTATGAAACCCTCCGTATGCGTTTCAGCAGCGATGGGGGGAAATGAACAATGATCCCATGGACGGCGTAATGTCACGCAATGACTTTTCATTAGCAATTATCTGTTTGATGTGAACAGCAGCTGCAGCGGCTTCTCCCCGTTTCGGGGTCCTGCCAGGAGAAAAGGCGAAGGGGCAGAGAAAAAGAGAGAGCCGTCTCTGAAAGGCATCCTGCAGGAGTCAGGGGGAGCTCGGCGAGTGTGGAATTTAATTTATATCTCAATGAATAATTGGGTTTGTATGCAAAACTGAGTTGGAAATAATCACACGTAAAGCACTGGGACAGCGTGGAGAGGGGAAAAACAAAACCTGTTTTTTTTCTTCTCCTTATTGTCTCCCGCCAGGAGTTTTTGAGGATCTTGGGATCAATAAACAGCACAGGATTTTCTTTAGTGTTTTGTCACTGAACTATCCTTTAAATCTATCCACAAACAGTTCTAGTGATTGGACTCAGACGTCATTAAGAGGACCCGAAGCCCCTCGGCCCTTTAGAAAACTAAAGTGACAGCCTCAGTGGAAGAAGAGGTTCCCCGAACAAAGCCAACGAGGGCCCTGTTGATGGCCTATAGAGATGTCCTGCACCGGGCTCCCTCTAATTAGAGAGACGCTCCTCGGTCTCACAGAGCCGCTCAGACCAGACACTCCAGACTTAAGTGTGTGTGTGTGTCCCCGACGTCCAAACGAGAGCGCCTGGATGTCCACACTCATACCAAGCTGCGCGCCGAGGCCCACACAATCAAGGAGCGCCGAAAACAAGATAAACACCGACTGATTACGACGCTAAAGTTCACTGAGAAACATCTTTACTGGAGCTCATTTGTTAGAATTCTGATTCGTTCCCATATCTCCTCTCGTTTCCGAAAGACTGAGCAAACGCCATTAGAGGGACGGCTCAAGAAGGAAAAGAAAAAAAAAACACCCTTACTCCAATCTGCTCTTGCTTGAGTTGTCAAATAGTCTTGAATTTGTGTCCGTATTGTAAATAAGAGGCCGTAACCATTGTTGTTCACTTTGCAGCGTCTTTGGGTATCAGCTGTGAGGGCTCGTTACTCGTCTCAGACCCTCACTGGTTTCCAAGAAGCATCAAGATGTTGTTTCGTTTTTGCTAATGATCGGCCTTTTAGGAAAATTACTTGGCCTCAGGCTGATGCCTGCAAACTTTGTCAGAAGAGTCTTCGCCAAAACAGAAAATGTTGAAGCAAATTGAGCCAAGCCTGAAATATTCTCACCCATTCACCTGACTTCCAGTTAAACCTGAATTTAGTCAGAGTGACTGGCAGGAGCCCCCCCACCCCGAGTTCACCAGTCCCAGCTCATTTTAAAAAAGAGGGGATATTGTAGCCTCTTTTTCTCCTGGTTGAAAGGGGTGGGAAATCCCTGAGATTGAGCTTGTGTGCTGGAGCGGAAGCGAGCTGGAATGTGTGTCCGGACCGCGTCTTTTGTCGCCTGCCAGGCCCATGAATGGACGTGGGCCGCAGTCGTCTTCTGTCTTCTGTTTATCGACTTGCGAAGGAGCAAACAAACGCAAAAGTGCTTCATCTCTATGTCAGCGGTACCTTTTCACACCTTGTCAGTCAATCGGCTCCTGTCACACTATATGTTGAGAGTTTGTTCTCGGTTCATTTTCCTAATTAAATCTTTATTCTAATGAGGTTAGTGAACGACCCTGAACCGATTGTTTTACCAGCCTCCTGCATATCCTGTGTAGATAAGAGTCATGACGCAGCTTGTCAATCATTCTAGGGTGTTTGTCAGCAACAGACCAATCGCCGGTCGCTTTGTGTCCCAAAGTACACGCCCCTTATCTGGAGGAACTGAACCTCGGTCAACATTTCCAAGTTTGTCATTACTAACACTCTTTGGTCATAAAGATTTTGAGGAAACTAATAGGAAGTCACAATCGAATGTTGTCAGTGGGGAACATGCAATCCAAACAGAAAATACCCAGAGACTTGAGGGCAGAATGCAGTTTATTCAAAAAACCAAATGGGGTCTGGAATAAGTGCAAGACATAGATCAAGGCCTGCAGCCAACCTCATGTCCAGCTGAATGAAATTGTGATCGACCGCAACTACCACATGTTCATTGGCACGGAGGTAGTAAACATCCCAATTTTGGTCATAGCGTCACTTATTGAAAGTCAACTCAAAGATCATTAATGAAAGTTGCTGTACTTGATTTTTGTGTGTGTGAATTCCAGCGGTGGCTCTATGGAAGCATGAAAACGTGCTGCAGTAACTGTGGGGTTTACTTTTAATAACTTTTTTACGCTAATGTGCATTTATAAGCATTTTCCTGAAGGCAGATTTTCACAAGCTGGTGAAAATCACCCGTTTTTTACGTGCAAAATGCATCCAACAACTTTCACACTCATGCAATTCTCATTCGTCCTCTGACTGTAACAGACTTGGGCTTTTACAGTTTGTTTCCCGCAAATATCTTTACAGACATGATGTACAACTCATTGGAGAATTTTCTTAAACGTCGTCTTTGCCTCAGTGTTGGCTGAAGAGGCAAAAATGACTCAAAAATGTCTAGAATAACATACTGACTCCCTCTGCCATTATAACACTATTTGTTTGTCGGAGGTTTGCTCTACCTCTGCATGGGGGAAGAGCTGGCATCACGTCAATTCATAAGTGGAAAAGCACACAACTGTTCCACATTTTATCAAGATTTTACCACTGTGATAGACCAGTTGAAAGCAGAAAACATATTAAGTGGAGGGAAAATTCTAAAAGGTTTGCAAATATCTGAGGACTGTGTTATGCTCGTTTGCAAAGTACCTCCAGCTTAGTCAACTTGGTAAGAAAGAGTCGTTAAGATTATTGACACTAATTCTCAATTAGATTTAAATTTGTCCTTCAATTGGGCCGTTTTAACACTGAATATATTTTTGATCTATTCATTTTGTTTGATCTCTTCCTGTATTAGTGTGAATTTCCACCCAAGCGTTGTGTCTTTTCCAACTTATAACAAGTTTTTTTTTTTTTTTTCCCAGGATTTCCACCCTTCACCCTTTTTTCCCCCAACAACAAACTTTCCTGTGCCTGTTGATCAGTCCTGGCAACATGTTGCTGCTGACCACTGACCTCTAACATGGGGATGGTTTTTCCAGGGAAATGTGCAGTGTAACACACATGGTGTTTGGCATGTTGGCTCAGAGTTCATTTGTGGTTACATTTGACAATCTTCTTTATTTGTTGGGTCACAGGAACACGGTAAACAAGACTTTATTTCAACAATGGCTTTTCTGTCACTCGTCCATTGGGGCCATATTTGTTGAATGGGAGATTAAATAGCGGTTCTGTGAACAGAACCAAACCTGGAGAAGCAACATTCAGCTTCTACGCACTACAAAAATCTGGAGCAAACTTCCAGAAAACTGCAAAACAGCTGAGACACAGTTTCTTTCAATCAAGGCTAAAAAACACACATGTTTAGAATTGCCTTTGAACCATAATAAATGAGCACATCTGCATTGCTTTAGAGGGTTTTTCTCAGATTAAACATTGATCTGGAAAAGAAAGCCTCTTGTTGGCTGGAGCTTGTCATTATGTTGATTTTCCTCGATGCGTCTCAGACAGCTTGTCGCTTTTCCCTACAAGACACTTTTCACATGAGTCATCTCCTAATTGAGATATTTTCCTCGCTTTCTCATCCATTATGCGCAAAATGGAAACCGTGTGGATGTTTATAGAGAGGCTGAGAGTCTGTCAGACTGCATTCACAGCCTGCTTTTTTCCTTTTTGCACATCGATCTGCTCCTCTGCTTTAGTTTACATCACTGCTACAGCTGCTGACATTTTCCCCCCCTTCTGTTCATCCTTCCCGTCTTCCTATGAGAACACAAGCGTCATCTTATGTTATTCTGAGCAGATCGTCAGATGGCTGTGAGAATGTTATTGGGGTTTAGCACAGGTAATGATTCACTGCCTTTGGGAGAATCAAAATATTCCTTCCTACATGTCAGTTATCAAGGAAAAACAAGTGGCTAAAACATTACAGAAAAAAAAATACAATTTTGTAGAAGTTTTATCGTTCTGTTTTTCAGAGACCATATGTTTCGTAATGTTGCACCAGTAGCAGTTCTGAACCTTGTGGCGTTTCAATTTTTGATATTTTGAGAGAACAGAATAAAAAGGTTAAAGCTGCCGGGTGTGTAATGTCTTACAGGACTAGTAAGAGGCTCAAATCAATGTAATAATAATTGATTTATCAACGTTTTTCCCAGCAGTGTTCTATGAATGTGGAACTATGAGGTAAAATCTCGTTGCTTTCTCTAAATTAAAGAAAAGAAAAAAAAAGTGTCTGATCTTTCCAAAAAGCACATTTAGGTTGAAAATAATAAGGCAGTGAAAATTGTTCTTTTGCTTTGTTTTAGTTCAACTTCAGAAACGATCCAAGTTGCAGAAAACAGACATCACAATGTCTTTCTGACTACTATTATTTTGTGTGATTTTCTCACATCTCGTTATCTAGAGAAAGCAAAGATTATCTTCAATTAGATCATTTTCTCACTATCATGAGCTGACAAGTCATTTTCTCATCATAATTAGATGTTTGCCTCGCCTAACTTGCTTTATTTTTAGCTCCCAACACGAGTCTGATATTTAATGCTGCAGCACTCAACACATTTCACAAAAAAGTAAAACAAAGAAGCTAATTTAATGTTTTCTCAATTCTATGCACTTCAAAATAAATCTTATTGATTTAACGCAATGTAAGACATAGACTTCCCATTGTGACAACTAAAGAAGAATGAAATATAACATTTGGAATAGAAATCAGTTTCTTTTACTTTTACACTAAGTTCTTCTGTGCGTTTTCATCCACTGCACCCACAGATTTCTATAGATACAAATGCACATTTTCTATTTCTGAGCTGCTGCCTCCATAAATGCTTCACTTGTGTGTGTTTGGATGAACTCTATCCTTGTTACATACATAGTGGTCTAGAAAGATGCTTAAGATGTTTGATGGTGAGTTTTTGTTGGTCCATTTCAACCATCATAAATGTTGAAACATTTAAAGCCTGAACTAAAAAAAAAAAAAAAAGAAACAAGTGATACACATCTCTGGGCATTGTGTTAATCTCCTGCCTTTGGACCAAAGCGAGTTGATATAAATTTAACAAGCGCTTGCTTCGCTCTGTTTGTGTTTCCAAGTGGAGTGGGGCTTCCTTTTGAGAGCACAGACGGCCAGCTGAGGTCAGGGCCAAGAACTGCTGCTGCTGTCTCCACCGTCCCGGCTCTGAGCACCGCCAGATGAAAGCAGAGACTGTTTGCGAGCCGTCTGAGCTTTTTTTTGTGTGTGTTCGTGCAGTCACAACCTAGAAAAGGGGGTCGATGGGGAGGTTTGAGGGGCAACTAACCAGGATTTGTATGCAGAATACATCGCTCAGGCACCCCCTCTGGTCCACTCTGTGTCCTCTCACCTGCCTGCTGCAGTAAATCACGGAGCCATCAAGTGAAGCGTGTTGATGGGTGCGCGCGTGCAAGAGCTTCGCTGCACCTGCCGTGGTGGCTGCGCTTGCTAGCAGAGATGCTAGCAAACATGATAATAAAAGAGCCAAAAAACCTCATGACTTGTTTCACATTCTTGTTTTTCTCTACATATATTATTTTTGCCTTTTTGCCTAATTAAAAGTCTAGGTGAGTGGGTTTTATCTTTAACCGCCCTGAGTGTGCGCACTGGTCTCTCTGTGTGTGTGCGTGTGTGTGTGCATGTGTGTGTGTGTGTGTGTGTGTGCATGTGTGCGTGTGTGTGTGTGTGTGTGTGCGTGTGTGCGTGTGTGTTGGCTGCGGTGACCGAAGAATTGAATCGAGGCAGTTTGGTGTCAAACAGGAGGTCTGCAGATGCCCGTCCGGCTGAGAGCTGCAAGGTCCCCCTCCTTTTGACAAAGTATCTATTCAGAGTCAATGAGCTGGGTCAAAGCCTGCACGTCGGGCTGCAGCTCGGCCCAGCACCGGGGCGGTCCGAGAGGTCAGCCTCATTCACACAACGCTGTCATGCAAATGAACCCACCCACGCTTAAACAACTCTTGGAATTTTTATGTCTGCTCTTTGGCCTTTTCTCTCTCTCTCTCTCTCTCTCTCTCTCTCTCTCTCTCTCTCTCTCTCTCTCTATCAATTTCTCCCTTTTTCTCCGCACTTTTCCCTCACTCCATCTCTGCCTCCTCTCCTTTCCAAAACGCTCTCTCTCTCTCTCTCTCTCTCTGTCTCTCTCTCCCCCCGTTGTTCACAAAGTCATTGACGAGACATTCAAAGCTTTTTAAATTGACCAGCGTCATTGTGCCCCCGCAGTGAAGTGGGAGGGCGGAGGGGGAGACGGAGATGGAGGGAAAAGTGTAAAGAGGAGTGGGCTTAAATATACTCCGCTCTGAAAGTAGTTAGATCATGTTCTTTTCATGGTCCGATTAGAATCAAATCGATCCCACCCCGCCCCTCCTGACACTCCAGGGCTTGAAGAGGATCGACCGAACAAAGATTTCTCAGCTCAGACAGGAAGAATGAATGACTGATCCTGAATGCTAAACACGCTCTTAAAAGTGTCATTCTGCGGCGGGACAATGACCAAGAGAGTAAATTTGTTTTTACTGTGCATGTGGGATGTTAGCGTGGACGAAGAAAAGCCCGGCACTGCAGCGCCGGCGGATCATCTTTAGATATTTGCGAGCTGCGTCACAAAATTAGAAGTTTTACTTTTACTACTTTAAACTTCAAATTGAGGGAAAAGTATATATTTTAAGAAACGTGCATCACTAGCAGTGTTCTCTGAAGTGCGATGGAGGGCGGTGGTCAGACGTGAGGATCCACTTCAGAGCGGTGAATGCGAAAGGAGGTTTTGTTTGTGCCGACACCCTTTCTGCACCTGCTACGTTCAAATTAAATCCAGCCACCAACAGTGCAGCGATGCGTTTAACAGAACCACTGAAAATGTAACTCGGTTTGCCTAATTCTGTGATATCGACGTTTTTCCTTGCAGCTCCATTCAAAACAATGCGTTTTAGAAAAACAATAACTAAAATCTTATGAGGAAAGCAGGACTTGCAGATCGCTTTCTTTTGACATCTGAAGATCCTGAGATCTATTTCAAGCCATAGATGAAAAGTGGAAAGATTAATTTTTTAGAAGTTTTGTTCACTGTTATTATTCTGAGTTCAGCATCGACAGCCTTCTTATGACTTGCATATTGAGTGTATAAACTTAATATGCTCTTTATTTCATTAAATTAGCCAATTAATTTGATCAAAATGATCTTAATCTTGTTTAATTAATGCTTGTTAGACATTTGTCTAATTTTTATACAAATTTACCTCATTAAAATGTCTGCAAAATTGTTGCTGCAGTTATGCTGGTTTAGTAAAATTGTTTATTTTCTCAGGGTGTAAATTCACTATGAAATGGACACGCGTTCAACTCGTTTTGCTACAGTAACACACAACAAATTACTGCGATTTTTGTTGACTGTTTTACACTATAACTAAGGAACCGCCTTGCAATTTAAAAGCTCAACATTAAATATGTAAATAAGTTTGCAGAAGGGAGTTGGAGACCATAGCACCATGTTCTACCTGACTGACAGGACGCGTGGCCCTAACAAACAGCTGTCAGCTATAACAATTAGCAGGGGGGAGCATGGACGTCTTTCAAGAAGGTCCGTCGCTATTATTAATTTCATAAAAGTTAGTTGTCCAAAAAAAGAAACGGTGCCAATTCTGATATTTTGATTAAATATTGCTTTATCAATGACTTGCAGTCGCGTTCATATCCGGAGAGGCGCCGAGTCGTCCGATTCACTTTCACAAGTGGAGCTTTTGCTGTTATGCTTTACTTGAAAAATCTATATCTAGTAAGCAAATGCTTTTAGAATAACTAAATGTTTAAATTGAGGTCAAAATAATCCTCCGTTTTAAATTTTTTTTTTAATATTTGTACTTTGGACACCAGAGGAGTCGGCGCCTCACCAGTTATGAATCTAACTGCATGTCACTGATGAAGCAATATTTAATCAATAAGAATTGGCACTCCTGTCATTTTTCTTATTAAAACTTAAAATAATGTGTAATCTTACCGTCATTTGTATATGGAATCGATGCGCCTATGCAAATATCTTCATCACTTTGTTGTAAAAATCATTATTGTTAGGCTTCACTTTTAAAAATGTGACTACATTCATGAAGAAAATCCCCAACCAAGAGAATAGTTCTGGATAAGTTTCTAATCTTTTCGATCCATAGAAGAAGAGCGCCTGTTGCTCATTCTGCATATGTGACTCAGCACTGCCCCCTTTCTGTGGATGCTGATACTTTCTGCCACGCCAGCCACATTTTAAACTGCCCGTTAATGGCCAATGTCACACGAATTCGTGAATTATATTAGGCAAACTACGGAAGAGGATTAGAGCCACGGGAAAAAAATATGACTTTTTAAATTTTATTTTACTTGTCATGATGACTGGCGTCTAATGTCTTAACATTGCTGCAAAATATTTTTTTTGCTAAATGAACATGTGAAAACTAAACTAAAATAGGAGTTTAGACACCTTTCTTTATTGCAGGAGAAGTACAAAGGAGGTTTAGTAAAAGTTAAGTCCAGGACTCAAAAATAGCCCATAATGATATTTTATTTTACAGAAGAAAAAGACACTGGTCATGGTTATGGATGTTCTTTCTTTTTTTTTTTCACTTTAGGTTCCAGATATCTCCAGTATTTTTAAGGACAAATAACAAAATGTAATTATGTTAGATATTTTCTTAGGTCAACAAGAGCTACTTGCTGGTCAAATCATGAACCTGAACTCCTCTTGGTCTATAAATTCATGTTGACCACACTAAAACCAGAAAGTCTTCTATAGTAGCAGCCAGATGTACAAAATACTTCACTTCCAAACTGCGTAAATGTTTGTAAAAGTATCTGGAAAAGATGCAACACTGCAGCCATGATAAATATAGGGTTCATATAAATCTCTCAGTGTAAACATGGTATAACTTCACTGAAGAACTGGGACAAGTCTGTGCTGTATACAGTTTGGGATTCCATCAGAAAGTGTTAAAAAGTGAATTCCTCATGTCGTTTAAAGGGGGAGATGGTAAGGCATCGAAGTAAACAGATACCATTTTGTCAGTTTACAGCAACAAACTTGAATGTAATTTATTTAGATTTTACATGATAGTTAAACATAAAGATGAACATAAAGCCAAGTCAAAGAAATATTATGAAATTTAGCATCGTTTTATTAATAATTACATCAATCATCTCCACACTTTTCTTCCCCTTGTCATTTAATCTTCTTTAATCTTCCTCTTTTTTTTTGTCTGACTCGGCAGCTCCTTATCTCCAGCTCTGATCTGTCGGACAGAGCCGCTGCCATAAATCATAGCAGATCTCATTCGGAGCTATTCTTCTGACACTTATAAAAAATAAAAAGAATAAGAAAAAAACAAGACACAGCTTAATGAGTAGAAAACACTTTGTAAAGATTATATAGAGTGGATCCTAACCTATACATGATTCACCTTTTTGGTGTTTTTTTGGCTATAGAATGTGACTTACGGATAATCTGCTTATTTGCAGATTTTTTTTCTGTAGAGCATTTCTCCAATATTGGAAAGAAAATATAGCTTGGGAAGCTGAAATACCTCGGAGTAATGTTGCTTGACATGCTACTGCCTTATGTTTGTAAAGCAGCCAATCCAGGAGTGCCTACTAGGACACTTTTGAATCAATCAACTAAAAACAGAGAAATAGGGCAAAACTGTCAACCTAAACCTCATAGGACAGGAAAGGAGAGAATTAATCAGAGAATTATCGAAGATAACCATGGTAACTCTGGAGGAGCTGCAGACCCACAGGTTTGTTTGAATGGCCCAGTCAAAGTCCAGGCCCTAAACCAATTGAGTATACGTGGTGACACCTGAAAACAGATCATTTCCTTCCTATCTTTGTGTGGAAATGTCTCAAACTGATTAAGACGCTCAAATAGACAAACCGCAACCAATGGAGACTCAGATAGTTACACACAAGACCATGTCACATTTTTATATGAAAAAGTTTTCAAAAACAACAAATGATTTTTCTTCCATGTTTCCTCCAGTTCTGTGCAATTTCATATTGGTCTGTTGCACAAAATCCTTTGAAATTTGCCAGAAAGTTCCAAAAGATGAAAGAAATCTAACTTTACAGGACTGGAGCAACCTGATGCTGCGTTTAGGTGTAGAAAGTTAATTATTTACACTGGGAAAGACGAGAAAACTGAAATATTTATCCAAACGGATGTCATTCCTCTTATTCTGCAGTTATTTTGCTATAACTCTCGTTCACCCCATCGGTCCTCCCAGCCCAGGAGCGACCCAGACTCCGAGCGCATAGCAGGGATGACTGTTTGTGTTCAGAATCTCAAGAAGCCAAACAGCTCTGCCGAGTCGACGGGACGGAGGGGTGGGACCACCCTGCAGCTGCCCCTTCTCTCCCACCTCATCTCTTCATTCCCTCTCCTATTCATCCCGCAGCTGCAGTCCTTTGCCCCTCTCTCTCTCTCTCACTCCATCATACAAAGTTTCCCTCTCTCTCCGTTTGTCCCGGAGACACAAAGATGGATGGAGAAGCTCCTGGAATGGGCTGCACAATAGCTTGTGCCACAAGGTGAGCAGCCTCAGCTGCATACGGCCTTTTTTTGGACTTGAGCGAGGCTCCTCTGCTGACTGGAGAAGAAGTGTGTGAGGAGGGAAAGAGGGGGGGGTGAGTTTGAGCGGCACAGTATGGCAACAGATGCTTTTGTTCGGCCAAAAGTCTGAAAGGGGGCCTTAGGTGGGGGGGCTTAGCGGTGTCAGAGCATAGAGTCATTTTTCTCTCCTTTTTCTCTCACTCTGCCTCTCTTTCTCCGCGGCCACCTCTCCCCAGCTGTGGCTGCCGTGGAGACTGAGCAAGAGGAAATGTGAGGGCAACGGCGTGATGGAATACGTAAGTGGGGCGCGCGGTTTTGGCCTGTTTTGTGGGCAACTTCATTAAAGGGTCGTTTATCTGGCCTGTGATCCCATTGTCGCGGGCCTTCTTTATCGGCCCCCGGGTGTCAGGGGGGCGTAATTGGCCGATTGGCCACGGTCTGCACATGCTGGGGTGATTTATAAAGCTGTGAATGGAGCTGACTTCTCTCGGGGCCAGCGCTCCCCTCGCCCGTATTGGGGACGCCGCGCCGCGAGCGCAACGCTGACCAAACGCCGAAGAAATGTGAAAAGGATGAAACGTCCCCAAAGCTCTTTGTGCGAGTGTGAAATCAGAGGCTTGAATAAAAGGCCTCTGGAATCGCTCTTTGCCTTGTCATCTATTTTCTCCACCTTTATAGTCTGTTCAACTTTGTTGTTTCACCTCTTTAGTCCGTCCTTTGGCCGGCCCAGCTCCAGCTCATCCTTCATGACTCACTCATTTTTTTATTTCTATTTTTCACGGTGACAGGTTAACCGACATTTTACCTTCTCCGCCAGGCGCGTCCATGTTTCAAACACTGTAAAACTTTGAGAAAAAGACAAAGACCTCCCATTGTCCATCGACGCTTTTGCTGTTATCAACAGCCATTTAAAACAAACGTTCACAAATGCAAGCCCTGGTTTTGTGTTGTTGGGGTTGGGTCTTAATGACCTCCCAATTAAAGCAGGCCCTCCTCTCAGTGGGCTGATCATGTAGGAGAGGTCAGGGGTCATTTACAGGGCTGCTGGTGGCCAGAGTTCCTGCCCCATGCTAATTGCCCCACAGGCCAAAAATAAAGCACAGTTTACCACAACATGATCGCTCTGGTAAACATTAACAGTTCAGCAGCCTACGCCAAGAGGAACCAGCATCTCCATTTGAATCCATTTTAACTTGCTAGCTTGTTTAGTTGAGTGTGAATTCTGCGGGGTTTGAACCGTCAGGGCAAACAAAGACCGGTCTTATCTCCAAGGAACTTCTTTATTGTTCTTCCACAAACTCAGACGCTGAGTTCATTAAGTCGGGGTGAGTGTTTACATAACGGCTGGATGAGACAGCTCACTTCTTTTACGAGAGCCTGCGGTCTGCGGACATGCTCCATCTAACAGGAGGATTCACAGAAAGAGTTTTAAAAGTGTTCACAATGCCTAGAAAAAAAAAGTTCATAACCTTTAGAACATTTCCACATTTTGAATACATCGCAACTTCTGATGTTATGAGTATTTTTTTTATTAGGATTCGGTTTTGAACGACACAAAGCGGGGCGTACGTGTGAGGCAGGAGGGAAGTGATCCACATGGAAGATGGTGCTCTGTCGGGAAAATGATTCTCAAACGTTTTTCATCCACTTCCTCCTTCACCAGATGTAAACAAAAATGGAGGGGTATCAGGTTTTAGCGGTTGCGGGGTTTCTCTTATGCCTTTGGCAAACGGGGCAAACAAACACTCTTCAGTCCGCGTCTGATCACGAGCCATTTCTCCCGTTAGTGCTTTACTAGCGGGTTTGTTTTGGTTGTAATCCGCTTCCTGTGTTTTGGAGCGGTCTCCGGTCCGCTTGGAATTCACCTAAGCATTCGAACCGCACCACAGTTCACTTCAGTCGAGCCGAGACCTAGGGTTTTGCAGGCGGACTAGAATTTGATTCTTTTTAATTCGATTGCGCATTCACACTTCCCCAAACAAACCGGACTTTGTAGGCGAATGAACTAGAGTTTCATTAATGCGGACTAAACAGTGTGAAAGCAGCAGGATGGCATTTTGCTTGATGATGATGAGCCACACCTGGTTTCCTCCAAACATGGCACCTTGAATTCACACCAAAGAGTTCAGTCTTTCTCTCATCAGACACACACTCCAGATTCTGCTTTTAATCACAGAGTGGCTTTCGTCTGGCCTGTGGGAAATGGTGGACAGCTGTAAAGATGGTTGTCCCTCCACAAGGTTCCCCTCTCTCCACAGAAGAACCCTGGATGTCTGGACAGTACAACCATCGGGTTCTTGGTCACCTCCCCCAATTGCTGAGTTTTGCAGCTCCAGTAAGAGTTCTCCTGGTTCCAAACTTCTTCCATTTATAAATGACAGACCACAGAAATTATTGGGGTCTTCAAAGCGGCAGAAATGTTTCTGTGTCCTTCCGTAGGTTTCTGCCTCAAAACAATCCTGTCTCAGAGGTCTGGAGACAATTCATTTGATTTTGTGCTTGACCTCTGACCTGTACTGTCAGCTGTGGAACTGTATAGAGACAGGCATGTGCCTTTCCAGACCAAGTTCAATCAATTGCACTTACCACAGGCATGCCAGGTCCTTTTTTTTTTTTTTTTTTTTTTACATTAGCTAAATATAGACAAAGATTTGCACACATTTGTAATGGAAACGCAGCTTGTGTTTCTCTCTGGTTCAGGTTGTGATTGGCAGTGGCACCTGGCCAGTGACCACAGAATCTTATAAAAGCTGAGTGAAGACTACTGCATTTCCAACCAGAGATGGAAGGAGGTTGTCAACTCGGGTCATGCTGGCAAACCCAAAATGGACTCTTTTTTTTCCTCTCGTGAACTGGTTAATAAATTATATATAGACGTTTTTTACTTAAATTTATGTCTGTGGGGTTATTTTGTTGTCTGATGAGGCGGAAGAGCCGTGACAAAGATCGTGACATTTCTTTTTTTTTTTTTATTAGCAGTTTATTGGAGAAATTTTACACAGTCAAATGTGGTTTTTATGAAACAGTTTAAATGCCACAGATCACATCTACTTTTCCTGGACTCGCCTGAAACGCAGCAGCGTTCCACCGGAGCCTCCAGGCGAGGAGGAGGGGCCCGGCTCCGGGTTTAATGTAGCCGATTGTGTTCCCGTGAAAAAAGGAACAGTTTCTTCTGTGTTAATTTTCAATTTTGTTTCTGTCTGTGTGTCCAGCTTTTGTGTTCAGTTCGTCTTCCCCTCCTAAAAGCCACCACCGCCCCTCTTTCTCTTTTCTTTTCACTTCTCCTCTCGTCAGGCCGTCTAGATTATGTTGCTAAGGAGATTTTTCTCCCCCTTTTTTCTTTTTCTTTTTTTTTCCTTCTTTTTTACTGTTTCCCATTGATTTGGTGTTAATGCGTTTTGAATGCCCCTCGGTGTGTGCCGAGCGCTGGGGGGAAGCGGGAGGGGTCTAGCCGAGTGGAGGAATTTGAATCTGAAGCGGCGAGGTGGGGCTGAAGGCCCAAAGAGAGGCACTCAAGTGAGAACTGAAGTGGTTTGCAGAGCTGAGGAGCCTCTCGGCCGGCCGCTCTCCCCCCTCTCCCCATCTCCGTTCCCTCCATTCTTTTTCAGGGTCACCCCCTTTACAATCAGCCCACAGGTGCACTGTCAATCTTTCCTTTTCATATCCAAGCCAGACCCATGAGCAAAACAAACATTATTACCCTCGCTGAGTAAATGGCTGAAAATGGGCCCAGCAGATTGCAGATCAAATTAGGTACACCACAGTTTAGGTGTTGATAGAAATGTAAATGGTTGCATTAATAGACTGTATAAGAGCTCATTCTAGCTCCAGTATTATCCCACTGGATTTATATCACTTTCTCATTCTATTACATATGTTTAGTGCCAAAAACTCATTTCCAGTGCGTCGGATGCTCTTTATTAAAGAGACATTAAGAGTGTGAAGGCTGGGTTGATTGTTTCTATGCCATTTGGTTCTATAGACAGAACTGCACCACTGTGTTGGCATCCATTATAAGGTTTTTGATTGGCTGCTTACACCAGCTGCGTTTCCAGTACAAATGTGCGCAAAACTGTGTTGATATTCTCGCTAATGTAAAAAAGAAAAACAACACAGTTTCACTGTTGTGTTGGTCCATTAAATGAGAAACGCAATTAAAACCACATGTGATTAAGTTTGTTGACGTGATAAGCCATTAAACAACTTCTACTTCCTGTTGTCGTCTTCTTTATGGTTTGCGTCAGTGGCAACATCTGGTTGTCGATCACGACTCGTGTGATGCAAAAAAAAAATGCTAACGCTGCAGTTTTGTGAAATAAACCAATTTTGATATGGCCAATAAACCCACAACAAATCCTAATGTAAAAATTGAAAAACAAATGTATCTTCAAAGTGTGAAAGTCGCCTTTAATTTAACATTGTTTTGCATGGATTCTAGTCCTTCTTTTGAATATAAAACACTTTTACGGTTTGTTTTTAGAGGCAGCACCATATGATCGGTCCATTTCAAACATTAACAACTTGCACCGGGGCGTCTCGGCCGGCTCTCTGACCGTACAGTAAGAAACCCTGCAGTTTAGGTCTCAGCTGGGGCTTTTCTCTGTGGAGTTTGCTCATTCCACTCATGGATTTGCAGGTCTTCTTCTGGTGCTCCTGTTTCCCCTGGGGCAAAAACATGCATGGTAGGTTATGTAGCACATATGTGAACACAGCAAACACAAGGATTAGAGAGGAAAAATACTCACTGAATGATAATCTGTTTGTAATCTAGTTATATTTGCAGAAAATATCTTACTATTTGCTCCGATGTAAATGACCTCTAATTAGCATAATTTGTTTTACAAAACACTGATTTATAGCACAACCAACCATCTGAATGAAACTTTTCAGGCAACACTTGTTTCTTTACGTATTACTTCCAAGCAACTTGTCTTCCCTCCTTGCAGGGAGTGCTCCGGAGCGTTACGTCTGCCTCTGTTTTGGTTCTTACTCTGACGACAAAATTGCTGCTGGAGGTGGCTGCCCGAGGTTGTTGCTCCTAAGTCAATTAAGCATCATCTGCAGCGGGACTCGGCGTGACCTCTGACCTGTGACCCTTACTTAGCTAACCACCATCAGTGTACTTGTAACAGAAAACACTCCCAGCTGCCAAGGAGCTCAATAGACTTCAACCAGAGGGGAGGAGAGGTCGCTCTGTAGGAGCATCAGAAAGGGGCTCAAGACTCTTGTAAGTACACTTGTAGCAGTAATTTGAGACGCTTGTGCTGGCAGATGTAAGAATCGCACGCAGTAGGCATGGGAAAAGCACTTTCACAAGACATTTAAAATGTTGGCAAAGTTCGAATTTCACATATTCAGAGAATCGTTAATCTGCCACCCAGATCAACAGGTTTTTTTTTTATAACTGGCTCGTTGTAAGTGTTATTGCTGGGAACTTTGTAGCTGTAAGCTTTTTTTGCTGTTGTTTGCATTAATTATGCCAATGTCAAAAGACAAATCATAGCAAACATGCTGTGTTTTTATTTATGAGATAATGGGAATTTTTGCATGAGAGAACAGATGGAATTACAGACTACTCTCTACAGCTCGCATAGAAATTATGGTCTGCTTTGTTTGCTTAGTAGGTTTTCAGTTTGATTGGATAATGACACACTGAGCTGGAATAAGTAACACATAGAAATACACATATTTCACTCTACATGAACAATAAAGCCAGAATGCATCTGTGTTTGGATTAACTGAGAAACTTTTCGCACCTGAAAAACATTTTATGTTTATACTGCTTTATCATTTTTTCAGGCCATCATTGGTCCGGAGAGAGCTGAACTGGATGTTGGTGTGGCTGACTGTCACACTACAGGAAGAAGTTTGTATGATGAGCTCAGCTGATGCACAGTTTTACCAGTTGTTTGCTAATTGCTGCTACCGCTAGTCTGGAGGAGCTAAGTGGGGAAGGCGTGGAGGAAACCTGCTCTGATATACAGAAACTCGTCTGGAGACTGCAGCTCCAAGGAGGAGTTTTGTGAAAGTAGGCGGAGCTTGGTGAGAGCAAGCATTTAGGCACCCCGAGGATCCCTTAAACATACTTGAAAGAATTAAAAGCAATACTCCAGGTATGTTTTTGATGCGGGAAAAACATTATAACATATCAAATTTTTAAAAAGTGAATTTTACATAATACCCTTCCTTCAAAACTTTGATCTTCTTCCACCTTCTCAAGGCAATTTGCAAACAAAACTCGTTTTGGTTTGCTTAATAGACTCTGTTTAATAATTAGGTACATTACTGACAGCTGAACAAGGTTTAATTTAGCGGTATCACAGTAAATGGGGCGGAATGAAGAACAATACCACATTTTTTAGATGGTCATTTGAAAAAAAACAACCAAAAACGTGTCATTTTCCTACCTTCTGACAATGTGGAACTACCGTGTGTCCGTCTAACGTCCCACTGAAGTACACAAAGGTTTGCGGCCGAGACAAAATCTGAAAAAGTTCAAGGGAATGACTGATGTTCCGAGACGCGGCGTAATTGTTTGATATGAAATAAAGCGGTTTGAATGTTTGCAACGTAAAAGCTGCTTTTCTTTAAGCGTGACCCGTACGGGTCTCTGTGGAGCTCAGATAAAGCATCTCTGACTCCTGTGGGAAACATGACAAACATTTCACCAATGTGGGCATCGCTTGTTTTAGAGCCAGTTCCTCACACATGCTCACAAATGTTTACTGCCATACATTCACAACATATGTGTACACTTAGCGGTGAAGCCATCTGCGGGGGTTTTTTTCCCCCCTTCCCATACTGTAACACACACACGCACACCCCTACACACACATATATCGGACACGTTGACACATGCAGTGCAACAGTAGCTGCAGCAGCTGCAGTGGGGTGCCATCACTGGTCATGTCTTCATACGTTTGATCCCTTTGACTGGGAGATTTGCTGCTGCAGGAGAAAAAAACAGCAAAACTGAGCTAATGTGCGTCTTTGTCCTCCATGGGAGGGGAGAGCCTTTCTTCTCCCCAAGTACAAATCGCAAGACTTTGGCTGCATTCTCCCAGGACAGAGGGAGGCAATGGCAGAGTGAAAGATCCCAATCAGACATTGATCTGAACCAAACTAATCCCCCATTGATGCCAATGTGACCTTAAAAAATCGGCTTAGAGTAGCCCGGTTAAACTGGACACGGTTCCCCATTAAAGCGGCCCCCGCGCACAGCCCACCCTAATTTTGCCACCCACAGACATTAGTAGAAGAGAATTAAGGCACATATACATTCATAACACTTTTCATTATGGCGAGGGCCGAGTTGCGGGCCGTGTGTGTGTGTGTGCCTGCTGCCCTCACACACAGCGAGAGCTGCGCAGCTAGTGGGATTAGCCTCTGGGCACGATGAGGGGAGATGGGACACAATCTCTCTTTTTATCTTCTAACAGTTTTCAGTGTTTAATTTGGGAATTGGAAGTGTTTTCATCTCGCCGAGTATGGAAATTTTTTTTGGCCATGTGCAGTTTGTGACTGCACATGGTTTGTGACTGATAAAGAGACAAGGTAAAGGTTTTATGTGAATCACAGACGACCTACGTGGATCAACGTAGATGATTCACATCTGGTATGAAGCTTTGAGAAATGCACACAGCGCCATGCAGACACATTTAAACTCTAAGCCTTGTCCCATCCACAAACGTTAGCGTATTTGTTTGGATTTTTAGTTGATAGTGGAAACAGAGAATGGTTTAATTTCTAAAAAAGTCTGAAAAGTGGTTACGTTTGTTCGAACCCAGCCCCCAATTTACACCGATACTCTTAAACAAAACTCCAGTGCATCCAAAGGCCACATCTTAAAGGAGAAAATCTGTACAAAGAGCAATACAACTGCTCGTCATGCACTCCACAAATCTGGTATTTATGGAAGACTGACAGGAAGAAAGCCAGGAGTTCATCTGGCTTTCTTCACAGGAAACGTGAAGGAAGGCGCTCTGGTTGGATGAGACAAAAGATTTATTTCTTTCCTTTCTTACATCTGGTTTGTAACAATGAAGTATGGTTTCATGCAAGAGTGTAGCGTAGGCACATTGTAAGAGCTGCAATAAATAGAATGGACCATTCAAAGTCCAGACCTAAATCCAATTGGGAAGGTTTGTCGGCACTTGAAATTTTGCTGTTTATCGCCGGTCTTCGCTTCGGTGATTTGGCAAACTGACTACTCACTCGGTTGGGACTGAATAAAAATTATGACAAGCACTTTTGAGGAGTATTCACACCAGTCTTGTTTATTCCGTTTTAAACGATTCCCAGTTTGTTTAGTTCGTTTGGTGAATGCGCAATAGAAATCTGATGTGGACCGAAAAAAACAAACTTTGGCCTCGGTTCTGTAGAAGTGATCTGTGGCGCGGTTCAAGTGCATATATGAATGATGGGCTACTGCGCAGGGCATTCTGGGTAAAAAACCACCAAAACAAACATGTGAGTCTAGCGAGCGGGACAAATTGCTTGTTGTTTTTTTTACCAGCTGCTAAAATCTGATGTCTCTCCTTTTTTGTGTGTGTGTGAAGAAAGAACTTGAACTCAGGGTCTTCTTCTGAGGTTTGTATGTCATTTTCTTCAGTAGTTCTTGGTGCAGCGCCACCACAGGCGAGGAGGGGAACAGGTTTCCAAAGGGTTTGGTTGGTTTGACACAGTGAAGCATGAAAGCACTGCACTGTCAATGTAACAAATGTTGCAATTGTAACAGTTGCAACGTAACAATTGTAACAAATGGTATGCTGAGTTAGAAGCTTCCTAAGCCAAAGATCCAACCAAACCTTTTCTGATTGTCTCTTAAAATCTGGAATGCAATCAAAACTCAGGAAATATAATAAAAACCCATGCTTTTTGTTGCTTATGACAGATTGTATCTTACTTTAAAACCGCATGGAGAATTCAGTTCAATTGACCCGCCCCAACAGAAGCCATCTCAGTTGTAACTAACCTGCCTCTAATTAAAGAACAGAAGCTATAACAGCTATTTGCAGCTCCTGTGCCAGCCTGTCTGTCTGTCTGCGACTGCGTAGGAGGCTGGTCCGTGAACGGAGACGGGTTGAAAAGAATTCAGTTCGTTATGTATAGCACCGCGAGTGCGGGCCTCACACTCATAAATATGTCGATCTGTGTTGTGGCCTGCCGGCTTTATCTGAAGACAGAAGACTATTTTCAGCCTTTTGTAATAAACCTCTCAGCTTTTTCAGGGATTGCAGAGATAGAGAGAGGGATGGAGGGGTGTAGAGGCTGGATGATGGCAGTGGGGGGGTCAACCACAGTAAAAACAACCATATCCTGTGATTTATATGAACACCAGTGTGGCCTCAAGCCTCCACTGCCACTTCCAGGGATCAATGGCTAAACCAACAGCCAGATTGTTGGCACCGGGCCAAAGAGAGGTTCCCACTATAAAGCCGGATCCTCCTATTGTACGGCCCCGCACCACAGAGGCTCCAGCAGACGCATCTCCCATACATAAATTACACAGAACGCAGTCACACACTCTCTCATAGGTCTCGTCATTGTGCCGTCCGTCGCCGTGTAATTACGACAACTGTGAAAACGCTCCCTCGTACGAAACGGCTTTGCATTTGTGCGTCTGACTGTGGAAAACGACGACCTTGTCGGGCGCGTAAGACACAAATTTCTGTTCATTTCCTCCCTGTTGATGACAGTTCAGTTAAACTCTGACTTCTTCCCGTGAGAGGCGTCTGTTTGCTGTTTAGTCTGGTGCCTGGCCGGCCTCCCGTCTGCTGCAGAGTGGCGCGCAGCACCGTGGCGGGTCACTTGCTTCAAACGTCAAACTGAAACATTAGGAGGTTTTGCTGCTCGGTCGCATCTTGGAAGGCAGCCGTACTTTTGCTGCCATCAGCAAAGACTTTTTTCCTCATCGGAAGGAAAAGGAGGATGTTTGTTTTGATAATGAAGCCAGATTGTCATTTCCTGCATTTAGTGCGCAGCGTCCTGCAAATCTCGCACTCCTCGAGTCAGGAAATGGCTGAAAAACTTATCTCGATGCAAGGGTTTCATATGAGTGGATATCTATAACTATTGATTCGTTTTTTGTTTTTTATTTATAGTTTTCGCTCGAGCTGCTGTACTGATTTTCTCCCGTCTCACCAAGCTGTTTTTTTTATTTTTCATTATTATTTTCAAGCAGTTTTGACACAACAGGTTGTTGCTAGGCAACCAAAGAGCGAGTGAGTTAGTTGATGCCGCCCACCTTGAATAGCTGACAGTGAGACATTCTTTCCTCTGCCTATGTCTCCCAGAATGCTGTGCGGTTCTGGATCAGAGTTCAGTGAAATGACTGAATATTAATTTCACTGAACTCTAATCCAGAGTTCAGTATCAACAAGATGAGTATCTGTTGATACTCATCATGTCTCTATGGCACATGTGTTACTGATTTATTGTCCAGACCCTGCAGTTTTTTGTTTTTTTTATTTCCTCTTGTAAAAATCACAAATTAAATTTAAAGCAACTTAAAGCGGATGGAACATTTGTCATGTATTGTTCTTCCCTGTCTGATAAAACGTAATAACATAAAATAAGATAAATAGCAACCAGCTGCCTTCACAAGTCAACTTATTAGTAAATAACACAGTGACAGCCCAGGCAAGAAGTCTATAAATTAATAGAGATATTTATTACAGGTGTCAGAATCAGTTGTCACGACAACTAATTTGCTCTCCACTGACCGGCCTTTGCTGACTGAAAGATGACAAAATATGGAAAATTTCAGTCATTATGGAGATCAATGCAACTCTCTGCACAATCCATGGAAAAACAGTTCAGATATTTACATTAATTAGAAGGTGGTCTTAAAATAGAGTACTTATATATTTCTCAACATAAAAATTGTCACAGAAAATAGGAGTTGACGTCCAAAAAGTAAAAAGAAAACTACTAATTTTTAAAGGGAAATAAAACACATCCAACAATAACAGACGCAGCAACTAAAGTTAAACAAAAACCACTTCTCTTGATCCAGCATATCTTTTTTTTTTTTTTTTCTATCTCCACGTTTCTTTAGATCAAAGTTTTGCAGCAGCAGCGACCTCGACGTGAAGCGGAGCTTTCGGCGGAGGCCCGGACTCTCGGGGTAAATGAGGCCGCTTTCAAGAAGCAAACTAACTCCTCTTAACTCCTCAACAGAAGACAGATGCACTCAGGACTATTCTCAAGACACTCTCAATGTGTCTCTCTTCAGAGGAGACAAAAGTGTTAAAGCACCAATTACGGCCAACAATCCCTCTTAGGATCACCAAAGCACTGCAGAGATGCAAACCATGAGGAGAGGACTGTCAGAGCCTCACTTTACCTCCAAACTTGAGGAATTGTAAAGTTTGCTTTTGTCAGTTTTGTTTTAGGGTGTCATTTATTTCTGCATGGGACTCTCATTAAGAGCCTTTCGATTCGGAAACTGGAGCTAATCACTGTTATTCGGTCACAGACATTCAATTCATCTCATGCAGCTAGGATGATTTGGATAAGGCAAACACTGCCCTCTACCTCTGTCGTGTGGAAAAACATGCATCTGACTTCTACTGCACACATGAACAATGCAGACTCACACAGACTCCCACTGAAAGTGGCTTAGGACTCAAACAGCAACATACATTCGTGGTAATTTGTGTGTATGGCGTTTCTCGCCGTTGTTCTTTTGCTGGCCGGGCGAGGGTGTGCGTCCAGTGAGTCGTTAAATCGTTTCTCGGAGAGAAGCAAAAGAGTTTCATTTGCCAGCTCAATGACGGTGTGATGTCTTTCTTTCTCTGATCTGCGGGAGAAACTCGGGGACCATCGATTTATTGTGTGTGTAAAAGAACACACAGCCACGACGAGCCACATGTCACGGCGTCTTACGTTAGGTCTCTATGGAACAAAATCAACTTTCTTTGTTTTAAATAAAGACGGTTTGAAAACTAAACGAAGGTGGAAGGTGCCGATCCGTTACATGAGCTGGACTTCATCACCTAAGATGTTCTTGATAGTCAAGATAAGAAACACAGGCGGTGTAATGGATGGACTAGAGTATGAGTTATTCACAACACTGTTCTTCCACTGACTTGCAGATAACCTTTAGTGATATAAAAATTACATTTGCATGAGATCAGAGGCCTTTATCTAGTCATTGCACTGGAAATCGTTTCACTCATTTCATCTACTTATAAAGGCCAGGATTATGTGTTTTCCAGCCACATAAAAACTATTTTATAGTACAGTTGAGAAACTGTTAACTTCAGCTGTTGCAAAAATGTTACATAATTTGAAGTAAAATTGTAATTTAACACCTTAAATTCGGGCCTGTCTCTTTAAGAAGCTCCTTCTCTTTTTGAAACTCCTCCTTCAGGAAGTCGCCACAACATGGCTCCTCTGTTAACCCTTTAAGAACGCTTTTACCAGCGCTGCACTGAGAAGTAGCTCCTGTAATGAGCTCAGCAAACGCTCAGTTCTACCTTTGCTAATTGCTGCTGGCTAGTCTGACGGAGCTGAGTTTCGGAGTTGATTTTGGGAATGACATTATAACATGATGTAAAGCTTGGACTGTGTGCTACATAGGCATCATTAAAGGACAACTTGAGCAAAAGAAATTAAGATTTTTTTATCTGCTAAACTTGATCACAGCTGATTTTTAGTTTAAGCATCAAGCCTATAAAGTTCAGAACAAAATAAAATAAAACTAAGACGTTCCTGAAGTTTCATAAAAATGAATTAGATTTCAGCAAAATATAATAAAGCAGAAAAACGAACAGGATTTGGGCGTCTAGACAAAAGATTTAGGCTGTAAACATGTTCTATATTGATTTCAAACATAAATGATGATTCCTTACCATGTGCTTTACAGTAAGTTCTTTCACCTCTCGATCCAATATCCAATTATCCAATAGGATAATTGCTTCCTATGCCTATTGAGTAAAGTCAAATCAGGTTTATTTGTATACAGCACATTTCAGAAACAAGGTAAGTCAAAGTGCTTTCCGTCACAAAAACATATAGTTAGCCATTATGAAGCAAGCAATAAACATTACGTTTTGTCAAAAACATCAAGAAAATACATATCAAATATGTCGATCAATGTTGAACTTCCTTCCACTCAAAGGCAGCTCTAACAGGCGGTGATTTATGTTATTGTTCTGTAACAATCAAATAAAACAGAGGTTTAGGAAGCTCAGTGTAACACATCCAGCAAAGTAAAACAAAACTGTCATTAGAAAGTTAAAGATCCGCCGTCAGCGGGTCACCAAACATAACTCAGTTCAGCTCTCTGCTAACGGCCCCTATAAGCATTGAGTTCATTTCAGATGGATCTGCTCACACGTCTAATCACCCTCGCATCTTTGTTTCCATGGCGAAGACGCCTACGAGAGTGGCTTACAAGAGTTGATGTGAACATGCAACAAATGACAATGACCTCAGTGGCACAGAGACATAAAAAAAAGTCTCCTGTCAAACTGAGATTAAAGCCATTCATTAACAGAACCCGTCTTTAGTCAGTGAGTCATAAACTCAGCTAGAAGAACTCCTGATTCATTTGATTATTGTTATTAGATTGGTAACTTGCTGGTAGCACTTCTTAGATAAGCTGTCTGCTGTCTGGCGGCTCCAGGCAGGGGGTCATCACTGTAACCCAACCTCCACGCTGAATGAACGAGGTGGGGCAACACCAGAAAACATGCTGGGGGTTTGGATATGGTTTGTTTTAGAAGCCTTGAGGGATTTTCAGACATCATAGTTTGTGTCCTACTTTTGATTGTTTTTTCCCTTCCCCATGTGTACTTTCTTTATTCCCTAAAACATCGTATGTCTTTCTATTGACCCAGTTGTTGTTCCCTCTAAGGGGATTCTCGTGTGACATTCTCAGGGGTGAAAGTAGTTTTAAATTCTTGGGGGTACTATGACAAAAAAAAAAAAATATATATATATATATAATATATCTGTGTGTGTGTGTGTGTGTGTGTGTGTGTGTGTGTGTGTGTGTGTGTGTGTGTGTGTGTGTATGTGTGTGTGGTTTGGAGTTTCTGTGCTGATTAATTTTTTTGCGAAGCGATAAAAGCTGGGTAGCTCTTGAATTGCTACACAATAAAGCTGTATTTCCTCCCTCAGCCCACTGGCTGCAATGTTGACACCTTGAGATGCTATGAGACCTAAATCCTGAACATCATGGCATGGAGTCATCCCAGTTTTCCATGTCTGGCATATAACCATTGATTTTAGCTTTTAAACTGGTTCTATTGATCCTGTGTCCAGACAGGGATAATCAGTAGCCTAGCAACACGACCTGTTTGTTCTGAAGATCCTGCAGCTTCCACTTCTCTTCCTAACATGGCACCTCCTCACCCCGACTCTCATACTGATAGGTGGAACCACAGAGCTCTGTTAGGTTAAAGCTCATTTTCTGAAGTTGGGATATTTTTCCTCCAACAGGTTCCAGAGGAATCACCTCAAACCAGATGTTGGACTGGATTTTATTTCAATGTCATTTGTGAATGTTAGCGTCTCATTTTCAACAGGGCTATAAAAATTGAATAAGGTTATCATTTCGAAGAAAGTCTCATCAACATCAATGTTTCCACTAAATAAGAGCCCCAAAAAAATTGTTTGATAACTTTATCAGGAAGGGTTAGGAAAAGCCTCTCAGACTCTGAGCCTGACAGCACCAAAGTATTTTTTTATATTAGACAATTAATTTAATTTTACATCATTATCGCGGTAGAAGCCATTTGTTTGTTAGATACCTAATTAAACATATTTACCGTGTTTGATGTTTGTTCTGAATAACTTATAGTCACAAGGAACGAGGTATTTAGTCCAAGTTTGTCGTTTGTTGAAAGTTCAGAAACTACAGCAGCTGTGATGCTCACAGCAAAGGTAAACAAAGGTAAAGCAACCTGAACAGGTGATCAACTCTAAACCACTCCTACCTTTTTACTCTCCGTCTCTCCCTGTCATTTAAGCACAGCGGTTGCCATGGCAACATCCTGCGCTCCACAAGCCGACCAGAGATTACATTAAAAACATAACATTCAGTCCGTTACGATATTAGGTTTGCAGGCTTGATATTTATTTTTGCGATCATTAATAAACCTCCCTGAACACAGAGGTGGTTGATTAGTTAATTTTAAACTCCTGATCTGCTAGTTATTTTGGTAATGCAACTGAAACGCACAGAATTGCGCAACACCTTGTTGAAACAATAATTACTGAGATTATTATTGTTGTTGGGTCATTAATTTGAGCACGTTATGTTAATTTTTTTGTTGTTCTTTAATAAAGTTACGAACATTTTGATAAGGAGCCAGAGGAGGACATGCTGCTCTCAGCGTCATGGCGATGTTCAGTTTGTCACCTAATGCCGAGAACGACTCAAAACCTTCTGTGATCGACATATTGCACCTCTGCTCTAGCAAAGCACGAAGAGTTAAGAAACAATATGAAATGGGGGAAAAAAGCTATTTATTAAATGATTAAGTTGTGTTTTAGATTGTTCTTGAAAAACTAATCAGTAACAGCTAATTAGTGGGTGAACTCACAGCTGCACAGTGAATCAATTGATTCTTTACAGCAGAGAGCCGCTCCTCTCTTGCAGGTACTGCGTACTCCAGCTAAATATTTTAGGGGTACGCAGTACCCTGCCGTACCCCCTTACTTTCACCCCTGGACATTCTTATGCGGTGTTTGTGTTTTGATTTTTCTTTTTGTGCTTGTTTTCTGATTTCTCAAAAGTTGTTCATTATTGTCGTTGTGGTCTTGCCATACAGGTTCGCTCCTTACATGTCAGTTCCTCGATTAATTGTCGTGTCTCTGTTCTCTAAGCGTTTTGGTTTAGGATCTTTTGCCGATTTTGATTTTTAGATATTTTGTATTCAGTGTTTATTAGTCTCCTTCCTTCATTTGCTGGCCTTCTGCTGTTCAGCACTCCCCCTGATTAAACTCACCTAATCTCTTTTTCACTCTTCTCACCTCTTTACTTAGTTCTCATTGCTCTATTTTCTTTTCTTCTGTTGGGTTAGGATCAAGGATGTTGCTTTTCATCTTAACCACCATCACATCTGCAGTTGAGTCCTCCAGCAACCACTCACTATGTGATTAATACAAGGTAATCATGATAGTTTCCCATTTTTCTCAATATTCTTAAATATTCTTCTGACATGTAACCGTATTTTCTCGATAATAAATTAAAAATCTGATAAAATTTTGTTAAAAATGCGGTTTGCATGTTTATAAAACAGCATTTGCTGACACCATTGCGATGTTTCTGAAACCCCAGTTATTTCAGGCTCATTCAGGGCACAGCTAATCGGGATTTACACTAAGATGCCAGCAGCGTTAACTGCTGCACATATGGCGTTAACTGCTTATAATCTTCAAAAACTCATTTTAAAAGCATTGAGCCATCACCTTCTGCAGCTCCTGACAAATTAAAAAAACTTCCTTTTGGCTCTGGGTGTTAAAAGTCTGTCGGTTCGGTCTCCTGTAAACACCGACACCATCCGTCTACCTCCACACCGGGGCGAGTTGAAGAAACCCGTCATCCTCTGACGTCTTTCTTTTAAAAAAAGAAAAACTTTGAAGGTCTTTTATTTTGTAAGCCGCCGGCGTTCCTGCTCACATCCTTTGTATCCATGTTTTGCATTCCAAACAAGCAGTGTTTTATGGCCGCTGGTGTCGGCGGTGGGGAAAAGTCAGAATCCAGACCCCGTCTGCTGAAGCCATTAGGCCGTTGACGGACGGCCTCTGAAATGTTTTACTGTCACAGGCCTGGTGCCCAGGAACTCCCTCCTCCTCTCCCACGTCGACCCCCTTCTGACTGTACACACACACGCACACACACACACACATAAGAGCACTGTAGCGCAGCTGCATGCGGAAAATGTGCCCCGCTGATACTTTGTTGACTGTGTGCCAAAAGATTTTTCAATAAAAAACAAAGCATTACAACTGGAAGCTTAACTTAGCAGCACGTTTGACTTGTGTACATATATATATAGATGCTGTCAGCACCTTCGACTCTAAAAGCTACAAATGGCACTCCCCCACCTCCAAAACCTTATTTATGTAGCATCTCTACTTTGACCAGAGAGGAGACCTTTGCGACCCTGAACCAACGCGGCGAATTGAAGGATCGGTTCCCACGAGCGGGCATCTAGGGAGGGGAGGGGGAAGGGAGCGGAGGTCACATCGCTGACCACTCAAAATGAATGGCGTGCTCACCTTCTGAGCAAGCGGCGTGGAAATCCAAGCGTTAAACGCTTTCGCAGAGAGCCGCTTGCTCGCCTCTAATCCTCGGGCCGCAGGGGGCGGGCTGAGCGCGAACACATGCCTACCTACAAATTGGTGGTGGTTTGCAGCTTATGTACAAAAAAACAAATCCTCAGCGTAAAAAACGTGACTCACTCGTGTTGACAAGCAAAGGAACAGCGTTGAGGCAGTTAAAATCCGAGCGGCGCAGCATCTGCAAGCACTACAGCGGCCGTTGTTAATTGAGATCGCGGAGGCGCCCCACGGTGATGCATGCCTTCCTGGAAGGCTCGTGCATTAAAAACAACAAATTTTCTTCCAGTAAAAATACCAAAGTTTTTACTCAAACATGATTTAGCAGTTTGAGGTTAGCACAAGGAGGCCTGGTGATTTAGAGCTACTAGATTAGGAATGATTGCTGCAATGAATGTAATGAATAGGGGTAATGGAAGGGGAGGGGGAGGGGAATAAATGGTGTTCAACTTAAGTCCTATCACTCTCTAAAAAGGTTCAAAAACAGTCATTCTCAGCAGACTTGTCATGGCTGGGGCTCCAGTGTTTGTGAGACTAAACAGGCTCCAGATGTTGAAAAAGAGCAGAGGGCGACGGAGCGAGAGGCCTGACAGCAGGCGGGAGACACCGCCGGGCCCCTCCGGACCCCACAGGGGGACTCGACGAACCGCCGGGTAACATCCGTCTCCGTCTTTCAAGCCCTTCCTGGCAGCGTTCCTCCTCTCCATCGCACACCGCTTCTGCCAATTTGACTCTCTAAGTTGCCATTTTTTCCTCTAATCTCTTGCTTTATTCTGTGTTTCATCCTCCTTCCTTCCTTCCTCTCTCTCTCTCTCTCTCTTTCAGCGTGGAGTGCTGTTCTCCACTTCTTCACAGGCAGGCCTCTGTCTCTGCAATACAAGAAGGATTTATTTACTGGAAACATAAATGCAAATGAATGCAGGAGGAAAGTTTATTCTCACTCAAAGCACCGGCTTGTTTTTTCCTTTCCTGGAGCTCTCGACTGCCTCCATCGGCCGTCCTTTCGTTCCCAGTACATTTAGATCAAAGCCCTGAACTGTCTGAGAGCCTGAAATCAAATCAGTCTAAGTGTTTCCTTTTTGTTTTGGTTTTTTTTTGTGTGTCAGCATTTGACGGTTATGTCCAAGCGAGACAAATATAGTAAAACGGAATGCTGCTACGTTTATGTACCCAATGAATTTTTCCATCAGAGGGATTGATCTGTGCAGTCAAACTCTGGGCTGCAGCTGGAAAACTGTACGACGCTGCCCCCTACAGAGGCTGAGAGCAATGTTCCCACAGCATCCGTCTCTTTTGCCCCACGTTCAATATTTCATTTAGTCTTTTAATGAACACGGATCTATAAATATGGACTCCTCCGACAACAAATTGTTTTCCAAATTGAACTGAACTGAACAGAAGAAATAAAGTCAGGAAGTAAAGGAGACCAGCAGTGAGTTTTCAGTTAATGCCTGTGATGGATGGCTTAGGATTATTTGCCTCGGTGTGATCCGTAAAATAATATCTTGACAAGAAATCATTACTGATATAAATTTGTTATAAAAGTATTACTGATTGCACTTTAAAAATGAGGTAATGTTATGTTATTAAATGTAAAGTTTAAACAGTAATGATTTATTGGTTAATGTCAAGTTGTCATAACAAAGACATTTTGAATAATGTCAACTTTGTATTAAAAGTGTCATAATTTACTGAAAGGCTCAAATAAAGTTAATCAGATGCATCGATTTCACATGCTGTTGAAATGTACAGCAGGTATGCCAAAAGTGAAACGGCTTCATTGCGTCGATAATTTCAGATAACGCACTCGAGGTCTGCGTGACGTCGGTGTGCTTGAACGCATCTCTGCCGGGTCAGCGCTCTTTGATTGACGCTAGCATTTAGAAAAGGTTGCAGCTCATGAAATCCACTGTCTCCCGACCTGCAGAGCGTGGCCGGACAGGGGGGCTTGATTGAACGCTTCTTTTCCTCCTCAATCCCACCTGATTACTTCGCCGGCTCTCTCTGACCCAGCATCAGAGTAAGTCAGTCAGGCCCATTGTGACTAAGAGACTTCAATCAGAGCGGGCAGCCAGCGCCGTAATGACTTCCATCGCTTTGAGGAAATAGGGCCAATTTTTTTTTTTTTTTTCCATGGTTTTTGACTTTGTAGCATGTGGGACACGCCTTACACACAGGTGTGCATCGGCTCACAAGTACTCACACACTTTTAGGAGACTTTTAGCCATCCAAGGCTCCTTCATGTCCCTCCTTTCCATTTCCCAGAGAGCTACCTTTGAGTGCAAAAGCAAAGCAGGAACAAAAACAGGCTGCAAAGTGAAGCCGCTGGCATGTTTTTCATTTCCTCCTCATGCTCAAATCCATCCAATTATCCCCAACAACCAGAGACACATCAACCCCCTGCAGACCATCCCACAAACTCCAGGGGTTTTAGTCAGGAACAGTAACTGTAACCTTTCAAAGTTAGCCAAGCTGATTTACACCGTTAAAAGTCTTCTCCACATTGCAAGTGACAAGAATCGCCATCCAAGGTATGTCCAGGAGACGCGACCGAACAGCAGGAGGAGGTGCAGTGCATTATATCTCCGTCTGACAAATATTTTTACATACCGACATTCACGGTCGGCTGGGGCTCGCGTTGTGTTGGTGGTCAGAGAGGAGACTGTTTACGGTCACGGTAAACTACTGACGGTCGTGTACGCAGTCATCAAAAGACGCCGAGGCTCGCCAAGGAAGTTTGTGTTGCTTCAAAAAAAACACAAAAAAAAACACAAGACCAGATGTTCGCAGAGTAGGAGGAGGCGGAAAGACAAATATTAGTCTACTGGAAAGCTCGGAGGAGGGGCGGCTCTGGGTACAAGAAACATAAACTGACACCGAAATTTGGTGGATGAGGAGAAAAAGGGAAAAAGGGGCTTTTAGGAAGAAAGCCTGGGTCAGAATACCCTGGTCAGCAGGTTGAAACTCTTCAGCTGAGGGGACACAAATATGTCGACCCATTGCTGTTACCGCTAAAAGAGAGCAGGAGGGTGTAACGTCTTCATCTGCAACCTTCTGTCTTTATCTTTAATGCAGAATAAAAACAAGTCAAGTCAAAGTTGTTTCTGTGATAGAGAGAAAAAGATAACCAAGTCAAACATTGTAGAAGGAAATGTATAACTAAATTCACTTTTATTAATAATAACAATAATAAAGCAGAAGTAAATGAAACTCTATAAATTGGTTGTAGCAGGAAATGCTTTGATTTGAGTGACATGTCTAGAAATAAAGGGAAGGTGATTTATAAACGCTCTGGTCAACGTAGGTTAGGATGGCGCTTACCGAGAGACTTAAACACTCGTTTTGTTTATGGATTAATGAAACTTTGCCGTAATCTGTCAGGCATTATGACCCATACACAGCTTTAATCTTTGTTACCTTGACATGATTAGCTTCCAGTACACAGTAACCACTGTAACCTCAGTTAACTAAACAGAATAAATCGGCAGGATAGAATATATTTTCTTTAGTGGCTAGAAAATGTAAAAAGTCTTTAATAGTTTGTTAGATTTGTAAGATGCACGACTTTCTGTGATGTCGTAACAGGTAGCGTTTCCCCATACGTACAGCTTTGCACTGTGCAAGTTGCAAAAGAAAAAACAGAGGGACTAAAAACCGGAACAGAAAAACGGGATGCAGAAAGGAACAAAGACGATGTGAAAAAACATGTGAATCAGGCGCTGAATGGTAGAAAGTTTGAGTGACAGATCAGGTGAAACACATGAGGACAATAAGGCATCGCTGGTGAGTGGTGAGCATGAATACCATGGAAACGGCCAGGAAGCAGAATACTGACATAAGAGAAACTAAGGAGAGCAAAATAAGACAGGAAAGGAACACTAATCTAAGAAAACTAAAAAACAAAAAAACAAAACAACGCACAAGTACTCAAGTATTTTATTTAAATTATGATAATTTTCCTTTCTCAGCTAATGAAAACAAGAAATTTGGATCTTACAATGATACATTACAATAAAAGTCAGAAATGAGAGAATAAAACAGTTATTTGTCTTTTGAAAAATAAAGAGCGTACAAAAATTCTTCAAATCCACATTCTTGAACGTTTTGTCATCAACAATACGTAGATTCTCACGGTTCCGCTTGGATTGTCCTCGACACCACAGTTGCAGTCAGCATCAGTTTCTGGCCCACATGCAGATTTTTCTTCCATGTCGAGATCCGTTCTGAAGGTACCGGCCCCGGTCGTGTCCAGAGACGAGCCACCGGTCAGGTGAGCCGGCCTCTCTCTTGTTCTCTCTCTTTCTCTCTGCCTTTCTGTCAAAAGCTCTGAGTGGTAAACGACTCTGAATTTAATTAGCAAATAAAAGGGACAGGCTGTCACGGGGTAATTCACCATGTCAGAGCAAATCGAATTATCCCCGAGGTGCAGATGGCGGCGTATCCATTACTACAGTTGACCTGGTACTTGTTATCTGCGGCCTCCTTATTTCCCTCTTCTCCGATTGATGCGGGAGAAAGAGGCGGGTGGAGAGGCGACGACGATAAAATAATCGCCAACTGATTAGAAGCGACCTTCACGGAGTCACTTCGTTCACGGCAGGAAGGCGTCCCTGACGTCCAGGTGAACAAAATGGAAAACAATCCAGGAATAACCGCTAACTTAATTAATGGCACATTCACATTGAAGCAGTATTAAAGAGCGTTCATGCACACAGAACTGCTTTTTTCCTCTCTCTTCTAGTTGAACCTCACCAAACGGCTCCAGCTACATTTCGAGGCATTTATGATAAATCACTTCAGTGAGGAAATGACTTTCCATCAAAATAAATCCAATTTGCTTGTATTTTATTGAGTTTTCTTCAGTTCCTGAGCTGACATGCCACCGCTTTGGTCAAGCGATCATGTTTTTATTATTATTACTAATATATATAGCTGGGTAGATTGAAAAGATGCCACAGGTCACGCACTCATCTTTGCATGCGAAGCTTACCTAAATGAAAGCACTGACATGCTGATGTTGCGCAATATAATGCAGGGCGACTTACTTTTGTTGTTGGCAGAAAAGACACAGCATATGAGCTAAAATATTTGTTTAAATCATGTTGATGATGAAATGATTCAAAAGATTGTCATAGCGACCTCACAAAAGGATAATCTAAGGTCATATCTAGTAATATTGGTATGGAGCTCTATGGTAGACCAACACATTATGTAGAAGTATATCTGATACCACTAAATAAAACACAACACACCCAACTCCCAACAGAAGCCATGTAAAAAGTAAATAGAGTCCAAAATGTGTAAAAATGTAACCTTAGCGTAAACGCAGCTGCTGTGTGAAGACCTCAGAGATTTGTTAGAGGAATATTAGGAAACAAATATCATCACGGAAACCAGGGAACACAGAAGACAGGTCGCGTTTATAGTGGGGTTAGGTTATAAAATAATATTTAAGCTTCAATCCGTGGTGAGATTGGGGGAAAAAAAAGACAAATCCCAAAACTTTCACCTGCAACTGCTGCAAAGTGTGGTTCTCCACAGAATGGACTCAGGGATTCTGGAAACAAATGCATGCCACACTTTTAAGATTTTTGTTTCATAAAACGTTTCTGCAACCAGGAATCATTTTGGTAATTCCCAATTATGTACCACATTATGTTGGCCTATCATATAATATCTCCAAAAAACCTACATTGAAGTTTATTTTTGTAAACGTGACAAAAATTGGGGGGAAAAAAAAAAGTCATGTTGCTTGAATATGTTTCAAAGAACTGAACGAATAATATAACCAGTGGTGGAGGGTGTTGGTACGGGTGTTATCTCAGAATTCTGAGATTAAAGTCACAACTGTTTCATTTTTTTTTTTCCAGTGGCACTAATCCTCGTACGTATGTTGGGGATTTCTCTAAATACCACAAACTATATATGCTCCAGAGTGAGTTAGATGTCTGCTTGGATGTCTAAGAAAACGTTTGCGGAAATTAACTTTTCAACTGCTGAAAAATGAGTCGATACAAACCTGATGAACCGAGATAACGTGAGACGGAGAAATGCATGAAATAACAAAAATGTACATGTTACAGCTAAATTATTGGTTTAGTCTGCTTAACAGTTGTCCTATTTAAAAAAAAAAAATCAGACATCAGGTTTTAGCCCTTCCTTTTAAAATAATATTTAGGTTCCCCTGATGGATGGAATAAAGCTGTTCAGAATGTGTCCCTGGTGGATAGCCCCCAGAGAAAAGTTGTAAACCATCCAAAGATCCAAAGAGAGGAAACTGGAGGTAAAAAAAAAAAGGGCTGCGCACCTTGTGTAAATATTTAATACATCTGCGGATTTTTAAGTAACTTCTCCGTCCGAGACGAAGTGCTTCCTGCGATGTGTACTCCGCCTCACCCTGCTAATAAACAGCGACCTCGTGTTGCTCTTTTGAAAACCAAAATGAAGATGAAAGGAGCTCACGCGGCGTCAAACTCAAATCCACATCATCACCGTGTCAACACGGCGCGCGCGCGCGCAGCACAGAAATCAAAGGACGCACGACGGGTAATTATGAGGCTGGCATTTCTAAAAGCCAGACGAGAGTTCAAAACAACTTTCATTCAATCAAATGTCTTTTCTCATGAGCTCCACGTGCCTGCCTGCCTGCCTGCCTGCCTCCCTCGCGGTGGCGGCTTACGTAAGTAGCGTTCGCTGTATTAATATTTAAGGTTTGTTTTGGGATGCTTGGCTTTCTGTCGTGATGCTATTTCGACTGAGCTGTTATATCATCTGGAGCGTGGCCACAGCGGAGATGAAAAAAAAGAAAAGAAAAGAAAGACGAGCCCAGGGAGCCTCCAGTGCTGCAGGCATGCCGCAGCATGTGATGTGCATTAGCAGCTAACTGCTGCTCGTTATTAATATCACTTTTCTGTCACGTGTGTTTATGCTAACGCAAACACCGCTAATCAGGAGGGTTAGCAACATGACTGTTTACCAGAATTAGATATGTGCTCATCTATAACATGTGGAATCTGTGTGTGTTTTCTTGTAAATCTTATCAATTCATTTTTTTGTTTAAATACTAAATTTTTTTTTGGTGTTTTTGTCCTACTTGCACAGATGTGACTCGTGAAATATTTTTGTTTGAAAACAAAACTTTCAGCATCACTCCCGACTTCACTTGCTTGTGTGTCAGTGATCAAGGAATGAATAGTTGATTCTTTAAAAACATTAAAAATGCATATTACTTCAGTCAGAAGTTTGCATTCAATCATCGTCTGCAACATTTTTATATCAATTTGGGCCTTTTAAGGATGATTTTTTTTTTCTTTTTCTATGGTGGAAAGATTACAAAACATAAAGCTTTGTGGATTTTTTTTAAAAAAGATGACAAGTTAGAATTTATTGAGAATTGTTTCTAACACATGAAGAGTCATAATACCGCCACAAACATTCACTTAACATCAAATTCAGTAACACTGATCAGATTTTCTTTATGATAAAACTTAGTTTTTTCACTCTGACACATCTGGATAAAATTAACTTGATGTTATTGATCATCTTGGAAAACTAACGTTGTTAAATCCACATTTTTTTGTCCCTCTTTCTTGGACTGTCCAGTTCTAAGTACTGGTCAATCCAGTGAATGCAGTCAAACATTTATTACAATTATTATAATTATTTTTAACGCAGACAAAGACTAAATGGTTATGATTACTGACCTGCTGTGAACAGCTTTTGCCCTCATTAGGCCAAGCATCCTGGAACACTTAGCGCCCCTATGTTTAAAGTATTTAAGAAATAAACAGAAATCTAAATGAAAGGAGCTTTAAAGACAAGGTGTAGTCGTATAAATTGGTCCATCCTGTAAAATAAGGGTTTGAATAACTTGTTAAATGTACAGCGTAAAACTAATATTCAAACCAGACGTTCCTCATCCTGACCCCCTCCAGATTATGTTAACATGCTTGTGGGATCTGCTATAAACATCAACAGATTGTAACCAATTAGGACATTTCCAATTGAATTAGGCTGCTAGCAGGATTTTAAACAGTGGGTTTACATCAGCTCAGTCTCTTTGTGTTTGGCAAAACCTGGGAGAGGGAAACAAAAAGCTAAGAGCAGCCTTAAAGGAAACATCTGTCTCTTATCTCATCTGCTTGAGTGACAACAGATCTGTGACATGGTTGGGGTGTAAAGAGAGCCTCTTTGATATACGGGCCACACTGCGTGATTATGGAGCCGCAGCACGCTCACACACACTTCTCATTTAAAGTGGACTGTCAAAAACTGCAACTCGGGTCAGATTACTAATTGAAATCCTTGTGAAAAACAAAAAAACCTATTTTTGCCGTTATGATAAAGACACAATGCGCCTTCTACACTCTGTGAAAACTGTTTTTTTTTGTGTGTGTTAATCTTAAACAGGTATTTTGCAACACAAAGCAATGCTAAATTGCATAATTAGCCCAAAAACTGTGCTAAGAGTCACACACTGGACACAATGCGTTGTCCATGGAGGTTGCATCAGTTTCAAGAAACAGGCTTTCTCGCTTTAACAATGTGAAAGAGTCTCGTGTATGAATCAAGCCAATATGGACAAGCACTGAGAGTTTAGGTGCTGAAGGAGCCCGGCTAATCCGCTGAGAACATTTGGCACATCATAAAACAGGACAGGGGGGGGAGACCCAGACAATGATTAAAAAAATGTCTGCATCAGCAGCTGGAGTCATCAGATCCCAAACGACTGGTTAGAAGATGGAACGGCTAACAAAGCCGGACATGCACTTGTTTTAAAGGGGCAGTGTTATGTGTTTTTCTCCCAAAAAGTGCCTTTATATAGCACAATCAATCAAGTAACTGAGTGACCTGTAGGTGTTATAACAATGGTGTATATATTAAATATGACTTAAAAGGAATTTGACTTTGTAATTCAGTGCCTTGACACTGGGCATCTGCTTTTTCTGAAACCCCACCTTCACAAAGTCGTCACAACATGGCTCCTCTATTAATCCTTTAGCCCTTTGTTGCTATGAGAAGTAGCTTTTATAATGAGCTCAGCAGATGCTCAGTTCTATCTAATTGCTGCTGGCTAGTCTGAAGGAGCTCAGAGGAGGAGCTTCGTCCTTGAAGGCGGAGCTAGGTCCATCCAGGCGTTTTGCACAGCTGAATGGTTGCCATTGAAGACTAAAGGATTTTTCAAACATGCATGAAAGAATCAAAGCAAAACTCCAGCCATGTTTTCCACAAGGGAATGACATTATAACATCATGTAAAGTAAAAAAAAAAAAAATAATAGATTTTACGTAATACTCCCTCTTTAATCCATGTTAGTTGGATTAAAAGTTGGAATAACATGGTCCCTCTATGTTATCAACATAATACATTTTGATTATTCAAGTGACTTAAAGATAATCTGAAACTTCATGATGTACACTGTAAACACGAACTGGATGCTGGATATGAATTGGAACTGGTCTTTGAATAATACTTCATATCATTTTTAGTGTGCGCTGGCTCCATTTTAAACAATTCTACTGACATGAAACAAACTATTTGGGATTCACATCAGCAACTTCACCACTTTAGTGAGCAGCAGAATAATAATAAAAAGACATTAAAACTGAATGTGATACTTTACTGCCACCTCTACAGACTTTCTGCTGGCGAGCTCACAGAGCAGCTGGTGCCTGCATCCAGCAGCCATTGGACCAGAGTTGAGACTCACTGTTGACAAGACAAATGTTTCATACAGAAACTTTGAGGGGAAGACTTGGCGCCCTTCTATTTACCTTGAAAGATGCAACAGAATCCACTGCCAAGCGTGTCTGCCTTTACTGTCCCTGTGGAGTTTGAAATCATGAAGTACAAATTTCAGACTTTCAAAATTTACTTCCCAACTCAAATTGAAAGTGTTTTACAAAGGAGATAATAAAAATTTCTCCACTTTGAGAATCCCCCGCAGAGAGAAAATCTGTCACAGCGAGGATAAATACTGTAAAAGTTGAGCTTTTTTTTTTTATTATTCCTATTTTACTCTCACCCATATTTGATCTTTGGACGACTTTCTACTTATTGTCAGTTTCCCAGAATTGCAAAAAAAAAAAAGTTCTTCCAAGAAATAATCCCTCCAAAAATATGCCTCCTTCCAAACTTTGCCATGATTGTCGTCTTTCTTTCTTTCTTTTTTATTTCAAAGTCTTTTTGTACAGCAGCTAATTTCAAGCTTGATTTGCCACCATAAATTTGTGCGTTAAAAATGACAAAGAATAAGTTAATGTCCACAAATCTAATTACTTTTTGAATACATTATTACTGCAGCGTGATGCTGAATGGGAGCCGGTGGAACTTTGAGTCAGAATGATGCTCTCCAGTACAATCTTGAATGATGACAGGCTGTTTTAAATTTTAAATTTAAGGGGGGAAAAAAAGGAAGCTTTGGCTCATAAAATAAATCTTTTTCACAAGCATGCCATCAGCCATTCTTCATATGAAATTGCAGCAGTAACTTTTGGCACGCACCGTGCAGACGTCCATATATTACGCCACCAGTCCAGTCTCTGTGTCAGCAGTGCGTGAACACTGGACGAACAACTCACACTTTGGATTCCTGACCGGTTTCTTGTGTTCATTTCTGTTTTAGAAAGTCTTACTAGTGAGTTATGTAGTTGTGTTTTTTTTTTATCTCGATGTAATGGAGTCATAAAAAACCTTTTCAGTGATAAATCATAATCTACTAGTTTTTAAAAAGAATGTATTCATGCTATGTGTGTGACCTGAGTGAAGTTGCCATCCACCCTCACATTTTTCAAATCAGACAAAATTGGTGTCAAATGTTTGTGCAGCAAAACATTCTGTTTGGGCTGCTCTCATTTTAAAGATAAGAAATGTTTCCAGAGATCATGAAAGGTCAACCAGCCCACCCCACCACCCCTCTTCTACCTTCTGCAAATCAGACAAAATTGGTGTCAATCAGCTCGACTACAATTGTGCTGGTTTGTGCAGCAAAATTTTTTGTTTGTGCTGCTTTGGCTTTGAAGATATTAATGAAAGTTTAAAGTTCAAAAGGTCAACTGCTCCTCCCCCACCTTTACTAAATCAAAATGACCTTTAAACTTTCATTAATATCTTTCATAACCTCTGGAAACATTTCTTAATATCTTTAAAATAATAGCACCACAAACAGGAATTTCTGCTGCACAAATGCAGCACAAACGTTTGGCAGCAATTTTGTCTGATTTGACGAAGGAAAGCTTTCAAATAGTTTTAATAAATAAAACTAAGAGAAAGTGTGTCAGGCCTTATGGGATGACACTTTGTAGAAATTTTACTCCAAATTTTATACCTACGAGGTGTTTTGGGATTTGTTTTTACCAGCTTTCAACATCTAGAGAGTGAACATTTTGCCCCGTCTTGTTTCCAAACTAGGATGACGATCTCAGTAAGATTGGTTTGAGAGCATTTCTGAACTATCATTTTCTCCATTGTATTCAGCTCCACACTTTGTTGGGCCAACATTTACATATGAGACCTAAAGAAACAGGCAGAGGTCTGAAAAATGGGCCCCAAAAATGAGATGGACTTTGGGATACAGTACCAATGTGAAGGGGTGAATACAAATGTTTGCCGCACTTTCTTAATAAAATGTCTTTCCTTGTTCCATCCGCTTCACAATTTTGCACTTCTGTGTGTTTAACAATCACATGAAATCCCCAGTAATTGCATTTTCTTACTTTTTTTTTGTTGAACTTGTTTAAAGTGTTAAAAAATATATATATTAAAAAGTTTCAATAAGGGACATGGATACTTTCTTCTTCACTGATTCTTTAGTAATTGTCCTGCCCACTGAACTGTCGAATGAGGATTTTTTTCTTATTTAAGTGACATCTGACACTTAATTAGCAAACAGAAAACCAAATATTTCCCTGCAACAACATTCCAGCATTTTTTTTTCTTAAATTTCCTTTTGCGTAACGTAAAATGCGTAGCGAATCAGATCCTCCGCTCGGCTCGAAACTCCAGCTTTAAAGTCAAAACGAACCCGCCCCCCCCCAACGTCGCCAGAGGCTTTCTGCATGTTGCGTAACGTTTGCTTACAAACGAATAAATCATTAAAGCCGTGACACTCTGGACCACGTTACGCAACGCAGCGCCCCCGAGATCGCCGATGCTATATTCAGACATCCTCTACTGGTCACCAGACACCAACAGGGGAGGAAAAGAGAGCAGAAAGAGTCATTAATATTTGACTTCGTACTGAAGATGAGAACCTTTACAATGTGCCGCCTCAGCATCAGCACCAAGCAAAACTTTAAAAAGGGATTCCAATGATTAATCTTTCAACGGGTCGCCTTTGCATCGGCGGACACGGGGAGGGTGTGCGAGGCGGGCAAGGTGTGCAGCTTGTTACGTAACAGAATTACACAATCGCTCGGTCGATGAAAGCTGACATACGGTCGATTTAATTTGTAAGAGCAACCATAAGGTTAACAGTGGCATTTAGGTTTGACATGTCGAGGATGAAGCCACTCAGCGGAGATCTATAGCCGTGCGTGTGTAATGAATCCATTGAGCTGTTCCCACAGTGCTCCCCTGACCAGAATGAGCATTATGCAAAAGAGGCCGGTTGAGAGCTGGGATGAGTGCGGCTGCCGATGTGCAGAGGCATTTTATTATGTGTGCAGTTTTATTCTGCCACAACTCGCTTCCCTGTGCAGCCCAGTGTTCTGTGTGTGTGTGTGTGTGTGTGTGTACGCAATTCTCTGCTCAGATCTGAAAACATGAGACTCGTACACCGCCCATCTTTTACCCCTGGTGCTAAAACGAACACAAAAAAAATCTTAGATTTTCTTGCATCATTTTAAAGTTTCGGGAGGAAAGGAAACAAGAAATTTGGGTAACACTTTGAAGGGGTGTGCATAAAACTGACATGACACTGTCAAAAACATGACATAACATCTGTCATGAACATAAAGTCTATGAATGTTTATGACTGTTGTCATTAAGTGTCATTCGGTAAATAACGACACTTTTAATGCAAAGTTGCTATAAAAGTTGCATTGAAAGTCCATTAAAAGTGCCAACTTTGCCTGATTTTGTAAATTATGATAATTTAATGCAAAGTTGGCACTTTTAATGGACTTTCAATGCAACTTTCAGAGCAACTTTGCATTAAAAGTGTCATTATTTACCGAATGACACTTCATGACAACTGTCATAAACATTCATAAATACTTCTTTATGTTCATGACAGGTGTTATGCTTGTTTTTGACAGTGTCATGTCAGTCTTATGCACACCCCTTCAAATAAAGCGTTACCGAAATTTGCTTGAGCTAGCAGTTAAGACATGAGAAACAGCTCAACAACACTGAGTTCGGCGTGAGTTATTCTTATTAGGCAAGTTAGCAGGTGAACGTCTCGTCTCAGCGCGCCATGCTCATTTTGTGTGATAAACAAAATGAGCATGGCGTATTGGGTCCGAGTCTCACCCAATGATTGGTTTCCTTCATGTCTCATGTCAGCTTTTCAGGTCTCATCTGCTCGCTAAACTCCTATCGTTGCTCCTAAAAAATAAGACAAAAGTGCTTTTATCAGATAACATGGCAACTGAACTTTCTAGCCAACATCTCCGTCATGATTTGTGGGTTGTAGAGTGGTGAGGATGGACAAGGTGGACCCAGGTCATGGGGAAAGTGGTAGTTTTAATGGTGACAACAAAGAGTACAGAAAGTCCAGGCTGCACAGGTGAGCAGTAAGGCAAGGAACTCAAACACTGGGAGCAACTGGAACAAAAACTATCCGACGACGACAGAGAGAGGACATGTGACACGACAAGGATCAGACAGGGAACAGACAAGGAACGAGAGACAGGGTGGGTATAAATACACTGGAAAGGTCATCAGGGGAAACAAGGGACAGCTGGGAGCAATCAAGGGGCAGCCTGGGCAACACAGGCACGAAATAAACACACAGAAAACCCAAATCCTCACAATCACCATGAGTGTAGCATGGTGTCACCATCACGCTGTTTTTCTCAGAAGCGAGTTGAGTGGAAGCGCAGAAAGCCTGGCAGAATGCAAAAGACTGGAGACTGAATTTTTACACGACAATATGGCTGTAAAAAATTCTGCAAGGTTGTGCTATAAAATCCATCATTTGTTTTTCCGAAAACATTTGGACAATATCAATGTGCTTCCATGCTAGGCTGCATTTATGAAGCTCTCAGGTCAGGCGACTGCTCCGCTGAACGTCTACAGCCTCTCAGCAAAAACAAAACAAACCAAAAAGAGCATAAAAACAAAGCAGTTCATTAAATATCCACGACTGAGTCACCAAAGCCTGCAGAGCTCACTTTGTTTTAGTTTCACTCTGATCGATGATTTGACAGCCAGAGATCAACACCAGCACCTGCAGTTTTAATTTTGTCATGGAGCATCGTTGCTCTTGAGTAAAACATCTGGATACTCGACCCCACATCAAGTAAATTCACTGAATGAAGAACAAACACGTTTTAATCAGAAGCTCACCACACTCACCTACGGTTTTTAATAAAGTTGTGTAAGTTTTATATTGAAATTAATTAATTTGGATTTTTTTTCTTTTCTTTTTTTTTTTTTTTTTGCTTGATTTTGTTATTGTATGAATTCCTTTCCTTTTAGAAATTCAAAATACCAAAATTTCCACTAAACATTATATTTTGGTACATCTGATGATGTCATATTTTAATATTAAATTATTGATAATATGATCAGCTATTCGGTTACTCGAATAGCCTTTTTGACAAATAATTTTGATTTCGCTTAGTGGAGTACGTTCTTGTACGGATTCTTTTTTTTTTTATTTGTACTTGAGTAAAAACACATTATTGACCTAAATAAAGACATTGTTTACATTCTTGCGATTCGAATGCAAGAACATAAATTCTCCCGTCTAGTTCGAAAGAAGCTGCTTGCAAGAAAAGACTGAACAGCAAATAAGCACGACTTAGTTGTGCTTTTGGAGACAAATAATAAACTTTGACGTTCCTGCACGTCTACATGATTGCAATTAATCTTCACTTTTGACTTTTGTTTGTGCTTTGAACATATCAGTTGTTAGGAAATGGTTGCACGCTGAGACCAGGCCTAAAGACGCGCCTCCTTAGGTATCGCCTCCTGCGTACACGCGGATTAAAGCGTCGGAGCGTCTGTGGAGGAGCTGACAGGCCATCAGAGCGGCTGTGGCAAATGAAAGTGATGCTCAGGAGGAGAGCGGCCTGGAGGAAGGCTGCGAATAAACAGCCGGATCTGTGACGCACTTTGAAGCGCACATCTGAGAGAGGAAAGCGAAGAGGGAGGCGGAGGTGGGGAGACGGAGAGGGAGTGGGAGGTGGCCGTCTTTAGAGAGCGGGGAGGGAGATATGGAGCTGACCGGAACAAGCAAGTCGCCTTTCAAATGCAGAGCAGCTCCAAGTCCGAGGACTCAATTTTGATACGCGGGAATCCTTTCAGGGTCACACACTCACATTCACACACGCAGAGATACACACATGCATTGATTCGGAGAGGGAGGCTGAGTGGTTTGACCTTCAAAGCGCATTCTTTTTCTTAATGTCAGAAATGTTTCTGAACTTCAGTTATTTTGCGACGGCTGGAATGAACAAAGCAGAGAGGCACACGCTGACAAGAAGATGAAATGTCAGATGAGACCGCCGTGCCCTCAGCGAAGCCCGGCGGCACAAGGAAAAAAAATACAAACAAAAAGCAGAGGCTCCATTTTCTACAAGTTCTCGTCTCGGGTCCCGACAGGAGAACCCTGAGGTCTGCAGCGGGACAAATATAGAATGTGAGGAACGTCTTTACTGTGGTGCAGGATTAGGGTTGTGTTATTGCAGCAGCATGATAAGAACAGCTGAGATTACAGATTCTCATCTAAAGCCCAGCATCGATATGCAGGACTTTTAGCCTGCAACCCAGGTGAGCGCACGGGGCGCACGCCGTTATCCACATGGGCGCACAGCGGCAGCCGTGGCACTGGGTCAGAACGCGCTTCCTTGAAAAGTTTGAAGCCTAGTTTCATTGAGAGTTGCAGATGAACTTCTGCAAAATAAACAACAACAAAAAAACATTGAAATTTTGAGTGAAATTCCAATGGAACGTTTGAGGTTTCTTCTCTACATGTAACTGATTGTGATGCACCGTGCCAGCTGAAATAAGAGAAGCCACACCTCAGGAATGAAGTTGTTTTTGCTTCTACTGCATGTTTATGCAATGTAAATAACCTCTGCGTGGATGAATTTAAATGTCATAAAACGTTCAAATTTTTGTTATTTTGAAAAGCCAACAACTGCCGGCTCCTGCCTGTCTGACTGCGAAGCGGGCTACTGTACGCTGCGCCGCTCTATGGACCACTGAGGGAGAGAAGAAGGCAAAACAAAGGTTAAATTAGACTCATTTTTAGCTCAAATCTGGACTGTGATTCAGGTCAAAGTTCAAACCTTGATCCACTTAATGTGGGGCAAGAAAAGTCTTTCTTTTCAACATGAAATAATAAAATGTGATGAAAAATGTACAACTCCGTTAGAGTACATACTTTGTAAGACATGAATAAAACTTGATAGATTGCCTTAAACTTCAGTAAGTAAAAATACATTTTCTCACTCTTTGTTTCTAAATTAAAAGTGCATCAAAAAGCCTGAACAGATACTATTACTTCCCAACAAATCTCACAAAACTCCCAGCAGAACAATCTGTTTGAAAAAGAGAAAGAAGGAAAAAAACAAAACAGAACTCTTAATTCTTTCCATCATTTGAAAACATCTGCATTGTCAAAACATGGCACGGTTCCCCAAGCAACAGTCTGTGGCGGATCTGTGTTTGTTCTCTTGTCCATCGCTGACCGAACGAGTCAATACAAACCAGACGCAAACCATTTGTCTACATGGCGTTTTTAGGGGAGAAAAGCCACAGCGGGGGCCACAGAGGAGTGTTTCATCTCAGCACCTCTTCAAAAAATACAAAAAAAAAAAAAGAAAAAAAAGAAAGCAGGCTCTCACTTACGTAACAGCTGACAAAAGCTCACCACACGCTTCGTGCTCACAACGGTGATAAAACCACAACAGTCGCCATCGCCGTTCATGTGTCTGAGCCATCTGCTGCTGCAAACAGACAAGCCCTGTGTTTGCTGTAATCGTTTCAGTCTGACATACGAGGACTTTTCAAGCCGAGGCCGTCGCCACATACACACACACGCACGCACCCACACACACACACACACGGCTACGTTCGCTTCTCCTCGGCCTTTCATTGTTTGCACAATCGAACTTCATATCTCTTTGATTTGCTGCCTGAAACGCGGCGGTGATTTTATCCTTTGAAGAACTTCACAGGTCGAGGTTCTCGTAGCGTTGCTCATTAAAAATCACCACTTCGGGTCTCGTTTTCTCAAGGCGCGTTAGATCTGAGCTTAAAATGTTTGTGTTGAATAAGAAATTGATTTCAGAATTTAGTAAAGTATTGTATCTTTTCTGTAAAAAAAAGCCTCATCTGATTTGTCCTGGTCAATAAATTAAAATTACAACCAGAGAAAAGGATAAGTCATCACGTTTGGTGTACATGTACACCCTTTTGGTAAATTTTGAAGTTTATATTATAGAGGGTTTTCCTCGGTTAGTTGCTGTAATTAATTAACTAATTAATGTTGGCTATTGATCAATTATTAAAGGGGCGGTATTATGTAAAAATCAACTTTATTGAGCTTAACATCAATTTACACTGTTACTGCCCAATCGAAAACATACCTGGAGTGTTAATTTGACTCTTTCATGCATGTCTGAGAAATCCTTCAATCTCCCATGACAACCATTCAGCTGTGCAAAACGCCTGGGTGGACGTAGCTCCGCCTTCGACGCGCTGCAGTTTCCAATCATTACAGAACGGCCTTCTCCACGCAGCTCCTCTGGACTAGCCAGCAGCAATTAGCAAACATCTGGTGTAACTGCACGTCTGTTGAGCTCATTATGTGAGCTACTTCTCAGTGCAACACTGGTAAAAACATTGTTAAAGGGTCAATAGAGGATCTCTGTTGTGATGAAGGTGGAGTTTCAGATAGTGCCGGAGTTTTTAAAGAGACAGAGACCCAATTTCAAGGCGTTAAATTACAAAGTAGGTTTTCTTTTAAGTCATATTTGATATATATATATATATATATATATATATATATATATATATATATATATATATATATATATATATATATATATATATAGCATTTTTATAACAGTTTTATAGCAGTTACTTGATTATGCAATGAAATGGCCCTAGAAAACATATAATACTTCCCCTTTAATAACTTTCTGGAAAAGATTAGATGTATTCACAGACTGCTGTACCACCAAGCTCAAACATCACCCCCCTCTGCCACCACCCTGCACTGTTTAATGAGCGATGAGAGAGAGAGAGCCGCTGAGACTGAGCAACAGATCAGAGACAATCTCCGTCCTTTAAGGGATGATATGCTCTGAATGTAGGTCTCCCATTACTGGACGGCCGAGCGACGCAGAGCACAACCCCCATGTTAATGCTAATCGCCTCAATGTATTCACTCACACACCCTGAATGATTAAACACACGCCAGGCCTGAAACAAGCAGCCATCCTCCGTCTCACGTGACGCCGCTGAAGCGAACAAGCACTGAAGCAGTGCCGGTCAAAGAGATCCGTTCAGCAGGTGAAAGTACAAACATGAGAGAAGCGGTGCGGGGCGTGACTGACTTGTAGTTTACACAAGCGTCCATGCGGTCCATCTGTGCGCGTCTGGAGTGTTTATGCATGTGGCTGTGTCCCGTGCCTTGGCTGGACTGGCGATAAGTGATGAGGGGTCACGGAGAGTGACCGGGTGGACAGCAGGCGGGAGCACGTCGGCGCGCTGACAGGTTGAAATCTGGGTTATTTGACAGGGATTTCAGGCCGGCCTCAGCACACAGCTGCCACCGGAGCAGGGCGGCGGCGGCGGCAGCGGCAGCCGTGTGTCATTAGCGCTTTGGAAGCCTCTGCGAGTAAAAGCTCCTTCTGTGAGCCGAGAGCTGCCGCTGGGCTGGATTGATATAACTCCCATGTGAATACATTAAAGTACATAAAAAAAAAGAAAAAAAATTTAACTTTCTCTCTCTCCACTTTCAGGAACACTCAAATGTTTGAGGTTTATTTCAGACTTTCTCAAAGCAGTGGTTTTACTACGGGGACAGCAAACCGCAATGTGTCAATTTTCTCTCTCTTTTTTTTTCTCTTTGCCCCCCCAAGGACATTGCTTCTTTGTTGTGTTAAACTGAATCATCTTTAACCTATAAAGATGGTGTCATGTAGGTAGTTCACCATCGGCCGGCTGTCGCAAGCAAGAAAAAATGAGTTTTTCTTACTTTGTTGCATATAAACATACATTAAATTATTTATTGGTCTACAAATAGATACGTAAAGAAAACAACCAACAGAGCAAATAAAGTACAAATTAAACTGGATACACTTAAGACAAAACACAGAACATTAAGTAGTGACATGAAAAGATGGAATTGCTTAATATGTGGGCTTGGATGCTTTTCCCCCCTTTTTTTCTTGTCAATTATTTTCTGATTATTCGTTTTTATTCATTTTTTGCTAATATTCCTTGTTTTAATTATACAGGCTCACAGATATTTTGGGTAGAAGAGATTTAAAAAAACTTTAAAAAAAACAAACAGCCAGAACAAACATTTTTCATGCTTGCGTCAGATGATTGTGTTTTGCTTCTCTAGTTTTCTACAAGCTGAAAAAAAACAAACAAAAAAAACACTGGCAGGAATCTCTAAATTGCCATTAGAAATAACTGTGCATGCTTGGTTGTTTGTCCTATAAAGTCCAGTCCGACCCAAACCCACAGGCATTGTGTCTGAGCTCCAGTCAACTAATTAACTTTAGTTATAAGCCCGACGTTTTTTAAATACAATTTCACTGCTTTCGTTTTTAGGCCGCCATGTCAAGTACGCCGTGGTCGAACATCTTTCAGCTCCATCTTGTCGCTTGTTGCAGCCGGGGGGTGAATCAGATGCAAACCTTCTGGGATGTGTGACTGATGGGAGCGGAGCAGTGTCATTAACTTCTCCCTACTTACTTTATTTATTTCCTCAACAGGTTGAACGCTCTACTCCTCGATTTCGACTACAAGTAGATCAAGACAACTTTATATTGTCTGTTCTCGTTTGGTTTTCTCTGTCCTGTACAGGCTTATTAAACGCGCCACAGGAGCCCAACCACCAGCCCGGGTCAGGCTCGGACCATAAATCTAAACTCTAGTGCGTCTCTGTTTCTGCCACGTAATGGAACGGCGACCTTTCAAGGGTAACTCTCACCTCTCCCCCAATGACAGCCGGAGAGGCACCGACTTCCTTTGCAATGAGGAGCAAATAGAACGCTGGATGAACAAATCGATATTTATCTTCTCTATTTTTAAGTCGGACTAAACGGAGAAACCTCAAGAGGCAGACCGAGAGACCTGAAGGCGAATGGCACGGTGGCGGGCAACAAGTTCAGCCGAGTGCATGCGGGTGGGGGGGCTCTGATTGGCCTGCAGCGGGGCCCCCATAAACAAGCCGGCGAAGCACCAGGCTAAGTGTCCTCTATATATCCTGAAGAGCTAATGAGGAAGTGAGCAGCAGCTGTGCAGGCAGGTGGCCGATCACAAGAGCAGTCAGGTGATTTAGCGAACGCAGGGAAGCTCTGAGAGCGCCGACCGGGCAGGACTGGCGTGACTGAGCTTTGAGGAGTAAAGTGGAGAGCGGATGTTTCACGGTTTGCAGCCTCCACCCTGAACCGACCTCTGCTGCAGGGGAGCGACCTTAGCGTTACTCCTGAATCTGTGCAACTCTATTGCAAATCTTACTTTCCCCTATTGAATTCGGTCTAAAAATTGTTGTATATTTTAGCAAGTAGCTCTTCAAAGAAATGAATCCGTCTAACGTCACCCGGTGCAGAATCGCTTTTCTAAACAGCAGATGTTTTTGAGGTCAAATAAATGATAAATATTTTAATCATCTAGTCACAGGAGCACTTTAAAGTGCATCTACCTTGGCTCTGCGCCATTTCTTTCCCTTCCATTTAAATTATTCGTGCTACGAGTTCATGCATGTTTCACGACATTCATTTTCTCATCGGAAACTAGGAACGCAAACTTGATGTTTATTTTATTTTTGTTCAGAAAAAAACAAACAAACCCAAAAACAAATGAAATACAACAGAAAAAGTAGAAACTTTATTTTTGATTTGTCAACTTGTACTTGAAAATGATATTATACACCTTCTGTCATCACTAATGCATATGAAGGCTGCATGTTTTCAACTTCAGATTCATATATGCTTGAAAAAAAAAGTCCTTCTCAATCTTACCTTCAAATATTTGTTAAGTTGGAATATTCCTGTTTAAAATCACTTTTTTTCTTAGCCTATAATTACAAAACTCCTTTTGATATAAAACAATGTAAACTAATCTGAATTTCTACACTTTGAAATGCTCAAATGAAAAATAACTTTATTTTTTTTGTCTTTGGATAATAAATCAAATAATTGTGTGTTCTTTTTTTGCTCTACTTTCTTAATTTTCAGTGAGAACTACAGATCAGTAAAACCAATAAAATATCCTCTCTGTAACTACCTTCTTATATTTATAACTATATCTTATATTTAATGCCAAGATGTTTTTTAAAAGTCATCAACGATCTCATCTCACTCATAAAAAGTGCAAATATAGGCAAAAATGTTGCAAACGTTTGCAGATATCTATGCCATAAATGTTTAACTTTGCTAAGCTGCTATATTCTCACACTGGTGAAGTAGAGCCACGTCTGTATGACGCAAACCAGTTTCATGGTGGCCATCAGTTAAATACATCAGTCAGCATTGTAAAATAAAGAACCACTGGAAGTTTTGGATGTGGTTTAGCCAAGTTGACAGGCTGTCAATCCAATCTTTATTCACCAAAAGGACAAGATAAGTATAACTTATTCAATCTCACTATAAATGTAGGGGGAAATGATTTGTTCAAGAAAAAGAAGCTTCATAATGTTTAATGCTTTTGTTGGGATTGCGTTATAGGCAATGAAATAAAGTGTCCAACTGGATGCATAGGTTGTCATGGAAACTGTTAAGCAGATATGCTATTTGTCATTAGGCCTCCATCCATTTTCTATACTCGTTTAATCCTGTTCAGGGTCACGGGGGGGGGTCAGAGTCTATCTTTAGCAGTCGATAGGCGAGAAGCAGGATACATCCTGGACAGGTTGCTATTCCATCAGTGGAACGAACACACACACACACACATGCACGAACGCGCGCACACACACACACACACACACACACACGCACGAACACGCACGCACACACACACACACACACACACTCAAATCTGAAGGGCAATTTTACAGTTATAAATTAACCAAACATGCCTGACTTTGGACAGAGGTCGACAGCTGAAGTACCCAGAGAAAACCCACACAGTTTAACCGGACTTTGTCGCAAAGCAAGCTAGTTGCTTAAAGTTCTATGAAATTTCAAAACTTTTGGAAAATCTTCTAGGACTTGGTTTGAATAGAAACAGATATTAACTGGTTAAACAGGGAGAACTTTACTTTAAAAACGTTCAGTAGCAAAGACAGTACTCCACTTCTAGCATCTAAACATCCTGTGGACACACAGGAAGGTCAGCAGGTCGGCTACCTTCACCTGCTTGGAAAAACCACAGATTTAATATTTTGTATCTTCTGGCTTATCAGTATTTTTCCTTCCATCACAGAAGTTTTATATTTTTCAGATTTTTTTTTTTTTATCAACGTTTTGATAAAATAAAATAAAAATTCAACATTATTCTTGATATTGTAGTCCACCAAAATAGAAGCACCAATACGACTTTATACTTTTCCAGTGTCATTAATGAAAAAAGACAAAATGAGCTAAATTTGCCGACTCACAAAGGTTATTTTGACTTTGACTATTTGTTCCCCTACAAGAATGTGTGCTATTTGGTTTGCTAACTTTGGAAAGTCCTCACTAGCTGTGTTTCCATTACCAATGTCAGCAAAACCTTGTTCAAATTCTGCCAATGGTGAAAAAAACACAATTTTGCAGTTATGGTTTTTCCATGAGATAAAAAAAATCTATTAAATACATGCACGAATAAGTTTGTTCACGCATTAAGTCATTAAAAACCAGGCAGCAACATCATCCTCGTTCCACTTCCTGTTGTCTTCTGTCTTTTCCGTCAGTAGTAACATCTGGTTGTGGATCACATTTAAGAAAAAAAAAAAAACTATTTTTTTTTTTCTTAAAAAAAAAGTCTTATTTTTTGCTCTAGGAGCAAAAACTATGAGCAAAAACTGTTAGTTCTTTTTGAAAACAGCACGTTTCTATTAAGCACATTTATTCTTGTAATTCCTATTTGCGCAATTTTATGGTTAATGGAAGCGCAGCGAATGAGCAGAATCACCAAGCAGTTTGTTTTTATTTTTCGCTGACATCCTTCTGCTTATACTAAGACAAGAAAAACACTCACTTATTAGTACCTTAACTTAACCCTTCCAAGTTAGATATCAGTATCTAAATCCAGTTTAGATACTAATATCTGTTACTATTCAAACCAAGTCCTTGAAGATTTTCTAAAAGTTTCGAAATTTCATAGAACTTTAAGCAACTAGCTTGCTTTGCGACCAAGTCCAGTTAAAAACCCATAAACGCACCTGGAAACAGTTCAACAATCTAAAAGTGACGTGACTAGCATTGTTGTGGCCAGTGGGCACTGAGCCTCCTCACACTGCTGCATCCTAAGGGCACAAAGGTCCTTCCTCCCAGCCACTGTTAGACTTCATCACCATCATCGCTTCTACCGTTAACCTGAATGGAAGCGACGGTGCTCCACTAGAAGCACACCAGTCCAGGGTTTCCTGCAGTCTGAGTCCTAAAACTGTTGGAAGTTGCATGTTTATGGAGAGTGGAAGCTGCTGACAGGCAGTCCCCAGGAGCGCCGTAAGCGCTGTCAGCAGCCGTTCAGCAGGAAATTCCCCGGCTTCGGGCCTATCAATGGATCCTTTCAGCAGCAACAGACCGTCTGTGTTCTCGCCAGGTAAGTGAAACATTATTCACACCTCCTGCACCAACCCAAAGGTTTTGTCCCAATGCCAAATGCATGAGTTCATTCGTTCTTTTTTTTTTTTTTGTGGATTTTGTACAGATTTCCAGCACATAGCAGCAGTAGCGCCACCCTGTCGGTGGAGAAGGACGAGCTGCTGCGTGTCTACCTTTCGTTTTTTGGAATAATCTCTGTTGTGCTGTTTTTCACAACATCCAGTGAATGATGGAGAATTAGTGCTGACAGTCTTTTGAAGATAGTGCCAAATTAATGAAGGTTGAGTGGGACTGCATGAATGAGAAATAGCTCAATTTCAGGTCTAATTAAAGTCATGGGAGGAAAAGGAGAAGTTGGAAAAATGAAAAGGGGGGAGGAACATCTGAAACCCAAATCTCATATTCATAAAGATATCAGCTCGGTGTTTTGACTTCATAAAGAGAAATTAAGACATTCTAATGAGGGCTTTGAAGTTATCGTTGATAAAAAAAAAGGAATAAAAAAGGGAAGGGATGAAAGTCGGTGTTTACAAGTCAGAGACGAGAGACAAAGCGAGGGAGGCAGGCAGCTCCTCCAGACAGCTGTTTTTCATCGTTCTGCTTCACGCTCCGTCCATCTTTCTTGTTAGGGACCCGTGTGCACGGCTTTCATCAGCCTCTCTCACATCTCGGGGTTTAAGAGAAGCAGTTTTCTCTCATGTGTTTGCCTTGCTCCGTTACATAAGTCACCTGCTGCGCCGCTTCCAAGCCTGCAGAAATAAGTCAAACAACAGCCGAGAGCCGCCTTAATAAAGAGTTTGTGTCAAATAAGGTGTTGAATTAAAACACGTTTTCCTGCATCGTAAACTTTCCCACATTTGGAAACTTCAGTGTACTTCACTGCGGTTTAATGTGACAGACCCGACATAAGGGTAGTGAGTAATTGTGAAGTGGAAGCGAAGTGATGCGTAGTGAAAAGATTTTCTTTACAGATGACATTCAAACTCTTGCTCAGAAATCACTGAGTTGGGGATTAAGGTTCCTCTGAGTGTCATTAAATTTAAACAATTCAATCCAAAACCTACAATCGGGACTACTAATATCAGAGCATGTCCATGTTTTAAAATGGCCTAGTCAAAGTGCAGACCTAAATCCAACTGAGAATCTTTGGGGAAAAAAACCCAAAACAAACATAAACGTAGATGTCGCTCAAATGTGATGAGCAAATAAATTTCTGTAGGTAGAGACTTGAACCCCAAAAGAGGATTTTACAACTTATTAGCACTCGGCAGCTAAGCAGGCTCATTATTAGGCGTTGAAAATCTTCTTTTAGTTGGTGAGCTTGATGGCACAGAGCTCAGCTTTCAAATCAACTAATAATCACACTGAGTCATCCGCTGCTGGCTGCGAGTCTTTCACCTACCCTTGTCTCGTCTCTGATCTCCCACATCAAGAGGAGTCGAGCTCCTCATCCTGGGCAAATCAAAAGGTGGCGTTCGGATTGAGGTGCCGAATCCTAAGTAAAAGTAACCACGTCTCTTGGAATGAGGTGTTCACTCTCCCGTTTCCTCTCCCCCGTTCCTCCCCTCCTCTACCTCACTCCTTCCAGCTCCTGATAAGAAGACAAAAGATAAACAACCCCTCTGGCATCTGGCATCGATCGCTCCGAGGTAAAAACTTAATGGCTTGGCTCAAAGTAATAACACTCCTGGACTTCTCTCAACTAATGGGATTGATAGACCTTCCTTCCCTCCACACGCTGCCTAGAAACAGTTTGTACTTGGGAGAGAGATGGCAGCAGGAGGATGGAGAAAAAAGAAAAGAAAAACAGATTTAGATCACACTGCTGTGTAAACGTAGCCTTAAAGAGCCGTACATAAAGGCCTGTGTAGTAAACGAACCCAAACCTAGATCCTCCTCTGCAGATGTCTTAATTCTTCTAATAAGAATTAAACCAGCCAAATTTATTGCTGCACTTCAACAATAGACAAGAAGGACACAACTGTTTCTTAAATGAAATAAAATTAAACAACTGATTGAGAAATATCGTACAACATGGCTTTCAATGTGTGGCCTGCATTTGTACTCAGCCCCCCCGTGCCCTGATACCTCTAAATGAATCCCAGTCCAAACAATTACCTTCGATTGATATCTGGTTTTGTTGTTGGGGTTCTGGAGGCAGAGCTGCACTATAGTCGACGTCACTGGAGACTGAGGAAGGGGAGCTGACTGTTTCTACTCCAAACCTGCTGATAGAGGAGCCGATTTGTGGGTCAGCTGAGGTTTGATCAAACTATGTAAGATCAAGTAGTTTGATGTTGAATGACTAGAAAGACCCAAAACCTCCAGGAATTTCCTGATTCCAGCTCAGTAGATATCTAATAAAAGAATTAGCTATGACGTGTTATTGTGATACTTTGTGCTTATATACTCTCACTTTTCTATTCTCTTGAGAAGCTTTAGCCATGTTTATAGCACATGTACATGCTGAATCATGCAACAGTGTCAGGGCCACACTAAGAAATTAAAATGTAAAAGTTACAAGAATAAAGTCAGAATAATATGAGAATAAAGTTATAATGTTACAACTTAATTCTCTAAATATTACTTTGATGTCATACTCTTGCAAATTTATTTCTGTATTATTTCAACCTCATTCTCATGCAACTTTATTCTGGTAATATGACTTCATTGTGGTAATTTTATTACTTTACCCTCATAATTTTATTTTTTAATCTTTTCTTATATTAACATTCTAATACTAATACTCTGTTGTGGACTCAAAACATTTGCCATAACGGTATAATTTCTTTAAACATGTTTCACTTCTTTTTATTAAGGAAGACAAGACAATAAGTACTTTATTTTCATCATTTTAATCTATTCTTTGTTTGCCTCTAATGCTCTGTTGTGGAATCAAAACAGTTGCCATTAAGGTATAATTTTAAAAAAAATAGAATATTATTTGTCTTCTTTTTACCAAAGAATTAACGACATGAAAAAGAGGAAGATGAAGAGAAGAATAAGAAGACATTCTTGATGATTTTGACTTTGAAAGGTTTCCTACATCGGCCTCCAGTGCCGTCCAGGTTCCCCCCCTGCGCTGGGCAGCGTCTGCTCACCAGCAGCTTGCTGGACTTAGAGTATCCGCAGCATTTTCTGGAGTCCCAACTCGATCACAGCCGTGTGTCAGAGTCTGTCATGCTCACATCAGCGTTTCCCAGGAGGAAGCCCAGACTGGGAGCCTGTGCTACCTCAAGCCTTGACAGACCGATGCCTCCGTTTTGTGTGTTCGCAAAACGTAAGAGTGACGCTCAGGCGCACCGTTTCTGGTAACTCAGCCAGCTAATTAGGGAGCTAATTGTTCTCCGAGTCATTACAGTGAATTATGAGATTGAACGGTGTCAGACGCTGAAACGGTTTCATCCTCACGCTAAAAATAAACATTTCGGGAGTCGTTCAGCCGCAGCGCCTCACACTGTGAAACAACGCTGTGATTATAATCAGTCTGATTGTGTTTACACCGTTTTTTATATTACTGTCATTCAAAGTAGGATTACTCTGTCTCGGTTATTTATGAGGGTTAAATGCCGATGACGTGACAGCAAGCAGAGACGAGCCTCTGCCGCCTCGGTGGGAACGGCCGCGACCTCTGACCTCACCTCCCGTGGGTCCGTCCGCCGACCGATCACAGACACTCACCTTCGGTTGTGTGACGGATTGAAATGGATGGCAACCTGCAAGCCACGAGGTCAGCGGAGAGCCGACCCGAGCGGGAGTGTGTTTATGTGGAGCCAGCGGCTCGTTTAACGATTCATCATCTTCAAATCAGCTCCTCGCATTTCAATCAGAGTTCGACAAGCGAGGAATGGGAAAAGGCAGATTCGAGGTGGGCATCGCTTAGCAACACAACGGCCGCCGTCAGATGCTTTTGCATCATTTGGTCGAGACGGTTCAACGTGAACCGATTGCAAAAACTGGAGTTGATAGAACTTCTCATTGAGCGTTGCTCAATGCCAGGGCATGTGAGGCACGTCTGTGCGTATCCCACTCATGGCTTCTGGTTCATCTGGCGTAATCTCTCTGCGGTCGCTCCATTCTTCTGCTTTTGATGATATCGACCCCTTCCTTCTAATCTTCAAAGTGAGTCCTGACGCTCATGAAAATGTCCCCTGGCTCCGGCGTGCGGACGCATACGTACAAACGGGAGGTGGGCTCGCGTTACGTAAGCATTCTGCCATGATAGACGGGAACGCCGGCCGGCTCGTCCTATCTCTGATATCAGTGGGAGATAGCTGGAAGGCACGCTGATACTGAGCCGATAATGAGTTCAGAGAACCTCGCTCCTGACTAATCACTGAATAGATTATTTGGCGTACACTTTAACAAATTGCGTTTTCTGCGAGCGGTGGGGGATTTCGGAGCTCCAGAGAAAAATGAAAGATCAGTGATAGCACGCTCATGAAGCAGTAAGGCAAATTTCTCATTTGCACAAGCTGAGATATTTGAAGCCCAATAGCAAATGTCAGAGAACTGAGATACAGAGAAATGGAGAGAAATAAAAATTTTCTGGTAATATCTTATCTACAGTGTCTTTAAAAACTATTCATACCCATCAAAGTGCTTCGTTTTTTTTCTGAGGTTACAAACAAATTTCATTTTTATGGCATCATAGTGTGGAAATGTTTTTTTTTTCCAACAAGGACAGACAAGCTAATAGGAAATGTTTTGAAAAAAGATGGAACAAAGAAAACCAATTAGAGGTTGGATTCATTTGATACTGAAATAGAGGTTGACCTTAAGGGTGACCTTAAAGGGGCAGTACTATATACATTTTTGAGCTTTACATCATATTATAATGTTATTCCCTCATCAAAAACATACCTGGAGTGTTGCTTTAATTCTTTCATGCAAGTTCGAGAAATCCTTTAATCTCCCATGGCAGCTTTCTGAAATGCCTGGGTGGACCTAGCTCCACCTTCAAGGATGAAGCTCCTCCTCAGAGTCGGCTCCTTCAGACTAGCCAGCAGCAATTAGCAAACACCTGGTGGGACTGTGCATCAGCTGAGCTCATTTTAGGAGCTACTTCTCAGCGCAACACTGCTAAAAACGTTGCTAAAGGGTTAATAGAGAGTGATGTTGTGATGACTTCCTGGAGTTTCAAAGAGAGCAAGAGTTTCTTAAAGAGCCAGAGGCTCAATTTCAAGACGCTGAATTACAAAGTCAAATTTGTTTAAAACATTTTTTGATCTATACATATATATACATAATTTTTATATCAACTGAAGGTAACAAAGTTACTTAAGTGTGGTATAAAAATGGCAGTATGATGTTGGGAAAACTCAGTTTCTTTTTTAAAACAAATCCGTTTAGGGGTTTTTAGGGCAGGTGAAGGAGGTCACAGAAAGACCCATGAATCAGCTCACACTCTCACACATACGCATCTGCTTTTAAAGCGACAGGAGAGTAATATGCTGCTTAAGGGTCTGACCCGGTTCGGAGGTCAAATACTGAATCTGTCCTCGCGCTGATGCTCGACTCTGAAACCTTTGAAGAGGCGTCATACATCATGGCGGGGAGTTCTTCAAGTCACAAAAAAACTGTGGAACATGGACTATTCTTTAATATTTTGGGACAGTTCCCACGTAGACTATTTCAGCATTTCATGTAGCTTTAGTTCTCTTATTTAACTGTCCTCAAATGAAATGCTTAAGATGTATGGTTTGGTTTAATAGACTGTAATCTCTGGCGCTTTTATGCTCAGTTATTAAATTCCCATCTACTTTTACTGTTAACCTTAATAATTTTGGACTATTCTCATATTTTTCAATCTATTGTACAGAATAACTAGAGTTCACATTAACATACATTAACAGTATGAATCACCACATATGTTAATCCTGCTAGCGTGAAATTTTTATCAATCTGTGGTGCCCGCATCGCCCTGATTGGTTCAGACACATTCCGACTTTAGCGGCTTGTTTTGTTGCTTCCTGAACATGTCAGCTGTTTCTCACGGAGCTAACGCAAGGAGACGCAGATAATTATTCACATCCAAGCCGTCATCACATGTCACAACCATTCAGAGCTCTTGAGGTGGTGGAAGAAGAAGGACATATTATTTTCAAAATCTGTCTTTACATACATCGGACACGATTTAATCTCAGAATAAATACAACTAGTTAGCTGTATTTAGCTACCGAAATAAAAAATGTGCCTAGCTACTGTTTTTTGTCACAGTTTCCTCTAAATACACAGTAGAGCCACGCAAACGTGTCTTTGAAAGCAAAGTAAAGAATTAGTAATTACCCTCCACAGTTATTGGCACTCTTATTAAGGAAGTGTGAAAAGCACTTAAAATAAATCGATCTTTTAGTGCAGTAGCACAATCTAACACTATAAAAATTACTGCAGTTCACTAGCAGTAAACGGTGGAGTTTTTTGTTTTTTTTTACCCTACTTACTATCCTCCACACTTGATGGCAAAATAAACCTGCAAACAGGCAGGAAAAGAGTTTGTGAGCTGAGTGAAATGTCTTTAATACAGGCAGAAGGAACAAAAGTCACATAAAAGTCCCAAACCACATAGGAGAACAAAGGGAGAGCAAATGGGGCTAACAACTGGGATAAAATTTAATCAACACGTGAGAGTACAGAATGATCTGGAAAAGGAGAAACTGAACTGAGAAACTTATATGCTGGGAAAGTTGACAGTAGGTGAGTCTGCAGAAGGCGTTGCAGCTAAGGGGGAAAGCGAGGACAGAGATAGCTGAGGGGAACTGATAGGAGAAGTCATAAAAGACACACACACATCTAACGTCAGTTTACAGTGTCCAATTAGCTTAGCCTGCTGGGGGAGACGATGTAAACTTCGTGCAGAAACGCATCAAACACAGGACTTATTTGCTGAAAGGCAACAATGATGCAAACAGAACTGATGGTGCAGATTGCCTACAAGTTCACAAAACCACGCAATGATAACGAAACGCAAAATAAAAGCTGCTTCGGTTACGTGGTTTACATGGAAATTTTTAGGATGGGCCAAAATGTGGGGCACCAAAAATGTTGTGTAAAAAATGTCCGCCATTTATCCTCACTCAATGAAATTAGTTTAAAAAAAAAAACTGCAGCTGGTTTAGGTTAAACGCACTTGTTTTATTTCTGGTTTAAGCTTTTCAGCATTCAAGTGACATTTGAAAATTGACTTTTACTAATAGTTTTAAAAGGTAACTTTTGAACTTCCATTCAAAAGTTACCTTTTGAATTAAAGGTAACATTAATTTAATACCTGCGACAGACTGGCGACCTGTCCAGGGGCTGGAGATAGGCACCAGCACCTCCCGACCACACTAAGGGACAAGGGTGTAAGAAGATGGATGGGTGGCTGGATGGATGGATTAATTTAATACTAGCTAACTAGCTAGCCAACTAATTTTAGGTCTCTTAGCTAAAATTAGTTGGCTAAAGGATTAACTTACTTACAAAAATAACCTACTTGCAAAACTAGGTTTGTAAGGGGATTAACCTTACAAAACTAGCTAGCTATTTAAGGGACCTCGAATTTATTGTATTGTAAGGTGTTAAGAAAAATCTGACTTTTTGCTTCTGCAATAAAATTGCAATTAATTTTTGAACATCTTAAAGCTGGTGTGGACAGCACCTTATGTTATGTTAGCATTTTTGTCTAAGTTAGGGTTAGACAAAAATGCGTTAAATCATTAGTGCTTCTTGTTGTATTCGGTTGGTGAGACCTTATCAACTCACTAGGCCATGACACACCACAACCATGCTGGAGCAAAGAGAGTCTTGTTAGAGCGGTCCTGCTATCTACCTCTCCCAGACAGACGAGCCGCCGCTCTTCCCCAGTTAGCACTCCACCCTCTCTCTCTCTGTCTCATCTCCCTCAAAGCCTTTTCTGCTTTCTTATAATATCCTTTGCCCTCCAGCCTTTCCTCATTCCCCCGTTCTGTCCCTCCCTGTCAGTGACTTTGTGGATTTTTGCATCTCTCTTACATAACGGCGCTCAGGAGACAAGGGCACTTCGATCGATACTTGAAAGGACCGACCCCTGGAGGACTCTGTAAATGCCACGTGGCAACATGAGAGGATGACATTTGTGGATGAAGCTGAGAGACAGCCCTGAAATACCTGCTGCTGCCAGCGGTGACAGGACTTAGGGGAGAGGGGGAGGAGGGAGGCGACGAACGGGGATCAGGCACAGCTGTGGAGGCTCAGGAATTTGAAGAAAAGTATATAAAAAAATAAAAGAAATAACAGGCTGATAAAAACATATTTGCTTTGGGGACACGAGCCCGTGGTGATTCATATGTCTGACTGAGATAAAAGCCAGCTGAATAAATAGGAATAAATTTATGTGTACCAGGCCGTCACAGGGGTGGCTAAACTTTGTTTTCAAAGGACAGAGAAGTAGCACGCGCATTTCTGTAGCAAAACGCAGCTTTTGGGGGAAGGGAGGATGGGCACGCCAAGTTTTCAGCAATGTTTGGCAGTTTCCACAAGAAACATAACTCAAATATTCATTTCCATTCACAGCTTTATATAGTGGATCCAAATCCTGAGTTTTCTTTTGCATTTTAAGCCTGACCTGATTACTACTGAGTTTAAGGCACAATAGCTGAAACTGTCGGGTTAAGTTTTGTTTTTCGGTTTTAAATCAGAGTAAATTTTCCCACATCCTGCATGATGCTACAGTTGGTTGCGCTGTTGCCTAGCAGCAAGAAAGTCCTGGGTTTGAATCCTGATCCGGGGCCTTCCTGAAAACAAAATTGGCATGTTCTTCCAGTTTTCCCAAAATCAGAAAACATGACCGTTAGCTAACTTGACGGGTGTATGCGCGGTGGTCTGTTCTAACCTCGGCTGTTTTATGAAACTGTTTTCATTTCCAGTAGCTTTACAAGAAAGTTGATCCGTTCAGAGGAGTTTGTAGTATCTGGCAAATAAATATAATTGTGGTGCCAGAAATACACTTGGCGGAAAAAAAGCACAAAACATTTCGACCAAACAAAAAGAAAAGTATATAACGCGTCACCTTAACGGCAAAACTGTGTTTTCACTTCTTCGTCCAGGATGTTTTTAGATCAAAATCTCTCTGAGCGTTGGCGGTTGTGACCTGATTCTTTCAGCCAGCGCCAAAGTTTAAATGTTTGTGGCTCACCCTGGGAGGGAACGGTTACAATGACAGATCTGCAGTTTTCTGGGTCAGGGCTGATGTGTGACATGTCATTCTAAAAAAAAACGTGCGTCTGCATGGGGATCATTTGTTTCGGGGTCCGTGTCCTCAGGAGCCGCTTCCCCCTTTTTGTCAGGTTGGAACTGTGAGCATAGGGTGTCTTTTAAATCTGATTCGAGGCACCGACAGGGAAACAAATAGTGCGTAATTGTGAGGAGGAAAGAATAAAACGATAGTTTTCATGCAGAAAAATATTTTTAAAAATCCCTTTTTGTGGGCTAGCATAAATTCACACCACACTTTTCATATTTGTATTTGAAAATAATTTTTAAAAAGACCCAAAAAATTATTTCTTTTGCACTCCTGACCTCATGTTACAGAATGATCTCGTCCGGAGCCAAACGGTAGCGGACGTGCTCAGGACAGGATGAATAGTAACATAACGCAGATGATGAACACTTTGAACAGCAGCTCCAGAGGCATGTCGTATTTTTTATTACATTTTTTTTTCTTTTTAAGGAAACAACCTCCGTGTTTATGTGTGAGGACCACTGATAAAATCTGAACCCATTAAAAGAGTGCTAACGACTGTTCCGCCACCAACGCTATCGATATGGAAAACGGATGAAAAGAAACAGGAATTTTCATGACACGGAAAGCTGAGAAATTATATCAGAATGCGAACCGTTAGTTACCGAAAGGGGGGAAAAAAAGAAAACAAAAAGCTCCCCAGACGTTTAGAATGTGGTGTTCTTTGTTTTATGGGATATAATTTAGGCAAACGTGGGAGAAAACACAGAACCGTTGAGGATAATAAAGATCCCCTCTCTAGCCATCGTTGTTTTTTTTTTTTGTAGATATAAAAGTCGATTTTTTAGGGGTTGTCGTGCCAAACCAGTTATCGCCCCGAGCCAGCTGGCACTGACCACTTAATACATGCTAGATGAGGTAACAGAAGATAATCGAGTAAAAACTGTATAAAATCAGCATTGGTATTACCTTTGAATATCCTTGCCCTGCCACTTTATTGTAATCAGCATAAAAACTTCCCAGTTTTCCTCACCTCTTCCGTCAGATCCAACATTATTTGTCCCCGCAAGTCACTTTGATAAGTTTTGTTAGGGTTCAGTTAAATTTGTTTCTGCTTCCTGTTTTAATCTACAGTACCAGCTTCGTGGCATCATAGTTTATTTTTTTGTTTTACTGGAATAAAAGCGCGCTGGTTTCTGCCTGTCTTGCCTGTCTGCGGCTCCTCTTATTATGACACCTTTCCTTTCATAACAGCGTGACCCAGGGCTTTCTGTGCTCGGCGAGATAATAAAGAAAAGCGCCGAAGCTCGTTTCTGTAGCTGCTGGAGGATTTGCCCAGCTCTTATCGGGGATGTCACTTACACACCGCGGGGAGATTTTTCTTCATTTAAACCCTGAAGGAAATGAGAGTGTTTAAAAGTTGTTTTTTTCTTCAATCTTGTTTGTTTGACTTCCAGTATTGCTCTGAATCACGCATTGCATTTGATTTTATAAATTACCTACTTGGGCTAAATTTATTGCAGTTTGATCTAACAATAAAAACAACACACATTATTTTGAAGAACGACAAAAATATTAAAGTCTGCCACGCGGGTATTTTTTTGCCACCAGGTTGAATAGAATGCCATTTTGTGTCCCTTTCTTTGCTAAACAGCTCAAACTCCGTCAGACACCCACATAATTTATTTAGAACTGAATTCAGGTCTGGACGTTGACTAGGCCGTTTGTAGACATGAACATTCGCCTCAATGTCTTTTGCCACCCAGATTGCTTTAAAATTGCACTTAGCTATCTATGCAACCTCTCTGAGAAATATTCAAATCCTTGCTGAATAAAAGCAACCCCACAGCATGATGCTGCCGCCACCACATCTCATCTCTGGACTGGTGTATTCAGGGTCATTTACTTTCACACACAACGGTTTGTTGGCCAAAAAGTTGAAATTTGCTCTAATTTTTCTCCAACAGAAAAAGAAAACAAACATTTATGGCGCCCTTTCAGAACTTTTGTTGTCTTGTGAAAGTGGGACTTTGAATAAAAGGCACAACCTCTCTATAGTGTGTGTGTGTGTTTTATTTTTAATCAGGTCATCTGTTTCTCTGTGATATGCTACTGCCGTCCTCATTCAGGTCCCTTTTCTCACGTCAGCGTAACGCCCCCGTCGCTGCCTCCGTCACTCACTGCAGCGGGGCCGTGGCGGCGCCAAATCTGAACTCGCCCCGGCTCTGATTCACACGCTACTCCCACGGACATGCGAGCAACACTGAAGCTGAATGATTCAGAATGCCGTCCCTGAGCCAAAGGTGCAGAATAACACCGACCGCGGCAGGGCTGCCACTTCCAGAGCTGCTAATGGAGCACTTTTAGCTTAGTACCTACAAATACCACAATGTAATTAATTAGTGACATGAGGCTGGCAGAGAATTACAGAGCCTTAGTCACCGAGGTGAAGAACGTATGTGGGTGGGAATGGAAAGCAAAGCGGAGGAAATATATCTTGCTCGCTTGCCAGATTTCATTTGTGCTCAATGAAAAATGTATTGATCACGCAGCTCAATCTGCTGCGTGTTATTTTTTCATACAAAGATGGGACACCGCGTTCGTGTTTGGTAGGATTAGGATTCAGATCGTTTGATTACTGTTCACAGTCAAATAATTATTTTTTTTATTCATGATCTTCTCTGCTTTTTAGAAACTGTGGCATGTATTTGTATGTAGTGCCATTTACTCCAATGCCCCTAAATAAAAAAATCCAGTATAACCAATGACTTTTAGAAGTCATCTAATTTATGAATGTAATCCACATTAGTGTAATCTAATATCAGGATAATTTCGTCTTTTTTTTTATGTCATTAGAAAACCAACAGCGGCACACAGACCACTGAACACAGCAGGAAGTGGATTTACCATCCAGTGAGACAATGAGCTACAACTGAACGGTTTTAATCAGGGGTGTCCAAACTTTTTTTGCCACCTTCACCAAAGCCATTGAGTTAGAAGAACTCCCAAAAATGAAATTAACTCAAGCAAATAAAGTTGTCAAATTTTTTTTGTAGGACTGAGAAGTTTTTCATTGTAGATCCAAAACATAAAAAAGGGATGTTACTATATTAAAATATAATGCAATAGTAATAATTTTAAAATTTGTTTGGGCCCCTATTGAACAAATTTATTTTCAGTGAGAGAAAAAGGATTTGGGTCACTTTTCGTTAAACAGTTTAATAAATAAAAGCCATTCTGCGCCTGATCAAAGCTCGGTTACAAAAACGCAAACGCTTTGTGTCGTACTCAACGTTTTCCACTGTAAGAAAATTATAAAAAGTCTAGATCTGGGTCAACCACCTGTGCTGGATGGGTCAACTTCGTATTACTCTCGAACTGCAAACTTCAGATCAAATTATATGCCTGTTGTAAAAGTTCAGATAATCCGCAACTGAGAATGTCTGGCAGGGCTAGAAACTGATATCCAAGAAAAACAAAGAAAATTGGTGCTCAAACAAATACTGTATATACAAAGAAAACAAAAAAAAAAAGAAGCCTGAAAGACTCTAAAGTACTCATAAAGTAATTCTCTCCTGAAGTAGCTGCAGAAAACAGATCAAGGTCACTCCTAAAATTTCCTCTGTTGAGTCACAGACACTTTAGCTACAATGTATGGCCACAAAATCTCGCTGAATGTAACTTTGTGAGATTGTGAGCTCGTCCAGCGACCGCAACCAAGAAGTGAAAACAATCTGCTCCGGATCGTCAGTGGGGACGCATACAGCCGAGGTACGACTGGGCTTTATTTTGTGTACATGAATATCTACCTAAATATAGTTTTATTACACATTTTGCTGTTGAGTTCAGATCAAAAATACTATAATATAGAGGAATAATTCTTACATGACTTCCGTGTGATCAGTGTCCACATGTCATCTATCCATCTATCTGTTTCTTCTGTCTCGTGTTCAAGAACCAGAAGGCATGAACTACTTCCTGTAATCCATCTCCTTTGATGTGATTAGATAGCGGTGATAAACACGATTAATCCCCCACCGAGCGCTTTGCTGTGCATAGGCCTACTTAGAATTGCAAAGCTGCAAAGATCACTCCCAAAGGAAGAGGATGCGACAAACAGCTGAATGTCTTCAGAGCTTCGTGGTGAACTCTATACGAGTCGGCGGCCGTGCTGGACATTTTAATTGCAACATGTTTATTAATCCCAAACTTGCCTTCTCACAAGTTCTCCGTTATTGGATGTTGAAGGCTGAAATGTTAGCTTGAGGCAGAATGTAATGACTGGGTTTCTACATGCATAACAATGAGGTTTGGGAGAAAGAAATGGGGAATTTTTATTTCTTTTATCGTGAGTCTTTTGATCCCAATTTGACACATAGGCTGGTTGAAACGCTTAGTAATCTTAAAACATAATTGTTCTGAGTCGCATGTTTACATTTGTGCCAACCCGTTGTCTGTTAGGCCACGCAGAGTACAATCGGCGTCCGAGGACGTTGGTTGTGTGCTTAATTATCACAGCTGACACTCACCGAGCCGAGGGAGACGTCTAAACAGTTTGCCTGCATTCGGTCCCAGTTCATTTAGCTGCTGCCCGCAGGGCTGAAGCTTTTTATTATGAATGAGGCGCTTCATTGATGTGCCTCAAAGTCAGAGGCTCATTAGAGCTAAAGACTGTGCAGCGGCTGCACTTGCATTCCGATGACTCCAGAAGCTGTACGGTTACCTCTGTCACTTTGTCCGCTTTTACCAATCAAATGAACGTGGCACAACATAATTTGACAGCATTTCTGGGTATATAGTTCATTGTAATTTTTAAAACACTTAAATACCTACACTTAGAAACATTTTATATGATTTTGCTGCATTAAAACTGTAAAGCTAGCTTTCAGAGCATGCAGTCTACAAGCTAATCCTAGCTTGAAAATGTATCTGCAATTAGTTTGAAAGTCGCAATTCTGAATCACACTAAGGATGTTTTCACACCACATAGTCCAGTGGACATATTGGGTACCAAAACTGCAACATTTGTTATATTTTCTGCTGGTTAGGTTCGCCATTTCTCTAACGCTAGACGCGCGCATCTGTTTTGGTTGTACTTACCCAGAATGCCCGGCGCTGTAGTCCACTTTCTTCTTTTGGAGCGGTCTCCGGTCCTCTTAGCATTCACACCACCAGAGTTCACTTCAGCCGAACCGATACGTAAGAGTTTGGTTTTTTTTTTGGTCTGCATCAGAGTTCGATTGCGCATTCACACCACTCTAAACGAACCAGAGTTTCCAGGCAAGCAAACCAGAATTCAATTAAAAAAGGTATAAACAGGGTTGGTGTGAACCAGGCGGCATGGGCCGGCATTAGGGGACATTGCCCGCCCACAGAGTCAGCCGTGCCGCCCCTGGACTGAAAGTTGTTGTTTTTTTTTTTACCTCAGAGTGGCCAGCTCTCTGTTATTCCTATATCAATTTGATATAGTAGGAGCTTCCGCACTTCCCATATCTGTGCCCTCTTGTCACTTTTTTCAGCAGTTAAAACTGTTTAATCGGTTGTTAACACGTCGTAACCCGTTTTTCCGAGCCGCCTTCAAACGCAACATGAACGCTGAGACGCTCGCGCTGGGTTTACACCTGTTCGGCAGCGAAGGAGACCTGCTGCTGCTGTGCAGAGCTACGCAGGTATGTTTTAATCATCGCAGCAAACCAGCTAAACCCAAAGAACTTTGCAGTTTTTTCCCCCAAACTAACCGACTGAGTTGAGTAAACTGTTGGATGCAGGTAATGTTAGTTAAAAGATGACTAGCTAATACCAGCACAGCACGTTAAGCTTATTAACAAGTAGCCTGTAGGGTACTGATGTTTTTGTCTATGTTCAGCTATGTAGATTCGCAAAGGTTATTTACAGACAATATACAAAAACACAAGTTTGAATTTATTTTAGGGTTTCTGTAATCCAAATTATGTATACATTCTTCATTGAACTGGCCTATCTCATTTAAATCGGTTAGTTTCTTAGCATGAAGCTAGCTTTTTAACATAGTTCATACATTTTTCTTACGTGTTTGAGGTCAAGATTATTAAACCATGTTTCACCAGGACAATGGCGTGTTCAGGATCATGAGCTGTGGGAGTTAAAACCATAGACATTAATACGAAGACGCCTCATGGAGCGGGCGGCCCGTTGCTGTAGCAGCGTCCGCCATATTGAATGTGGAATATGTGCCAGTAAGCTAATACAAGTGAATGGACCGAACTTTATAAAGTGCCGTTCTACAAAGTGTTTTAAGTTAATACCTTCCATTGACACATTTTCTCACACACATTAATATTTGGCAATCAAAGAAATTACTAAAGAGAGCGTTTCTAACTTTTGATGTGATTATTTAATTGTTTTGGGGCATTTCTGAATAAAAAGCTTGTTTTATTTGATAGAAATGATTCTGATCATTTTAATATTGAAATTGATGAACAGACACACCTTTACAGTGTTTTATTAAAGAATATATTTACATAATTTCATAATTTAATGTACATTTAACATTTCAAGACAAGAAACAAATAATTTTCCCGTTTTTATTTTTTTATACGTTATTGAGAAATGACTTTTGATTTATAAATCAATCATTGTCAAACCAAACATTATACTACATATTTTTCTTACTTTTTTCCAGATAATAAATATTTATTACAGTATGTTAACTCTGCTATTGACAGCAAAGAGTGAAAATAATTATAACAGAGAAAATTATTTTTATTTCATTACATAAGCTACATTATTACACTAATACTTCAGATTGAGATATTTAAAAATACACAAAAAGTGAAAGAATAAAATATTTATTTATTATACTGGGAACATTGGTCACAGGCAGGGCTGCAGTCTGCTGGTCACACTGGGAGAACTCCAATGACTTCTGAGATGTCTCACAGGCAAAAGCCAAGGATAAAAGAGAAATTATCCAAAAGTGTAATAGAAAATGCATACGATCTATGTTTCGTATACGTTTCCTTCACATTCAGAAAAAGACATTTTCAGCATGTTGGGCTCTGACTCGTAGCATCTTTATAGCTAAATACCGACATGGTGAAGCTGAGCTGGAAACAGACCTAAGAACAGCAGCTCCAGCTCTGATCCTGACTGATCTTTCCTCACAAAATCCACTTCTCCTCTAACAGCAGTTTTTCATCAGCTCTCTCATTAGAAAACAGTATGAAAACATTAGCTGCTACGCTAACAATCAGCGGTTATTTCGGGCCAATTTAACTACATAGGAAATATTTTCTGGTTGTTCAGAAGCGAATTTCTGGCTGCAAAGTCAAGTAATTCTGATCTTTCATCCTTACGTGGGGAAGGTAATCCTAATGAATCCAGTTTGTTACGTAAAATGGTTGAAACAAGTCCACATAGCACAGAACTTAAGGAGCTCCGATCGCCCTGCTGCCACATAGAAGATGGCGGACGCTTTTACGTACGACTCAGCGCTCCATGAGGGGTCTACGTATTGATGTCTATGGTTAAAACCTCTTGGTCTCATGAAAAGAGCACCTTTTGGATGTTAGCCGAGTTCTTGACATGGCTTGTGGCAAAATGCAAGCAAGACGTCTTTTTCAGCAAGAACCTTAAATAAATAGTAGACTTTTGCAGACCACAATTAAACATATTAATGTTTGTGATTTTTAACATAGTTCAGAGAATACCAAAACCTTTCCATTTAACTGGTGATGTGTGTAGGTGACGGTTTCTTCTCACTGAGAATGTTTCTTTCTCGCCGTTTCTGAACGAACCACTAATTTTAAACCGCAGACTGTTGTACTTGAGCTTTGGATGTCTGATGATTACGTCAAAGCCAAGCGTACCCCGATATCAAAGGTGTCAAATACCAAATCCCTGGTTTAGCCTGTTTTGTTGTGACTTGCAGCAGAGATTAGCAGCCTGCTTCATTAGGATCGTAGCGGCTAAAATCCATTTTACCTCACACGTCCACAGGGATGCCGCCAGAACGTCATCAAAGCTTTATTCACAGCAGCGTGAGGAAAGATCAATAGCAAAACAGCCGAATTGAACTGGATGATACTTTATTAGTCCCAACGGGAGATTAGATAAGAGCAATTAGACTCCGCACCTCCGGCCCACCGCGTGCCGCGTTACAAATTGGTGTTCTGTCAGTTTCTACCAGTCTTACATAATTGTCTTGCAGCCGGTCTGACGGGTGCGACCCCGTCAATAGCGGCACGTTTACACAGGAGTAAACAGAGGACTTCAGAGCTCCGTCCAATCCCGTTCGATGCCTTCATTTCAATAATTTAGCATAATGACTGAACACAGATGCTTTTTTCTTGTAATAGAAAATGACAAAAGAGAATGAAATGAGCTGAATCTGTGCATAATTTCCTAGCTCACCGCTCCACTGCTTTCTGTTGATTGAGGCTGAAGCCGCTCTTTGTTGTGCTTCCAGGGAGCTGCCAATGAATATTTACATACAGGATTTAAAGATCGCTTTCTTTTGTGTTCCTCTTCGTGTAATACCAAGAGGACAGGACGTATTTCCTAATGTTGGCCATGTTGATCCTCGAGGGCCTTGTTAGGCTGTTCTGATGTGAAACTTAGTGGCCGTTAGCCTTTTTCCTTCAGCTCACTTATTGACCCTTTCTTAATTAGGTAACAATTACAGTTTAAAATAAAAATGACCTCTCCTTCTGGGAAATTTCTCGGTAAAAAAAATTCTAAAAAAAATAAGTTTCAACTGATTGAGTCCATATTGGTGAACTTTTCCACAACATGTAGATTTAAAAGTCTAAAATGCTGTTTTATGTTAAAAAATTATATTTTAGTGATGTTTTGCAATATTTATTTATGAAAATATTTTGGCGAGGTTTAAATGCAAAATTTATTGTATTGTATTACTAATAATTCAGGCAAGATAAACGCTACAATAGTGCTGACACCAGGAAACCATTCTTTGATAGCTTTCCTTTACAGAGGTACCAAAAGTTTGCACTTTAATCTGATAACTGTGAGGCTATTATTGATTTATTTATGTATGTTTTTGTCAGGCGGAAATTAATTTTACCCCCCTCTTGGGTGCAAACGGGTTGACAAATCGGTCTACTATAATCTAGTTTTAAAAATGAGTGGATGGATGGAGTTTATGGTTCCAATCTGACAGAATTATAACCACAGAAGAACAACAACTTCTGTAAAAGTTGCAGACATTTAAATTAAATATCTTAGTTTCTCTCGTCTTACTTGACTCTTCGTTTTCATGTTGAATTTGCCCCTTTTCACTGGCTCGGCTCGGCTCTTTCAGAGCTTTTTTTTCGGGGCTGGCCCTGCTTTTTAGGGTCCTGCTTCAGAGGGTGCAGGACCATAGACATAATATAAGAGTAGACCTCATGGACCGCTCCCGCCTATTGTCGCTGACGAGATTTAGGGCGGCCATCTTGGAGCGGTCCACAACTCCACTCAGCGTTATGTGTTTAGCAGCACAATGACGTATCAGCGCATTTAATCAATCATAACACGCTTTTTTGTTACTGGAAACCATATTCAAACATCTATCAAAGCTACATTTATAAACAATTGTAGTTCAGTATATTTAAATATACTTAATGGCTATAACAATAGAATAGGAAAGGAATATTCTGATATTGATGTATGATGATCATATTACAAAGCACACAGCAGTTCATAAGTTATTTAATAAATTATTTAGTAATATCAATACATATTAATATAACTATACAAACACAAATAAATAATGATTAATAATGACAAATAAATAATGATTAGTACTAGAGATGTGCCGATCACCGATACCGATCACATAATTATTATTATTATTTTTTTTTTATCATAAACACTACCGGTTACATTATGTGGAAAAAGGAACCATGAATTCACCATAATTTCGACAAAAACTTGTTTTTAATAAAAAAATTTCCAAGAACAAAACTAAACAAAACCGGCATTGTGCAAATTGTACTGCTATTGGTAATACTATCTTTAACAACCTGATAACATATGAAGGCTCTGAAGAGGCTAAATAATGCAAAGAGCCAAAATAAAACCTCTCAACATTGCCAAAAAAATTCAAGTATAAAGCTTAACATTCAAAGGCAAATACAGGATCCATTACAATAAACAATCCAGAGTTACTGAATGAAAACTTCCTGATAGCATGGCGGCTAGCTGATTACTGCTACTTCTGAGTGACTGTTTCTGACTGAGCGGAGTAATTAAGCAGAGCAGGGAGGAGGTCGATTATTTTTTTTAGAGATTATCTGTCTCATGTTAGGACAGCGAAAGTTTTAATACGTATGTAAAATGTATTTTTTTAGGTTAGATGCTGCAGCTTTAAACAGAGGTTCAGTGTGAGAGTCATTACCAGGTGGAGCAGAAGCGGCGCTCCGTCTGTGAAATATTACTACCTGTAGCGCGTAGCAGCAGTTCAACAACGAGAGCAGAACCAGTGTCTTGCATCGCTGCTCGAAGACTTAAATAATTTTGCGGGTTATTTGTTAAGCTTTCTGACCGTCATGCTAATCCGGGTGAGTGTCTGTAGCTGTGGGCTGCTTTACCTTCTGTCTGATCATCCGTCTGTCTTTTTTACTGCAGTGAGCCTCAATGTAGCCAAACTCCGTCAAGTATGGCATTGTTTTTATGTCATAATAGCTTCGTTGTGTTGATGCATTTTGACGTGCTTCAATTTTCCGCCGCAACACGCAAACTTCCCCATTCACTCAGTGTGTTATAGTTCCACATCGCTTAGGATTTGTTGCTGTGCGTTTACGCAGTGTAAAGGAAAGAGGAGACCAGCTGCACAGGCAGGCTGCGAAATGAGATGCAGGTGATCGGTATCGGCAACAAGAGCCAATGACTGCCGATCACCGATCATGCACTTTTTCACGAAAATCAGCCGATTATGATCGATCTGCACACCTCTAATTAATACTAAATAATATTTATTGTATGTATGTATGTATGTATGTATGTATGTATGTATGTATGTATGTATGTATGTATGTATGTATGTATGTACGTACAAATATATATAGATATATGTATGTTTTCCAGCAGACGAGTTCTAGCTTCAGAGTGATTCAGCAGCTGAGATCGAGTCCAAAATCCGATGTGAGATTCATCCATGCTGCAGTGAATCCGTCTCTCTTCTTCCTCACATTGTCTTTAGGAAACCTTCAAAATAAAAACGGAAAATTTCAGATGTATCTTACTTTTGACAGAGTGAAATAATTACACATAAAAAATAGTCTTCACCACCTGTGTAAACTTTACTGGTGAATGTTATTACACGTAATATAAGTTTTATAATATATGTTACATTGTTTCATTTCTAATGTAGGCTCTTGTGTCAGATAATCTAAGTCAATGTTAGAGAATAATACATTTTTTTAGATTTAAGGAATCAGTTAGCCTTCATAGCGGGGCTGAACCCAGTATTACACCAAACACTGTAGCTAATATTAGCTGATATTTCGCCGGTGGACATAAATACAGTAAAGTAATATTCTAATCATAAAATATACACAATAATATGTCCATCTTACTTGTTATCTGTGAAGCCCTCACATCAATAGTCCATCGATCCCAACAACAATATCCCTCAGTGCTGAAGCATCTTCTGTTGTTTTGGTTGAGCAAAGTAGGAGGGCCGACCGCTCCAAGATGGCCGCCGTATTTCCTGCGCTGGAGCAGCCAATGCGGGGTCTACTCTTATATTATGTCTATGTGCAGGACCAATAGGCGAGAGCGGTCCATGAGGCGTCTATCCTTATATTATGTCTATGTGCAGGACCCACCGAAGCAGTTGACGCAAGCATCGCTGCTGCTCACTGATTGGCTGTGGGCGTGGACAGACGGAGCAGCGAAGAGAGAAGAAAAATGAAGGCTTCAATTAAAGAAACTGGTATCACAATTAAAGAAACTGCAAAAAAATATTTGAGAGGTGTAACAACACTGAAGATACTGAGTAAGAGTGAACTGAAATATGTTAAAATCTGAATATTCTTCTAAAAGTGTGTAGCTGAAATTAATTTAAACTACTAGCAGACGCAGTACAGTGTTTGCCTAATATCTGTACCAACAGTAATACCAAAAAATAAGGATGCACTGAAGAGGCATTAGTTTATAAAAGTCGAGGAAACCTAAATTTACCATTTTAAAAATAAAAAGCAGCGGGAGGATGTAACACAGCCTCATCTTCTAAGCAGAATCTCAAAAAGAAGCGAAAAAACAAGACATTACGCAAGAACATATTAAATCGGCGGGGCGCTCCGACTGCATGTTAAATGTATATAATTGTCATACAAACAAAACTAAGGAGTTGCCTAAAAATAATTTCATACTCCGTATAACACTACCATATTTCAGCACAAACACACTGACTTACCTGCCGAATCGCTGCTTCTGTTCTCAGCCTGTTCATAGCAGTGGATTTCCTCCCGCATTATTTTCATCCAACAAATTATTCCACTGAACAAGGCACGTACAGGTAACTTTTAACCACTGTCTTCTTTCTGACGCTGGATATTCAATATTCTCAAGCTTTGCAATAACAAGTAGCTACAAACTGTGTGTTAGCTTTAGTTGCTAAGCTCACCTGGAGCTGCGTTGGTCAGACCATAATATCCTGTGCTCAGAGTTGGAGCCGTTACCATGGTAATTAACGACTGCACCTGGGACAGTGTGTGTAACAGAGAGCAGAGCCTCCATTGACTTATATGGGGTTTTGCAGTTTTTTTGCAATTTATGTCATCATTTTAACTCAGAATCCCACTAAAAATAATAGCTCAAAAGGTGGAGCAAGCTGCACGTTTTGATACCACTTTTGTGGGGGGTGCATGTAGCAGTTACGGCTGCATTAAGGGTGGCGTAAAAAGAATAAATAATAAAGAAACACCTTATTGGGTGTATTATTAGGTAGCCATGCATTGCATAGGCAGGCCCCAAATAGCCTGTCATCACAGCAGATACCCCTCCGCAGTCAGAATCCAACCCTATCTTCTGTTCTTAGGACATCTGCATTACAGGATTAGGGGTCGCCTAAATGGGATTACTGCCATCTCAAGGACCCACTTTGATATTCACTCATTCACCCTCTGAGATTAGTAGACCACTTTAAATTACAGTTTGGTACGAGGGGCTTCAGACACGCTGACTATTTGACGGTCTGTTGCTCTGGTTCTCATTTTTAAAGACTGACTGACACAAGTCTGTACGCTCCCATGTTTCCTTCTATTAGCTTTGCGCCGATCCAACGTTGATCCGTCACCAGCCGCGTTTTCATCCACCTTAAAATTCAAGTTGGAATTACGAAAATAAATTTGCTCCAGTTTGAGCAACTGAGGTGGTTTTTCGGCTCTATCGAAATTGGTGTGATTCGCGAAACTGTATTGGAAGCACTACTTTCGCATCACACGAGTCATGTGGTCAACATGACCGGATGTTACTATTGGAGGGAAAGACGACAGGAAGTGGTAGGATTAGGGCGCAGCCTGTTTTTTAGTGACTTGTCACGTGAACAGACCTATTCATGTGTGATTTTAATTGCGATTCTTGGAAACACCGCCATTGCGAAAATTTTTATTTATTTATTTATTTTCTTTGAATCGCAGCACAATGCTGACAATGGCAAGGCTTGACAAACCTGAAATGTCTGATTGGGCTTACAGAGAGAGAAAGCTCGACACTGTTGTGCAGTCTTTAAGAATTTCCTTTCAAAAAGCTCACCTTGTCTAAAAGCAGAAACATGTGCGTGTGCGTTGCCTAAACCGTCATTGCCGACGTTTCTTTGTTAATGTTAAGTAATGAAATATTCATTTGATTACTTAACGTCTGAGAGGGAGACGTCTGGTTGCGTCTCCCTCTCAGAGGTGCTAACTTCCATGTCTGTTCGGGGTCACAGGACAGCCACGGGGGGAGAGAGACGAGAGGACAAAGATGCAACCGATGTTCGTTGAGGGAGGTGAGAGACGGAGACACGGCTTTGCGTCTGACCTCAGGTTCACCCCATGCCTTTTCCAGACTAACATCGGAGAAGCCGCATTAATCTCTTATCCCTCTTTTCTTTCTTTTTTTGCCTTTTAATCACTCACTTCTCTTAAAACTCTTTTATATACCTCTGCATCCACATCTTCTGATTGAAATGCCAATCTTCTTTCTCTCACCCCTTTTTGCGTTGGGCCTTTCTTGGAAAATCGGGACTCTGCAGAGATTGAGACCTAAAAAGTCAGTTTCGTCCGGACAAAACTGTATTTGCAGATTTTTTTATTTTTCGCTGTCACCGTGGGAGCACGTTTCCCTGCTGCACTGACTGGGTCACAAAGAACACCGAGTCACTTTGCTGCAATATGCCCCGCAAAAAGTCATTTTAAAATAGCCCCATGCTGGTCGAATTTATTTGCAAACTGTCGTACCAAAAATATTCCTAGCCCTTGACAATTTTGCACTAATAATATTAATTAATGTTATTAGCAAGCGGCTGCAGTGGATTGATAAAGACAAAAAGTGGCTGATTGAAGAAAAAAAACTGCTTGGCATTTAATCATATAAAAGTTTGTGCCAGCAGCAGGACAAAATGCGAACAGCTTCAAGGGGTACGAATACTTTTACGTAGCACTGTTGATTTTAATTTTTTTTCTTCCAGCTTACAGAAAAAACGATATTAGATATTTTACGCTAGCTGTCACGTCCCACTGCTGATAGGCATCGGCCTCGTCTCTGTGCTTTATCTGGAAAAGCCAATACACTGAAATACAAGTCATTTCACCTTTGCAAATATGGAGATGAACTGCGCATATTTACGGCTCACTCGCCGCACACAACATTCAGAGTAATTTATATTCCGTCGCCGGAGACTTCTTTTGTAGGCTGGGCTTCATCTCCCACGATGGCTAGAAATTGAATGTTTTGATGGTAGCAATACATATTCATCATTTAGAGTATTGTTGAGGTTGGGAACAAAGTTAATGGAAAAAAAAATTATGATGGTAAGCAAATTGTAAATAAATCTTATCTTAATTGGGGTTGTGTAAGGTACTTATGAATAGTCAGTAATAACTGTTTATGTATTCTAACATTAGGTGACTGTGCTGGAAGCTGAAGCGATTGGCTACTGAAGAAAAAAAACACACAACAGTTTGTTTCAGTGATATAAGATACGTTCTTTTGAATGCAGAGTTGTGCTTCTGCCTTTCTGTCACATTTAAGTGTTTTAGACTATAAAATACTTTTTTTTTTTTGGTCTATTCTTTTAAACAGAAATATTGCAAATTGGCGACATTTCGGAGTTTTCAGGCACTGTCTTCCTGTTTGAGGCCATACCACTGCAGCACAACAGAACAAAAGTCAAGACTTTGACTAGGCCACCATTTGTTAGTGTATGTGTCATGATCCAAGCAAGGTTGACCTATGGGTCACGAACAGACAACCTTTGCCTTTTTTTAATTTATTGTGAAGCGCAGAACACATGGTTCTATCTTCAGTGGCAGGTAAACCCCAGATCATCACACCACCACCACCACGTTTGATTGTTTGTGTGTTGGTGTGGTGTAAAAGTGTTTTGGGGATTGTCAAAATGTCATTTAGCCAATATGAGACAGACATTTGTAGGTTGGTTAGCACCGGTTTTCATCTTGGAACTCTCCTCCTCCTTTTTTTTTTTTTTGCCTTTTTCTTTTTTTTTTTGACCCAGTAGACGTGTTGTTGACGTCGGTCGCTTCTGAGAAGGTTCACCGCTTGTCTCACGTCTTCTCCATTTATGGATCTCAAAGTTCTAAAACTTTAGTCACGACTCTGTAACCCCTATTCACACTGACAGGTGCTTCTCATCTGTTCTTCAGTTTTAAGCATTTGGAGGCACAATGTGTCGCTTATAGAGCTCTTTTTATCCACTTCCTGTTGTCAGGCAGGACAGACGAACCATTTTCGTACTCTGCTCCATCTGTGTGTGACACTCTACAACAACAGGATCTGAACCTTTCCACCTTGACTTATTTGGCACAATTCAAGTTTCTTTTAAGACAAAAACATGAAACTTGTTTTTAGCTCATATTTTATTAGCTTATTTGAGTCAAATTTTCCTAACTGCTTGTTTTTTTGCTGTGTTTTATCCAAACATGTCTTGGATCTCAATGAGTCAATCTATATAAATAAAAGTAAAAAAAAAAAAACATTAAGGGATTTCTTAATGCCTGACATTTAAATTAGTGTGACGAAAGGGCAAAACAGACGCAGTCTGTTCTCACAGCACTGAATGCTGAAGCGTTTGTGTTGTTTTAGTTTTACAGCAGCTGATCTAACAATACGCTCCCTTATAGTCTGAAAGAGAGGCGGCCCGACGCCTCACTTCAAAGGCTGCGTTATCTGCTGGTGTCCAGCCCGAGAGGCAGAGCAGCTGGAACAGCGAGCACAATGGTCACCGCTGCACAGCAACCTCTCCAGCCCAGACAGAGACGTGGTAAAAAAAATAAATAAATAAATCAATGCAACACGGGAATAATCTGGGCCGAATTGGCAAAAGCACAACTCGCTCCAGTCGCACTCCAAAACACGAGGGCATAAAACAAATCGAGACAAATTTTCATTGAAGTGTCAACAAGCACAAAAAAGCTGTGCCAGCGAGCGTTAATGTGGAAACCCATTACCATGGCAACAGACAGGCTTGAAAAAGCTCATGCGATGTCAAAGCGGCCTCGCGAGGCGATTAGACTGTTTCCAACAATTAACTTTTTGACTTGACGAAGATTCACGTTTGGCTCCGAGTGGAACGACACGTGGCCTTGTTAAACGGACGCGTGTCGCTCCGCGGTTTCAGTGGAGACGTTTCAGTCCTCCGTCGAGGCGCTCGGGAAGATCTGAAGCTCCTCCGGATGCGATCGCAGTTAGGCCAGTGGGAGCGGAGGAGAGAGTCGTGAATATTTATAAAGGGTCTGAATCATCCGGTGCTCGGGAGTCAGACGCACTAAACAGAAACACGCTTTCTCGACTCATACAGTCTTCCGCAAAAGCTGCTGCTTTTGCCAACGTCTGGACCGGGAGCGGGGGGGGATGGCTCGTTGCTCACTGCATGCTGTAGGTGCAGATGCAGGTTGAGCTGAATGGAATAAAGGGATGAGAGGATTATGTTTGTTATGAATGAACCAGTCTGTTCACTTTCTTCATCTGGCCGGTTGCGTCACAAGCCCGTTTTTAATCACTCCAAAAATCCAGCGAAAATGATTAAAGTGAGACCGACACAAGCCAACAACAAACCTTTTTATTTGTTTCTGTATTTTTTTATTTTTTTTTGCTTGTTGTTATGCAACCCTTCCATACATTATGAAAGAGAGTCGGCGTGAGATGAGTAGGCCGTGAAGTGACATTTTTCAGGAGGAGCTTTTACTGACAGGAGAAGACATCAAGGTGCTACGGGAGGGAGGAACTCTCCCAACAGATCCTGATATAAATGTCACGGAAAATTAGACTGTGGATGCTCACGTCCCGCACCAGATATCCTCGGAGGAGTGAAAATGTGTTTTCACAGCTGGGACATTTCAGAAGCCGGCATTAAAAAAAAAAAAAAAAAAAGCTCAAAAGCATTTGTACGCGTCAAACTTTTCCCACATTTTGTCACGCCGTAGCCTCGGCCTTTAATGTGCTTCTTTGGTTGGGGTTTTAAGCGAAGATGTAATGCAAAGAGGCACCTGTTTATAAAGTGAAAGGAAAAGGACATGCTTCATTTTTTTGATTTTTTATTATTATTTTTTTGGATTGGATCCTATTGCAGGCAGGGTCAAGTGTAGAACGAAGTAACGAGAAACGAAGTTGAAAGCAGGCCGTCCAAGAGGAATCAGGAGCAACAGGAAACAAAACAACGATGACAAAGAGCGGGGGGGTCTAAAAAGGATTTGTTGTTTACTGGAAGCTTAAAGAGTGGCACAATGACTCCTGTATCTAGCAGGAGTATGGGTTGCAGCTGCGGGCGAGAGCGAAGCGGGGAGAAATGACACGGTAGCTGCGTTTCCATGACAGTTGTGCGCAAAATTTTGTTGACGAGAAAAGAAAACAAAAGATACACAATTTTTGAATTGCGCCGTTTCCGTTACATAGCAAATTAAAATCACACGTGAATAAGTTTGTTCACGTGACGAGTCATTAAAAGACATGCTCATCCTACCACTTCCTGTTGGCTTTGTCGTCTTTTCTGCCAGTGGTAACATCAGGTTGTTGATCACGTGACTCGTGTGATGCGAAAACCGTGTTTCCATCGCAGTTTTGCAAAATATGGTAATTTTGATACAGCTGCAAAACAACTTTATCCTAAACACAAAAACTTTTTATCGAAAAACTTTTTTTTTTTTTTAATTGCCGTGTTTCCATTAAGCAAATTTCTGCTCATATCTCAAATTTGCGCAGTTTTATGTTTAAAGCGCAAATTGTGAAATAAATTATGGGAGAATAAGAGCTTTCATAAGGCTCGGTGGTTTTTTATTTGGGCTCGAATCAGATGATACACAAATCAGCCGGGCTCCCTGTTTCAGTTCCCGCTGCCAATCAGGCTAATGTGCCGTTACCAACGGCAACTCGTGAGTGACATATGTGGGCGGCAGGAATCGCTGCTGGCCCTCTATCACTGGACCAGGATAATGAGACTGTCCCGCTGTCAAGCATCTGTGTCCCTTGCTCTAGTTTTTCCGTCAGCACACTTCTGCTAACACGAACCAACGCGCGCTCATTGTTTCTTCTTGTACGAATGCCTGTGCTTTGCATTGAGGTGTGTGTTGGTGTGTGTGTGGGGGGGCGGGGGGGTCTTGTTTATTTAATTAGTTAGTATAAGGCCGTGTGGGGGAAGGAGAGTTTGTAGGTGGCAGCGAGTTTCATAGCGAAGGTGCGGTTGTAGCAGCGGACACATTAGGTGCATTTATCTTCATTTGGCTGACTGTTGTTGGCCGAATGTCGCCGACTGGAACAGCAATGCTCCAACTCTGTGCTCCCCTCCCACAGACACTCAGTCCATCGCTTCGACTCTGAAAAATGAATGAGACGCACACACCACTCTCCATCCCCGTCTCTTTGTCCCTCTGGACCTCGTCGCTTGCCAGATCCTCATTCCGTATTCCGCTTCAAACTCGTCCCCGTTTCCGATTATGTACAAATGTCTTCCCTTCTTCTTTTTTTTTGTTGCAATCTGGTCTGGTGTCACTGTGACATTTGACAAATAGCGCAGCAAATCACGTCAGCCATTTCTTTTGCGCTTTGAATGATAATATCCTCACCATTGATTCCCGCTTATGGAGCAGATGTCAGGCCGGCACACACACACGCACGCACGCAGAGATTCGGCACGGGGTGAAAAACAGGATTAAAGACTAATGACTTATTGAATAAATCATTATGTGTTTAGTTTTTTTTGTTGTTGCTGCTTCACCAGGAGGGTGAAAATTAAAATCGACTGTCCTACTTTATCAACATACCTTTTAGTGCAAATTAAAAGAAGCGAAGTGAACATGCTCCAGAACTCATCCGTCCTGCACGTCTCGTCTCAGCTGCAGGCTGAAGCGTGCCAGAGGTGGCTCAGAGCCAACCGTGTCACGGCGCAGACTAATAGATGGCCGCTGCCTGACGTGTGGCATTTTTAGTGCTTATGTACCGCTTGTGAGTGCCTTTGTGAGTGCCTGTGTGTGTGAGTGCAGTTAAGCGCATATGGTTGGATGTGTGTGGCTCCGGCCGTGATGGAAAGCCACATTCCATTATTGTTGTGAGTGAAGGGTGAGGGAAACCGTATTAGACAGGAGCACTTGTGTATTTCAGATGCCATTTTGAATTAGGCCGGCACGCTGAAGGTTACCTGCAGAAATCGAAAGTTGTTCGCCTGAGAAAATGCGTTCATGTGAAGGCAGAGGATGTAGACGGCGGGGACTACTTTTACAGACTGAGTAAAACGGAAAAAAAAAAAAAACACTTCCGGCACAGTCTTCGTTTTTATTTCCATTTTATGGTATCAAATAATGCCCGGAATTTAGAGGAGAGAAGCAGACTGCGTTAATGGAAATCATTCAATCGTAGCAATTAATTAACTTCGTCTTCTGGTAGAATAATCAGATTTTTTTTTCTTTCCAAGCGAGCAGTAAGGCAGATTTAACGTGCGATAAATAAAGGCTGTGTTCAAATTGTTCCCTAGTAAACGGCGTCATGCACAGCATACACTAGGCAAACTTTGTTACTGAAGGCCTACTGAAAAAAAAAAAAGATAATTACGACTTTAATGTCAGAATCCTTCTTTTCCAGTAGCCCTTATCCTCTTCTGTAAAATCTCCTGTTTTTCACATCCTAAAGGTATTCTATTGGACTGAGATCTGGTGACTGTGGAGGCTGTCAAAGTACAATTGACTCATTGTCACAATCAAGAACTTAACCTGAAATTATTTGAGTCTTGTTATGTGGATCATCAGTTACCTGGAAGTAGCTGTCAAGACATTTGGTTACGCTACGGTCACAAACGAATGGATGTCGCAGCAAAACTCAGGGGGGCTGTGGGATTTAAATAACGTGCAATTGGTTCTAACAAATTAAACGTATGTGAATAAAATATCCTCCACACAAATTGCTGCTCACTGGATATTTCCTCTATTTTAGGGCATTTTCTGTAAACCTTAGAGAAGCAAACGTGCTACGTTCAAAGTTTTTTAACGTCTCTTCCCATTCTGATGCCTGGTTTCAGCTTCGACAGGTCGTCTTCAGCATGTCTGGACGCCTAAAGGAACTGAGTTGCTGCCATGACGTAAGCTGTTTTGCAAACTGCGTTAGTGAGCGCTTCGGTAAATCTGTAGAATAAAGTGGAACGTGAGTGTGGAGTCCATTAGTTCCTCTTGTTGGAGTGAGCAGCTGGATTGTCTAACCGGGAATCATTAAAAAAAAAAAAAAGAAAAATTGTAAAATGACACAAAATGTTTCCCAAGGTGTATTTCAAGGAGTAAATCAGTGGACGTTTTGCAGTCAGTAAAAGTTTTAGTTGTGCTGCGCTCATTTTAAGAGTCAACAACAAATGAGGCAGCACTGCATCCATAAAAAAAAAAAAAACACTTTTCCATAAATTGATTCATTTTATCCCGTGCCATAAACTCGGGTTTGGGGAGTCGGCCGTTCAACGTCTTCTCTCCCATAAGCTCAAGCAGCTTAGCCAGAGGGCTTCGTTGCTCCAGCAGTGTGAGCACTCGACTACTGAGGAGAGAAAACACACATTTAAAAAAAAAGAAGCATTTTCCGGTTGAAAGATCGCCTTCCCAAAAGTTGCCCCATTTGAGGCCGTTGTGGTCAGGGTAGAAATCCCACAGTCACAACATTTTAAACTAGAATATTTCAGGAAACTAAGAAGCTATCAAATTGTTCACAAAGTAACAATGCATTAAGCAGAGGGGAGCCGAACGGAAAGTTTTAAATTCTAAATGCTAATGATGTTTGGCTAATAAGGAGAAGAATGAGTCTGGCTAATAAAGTCTTGCAGCAAAAGAATGCCTATTTTTAATACCACCTGTGCATTTCCTTCTTTAGCTACTTCTTTGCCTTAAAAATAAAAAATAAAAGGGATATTCAAAAGTAGAATATTTTGCTATCTTAACCACCCTGTCACTACATGACAACATAAATTAACCCAAAGTCTAATAACTGGTTGTGAAACTTTTATCAACCAAAATCATCCATCAAGCATTTGAAATAAATGGCAATAAGTCTTTTTGGTCCACTCATCCTTGCAGAGTCGTTTTGATCAACGCTTTGCCATAGCAACTTAGTTGAAGTCTATATCTTAATTGATATCCAGACTGACTAGGCCACACCAAAACCTTATGAGTTTATTGTTGTTTTAGCTTTTAACGGGTTTTGAAAACCTCGTCTCGTTTCTGTTTTCCTCCAGAGGTGATTTTTAAGTACCTCAGTGGTTAGTATGGTAGAGTGGAGCGGGAGAACAGGGGTGTTGTTTAAAAAGACCTACATCTAATGATGATTTCACACCTGATGATCCGTTAGGCTTATCGGTTTGATCAGAGTCCAAAAATTGTAATGTTTGTGTCAAACAATCCAGACACTTTGAAAAACCTGTTCCCTTCCTCACCGGTGGTGGCGCTGCACCGAGATCGAGATGAAAACCTCTGAAGAAGACACTGAGCGCAACTTCCTTCCTCACGCAATGTGAACAAAAATTGGGTAGCATCAGATTTTAGTAGTTGTATGGTTTTTCTTTTGTCTTTGGTAAACCGCTAGACACACACTTTTGATTTGATTACCCAGAATGCTCTGCGCTTTAGTCCGCTTCATGTTAATGGAGCGGTCTCCAGTTCACTTGTTGTTGATAGACATTCAAATTGCGCCAGAGTACGCTTCAACAGAACCAAAACCTGGGTATTTAGACGGATCAGACTTCACTTTAAACCCGGGCTGATGCACATCAGCTTGATTACGCATTTACAATCAAGCTTACGTTTTATTTTTTCAAAAAGAGGGTGAATACTTTATTACAGGACTGTCGTATCTGTACTAAATGATGCCATCACTGTAATTATTCTGTCATTTTGTGATCCCATCAGACGTTTTCTTATCCATATTCTGTTTCCAGATAAAGTATTTGCATCAGTGCTGTGAACAAAAATACCAACCCCTTTCAACACAGTACAAGTTAAAAAGGAAAGAAGAACATGATAAGCATCTGAAAAATAGTCTGTTTAAGGGGAAATATTGAATGACTTTGCTTTGACCCTGTCCTTTCGGGTTCTCATGTGAAATCTAAGGCAGATATCTTTCATGCGGATTCATGGGGAAGCAGCGATACGGGGAACATATAGCTGAGAAGGGACGGAGCGAGTGAGATCAGCTTCGCCTCAGTCCGAGAGGAAAGGTGAAATGAGAGAAAGCAAAGAAATCGTCCTAGAGAGACGTAGGAGATTGGTTTCACCTGCACTACGGTGTTTAGATAAACTCCAGTAGCGGGGAGCTGAGGCATCAGCAGAAATGAAACAAGATGCAGGTCCAACTCAGCAACTTCAAAGAAAACGCAGAAGAGTTCGAGGAACTCTTGAGCCTCTGAATTACTGCGACAATGCACATTGCATGAGTTAGGAAGAGCGGTGCTATTTTCTGGGCACTTCTTGGCTCTCAGCACATCCTGACATATTATGCCGTCCTCTGGAGGACAGGACGGGTCTTCTGTGAAGGAAGTGGGGGGAGAACGAAAACAGCGGAGGCATCGGGAACCATTCTTCCGAGCTCTGCTGTCCATATTCAGATCTTTGAGTCAGCAGGAAAGCATAGGGTTTCCTTGTTCTGTTAACTTTCTTTGATCACAAGTTTCTGAATGCGATTGCCTCAAGCTTTTTTGAAGCAATATTAGGAACTAAATGCGGACGCTAACATCCTCACAGTAACACTGATACTGTGTTTTTTGGGGGGGGATCTTATATCAAAGAATCAAAGATCAATGTGTTGGCATTCAAACTCTTTTTAAAAAGTTGATGTACAACAGAGTATTTAGTTGATTGTGTACGCAAATAAGGTGCTTAAGAATCAAAGTATTAAGCAATTCAAAGAAGCCACAATGCCTTCAGATAATCTTTAACGTTCATAAGAAACATTTCAAACCTCCCACTTCTGCATAGCCGTGTGTATTGTAAAAAGCTCGCATGCTCTATTTTGTGACAAGACGAAGCAAGTCAGTGAAGTTAGTATTTAAAATTATCTCGTTTAAGCAGTTGAATACCAAATTTCATTGAGTGAGATTTAGTCTTTTGGTCCTGGTTGAGCTTTTCAAACATTTTGTACAATTGCAAAGTTCAATTTTGTGTCAAATGTAAGAAATGTTTTTAAATGTAAGAATGGTGCATGGTTTAGTTTGCAGTTATGAAGATGTATCCACAGTTATGGATACATCTTCCATGGGTTCTTTGCTGACATTTACGATTGTAACATGATCCAATTTGATGTTATTACTTTTCAAGACGGTAGTCCCGTTTTTCCACTGGCTGTATAATTGCGCAAATTGGAATTACAAAAATGAAAAAATTGGCTGAGCGGGAACAATTTCGGCAAAACATTTTTCAATAAAAGGCTCAGAGCTTTATGGAAATTAGTTTGTGTTCCAAAAAACTGCAATGGAAACTCTACTTTCGTATCGCACAAGTCACGATCAACAACCGGATGTTGCTACTGGCGGAAACGACGAAGAAGATGACAGAAAGTGGTAGGAGGATGATGGCGCAGCTTATTTTTTTATCGTGTGAACAAACATAATTTCTGATTTTGATTACTTTTCTTATCTAATGGAAACAGCAATCACAGATTAGTTGTTTTTTTTTTTTTTTTACATTAGTGGATTATCAACAACGTTTTGCTCACATTTGTAGTGGAAACTTGGTGACCGTCGAACAAAAGATAGCAATATATCCAACTTTACATTTTGGTGATGGGAAGCAGAATGTCCATCCCTTCATGCTGATAGTGAAAAAACAATTTAACACATAATAATCTAAGACAATGAATCAGAAACTAAATGTATCCCATGTTGCTCCTGAGGTTGCCGTTGCTCAGCAGTGGAGTGGTTTTCTTCCATTTTTTTTTTTTTTAAGATCAGGTATTCAGCATGTCAAAATGCCCTTGAGCAAGAAACGTGTGTGTCTGTCTGCACACGCAACAGAACAAAAAAAAAAAACATCAAAAAAATTATTGTATTACAAAGTGTGACAGCCAGATACGGCATTGCTGCTCAGACACATCGGGGAAATGGCTCGGCTCGTCCTACGTCAGAGCGTGACTCATAAAATTGCCGTTTTGTGGAGATGCGAGTCCCTGAAGCACCTGTGGCTCACAGACTCTGTGTGTTGGAGGGGAAAAAAGAAAAAAAAGAGGAGAGAGGAGCCATGCCTTGAATCTGGGATAACTACTGTTTTTGTACAAAGCCAGGCACAGGCATGGCTTTAAAGGAGCAGCAAATGTCAAAGAGAGGGAAAACCACGACAGAAAGAGGAAAGCCCCATACAAGCAGCAGGGATTACAGCATCTTGATGTATAGCTGTGTGTGCATTCGCCACATACGTCGAAGCATTATCACCAGTTTGTACGATTAGGGGCTCTTCATTGTTGAGATGTTTACGTGACTTTTAGTGTGCCGAAAGCAGAGACATGAATCGCTGCTGCAACTTTGTATCCCTTCATTATCTGTCGGTTAAAAACACTCGTGCAATTTTGCTTGATTTTTAAAATTCTCCTTTTAAACACATTGTTTGTGGGTGATTTCCGTTCAGACTTTCGTTTCGTCCCAATCCAGTTTCTCCCTCAACTCCCAAAGCAGGTTGGGGCAGTTCTCCTGTTTACCTTTATTTCTTGTCTCCGCCCATCTCACCGCCACTTCCTGATCACCTGGGCCGGCTAAGAGATGAGCAGTTTTTGAGCTCGCAGAAGGAGCTCTGCTCCACACGCCGCGGGAGTTTGGAGTTGGAAGATTTTCCCAAAAGTCAGGGAATGAGATAATAACTTATTTTGCCCGAAGGTCGGTCAGCCACTCAAAGACTCCAAGACCGGGACAAAGTCCTGTTTTGTGAGTCATTTACCTCTCGCTGTTCTCCACCTCCCTTCACTGAAAGGGTTTAATGTTACACCCGCTGCCAGACTCTTACCTGTGCAGGTGAGCGACGGTGCCGAAAGTGAACTTCCAAAATGAGGTTATGTGAGTACGCTTTCACGTTTCTCCAATTCCTCTTAAAGATTAGTGGGTTAAACACAACTTTAATAGTCAGAGCACTTTGTACACTTTGTAGTATAAAGCATGACAGTGATCTTTTTTTTAAATTGGCATGAAAGTCATTTGCATGTATGTTTGCACTTTCTGTTTATAAGTGAGCAGAACATGGCAGGTGTAGATTTTCTGTCACCTGTCAGGTGTTTGTATTTTGTTTTTTTCATTCAGATGTTTCTTCACCAGGCTTCACATCTGGCTGCAGCTGTAGATCACACCGACTCTAGAGCAGTCAGTCAGTATCAGTCAGGCCGCAAACACTCATGTGAACTTTATTTAATGAGACACATTATTATTTATAAATAACAACAAAAAGCGATTTCCATTATTTGGCTTTTTCCCCCTATTATTATTGTAATTATTATTGCATTGACAAAATACGCACAAACTGCATGTAGAGTATCTTGACAATTGGGCGGGGGGAAAAAAGCTGATTTACTTTCTAGCTGGTGAAGCTAAATGTTTGGGTAATGTTTCAGCAGTGTAAGCAGTTAAACAGGAACGCTGCCGTCTTTGTTCTGTCCTTGTTTTGTTGTGCGTGGTTACAAAGCAGATGTTTTCCAGAGAAAAGAAAGAAGAAAAAAAATGGTGGAAGACTTACTGGAATTTTTCAGTGTTTTTGGGGCATGTCTGAACACAACAGACTAACTATGTTGCGGTCTGCATGTGCTGCATCTGGCATGTACTTCTTTTAACTCCTGGCTGCCTGATCTTGATTCTTTCTCTGGCTCCATGATTATATGAGTCCAAAGTCTGATTAGCTATTACTATTTTTGTGTCGTTTGTGTTTGGTTTTCTTTCTTTTTTTATGACCTAATGACTGACTGATCTATTTATGAGACGGTTCTCGCTGCTGCTCCCTGAATCCAGTCACCTTTTATCGGTGGTGTGACTCACAGAGCAACTGCCTTGTGTTGACAAGGGAACTCCGCTAAAAGTTAGAAGAAAAGTTAAGTGACGTTAACACCCCGGTCATCTGTGTCGGTTCGCCTGTCATCTTCGGGGTGTGTTTGATCAGCAGATACGATTCCCTGTCTTCTCCTGAACCCGAGGAGTGGATGTGTACATAGCAACACGCCAGCTAAGTGTGAACACTCTGAATGCTGATGCAGACACAGATACCTCGCCACCGGCTTGTTTTCCACACTCATCAACGGTCGTTACAACAACAACAACAAACAAAAAAGCTGACCTCGCACCGTCTTGTGTCATTATTAAGTCGGATCACAGGAGAGAAATCCGAGACCGATCCGGCAGCGGTATTTTTTACATAAAATACTGTATACTCCAGGCGAAGATTGGGCCACGGTTTATGTCGAAGGACAGTGTGGTGAGTCAAGGATTGCCATGACTGCTTCAAAGACAAAAGAGAAAGGGTAGTATCGACAATGTAAACATTTCTTTTCCTCTTTTTTTCAGCTAAGGACAAAAGAGAAACATGGACACAATGAGATTTATGGATCATGAAAGCCCGCCTTTCTTCTGGCTGTTTGAGCACTTGAGAGGGAGTAGTATAATAATAAATAAAACATTAGTTGATGTGCTGTGGTGGCGCAGGAGCAAAGCACGACCCACGTATTGACGCCTTAGTTTTTGTGCTGGTGGTCGCAGGTTCGATTCCCGGCCTGGCAATATTTGCCGTATGTCTTCCCCCTCTTTCCTGTCGAACTACTTTCAAATAAAGGCCACTAGAGCCACCAGAAACTTAAAATAAAAATCAGCTACAAATCAAGTTTAGGGTGGATTCACACTGGCTTTGTATAGTTTACGGTATTAAAACTTAAGTCCGTTTGCCTAGAAAGTCCAGATCGTTTGAGGAAACGATCAAAAAAGCAAACTCTGGTGCTTTTGGAGCGGTCTTTGGTCCGCTTGCATTCATTCACATATGTATTCGAGTTCACTTCAACCAAACTGAGACCTGTAGGCGGACCAGAGTTTGCCCAAGTAACAAATGTTGTTACTTTGTTCCCCAATCGAACCCAGTCTACCGGACTACCAAGTGTGGAAAGCATTCATAGCCCATCAGAGCTCCCACATCGTCCTCAGCGACAGCATTGGCTCAAACTTCACTTGTCGCATAAGAACCGAGCCGGAGAAAGCCGATACTCCTCCGGCATGGGCGTGTCACCCACTCTTCATTCGTGAAGACTGGGTGTATGTAGAGACAAGCCTGTGTGTGCCATCAGGTTCATATGTTTGTGGTCTCAGGAGCATCTGTGCATGATCTTTTCTTCCAGTAGGGCTGTTTACATCAGGGTCGTTTCAGAACTGCAGCACACATCATCATTTTCCACTAAACCAACCCGGCGGCACACAGTCGGCGCCGAACGAACCTAAGGATGGAGTCCAGTAATCACTGTCAGCATGTCAGTCAGTGCGTGTCAATCGACACAACGCAGTTGACATAAAGGCAATGTGCATATAGATTAAAGATATAAAGGATATTTCAAAAGATTAAACAAAAGCTTTGCCCTTTGAACCATCTTCTCCAATTTGAGGTCACCTGAATGACCAAATTGACTAAAATGCAGTTTTTGGATTCAATCTTAAAGCATCAGTTTTGAAACTTTTGTAAAATCTCTAAGTTGTGACTCATTCGGCTCTTCTTCTGCTGCCCTTTCCTCCTGTGGAAATGGTTTATTGTAGCTCATCAGTCCGGCGCAGTGGCTCAGCTAATATTTCTGAAGAAACAACCTGTTATTGGGTTGCATGTGGGTTGCATTCAGTCCTCACCAGTGTGCAGATTTTTTTTTTTTTGCGCTGCTCTGATTTCCCCAGCGCCGCCTTGAGTTTTTATAAGACCCTAAGCGGATGTTTTATATGGAGCCCCAATTCCAGTTCACATTATTTATTGAATAAATGGCTGTAAAGGAGAAGTGGAAGCACATTATTACCCTGACTCACTCATTTGGTGTGGCTGTCATGTCTGGAGGAAGGGTTAGCAGCAAGTCATTTAGCAGTTAAATAGTTTGTATTTGTAATGCTGATGGAATCTGCCTCCAGCCCAGTGACAAGCAGCAGAACTGATTCAAGCTAATTATACGGATTTATGACTGGTAACGTAATTATTAAAGTTGGGAGTATTTTTCATTACATGACTACTACTGAAAATTAATAATTTTATTGAGTTAATGTAATTAATACACCATCTATTCATCAGCATCATTTGCATGTCTTTCCCATTTTTGGCCCAGTAAGAAACAACCTATGGACTCATACTGGCCCATGCCCCGGTGGTTAAGAACCATATGAGTTATGATTTATTTATTTATTTTTTAGAATGTGTTGGTAATATTAGCCACAAAGTAGTAATACCCAACCCTACAGTCCACTGCTTTCCACCCAAGTTGGGATAAAATCATTCCAGAATCAGAAACACGATTTAGTATTCTGGATGAGTTGTGAACAAAACGGCTTCGGTTTTTGATCATGCCGAGAGTTATTTATTTATTTATTTATGGACTCGCCCCACTTGCATTTCCTGCTGTTAGAATGAATCGTCGGGGAGAAGTGGATGTGTTAGAAGCAGATCCGAGACAACACCACACCAAAGAGCTGCCGCATTCCCTCATTAAACGAGTTTACTCGTGAAAAACTCTTGTATAGGAGATTAGGCTCCGAGAACGGATCATTTTTTCATGTCTGTAAATCTTTTTTCTTCCTTTCTGTCTTGTCTTGTCATTCTAACTAGCATTTGCGTTCGCTCCTCTTCCTCTTCGGTCTCAGGCTTGTTCTGTGATGAAAGCGCTTTGCTCCGTAGATCAGGCCGCACTCAGCAGGCGCCACAGCTTGTGATGAATCCACCCTGTCATCACGCGTTTGGAGAGGGAAAGTTCTACTTTGTTCGACAGTTCGCCCTCTCCTCGTTAGCCCTCCCGCGTTAGATACGCCACAGGCGGGAATTCTTACCTCGCAGTCTGCGGGATTCAAACTGATAATGTCAAAAGGAAAGACTGTGTTTGCTATCAAACACCCACTTACGATGCAGCTCCATGGAGTGTTGCAGACTGAAGCCGGTGTTTGTTGTGCCTTGTAAAAGCTTTCTAGCTGGGGCGGCTGTAAGAGCAGCGGAATATGTTCAACCCAAACAGAAGCAGCGGTCTCGGAGTGCAGTGCTGTGGAAAAATATTTGAGCTCTGGTAGATTTTTTTTTGTGTGTGTTTGTTTTTTGCTTTTTCTTCTTCCTAACCTCAAATATTTCTGAACATTAACATAATTTTAATATAAGACAAATCATCAAAACAAATTAAAAAAATACATTAATTTTTTTATAAAGCTGTTACTTACGGTTACGGAAACACAGTGAGAGTCATTATCTAAAAAAGGAGAAAATATGAAACAGTGAAGATTCTCCAGAGTGACCAGTCATGTGTCAACCTCGCATTCACGAGGTGACCAAAAATAAAACTTCCTTGTGTTTAATAATTCTGGGAAAAAAGCAAATCTCAGTTTTCACCAAGGGTAACAGTTATAGTCTTTATGTTTACGCTTATATCTCTTTTCTTCTTTCCTTTTAAAAATGGATTCATTTGGAAACCACCTTTTGTACATACTCGGTTTATCTTTGTCGTTAGAATTAGACGGGGCAAATACCTTTTCAAAGCTGCTGTACATTTCTATTTTGACTTCACCCTTTGCTGTTGGCGGCGTTTTGAACGAGAGCCGGTGTGTCGTCATGCAGCAGCGCAGAGCCGGCTACGGCCCCAGAAACAAAGCGAACGGAGCGCCAACACGGTCGCTCCTGCCAAAGTGGCGTGTGCCTGACTAGGCCCATCTGTTGGTGTCCATGTGCTCGAAGGAGCCCACCTGCTCCGGGTATGACGTGTGCGCCGGCTGGCCGTCCCGGCGCATCGACCAAAACATAAACTCGTGCATCAGAAAACAACAACTCGGCATAATTGAGACCGTGTCATACCCGGCCGTGGATTAGCAGAGATGAGCGATTGTCGTGGAACAGAGAGCCACAGACTCGTCTGCCACCGTCTGTTTCTGTCGCTGCTGCTGAGACGAGTGGTATTGATGTTCCCACATCCAGAGGAGAAATCGCAGTCGTTCGATATTCGTTATCTCTGTAAATCAAAGAAATGATAAAAAATAATAATAATAATAATAAAAAAAAAGAGACTGCTGCAGTTCTTTTCATATGTGAACAGAAAGGAGTTCCGCAGCCGTCCTACATTAACATTTATGTAGTGTTGAACACATCTCGCTTTTTTCAAGGGTGGAAACATGATTTTTAGCAAATAAATAAGTCCTTTGTGGCTCTATATACTTTTAACTCACTTACACTTTTCAAAATGTTGGAAATAACTTCCAGTTCCCAGTTTATCTTTCAACTGATACCAACTTCAGTTTAAATTTTAATATAAGACATAAAAACAATTTGAATACTTTTTTAGCTCTGCTGACATCAGAGACATGATTGTGACGTAATGATTCAAAGTGACAGCTCAAAAAACTTTAATATTATGAAACAAACACAAAATTATTAGAGTTGAATTTTTAAACCGACTTCAACGTTTTTTCTTGGCGATTAATCTTTTGGTAATGAGGCAGGGGTAAATATCTACATCATTGTTGAAATACATAAAGGGACTACCAGCAGAGAAAGCTGAATGGGGAAAAAACCGATGAACTGCACATTATAGCCTTCCTATTATCTACTTAAAGTCTTACTCTCACTTTTGTCGCCTGAACGAACTCTAAAGACATGACGTAGAAAGTGGGTTGGAACTGGTGTGACATGTGATAAACGAAAGGAAAAGTGAACGAGACACCAGCGAGACCAGCTACGTCCTTTAGCTTAGAGACAATAAAAAAGACAGGAGGGAGAATTGGAGGTTGCAGAGTTTAAGATGATGAGGTTCTCTTCCTGAGTGACGAGGACAGATGGCATCAGGAATGAGTTCGTCAGAGGGACAGTGTTCGATGTTTTGGAGATAGAGCCAGGAGATACCCGACTGAGAAAGTTTGGACATGTTCAGAGGAGAGACGATGATTACATCAGTAGAAGGACGCTGAGGTTGGCGCCATTGGGCAATAGACCAGGAGGAAGACGTAAAAGGAGGAGGACATGGAGAAAGTTGGCGTGAGGGTAGAGCATGCAGACTGTAGGAGTAAAAGCAGAAAAGGTCAATTGACGTGACGACCCATGAAGGGAAAAGCCAGAAGAGAAGAAGAAAAAAAAAGCTTATTTAACTGATCAAAAGACGTCCTCAGGGCATCTCTAATTTTTCCATCACCTTTTACTGCTGAAGTCTAAATGTCACTTATTGCTTTTGATGAATATATGGATTACTTTTTTAATGAGGCAGTTTTTAAATAATGTACAATGTGTTCTTTTCTTCTTCTGTTTCTGTGCTCGGTTTCTTTAGGCTGTAAAATCCCTAAATGCCACTTCCTGATGTCACCTCAGAGTCCTGTTAGCTGCAGGCTAGTCACCAGCAGTCATCCTTCACAGTGCATGGCTCTCTGGTTTTATCTGCTCTTGGTCAGATCACTAATCACAGATCACTTTTACCAAAGACAAAAGAGAAAATCCTACAAAAAAAGCTGACTCTGCTTCATTTCTGTTTACACTTTACACAGAAGGAAGTTGCACTTCTTCTGAGGTTCTCATGTCATTTCCTTCAGTGGTTTTCGCTGCAGCGCCACCACAGGCGAGGAGGTGAACAGGTTTTTAAATTAGTTTGGAATCGCTTGGCAGAGTGTAGAGTGAAGAAGAACCGCACCAGCTGAAAATGTAACAACTGTTGCAATTTTGGTCCCCAATCCTAACAAATAGCAAACTCTTGCAACTTTCTCAACTAACACAACAGTAATCTCATTACCAAGTGCTTCTACATTGTTGTATTTACGTTGCTTTCCTCTTCCTCGCAGATCTTTTCTGCTGACCCCCTGATTGACTCGTGCAGCTTAACATCCCAAGTCCCAGCTTTTCAAATGAGACTCTAGCCTGACGTCGCGGCAGCGATGGCGGAGGCCTCCCCTTTGGACATCTCCCCTACAGACTCAGATGTGTTTTCCCCGACCCTTGAGCTGTGCGCCTCCTGCGGCCACAGCCACAAGCTGGAGGAGAACCACGAGTACATCTACCAAGATGATGTGGACGACGACCTCATCTGCCACATCTGCCTGTCGCCACTCATCATGCCGCTGGACACGCCCTGCGGCCACACCTACTGCAAGGAGTGCCTCACCAGCTTCCTACTGGAGAGTGACTTCTGTCCCGTGTGCCGCACGCCCCTCATGCTGCAGAGCTGCAGGAAGCCCAGCCTGCTGGTGCATAAGCTGCTGGATAAGCTGACCGTGGCATGCCCTTTCGCTGAGTTTTGCACGGAGACCCTGCCTCGCGGCGAGATGGAAGACCACATCAAGGGCAGGTAGGCTCTAACCACCCCCTTCGCCCCCCAAAAAAAAACATGTGATCAGATACTTTAACCTTTTTCGGTTTTTTAAATCCACTAACTATCAATTGAAAGTGGCTTGAAACATACCTGGAGTGTGTTGCAGTATGTGATCCTTTCATGCATGTTTGAGAAATCCTTTAAGAGTTTTTGCTGTGGAAAACGCCTTGTTGGACCTCATCAGAGCTGCACTTTCCACGTTTTTTGAGCTTTCGCCTCAGAGCAGCCCTCCTTCACTCAGCTCCTGCAGACTACCCAGCAGCAATTAGCAAATGCCTCTGCAAACCACATCTGCTGAGCTCATCATACGAGCTACTTCTCAGTGAAACGCTGGTGAAAACGTTGTCAAAGGGTCAACAGAGGAGTTGTGTTGTGATGACTTCATAAAGGTGGAGTTTCAAAAAGAGCAGGAGCTTCTTAAAGAGACAGAGGCCCAATTTCAATGCGTTAAACCTGGAAGTAAAATGTATTTCAAGTCATATGTGATATATATGCCAACTGAAGGTGGCATAGTTACTTGATTGTGCTATAAAATGGCACCATGTGCCTGGAAAACACATAATACTGGCCCTTTAACACAGAATACAAAGTTGAAAAGAAATGAAACATGCTTTTGAAACATTCTTACAATTTTACTCTGCAGAGTGTGTGTGTGTTTGTATTCTGACCTCTGGAGTCACTGCTCTGTGGAATCACCTCTCGCTGCAGTTGGAGCTGCAAGCCTTCATGGATCTGTCTCTCTCAATATTCTTCAACACAACAGGACACAAGCTCAGTCAGAGTGGCTGGAGGGCATCTGAGAACATCGATTTTCAAGCCCATTTTCCACAAACTCAGTTGCATTTAGCTGTAGACTTTGACTAGACCATATCATTACATGAATATTCACTCTTAGCTGTCGCACTACGGCTCTGATTAGGATTGTTGCCATCGAAAGTGAACCCAAGAACGAATCTCAAGTCTTTTCCATGTTTTGCTCTTGCACTGACTAAGCTGTCTAAGCTCCATAGACTCTTAGTTTTCCTGTCCCTTGCTAAAGAAAAGCATCCCCTCAGCATGAGCCTGCCACCACCTTACTTTAAAGCAGAGAAGTTTAGGGGAATCTTGTTAAGAATTGGCTCTGTCTTTAAAACTAAAGACATGCTGTTGGTTTGGTACATTTTGATATCGCAACTAAGAAATTGGCTGAATACTTTAGATTAATTTTCTAAATGAAATGTAATTCATTCTGGGATGCAAATATGTTTAAAATGGCCGCTGTGAAACGGTGTGTGTACCGGCGCTATCAAATGACTTTTCCCATTTCCTGCATGTCCACCTTTCATTCCTCTCCATTTTGAGTTTTTTTTCCCCCATCTGCACTCATCTGTCAAAAATCGCAATAACTTGCAATAGCCATTGACCGTAGGATACCCCTTCCACGTTCACTTTGTCCATCATCTTTAAGCACCGGCTACTGTCCCCAGAGGACAGAGTTTCTCCTCCAAACAGGCTTTCATCAAACCAAAACTCCCAGCTCGTCTGCTCACGTATTAAGATGCAGCGCGGCAGTTTCTCTCCGCTCACGTTAATCCTCATTAAGACTCCCCGTGGCCCAAGTGCTGCTGGGATAATTAACGCATCTCACCAAATATCACAGACAGGAAGCAGAGGGGGGGGGTTTCCCCTTTCAAGTTGCGTCCAAAAACGTGGAAGCTCGAGTTTGTTTGAAAATCCTTAAAAAGAAATCACCAAACCTTCCTTCACCGTTGTGTTTCTACTCCTACACCATCTTTTCCACTCAATCTTTCCTTCTGTCAGTTTCTTTTTTTTTTTCTCCACTGCCTGCCCTCATGTAGCGTGGATGTCATAATGAGATGTGGATCTCTGAGGCTGCCTCCCAAAAGGATTCGGCTGCTCTCCCGTAGTTAGAGGGCGTTATCTGCGGAGGTGAGCGGGGCCGTGTCCGCTGAGATCACCGAACGCATCGTGTGCAAGGATGTGAAAAGGTCTCGGCGAATAACCCTTTTCAACATATCTATCCTGCTCCGGTGATTGTGGCAGTGAATAATAATAATAATTTTTAAAAAAGCACATTTCTTTTAAATTCTGCTCTGCATGGGTCTTTGTAACTCTGTTGAGTTTGGGAGAGTTTTTAATGATTAAAGACAAACCTACAGAGACAAAGTGTGTTATTAGCGTGGAGTCATTATGGTGCGCGGGCGTGAAAGAAGTCAAGTTGCATAATGCATCAAGCAAATGTCAAATTTAATCGCCGGAGACTTTCATTTGCATCTGATTTCCATAGCAGCAGTTTCTTTTTTAGCACGCTAACAATCTTCACCTAAACCTCGGCAAGACGTTCTAATCCGAGCTAAAGGTCTCATAACCATATTAGCAAACAAATTATCCCCCACGGTGAAACAGCAACGCTAATCAAGGCATCGACCGATTATTAGTTTTGCTATTATGAATTCCAAGGCTTGTATTTATAGGTTTAATTGGAAGCAGTTTGTCGTTATTGGGTTTGCAGTGAGACGCGTTTACCAGAGATTGCAGGTTAAAATATTGGGTTCACAAGAAAGGTACAGGGTTTTTTTCCCCCCATACATTTTTTGTTTTTACAATTAAAGGGTCCACAATATCGCAAGTTTCATGTTTATCTCAATCTAAAGAGGCGTAAATACCAGAAACGAATTAAAAAGACTCCTTTATGCGTTTATGCTAAAATATTAAGAGTTTTTATGAATGATAACGTGTTTTAGCAAATCTTCTTTTAGTGCAGAATAATCCAGATAAGATCTGGCCACTAATTATTTCAAATTTAACGTGAAATAAATGCTCATCTGAATCCATAAAATCTGAAAGAAAGCTTTAAGGAAGAGTCTGACGGTAGCGTTGTTTGTGGCTAGCGCTTAGCTAATCACAGCATTTAGATTATTTTTAACAGAATAATCAGAATAGTACAACACAAACTCTTCGCGTGGCAGTATTGTGCGGCAGGAGCTTCACCAACGCTTCTGTGACTAAGTGCTGTCAATTAGTTTAACACAAAGTCTATTTGCCGACTCTAAGAGTTAAGCAAACGCTTTCAGGGTTTCAGGAAAACATGCCACAAGTGGTAAAGTTGGTGAATGCACCGGTGACATGTTGCTGCCTCATTCCACTTTCTATCAAATGAATCTCTTTCCTCAAAGTGCCACATTATGACAGTATGCGGAAAAACCTTTGAGCGGTTTTGCAAATTAAAAAAAAAATGTATAAAATCAAGAAATCACACATATATAAGTATTCAAAGACTTTGCTTAACACTTTATTGATGAGGCATAAAATTGAGTTGTTTTCACAGATCATCCTAGAGATGTTTCTGTAAGTTTTAAGGAAGCAACCTGTGATGTATTGATTTGATTGGACTTGACTGGGAAAGACACACACGTCTATATAAGGTCCAATAGTTGTTGTGTATTGGATAACAACTATTTTGTTGTTGTCTAGTTATAATAAATTTGCAAAAACACTAAACAAAGAGAAAATAGATTAATCAAACTTGGAAAAAGAGCACAACACAACAAAACAACCAGAGAGCTTTGAATAATTTCAAAATATTCAGTACCTTCATATTTCTGGTTCTAGTCCATTTAGTTTGGGTTTGTAGCAGATATAATATTCAGCTAGAGGGAAATTTTTCTACAGCTTCTATGTACACCACAAAAAAATATATGGTGAAATCAAGCATACAGTTTCTTAATGACTTTACCAAAATGTCCTGATGACTCAAATATTTTGTGCTGTTTTAAACAACAAACATAGTCAATTGCATGGATTTCACCTCACTGAAATGATGGACGGATGGACGGACACCATTAAGGTCACTCCACATTATTATTCTGGTCCTTTTCGAACTTTTCAGCAATTTCATGCCTCGCTCATTGAACATCCCTCATATAATCCATTTTCACCTTCCCTCCAATCCGTGGTTGCAAATCTTTTTCCTTTAACGTCGTTTCAATCTGTACGCCACAAAACGTGGCTCGGCTAATATAGATTTTCCCACCTCAGCGATTTTTGACACTCACAATATGCATCATATTGAACAAACTCGATCTCGACACACAGAGAGAGACGAGTCACACTACCTCTAGGCATGACCTCACCCTTCTCCCCGTCTGTGTTTTGATGCCAGTGATAATGCAGTACATTATTTCTGCTGTTTCTAAAAAAATCTGGCAGCGGGTCAGAAGTTGTAATGACTGAGACACGGCCATCTGGTCGGGGCTGATATCATCCTAATGGAATCATTCGTGACCTTTATTGGCTTTCAGAAAGAGAGACAGATATTTTCGAATGCATCCACTGCAAACAAGAGGAGCAAAAATCTTCTCTGATCTGCGGTTTTTCTCGTTGGGTTTGTGCTGTCGGGGCTTGCACTGCGTTTTTTGGGTTTTTTTTTAGTACACTGACATGTAACCGCATGTGATTCTTTGAGCCTGTTTCTTGTTTGTTTGAATGATCGTCGATCCATATTGTTATGGTCCTTTTCAAAGTTCACATTCACGTTTTACACATTACTTTGTCTTTTTGTTCTTGCTGTAAGTATAAATATTTGACTTTTCGGGGACGGCCTCAAGCGCGCTGACGCTTTCTTCTTTTTCTTGCGTGTTTAAAAAAAGCTCGAGTTCTCAAAAGCACTGGAAAATCACAAACATTTGAAATGGAAATATGAAATTAAAAAAACGACCTGTATTCCCTCGCGAAGAGTTACAGAAATGTGCAACAAGGGTGTTAAACTCCATTCATCCGTCCCCAGTCTTCCACTTATCCCTCACATCTCCCTCTGCAGCAGCTCTCTACAGCTCTAAGTTATATCAAAGTGTTTGCAGGCCAGAGGGACATGTAATCCCTGTGGTGAGTTCTGAGTCTGACTTGGGGCATCTTGATCAGATCCTCAGCTGACTCCTGTAGAGGAGGAGCAGCGGCGGCTCCACTTTAAGCTTCCACCAGAGGAATGAACGCAGGACTTTTTACTTAACTCTGAGCCCAGTCCAACCACTAAGAGTGTATACCTGAGGTCGTCCTCTGGTGTTACAAAGACAGAGTTAGACAAAAACGGCTCAGATGTCGTACAGTGACATTATGTCTCGGAAAACCAGCCGTCGGATTCTTGTACTTCCGTTTTCATTTTGATTCGCAAGAGAATCAAAATTACAAGTTTTGAGAAGAAAATTACCAGCATTACAAGTTTTGAGAAGAAAGATGTGAAGTCCTGCTTTCAAACAGAAAATGTGTGCTCTCGAATTATGGCAGAAAAATTCCCCTGGGGCCGTTTTTATGTCATTTTGTTAGAATCTGATGGCTGGTTTTCTGAGATGTTTCTGAAGGCGTTTGGCTCTGATAATACTCACTCCAGTCCATTTGGTTTTAATCTAATTAGCGCAAATCTGTTTTCTTTTACTTGAGTTCACCGAGTTTGTTCCGAGTCAACTTGGTCCAGGTCAGTTTAGTACGATACACTTTGGTTTTTGTGACATCTTTTGGTCCTTGAGTCCGTGTGGTTTTGGTCTGTTTGGTCTGAGTGTGTTTGGCAGAGCTCTTCCTTCACCACACCAGACCCGACATCCAAACCATCTTCCAATATGTTCGTAAAGTCGTGATGGCAAGATTAGTCTTAGGGTGCTTAGTTCATTTAAGACAAACTCTGGTTTGATTGTTTAGATGTGAACACACCAATTACATTGAATACCAGTAGGCGGTGGTCTTGATACACTCCTTGAACTTGAACGTTCGAGATCCATTCAGCATGCATCTCCGATAAATTTTTGCCAGAAATAGCATCAGGGAAATGACTAAAAAGAGGATTGCATTTTGTGTTTTTGACCAGCCCAGAACACAGTATTGGGGTATGTTTCTTACCGCCGGTCTGACCAATAAACAGACTAAACATTCTGGCGTCGTTTGTAGTGACAGGTTTTGATTAGCTTGGAGCTTTCTCTGTGTGAAAGAAACCGTACCGCCAGAAAAAGCGACAAGTTAACAAACAGAAGTTCACCACAAATTCTAACTGATTGGGCTAAAGTAAACCAAACTATATGACCGAGAAACCCCCTTAGAGTTTGAGACGTGTTGCAGATGTGCTACAATACTCAACACACAATCAAAACCTTGAGTCTGTTTTGAAAAGTTTCACCAGAGGAAGATGATGGGGACTTTTCTCAAGTGATTTCCTGCCCACAGTTTCAACGTAGCGAATGGAAAAACAGCACTGTGACGCTCTGTCAGTGCAAGGTACCATTCCTACAAATGGGAAATGGAAAGGCATAATTGAGTGCGAGGACATGAGTGCTTGAGTACGTCATGATGCCGTTTTTCTGAGTTGCTGCTGAACGACGACTCCTCTGGGGCAGACCGGCTTCTGTTCGCCAAAACTGCATTCTGTCACAATCCAATTACTTTTCCATTTCCTGCGAGCCCTGTGGTCTCGTCACTCAAATATCACAGGACAACTGATGCCTCGGTTTCGCTCGCACCCGGCCATTAACATTAACGCACACTGGCCCGTAACCACGCCACCTTCATCCATGAAATATTTAGTCAGACAGGGTGTTTACCAGCTAAATTACTTTCTCGAGGCCATCGGACATCATTGTGAAAATCTGAAAAGCGGGGGAGAGATGAAGCGGAGAAAAAAAATAAGATTTATTCACTGCCTGGCCAAGGTAATTATGCCCTTTGATTTTTTTTTCTGCCTTTCATCTCATTACAAGCAGAAACATCAATTAATCAATTAATTTAATTGGTATGTTATGTGACAGACCAACACAGATTATGTGAAGGTCTCAGTTTGTATATAAAATTATTTTATTGTATATAAAATCAGTACTTATAAGTACCTCTATTTGGTACAGTTGCGTGTAACTTAGGGTATGTCTAGAAACAGTCTTTCTTGTCCATTCTTCTTTGTAAAACAGCTACGTTTTAAGTCTTACTATAGATTCTTAGTTGGATTAAGGTCTGGACTTTGGACATTTGTAACACAAAACATACTTGGATCTAAACCATTTAACTTAAGAATTGTTGTCGTGTTGGGAAGTGAACCTTAGTCCCAAATCTTTTGCTCTCTATTTTTCTCTCTCTTTCTCTCTCTCTTACTCGCTCTCTCTCTCAAGTTTTCATCCAGGACTTCATTAATCTTTCTGTCACCTCTGACCATCTTCCCTGTTCCCTTCTGAAGGAAACTGTACTGATGCTGCCACCAGTTTGTTTTAGTGTGGACATGGTGTGTTTCGGATCCATTTTCTGTCAGATGCTGAAAGCTTGGAATATTGTTTGAAACGTCTTGGTAGATTTATTCCTGACCTATGTGATTTATTCTGGGGTTTTCCAGTTGTTTTGCCTTTGTTCTCTCAAACAAACCTGAGACCTTCACATAAGCAACCACTAGAGACAAATGGCTCCACTGGATTTTATCCAAAAAAGTGCTCAAATAAGATCACAATCGGAGATGCTAAGTCTATGAGAACCTTTTAGCTTTATGGTTCCCTGCTGTTTTTCTGCAAACTACAATGAAACTAAAAATGAAACAGACAAGAAAGATGAAACATCCTTTCAGTTTCTAACTAAAATGCATCTTCTTGAAGTTTTAAGTTGCTGCCAGGAATACTTAACACTGTCAGCAGACGTATGTCTCCTCCAGTTGTTTCCTGGTTACCTGATCGGTCAAACCAAGACGTGCGGCTTTAATCCAGCTTCCGGTCTTTTGCTCAGTTTTCCTTACTAAAATATGAAGATGAAGATTAGACCTTTTTGAATTCCCTCGGTTTAGTACAGACACGCTTCACATCCTTTCGTGTTTATCCTTATCTTTCTCATTCATGCCACTCTGACAAACCCACCCCATCCCAGCAGAGCGTATTGATTTACTGGTGTGTGTTGGTCATACTCTGCCTCTCTCTGTCTCTCTCTCTGTTTTTTTTTTTCTCCTCCACGCTTGTAGGCAGATTCTTTTAAGCGATCAGACCAATCTGCTGCACTGGGAGCAGTCCATCGCTGTAAACCAGGGGTGAGGCAACGGAAAGCAACATATTCTCTCCCTCCCCAGCCCTGCAGGAGCGATACATCCACGGGCAGGGGGAGGTGAATGCAGAACCGGCACCTGTGTGTGTGTGCGTGTGTGTGGATCCGAGTGCATGCAAACGTGGCCGAGCCAATCAGAGGAGTACAAAGTACGTCCCCCCCTCCCTTCTCTGTTTTGGTTTGCGCCATCCCCCCCACCACCACCCCGTCCTCTCTTTAGTGGTTTCTGCTGCAGTATAAGTCACAGCTTGCGCCGTTCTCTCTCCGACATACACACACACACGCGCACACCCGCTCACAGTGCATACGGGCACAAATCCTCTTACAACTCGCCAGTGCCCAGAGCAGATTAAGGGGCTGCACATCTCAAATTGTATTCCAAATGTGCCACCTTTTGTATGGGTTCCCCTTCCTCTTCTTCCTGCACTTTCTCCTCTTCCTCCTTTGCCACAACCGGGACCTCTTCTTTCTTCTCTGCACCTGCTCCGGCTGATTTTTTTATTTTATTTTTTTCCCCCTCTGCTCCGTCTTCAACCTCTGGCAACCTGCCCACTTGGCTCTGCAGCTGAGATGACCAGGCAGCCAGCCTGAGGCAGAAGAAGAAGAAAGAGGAAAAGAAGAAGAAGATCGCACAGACACAAGTAGAGAAGTAGGGGAAGAGCAGAGTAAAAGGGGGAAAGAGTTGAAAAGGTAGGAAGTGAAGGATTAAATCACATCTGAGAGCGCTTCTGTTTGAAGGAAAGCGGGGTGGTGAGGGGAGAGAGAGAGGGAAAATAGGGGGCTGGGGGGTCAGAACGGCCAGGGTCGCAGAATTGGAGGGGGACGGTGGGGGCGAGGGGGAGACAGGCTCAGCTTCAGGGACCAGAGAGCAGGGGTTGGGGGGGGCGGGTGACGGCTGACCATGAAGGCTCTGTTGCTCCTGGTTCTGCCCTGGCTCAGCCCGGCCAACTACACAGACAATTTGGGCAACCTGCACATCCTCTATTCTGAACTGTGAGTACAAGACTCATTCTGCATCCTTCCACCCCCGCCCCCCCCCCATTCACTGACCATCCATCCATCCATCATCCGTCCATCCATCCATCCAGTTACTTGTTTCTCTCACTTTCACCACCCTGGCTGTATGTTCATGAACTCCACCGGTGTTTACATTCGGGATTGTCACGTGAAGAGTCGGTGGTTTGCTGATGCTGCTGATACTTTTGGGGGGTTTTGCTGGAAGCCGTGGTCCAGCCTGGCATGCAGCAGAACCAGCAGGCAGAGCTTTGTGCCGTCCAGGACGGATTCGTCCGGATGCTACGGAGCAACACTGCAGCAGGGCATCGCTTCCCTTCCTGTATTTCTCTCTGCGAGCGAGCGCCTAACTACTGGCATCGACCGGGCGGTGGAGGTGGGGTGGGCAGAGGAGTGTCAGCATGCGTTTGCACAGAATTGTGGATTTTGAGCGCTGCGCACACGGATGCCGAGTCCTGTCGAGTGTTCAGATGTTTGTAACTAGAGCTTGTGTTTGTGGAAAGGGACTTTCGCCTCGGCATTAAAAATGTACAGTCCACCCTACTCGGTTTACATCTTTGTGCACAACGTCGCTTTCGACGCGGGGGAACTTGTCAAAACAAAACACAACAAAAACACAAGCGGAGTCACATTGACTGGTTCATTGTGCTCTCCAGTCAGCTTTACAGTGTCTTTGAAAACTGTAATATTACATAAATAAGCTACAAACGCTTTACTAATGCATTTAGGTGAAAAGTTAAGACTTTAGTGATGTAGAGTAAAAGCACAGAGTGTTTTAAAGAATGTATAAACAGAGTGTAAAATGAACCCATCCATGTTTGACTAGTCCAAATAACATTTATATTTTATTTTTCTATATTTCTATGGTGGTTTTGATGGTTAGAAGTATCAGAAATGCTCCATTTTTCTGTTTTTAAAAGGTTTCATTGCCCCTTAAACTGTGGCTTAAAAAATCTCTAATAAGACCAGTCACAGTGTTTTAAATCTATATTTACATGTGTGATCAAATACAATCCAGATTCAGTGAAAACTGTAAAGTAGCTCTTTACAGTGCCAGTAAAGCTATTTATAATTTCATTGTGTTCTTAGCGGCTAATTGTTAGCCTGTTGGATTCTTACGAATTCCTTTCATCTTTTTTCTCTGTCATTGTTTATTTTCTATTAAACGGGGGATGTTATGTAAACTCTACTTTATTGAGCATTACGTCATGTTATAATATTATTCACTCATCAAACAACATACCTGGAGTGCGGCTTTGATTCTTTCCTGAACGATTGAGAAATCCTTGAGTCTCCCCTGGCAACCATTCGGGGGTGTCCTATTTCCACAAAGCTCCTCCTCATAGCGACAGTCTCGGCTCCTTCAGACTAGCCGGCAGCAATTAAAAATACATAATACTGCCTCTTTAAAAAAGTTATAGGCTTTAGCAACACTTGTGCAACGGAAAGTCGTCAGCCATCCTGATGATAAGTTTAGAAATCTCCTTTCTTACTACAAAATAAGAGTCTCAAACAAAGATATCAGGCTTAAAGAACACACTGTTATACCTTGGTTTACACCTGACATTGCCAGATGACGTCACATGCCACTTCATGCCAAAAGATACACCCCAATAATGTGTGGCAAAAAGCAAACTCACACCAACTGGTGCAACTTACTCGTGTCCCCCCCACCCCCGTTCTATCAACTTTGCAGCATTTTGAGTTCACATCTTTATACATGAAACAATCCTCAGTGGTTTAATATTTATTTAGCAGAAAAAACTAACTAATCTTCCAATTTTTTAAACCTTCAGATTTGCCTGGAATGCAGGCTGCTCTTCAATACTCTAGTCAGCCTGAATAATTAACAGACCATCTAATAGGTTCTTTCACGTCTCGGAACTGTATATCAAAGTGCTTTCATTCTTGGCTCCTCTCCCCGTCTGAACGCTGCTGTGAGCTGCATATTGGCCCCCAGACTCTCATTGTGTGGGAGTTAACGTTGACTACGTTCAGCAGCTCAATGGGAAGTCGAAGCACTCTGATCCCTGAGCCGGTTCTACTCTTCTCCTCTTCAGTTTGATGGAAACACGCCGTCAAACCGCTGGAGTTACGCTGGAACAATGGGGCGCCTTTCAAATCCACTGTTTTTGGGGCCTGCCCATAGCAATGCATAGGGAGAGCAGTGACTGAGTTGCTTTTCAAGTCAGTCACTGCACCCCACAAAAATGGTATCAAAACGTGCGGCTCAATCCCGGGAAGGGACCTATTATTTTTATTGGGGATCGGAGTTACGATGGCGACGTAAAAAGCGGAAAACTAGCGAAATTTCCAACTGCCGAAACACAAGAGTGTAACTGACACCAACTGCCGCTTATTTAGAGTGAGAAACAGGGTGAAATTTTGACCCCAAAATAATTTTGAAATTGCTCTCATGGCCGCAAAACTTGTATTATTGGTATGAAAGTTGGTCATAAAATCGCACCGAATGCCTGCTCCCGTAAAATGTTTTCAAAATTTCTCTAGAGCTTACGGTTTTCGGTCCAGGTGCTTCAGAGCAAAGTGATGGGACATGGCTAACTGACGCTCCACCCCAGTGTTTTACATACATTTCTGAAAATTTTCTGAGCTCAGCGCACACCATATTTCTCTCATCACTGCAATTACTGTGAATGACCTACAGATATGAATCACGGGACTATCGTAGACGACAAATAGCCCTCTCATACGCTTCAAACGGTTTTTGCATTGGCCTTACGGATCCTGAACGGGAAGGGGTCGTTCGGAATGATTTTTTCATTAAAACTGACTGGGTGTCTCATAAAGTTAGATAAAGTCTCTCTCACACACAGCAGTTGGCTGAGGATTAATCGCTATGGCAACAGAATACATAAAAAGCAGAGCTGCTGGTTTGGACTACAAAGACTCTGTAGTTCTAAACATGGCGGAACACTTTAATACAGAGCAGAAGGTCAGAACTACAACATGGTGGAACACTCAGTTATTACAGATGAGGGCTGAGCTGGCAGTTAAGAACTACATAATAATGGAACTCTGAGTTACTACAGAAGGAGGGTGAACAGAATGTTATAACTACATACAGGGTTTTATTATCTTTTTCTCTCAAGTTAGTTGTAATATTAGATTAGAAGATAATAGAAGATATAATATTAAAATGTTTTCTAAATTTTGCTAGGGCTTATGGTTTTTTGTCAGGATCCTTGAGACCGACGCTGGGTGTCTCACAAGTATAGAAACTCTGTCTCCAGCATACTGTCTGACAGAGAGAGCCAGCCCAGGTCCAGATAATTAATTACCATAGCAACGGGTCCCAGAGAGAGGCAGTGAGTAGTCTCACAAACAGCCGCAGATTCAGGTCTCACAATGCATTGTGGGAAGAATAAATATTTCCTGTGACTGTTCATATTTTGCTTACGTAAAATTATTATTTCTCTGAATTTTTGAGTGTGAATTAATATTCTTTGCATGAAAGTTGAAAATTTTCGAGAAATAAACAATTACAGACTGTCTATTTTTTTTTTAATTTCGGACCATGAGTGAGAACCACATGTGCGAAGCTTATAGTCGTCAGTCTCAGAAGGAAATTCTTTTGAGCATTGGGTTCAGTCATTGTACTACTGTTGCAGTGAACCAGGTCAGCCATAGAAATATCGTGATGGATTTGGCAAGAGCTTCAGTGATTGGACATCGTTAATGAACCATGTAAGGCTTTTAAGTATTACACATTTCTGCTCATGAGATGTTTTCAGGTGTAAACTATAGCTAAAATGTTTGGTTTAAACTGCCGGGCACAGTTTGGCAGGTCCCGTAAAGTTTCTGCAGGAATTTTCTAGTTTTTTCCTTTTATGCTCATCTATGTGCAGAATTACCCCCTCTGGGGCAGTAAAGACCGGAGAGCCTGTGGTTGGACAGCAACGGAGGCTCAGGAAAGATGAAAAGTGAGAATGGAAAAGGAGAACGATGGACTGAGTTGAGAGGAGGGCAGATGAAAATAAAGTGGACGAGAAGCGCAGCAAAAGGTAGCTTACTGAAGATGAGAAAAGACAGGAGGGTGAGAGATCACCTCCCTCCATCTGGCCATACGTACGGCTGCCATGGGGACGGCACCCAGCATCCCCCAATATGTTGTCACTTTCCGATGACTTCAAATGAACCTGTCCGGTGGCCTGTTTGTGCTGTGCTAAACCCTCAAACATGGGGGGTGGGTATAGACAGTTTGTGTGTGGCGTTTAGGGGAGTTTTTTTTTTTTGCTGATTATGACATGACATGGGGAGAAACAAGGAGTGGACAAAAGCGGACGTAGTGTTTTTCTGCCTGGCTGGAGAGCAGTGGCACATCATTCGTCTTTATCCACGATGTTGACAGCAGCGGTAGCTTCCAGCTCTGCCTGCGCAGAAGCGGCCTCCTCCTCCATTTTCTTCATCTTCCCTCTCTTTTCACTGTGCCTCTCTGGTGTTAAGTGATTGCTACAGTAAGATTATGTTGCATGAGGGTTGGGGAGGAGCATAGAGAGAGGCTCTGTTTCCCCCAACACATAAGCAGCCTGTTATGCAGCCCATACAGTCTGCGTGTGGATGTAACTTACAACGTGAGGGGAAAATAAACGTTTCTCTGTGATAAAAAGCTACCCCTTTGTCAGCACCAGCCGACAAGAACGCAGCACAGGCACAAAAAGGAGAGACAGAGAGACTCTCCTGCTTTATGGGATTTGTTTTTACTCCCAACTCATAAACTCTGCTGGACACCTTCCCCTTCCTTCTAGCCCTCCCTTGGCTCCTTTGACACAGACGATGCGGCGCTGTAGAGCTTTCGTGATTAATCTAAGTTCACTCCTGAGCTGTGGCTGAGACGTCTTAAACGCTACGATTAGCTTAGCTTCCGTCCTTTCAGCCCGCATCTGCGCGCCGTTTGATCAGCGCGAGCTCCAGCGGCCGTCCGGACATCTTCAGCTCGGGCGCGTGCTAACAGGATTAGCCGCGCGCTCGTTGAATCTGAACAATGCAGACCGTTTGTTTATATCAGGAGTGGTAGGGTGAACCGAAATCAAAGGAAGGGCACCACGCCGGCCGGGCCCGGTCCGGTCCGGCCTCATGTCTGACTCAGGTGAGCGGGGAGCGAGGGGGCGGGGGAGGCTTCGCTAATTAGATTTTCGTCTGGGCTCCGTATTAATCCCTGCTCCCTGTGTCTGGAGCTCACATTGTTTTATTGTAACCAAAAATACCTGGAAGCCAGCGGGAGAGGGGCTGAAATGAAGAATTGAGCTCCTTTGAAAGTAGAAGGAAAAGAAGAGTAAATTATTCCTTTGCTTGTATGAAGCTAATTCTGTGAATGTGTCATGGGAGTGCTTATTTATGCATGAGCACACGCTGAGCAAGTAGGTCTACGAGCAAAAAAAGAGAGTCAAACAAGAAAACATGCAACGGGCGCAATGAGGCACTTAGCAAACAGGAAATTATACCATATCACGTCATGTTAAAGTTCCCTGACAAAAACTGTTAACACCCCTAAAATCTTTATGGAGTTTATGTGAAAAAACAGACACGGGGGAATACATCACTGTAACGTACAAGGAGAAAGTTAAGTTATCCAATATTTCTTACTAAATTTGAACTCTTTGTGCTACATGCACATTGTGTGATGTGGCAACATCAAGCAGCATGTTTAAGTTCCTCAAGGTGGAAGTCATTTCCCTTTGGTTCCACAATTCCGTCTTCATGCTCTGATAGTCTGCGACCTCAGCAGATCCATGTTGGGTTCTTTGGTTGAATTTCTCTTTCAGTACTGGGATCTGAAAGGGTCCACAACATCTAAACAAGATGGCTTAGAACAGATGTTAGAACAGAACAGTGTTAGACTGGCCCAGTCAAAGTCTAGAAAAGTCCAAATGAGAATCTTTGTCTAAACTGAACAAAAAATGCTTGTCATACAAACTCTGACTGATTTGTGTATGACTCACAAAGAAGAATGGGCAACAATGTCAGTCTCTGGATGTGCGTTTATACAATCTTAAGCAACTTGCAGATGTAATCGACACAGATTTTTTAAAAATACATGCCACTTTTTTTTGTAAAAAAACATCCATTATTTTCTTTCTACGTCACAATTTTGCACCACTTTGTGCTGATTCACTTAAATAAATGTTATCAAAACACGTTAAAGTTTTGTGTTTCCAGTACTAGCACATGTGGAAATGCTTTTATACGAAAAAACTACATGAAGGAAACTTAAACAGAAGGCCAAAATACACATCTGGAATCATGTAAAGCATGTTCAATTCACGTGCAAACACTGTACTCTGTGAAACAGAACAGTTGAAATATGTATTCATTTATTCATGAGTAGAAGCGAACAGCAGGTCAGAGTGTTTACTTCAGCAGAGCCTTCCTCTCAGATGTGTCACTGTTCAAGCAGAAAACGGCACAAGGAGCAAGGTGAGGTGGGATATGCAGAAAAGGCTTACAGATGGCACCAAATTTTGTTCTGTCGTAGGAAAAGCGCCTCGCTGAACTTAAATACGTGTTTGTTTTGCGCAGTGCAGCACGCGCTCAAATCTGCGCTGAATCGTTCACGTCAAGCGGCCTACTTTCTCAGATCTGTCACTGAGGATGTGTGGACTGCGTCTCCGTTAACCTTTGCCTCTCGCTGGCTCAAAGTCTGGCTGCGGTTTATGGGGTTTCTAAGGCTTTGACACCAGGAAGGACGAAACAACTTCCTCAACCCCGTGTGTGCAGCAGGCTAATCTGTAGGAAGGTTGAGTATGCGCTCGCCTGGCGGGCAGCAGACCGTAACTGACAGCTGAGGGGAGAGCGGGCGTAGAGTTAATCTCTCACGTGAGCGGCGCCCTACGGACCGCTGGGGCTTTGGGTCGGGCTGAGTTGCAGGCAGGATGGCATGGGAAAGGAGAAAACTCAGCCACTGCCGTGGGCTGGTGTGGTAAAGAGAGAATGCGGGTTACTAGGTGCAGAGAGCATCGTGGGAACAGAGACCGAGCAGGGATTCTCTATGATCATAAACTGTGGTGTATTGAAAATGACAATTAGAGCAATTGGCACATCAGTGAGAGAAAAGCACTACTTTGAGACTGCTGTGGCCACTAGCTGTGCTTCTATTAACTATAGGATTGCGCAAATTCAAATTTCAAAAATGAAATTCGTTCAATAGAAAAATGGCAATTTCGAAAACTCACGTTTTTTGATAAAAGGTTGTTGCGCTGGGATGAGGTGGTTTTCCAGACATATTGAAATAGATGTATGTTGCAAAACTTCAATGGAAACACTTTTTTTTTTTTGCATCATACAAGTCACATGATCAACAGCCAGATGGTACTACTAAAAAAAACTAGAAAGAAGACGACAGGAAGTAGTCTTCTTTGTGGTTTGTAGTTTGGTTTTGCAGACAATGTGCAGCTGGATCCACCAGAGATCTCACACCATCGCACAGTTCACAAGTAGTCGTGTGTCATTGAAAACACTGCATACCTGGCCACTTCCAAGAATAAGGGGTTGATGCTCCAACGCCTAAGACAATGTTCGTTAGCGCCATAGCTGCGTTATCAAAATATCTCATATAACTGTTTACATCCGTTGCTGCCATGATTTCTAATGATTTATCACTCCTAATTTTAATGTCATGTCTTATTTAATGAAAACATGACAATTGCAAAATTGTGTTGTTGTTTTGTTCGACATCAGCAGAACATAGACAAAGATTTGTGGACATTTGCGTTGGACACAAATGTCCTAGTGTTGAGACGCATCAGTGAGCCTGAGCTCCAGTTCAGCCGGGCAGCAGAGAATGAAATCGGTGCTTGCGTTTGCTCTGCTCTCGACACGAGAGGGAAGAGATTGCCTACTTGGTAGAAACCAGACACTGACACAGTAAACTGCTGCATAAATACCCTTCCGGCTTCATCATGGGTCCAGGGCTCAACTGATGATCACCCGTATTGATTGGCTTGAAAAAGATGACTCAGGGATTCTGGGGCTGGTCTTAACTGGCAGAGTGGACTTCCTATCTGCTGGGCCCGTAAAACAATCAGTTGCATAAAGCATGGCAAACCTGTCCGACTGCTCCCTGCTACACTGGAGCACAATGGACAATTTCAGCACAAAGGTTCATCTGCGGCTCCACACTTTTTCTTTTTCTTTTCGGCACACGGTCACTTTCAAAGGCGATGAGGAGTCACACCCAACGGCTCCTGGCTTTCACTGTGCAAGTCTGTTTTTGACAAGCCAGTTTGTCTTTTTCCACATCACTGACTGCTCCATCCTCCCGTGTCTTTATCCCCCCCAACCCCAAATCATGCAGCAGATGGGATTACCCCTCACAGCAGGCGGATCCAGTCAACACACGGGCGCATCATCTGATTAACACTCCTCTGGTTCATCATTAACTGGATTACCGCGTCTTTATGTCACTCTGGCCTCAATCGTTCTGTTTTCCTTTAATCAAACCTAAAGGAATAGTTTGAACCAGGGCTTCGTTAGCAGCAGTAGATAACCCTCATAGCACCTTAGCATGTCTTGTTTCTTGAGGCTGAAGGTGACGACTTGACCGTCGGGAGCAAAGGTCGAAGTGGACTTCTGCCATTTGAAACAACTCCCACCTCAGAATCCTCTTATGCAAACACAATTTTACGATTCTTTAACCGTCGTCATGTTTGCGTTGCACAAGCCAGTTATTTTTCACACAGAGAATAGACAGAGGATATCAGCTTAAAGGCTTATGAAGTAGTATTTACATTAACCACAATGACTTTTTAGAGATTGGAGTTGTCTTAAGGTCCTAGAAATCAGCTTTGGTTTTAAGTTCCTCTCCAACAAGCCTCGTAGTTTGGATTTATACTGAATGAAGACACCAGGAGAGTTTTATATGCAGTAGGGAACAGCTTAACAGGTTGTAAGCTATAAATAAATTATGCTTATTTCAGAGATTCTGAACATTCCCTTTAATCACTATTGTCCAACTGGCAGTAGCAGTCTTCTTTGGCAACTTTACGAGTATGTGTGGGTGTGTTTGTTTTGATTGTCACTGCAGATGCTGGTGTCGCTGCTATAACACAGCGATTACCCTTTATGATTTATACAGAGTGTCAGTGAAGCAATGCAGAATGGTTTAATTGGAACAAATTACGAAGGGATTTTGCCAGTGCAGACTTCTGTGATGTCCCTTTGCAGTAAAGATGCTACCGCCTAGTTTTTCAGTCGCAACTGCTGATCATTTCACAGTGCATACACTGTGAAACTGAATTATAATCACTTTCAATTCAGAGGAAGTTTATGACATTCATTGGTATTTAACAAATGAAGCCAGAGAGACGTGTCCTGAAGAAACATCCCCCACACAAACAAACACGACTTCCACTCTGTTAGTGATTGCAGGAGGTGTGGTTGTTTCTATTTGTGCCTCCGAACACAAACACCATGAAGCTGAAAATATGAATCTGACTGAAGTGGTGTCTCTTTTTTTGGCTGTCAGCACTCGTCAGGGATTTCAGACCCGGTTACCATTCAGACAAGTTTAGAGTTTAAACTTGTCTGACTGGATTCTTTTACATTTTCAGAGGTAAATATCTACCCTTGTAATTTGTTTTTAGTCCGGTATTTACAGAATCAGCCTTTATTATCGTACAGAACCGCAACAAAATTCATTTCAGCACAGCCCATCCGAAGAGCAAACAGACAGACAAACAACATAAGACATGGGCAGACAGGTGCCTGAGGCTGCAGCCATCATGGCAGGCGCTGCCCTTTCGTTAGATGAGAATAACAACTTGAGGGTAGATGAGGGACACAGTGTGTTTTTTGTTTTTAGTCTAGTAATTACAGTAGAAATGTACAGAGACAACGATGACCCCAGAAAGCTACCCTGATTCTAGGAAAGGGTTCTTGTAGAAACGTAGCTTGTTTACTTCATAGCAATACGCTCTTCCCCATAACCCAGTCCAGTTTTTTTATACCTAGAACATTTTAAAAGATTTTCAATGAAGTCCTACCCTAAAGCTGGTTGAGAGAGAGAGTATTTTCCTATTCAATCAGGCAGATCAGATGTTCTGCAACAGCATGGTTTATGCCGAAGTCTAATAAATTCTGCCTGTTTCCCAGCGTTGCCTTTTCTGTACCGTATTTTGTACATACCGAGCACGGGCTTGAGAAAATTTTTTTGCAGCTATTTACTTTTTACTATTAAAAAACATATTCTGTTTTGTTTCGGTTAAGACAATCTGAGCTGCAAACAACAACCATCCCGCAAGCTCTAAACTGACTAATGAGTGGATAAATCTCCAACTGTGTTTGCATGTCCCCACGTTCATTAGTGTTCTAAGAATACCCTCAACACATGTCTCCAAAAGCCTTTCACACACACGCACACACACACACACTGTATTTCTCACTTTCTGTGGTGAGAAAAACCTGTGGGCCTCCTTCAGGCCTTCATTTCCTCCCGCGTTTTCACACGTCAGGCATTGCTGGGAATATTTTTTGAAGAACCCAAATGAAAGCCAGGCTGCATCACAAACAGGTGGTTGTCGCTACTAGCACACGACGAGTGACGGGACAGAACGGAGACGGTAGCACGTTTCCGTCACGCAGAACCTGCTCAGAACAACGAAGCAAACGTTTTTGAGTCCAAACAAATCAAAAAATAAAAGAAATCAACGTTTCTGCTGTAAACTTAGCACCTGAGCTGCCGTCGTCGCTTCAGTGGGGGTAATTTGCATTTCGACGGGAGGGCGAACTAACGTGATTGTCCGCCGTAGTAAGGGAGCGGAGCGTGTATTTGGGTTAGAACGGATAATCCACTCACCCCTAAAGAGGATTGGAGAATCTCACAGGCTTTGATGAGTGGTGAGCTGGTGTTTTATAGCACATCGCAAGAACACAACATGTTTGTGTTCCAGGCGAGGGGGGGAGAGGCGTCGGGAAGACCGCCATATCACTGAAAGCATTATGGGTAATTGTTATTGTACAGGGACAAGGAGACGGAGGAGGAAAAGGAGGAAGGAGCGTTTAGAAGGATGAGCACATGTCTCCGCTCTTTATCTCGCTACGGATCTTTGAATTTGGAGAGATGATGTGATAACTGAGTCAAGGCCACAGCAGTGCTAATGAGCTCCTCCTAATCTCTGTGATCATTCCTGAAAAAATAACAAGAAAATGGCAAATTAGAATAGGTCTTTGCAGTTTATGCATAAAGAGAGGAACATGTTTTGGGTTTTTTGCTTTTTTTTTTTTACATCTCAGGATGTGTTGGATCCATATTTGGTTTACCCTGCTGAGTAGCAGAGATATTTTTGAAAAATCTTTGGGGGGGGTTTTACCCTGTTTTTTTATTCCAGTCACATGGCAGCAGTTTTTGGTTTTATTACACTGGGTTACAAAATAAATACTTTAAATATGTTTTTTCAACCGAATTAGGACTATTTTGTACCGCTGAATCCAAAAATAACATCCACATCAGGTCAGGTTTTTGTTCTATTTGATTTAGAGAAATCTCATCTTCTGACTAAATTGGTTACATTTTTGTGACATTATCAGTTCATTTTCTCATCCAAAGAAGGTTTTAGGGGGGAAAATTTGTTTTCTAACAGAATGTATTAATTACATGTTACAGACTTGGATTTCTGTAAATTGTATAATAAACACTGATAAAGGTAAGTACTGTAGATGTGAATCTACTTACCCTTCATCTCCTGCTCATCACTCATTGAAACTGATCCAGACATAAGAACAAGTTGTGAATTTTGATGCTAATGATGCTCCATAGCTCAAAGTTGACCTGACTGAACAAAACCAACTTGATTTTTGGATTCAGCTCATCAAAATTACTCTAAAACAGCTGAAAAAAACCCAGACAATTTTTTTGGCTGTTGACCAGTGTAGTTATTTTAAAATCCGGACACTATTAAAAACGACGTCGAGGCCAAATTCGGACATAATTGTTACTGCCACTTTGCTAGAAAGCACAACAACCCGCTTAGTGTTTCTTTTCATATCCGACTCTGTTTATCCCCTTTATGGGCTCATAAAACTGAAAATATAAGCTGAAGAAGTTAATAATTCATAGGGGGTGGGTAAAATGTTGTTGGCTGATGTACTGGTAGAGGAATGGAGATGTAGTAGTTTTATGAATTTTCTTTTTTCTTTACTGAAAAGAAAATATGCTCCAATGTACTACTACTGGAGTCAAAACTACTATCAAAGAACCTGCAGCACATGTTTTTACATTTTAAAATCTGAATCGGTCAAAATTGGAAAAGTCAGACTGCAAAGAAAAAAACAGAAATCTAAATCAGCCAGCTAGATGAAATCGCTGTAACGTTTTTATGGGTGGATGAAAGTTTATTTATGTTGTTAGGTCAATAAAAAAAAGATTTGAAAAGCACCAGAGATCCAGTTTATTATGTTTTTACACGTGTCAAACTCGAGGCCCTGGGGCCAAATCTGGCCCGCCACAAGTTTTTATGTGGCCCTCTGCAGTTTAGAGTCGAAGCAATGACAATTGTGTGCTTGAATATTAAGCACACAATCAAAGTTGTTTTTAATAAATTATATCAATGTGTAAATATTTTGAATCTTATTACATCTTAAGACATGTTAATGAAACATGGAGACAGCTTTTTTTGTACAGTTAATAGGTAATTTTATCAATACATTGTCTGTTGATGACATTGGCGATCTTTTATATAACCCAAAATGAAAAGGAGTTATTACACAAAAACAATAATATCTCAAACTTGTTTTATTACCTCCACATCTTCACATACAAACACTTAAATTATTGAGGTAGTTGGTTAATATATTTACAAAGCTGCATCTGATTATGCAAAATGTGACAAAAGCACAACTAATTTTAGCATCTTAGTCGCCCTGCTTGCCAAAAAAAAAAATCATATTTGTACATGATTACCCAGACTAGGAAAATAATACTTTTGCAAACATTGTAAGGTTATATAGGAACCCTGAACATGCTGAATTTTGCTATGAGACGCAAAAAAATTTCAATCAGGTATTCAATTTTAAACCTTCTCTGACAGTGACTCGGCTAAAACGTCTTCCCTCTCTTTGCCTGTCCGTTCAAATATCAATCTATTGGGCTGCATCACTTCATTAAGTGGCATGTCGCTGTTGGTAGTTATCAATTTACTTAAAGAACGATTGAGTCTCACACACAGGTACACACACGCAGCGTGTCGTGAAGTCGAGCGCGGATTGAAAGCAATCGATAGGCACTTCAGCTTTGTGTAATGTTATATCTGACTGGAGGCCCCGACTTGTGGCTACAATTGAGATATAGGACCCTGTTTTTAGATGAAATGATTTTCCCCGTGCGACGTGGACAGAGAGCATGACCTGCTCAGACAGCTCTGTAATGGAGACAAAATGCTGCTTCTGGTGACTTGGCGCCCACTGGGTGCCCCACGGTTCCAACTCTGCTACAACGGCTCCAAAGCTCACATTCTTCTTCCTTTTTATTTATTTATTCATTTTTTTGTGACACCTAAGTAATCTCTTGTCATTTTGCCTCATTTTTACTTAACCTTTCATCTTTGGTTGCAGGGGGGGAAAATGCCGCACCACTTTTTTTTTTTTTTTTTTTTTTTAATTCTCGTCAGAGCTACCGGTGAAGCAGAGCCTGGGTCGGATCCAGCTCATTAAAACCGAGTTAATGTTTGCGCTGATGGCTCCGCAGAGACAGCCGGAGAGACAAGGCAGAGTTTTTCCTGCCTCTTGATGAAGCCTTTATGGCTTACAGATGGAGGGAAATTCTCCCAACAACGCAACACCCCGCCGACCTGCAGGGAAACGCTCCAGTCGCACACAAACATTCACAGTTTCGCGTTGTTACAGTGTAAAGCCTCTTATGGACGAGCGAGCGTTGCTATGAGCGCGGGAGATAAAGTGTGTGTGGCGGTGTGATGTTGACATCTGGAGCTGAAGAATTAGATTTGTTGCTCTGAGTAACAACAATCAAACCCATTTATGTTCCACATTCAGATTCAATGTCGGCTCCTCCTCACCAGCGGCAGTTTTCTTGCGTTTGCACTCGTTTTGACTGTCAGCGACGCTCTTTCTCGGTTCCACTGAGAAAGGTTAGTCTGCATGCGGTTACAAATAGGAAGCGACCGGGAGCGCAGTTCTCTCTCAATAACTTGTTGAAGTGATTTCCATGGGAGGTCCACATAGATGCGATCTGGATTCAATGTCAAAGTACCAAAAAAAAAAAAAAAAAAGAAAAGTTGTCCCATTTTGGTGTACAGGTTGTGTGTTGTTTGAGTGATAATGTCAGATAAGTAGTCTTTGTGAGAGGGCGCCTGGAGGAAATGCTCGCATCACTGTTCACAATCTGACCTTTTCGATAAATGCTAGCAGAAGCAGTTGGTTTTCACTCCGACTGCCTCCACATGAGGTTCAGTGTGTGGATACGCCGCCACGCATCGTCAGTTCTCACTGCTTCATCCACATGCAGCGCCTGTAAGAGGAGTATCTGACTTTTTCATGTTTTGATAAGTCGCAAAATCCATTGAGTTTTAATTGGATGTCAGACAAACACGGTTTAACAAATCTAGTGTGCTCCAGTTTAACCGATTGCTAAATTCATCACGATTAATCCGACAAACTACTACTGTAGTTAAACATGGTAGTGGCAGCATTATGATGTTGGGACGCCCTTTAGAGGTAAATGTTCACCTTCCAGCAGCACGACGACCCTAAACATACAGCTACATGTACAATAAAATGGCTCTATCGAAGGTGTTAGAATGGCTTAGTCAAAGCCCGGGTCTAAAAAACCCCAACTAAAAACAAAACTTTTCACACATGCTCTCCATCTGATATATAAAGTAACAGTCTCACTGCAGCCTGGAGTCAACGAGCCGTTCTCTCCTCCTGTTTGCAGGTGTAAAGGCGCCTCCCACTATGGACTCTCCACAGACAGGAAGCGGCGCTCGCAGGAGGGCGAGTGCACGGACAGCACGTCGGAGCTCACCGTCGCCACGCTGCCCAGCGACGGCCCCACCTCCGCCGCCGTGGCGTTGCTCTCGGACGAACCCGGCCTGGTCAACCCGGCGTTCGACCCCAACATGGAGGACAACAGCCAGTCAGGCAGCATGACCAGCCTGGCCGCTCGCAGCAGCTCCAAGAAGAGTGAGTGGGAGAAAAAAGGGTGTGTGTGTGTGTGTGTGTGTGTGTGTGTGTGTTCATGTGTAACTATCCAACAGGGGACATGCGTGTCATTTTACACTGACCAACAGGGGACTCACCGTTGAAGAGGGGACATTTTGTAGGTCCCCTCTTGGAAATGACCCTGTTTTAGGGTCAGGGGTTGCAGTTAGGACTAAGGTGTGAATTGACTTTTGGTTAGGGTTAGGAAAAGGGTTAGGTATGTGATGGTTAGGGTTAGGAAAAGGGTTAGGGTTAGGCTGTAGAAATGAATGGAAGTCAATGGAATGTCCCCTGTTGGATAGTAGCGTACGACTGTGTGTGCATGCGTGTGTGCGTGTGTGTGTGTGTGTGTGTGTGTGTGTGTGTGTGTGTGTGTGCGTGTGTGTGTGTGTGTGTGTGTGTGTGTGTGTGTGTGTGTGTGTGTGTGTGTGTGATTCATCTGCTTACCCAGACAGAGCGTGTTACAAATATATTAGTCCACACTGAGATGTTGCACCTGAAAACTTCAGTGTTTTTTTGTTATTGCGGATTTTTGTGTGATTGATCAGCAGCTTTGAAGTTCAAAGGAAAGAATAGATGTTTTTTCAGTTTTATGTTTTTTTCTTTCCAACTAAAATCTGAACAGTGTTCTGTGTCATGCAGCTATAAGTCTCTAAACAGCTCTGAACATTTATAGGCAAAAAATGTTGCCTATTAAAAACGACTCAAGCTAAGACATTAATTTTTAAGCTTCAAGAGTTGAGGCTTGTGCTTTGACTGGGCCATTTTAACACCTAAATATATTATTATCCTGCTTTACCTCGTACATGCTTCCTTCATCCCATCAACTTTGACCATCTTCCGTGCTGAACTAAAGCCCCCGTAGCATGATGCAACCACTACCGTGCTCAGAATGACAAGGTGCTAGTATTTATATTTGAATATTTATTAAAATATATACATAAACTGAATAAAAAATGATAAAACATACAGATTTCCACTCCTTTGTGTTGATCCATCACATAAATAATCCCAATGATATACATTAAAGTTTGTGTCTGTGAGATGACAAAGTGTGTAAACGGCTCAAAGGAAGGTAATATTTCTAATATTTCTGCCTGATACTGTACCGAATCAAAAGTAGACGGCAGTAATCTCCAATCTAACATGTATTTACTGCTGCGGTTTACCCAGCCACTGATTCACTCCCAAATACAATTGTTCTTTCTAATGCCCTCTGATAGAAATCCTATTAACCAATTAGCTCCCCTTCTCTTTAGTTTTTTTCTCTCTCTTCACAAATCCATAAAAAATTCCATTTGAGGAAACGAGCAGAGAAACAAAGAGAGAAAGTCACACAGAGAGAGGAAGTCACTGAAAGGGCAGGAACACTGTGCTGTAAAGGAGAACGGTAATGAAAGGCGGGTTAAAAATAGCCGGCGCGAGCGTGTGATAACGCCTGGTGACGCGATCAAAGCGCTCCCTCCCTCCATGTATTTTTATTTTTTTACACTCCACCTTTATTACCGGTAGGCGGTCGTGAGAGTTCCTCCCTGCTCTCCTAACGTAAGAGCTGGGGAAGCCAAATGACGCTGCAGCAGCACTTTAAGCTGGGCCAGCTGAGCACCCCACCACCATCGCCGCCATCTCCACGAGCGCTGCAACTGCTGAACAAGCTGTCAGCTCCAGCAGCCGCTGGCGCTTTTTAAAGAATAATGCGGCTGTCAGAAGCCCTCGCGTCTCTCTGGGGCCGCAGAGGGAGGGAGCGGCGCTGCGGAGCCTCAGCTCCTGGAGCAGCCGGAGCTGGGCCAGCGGCTCTGTCCACCTCCGCTCTCCAAATCAAAGTCTTTCAGCGATGCTCCGAGTTGGACGTAGTTGCCCGGGTCCATATTGTATTACATCACAGTTGCTGTTGTGCAACCGTGTAGCTATGCCTGGTACTCAGACAGGCTTTATTAATTTAAGACTCATAAAAGTCAAACAAGCTCCTCTACTTGTCAAAAAAAGACCAGCATTTGTTGAAACTGCAAAAGCTTCACAGCTTATGTAGCTGGATGAGAATTAAAGGGGCGGTATTGTGTAAAATTTGCCCTTTTTGAGCTTTACATTATATGTTATTCCCTCATCAAAAAAATACATGGAGCGTTGCTGCAATTCTTTCATACATGTTTGAGAAATCCTTGAATCACCTGTGGCAACCAATCGCAGGCGCCTAAGCGCTTCATCTCACAAAGCTCCACCTATTTCCAGAAAGCTCCACCCATTCATACAAAGCTCCGCCTACTGCTGAACTATTTCTCAGTCCATCGCTCTGAAGAACATTTGTAAACAGCTTAAAGGAGAAAGGTTGTTGTGATGACTTGCTGAAGCAGAGACAGAGTAGCAGTTTCTTAGAGACAGAGGCCCAAAATTGGAAAAAAAGAAAAGAAAAGTAAAACATGTTTCAGTTATACATGCTCAAACATGTATAGCAGCGGTCTAAAACTCCAGTCCTGGAGGGCCACTGTCCTGCAACTTTTAGATGTGCCTCTGCTGCAACACATCTGAATAGGATAATTGGATCATTAGAAAGGCTCTGGAGAACCGAGCTACACAAGAAGGAGGTAATGAAGCCATTTCATTCCAGTGTTTTGTATCTGTGGCACATCTAAAAACTGCAGGACAGCGGCCCTTCAGGACTGGAGTTTGAGACCCCTGATGCATAAAAAATGCAACTTCAGTTAAGTCATAATTACTGTATTGTGCTATAAAAGGGTTCTACGTGCATGGAAAACACGTAATACTACCCCTTTAAAAAGCAAATATCTTCCACAGCTGCATTTGTTGATTAGTCATCTTAACATCACTGTGTGGAAAAATCACAATACCCAAAAATGATTCCTATAGCGTCCAATATTAGGTAAGCTTTTCTGTTTCCAGTGGCATGCATTCACACTCTGCATGCCAATAACATACTTGGAGAGTCGGATGGACTTTTGCCTGTTTGGTGACACCGACGGACGGATATGGATGGATTAATAAAAACTCTGAAGATAACAGATGGTTGGAGAGGGGAAGGGGGCTGTTTTGATGCTGGGAAAAAAAAAAAAGAATATCACATGAAACTGTTGATTAATCATTTCAAATACCCTGCAGCCACAGTAGCACCATTCATTTTAATATCCCGGGCCAGTTTTAACTTTAGTCGGGCGTTTGTTGTTTACCAAAACAAACTGGAAATACCAACAGTCCTCGGGTCTTGTGCGGGATCCAACTGCTGATATTAGCAGCAGGAGTGGGGCGTGTTTTTCCTGCCAAATTGCCACTCAGAGCTTAGAAAGAACAGCTGGTGCTGTGAACACCAGGATTCAACTCTGTCGACAGGCCTGTCAAACCGGGTTCAGGGTCTCAAACTTACTTTTGGTTTGCTTTGGGAAAAGCACAAGAATGGAAAAAATATATATTATGACATGTCCTTCTGTTTTGTTTTTCTTTTTTTTTTCTTTTTCATGGTGCCGGTTCGTCCTGGAAATCATCTATGGCCGCCACAAACATACAAGAGCTTCTCAATATGTTAGGATGCCATTGAAAATGTAGTTTATTACAGTAATTGGGCTCAAAAATTTCAATATATAGTTTTGTTTGACACAAAGAGACGTTTTTTTAAGCATTCTTGATGAAAAGTGTTAAAAATCTGTTTTTTTTAGAAAGTTAGGGTCTTACATAAATTAAATCCTAATCATAATTTTAAGAATGCCGACTTGCCAGTTGCTGCATTTGTGCCAAATAAACTAAATTTTGGCTCTTTGTTAGCTGTAAACCATAGTCATCAAAAATAAAAACAGAAATCAGCACTTGAAACCAACCACTCTGTGTGTAATGAATCTATGTAGCCTGAGTTTCACTTTTGGAATCGAAATTAAATAAATGAACATTTAAATAATTTTATAATTAATTGAAATGCACCTGTAGACGACCCACTGCAGCCTGTACAGTCTGAAGCGCTTGTGTTCAACAGGAAGTCTGTAAGGTTAAAAGGAAATATTACCGAACTTGCTCTTTTCTCTCGTTTACACAGCTAACCAAACACAAACTCAAGCATTTATGTCCCTTTGTAGAAAGTTTTGAAAGGGTCAGGTCTGCAAATCTCACTTTAGAAAATACAGAGATGGATGAGGCTCACAGCCTTACTTTCCTGTAGACAAAATCAATACGACCCTTTTCTCTCGGTGCATCAACAGAGCAGTGAAACTATGTATTTGTGCAGGTTCTTTCTCTGTGAAGTCCTACAGTCACTGCTCAGGTAGCTCTAAAAGCAATGCGTACTTTCCTGACCTGCTCCAGACCGGTATTTCAGCTCCTCTGCAGAACTTGTCGGAACATGTTCACACAGGAGAACTCTGATTGGAGCCACAGTCAGACGTGTCCGGGCATGTTTGCAAGTGAAGTCCTTTATAAAGACCCTGTCTACTCTTCCCCCCTCTTTTCTTCTTCTTTGCAGTCAGAAACTTTGACCGCTCCTCAGTGAGGAGCCGCTCCTTCAGGAGACTGAACCGGGCGTTCAGCGTTCTGCGGAGGACCAAGAGCGGCACTGCGGTCAGCAACGAGACCTCCGAGGAACGGGACAATGCCAGGAATTCCAGCGTGCCACCAGAAGGTACGGAGCAGAAACTTTTTTTAAAAAATTTATTTTTAAATCGATCTGTATGATTCCAAAAAAAAAAAAGGGGCCACTGGAGAGAGTTCCAGAGGGAGCAGGAAGTGCATGTGGCTCCAAATGTTTATATTTGCCATGTTCAATCAGCTGTGTGAGGAATGGTGACATGGCTTTGGGGCTTGGGTGCAACAGCAGAGGCATATGTTTCTTGAATAATTCAGCCACACATTGCATAAAGGCCACTGGTGCATCACCACTGAGGGATCAGAGCAGCGAGTGGCAGCCTGGGGCATTTTGCATAGTGATTGTATAGCCGAGGTCACTGGAGATGACGGGCCTTACCACCTTCTGCTGTTCTTTTCCATCATCCGCCTCTTCGCCCGCGTCCTTGCCAGCTGCGTTTCCGTCACAAATGTAGGCAGCAAAACTTTGCCGGTACTCTGCTTCTGCTAATGTCGCAGGGAACACAATTGTTACAATTGTGGCGTTTCCGTTAAATAAGAAACGCAATTAAAATCACACGTGAATACGTTTGTTCACGCGACGAGCCGTTAGAAAACGTACTCCTACGTCTTTTCCGTCAGTGTTTTTTTTTCTTTCTTTTTTTAAATTGGCGATAAGAATAGAATATAGACTACACTGAAAATAAAATATACATTATAAATGATACACCGCCACCAAAATATGGGAGGAAATAAGGGGAAATAATTGCAAGCTTAAAGGCAATGTTCTGAAGGTTTGATAATGAGTAAAACAGATAAAAAAGAAGTTTTGTTTTCTATAGTAACAACATCAAAAAGTCTAACTTAGAAAACTTATAGTTTCAAATGTGTTCAATTTAGACCTTAGCTTTTGAATAAAGTAATGGAGTGTAAAAGTGGTCATTAGTAGTATAATTAAGCAAATTCAGGAAAAAATTAAAATAAAAAGAGGCGCGATGATAAAGAAAAGTAGTGTAAGAGGTTATTTCAGATAGCAACATTTGGTTATTGATCACATGACTTGTGTGATGCAAAAAAAGTATTTGTAATGCAGTTTTGCAAAATCTAATAATTTTGATAAAGTCGAATAACCACCTTATATTAGTGCAGAAACTTTGAAACACTTGAAAAACGTGATATCTTTTTTTTTTTTTTTTAAGAATTGTCCTGTTTCCATTAAGCATATTTATTTTCGTAATTCCAATTTGCACAATTTTAAAGTCAATGGAAACGCAGCTGGTGACCCTGCATCCCGTCATCCACCCCTCCAGACTGGAATCATCCTTGTAAAAGTAGCGAAGCGGGGCAGGCCACGCACATCTATAACCCTTCACACAGTAAAGAAAACAATGTGCAACGCAATATCCACAGCTCAGGCATTTTCATGACAAAGTGGAAGAAATACAGTCAACTGTAATGGAGCATTATGTAGAGTTAGAGGTGCGGCGCGGCGGGATGCGGAGAGGGAATATGGCATTACGCAAGAATGATGAATGACAAACGACTCGGGTGTAGATGATTCTCAAAGGCCATCGCCGAGGAGGCTGAGAGGACGGATTAAATATTCATCGAATGCTCCAGGAGAGAGATGCATAAACGCAAGAGTGAAGTAGAGAAAGATTCGGTAAAAGATGGATCCAGATTTTGTTTAAAAAAAAAGAAAAAAAGGATTTAAAAGATGTAAATAATTGCACTAAAATGTCCCCGTGCAAGCTGTAGAAATAATGAGATGGAGCGAGAAACTCAAACGGTGTGCGCTGGTGAGACAGAAAGAGGTTACATAAGAGCTCCAGGGTCCCGGTGAGAGTGCTGTGCACTCCTGGAGCAATCTGCTGTGATAAAGACAAAATATTGACTCTGGAAAGGAGAAAGTGCAGCGCTGAGTGGAACGAACCGCCAAGGCTACTCCACTGGAGACGGGAGACGGTCCACTGAGGAATACGAGGAGAGAGACATTTTTCAAATAAGATGAGGAATATGTCTCCTCTGTCAGTGACTGGGCGAAGCCTCTGGCCAGAAGAGCGACCACAAGGTTAGGATGCTGGGGAAAATAAAGAGCCAGAGGGAGGAGACAAGTACATCTTCCAGATATATGCTGACTTTCCAACAATGTGTGTTGGAGTTGGTCATTGCCATGGTTACAGCAGAAGATTATCTTTTCAGAAATTATTGGATGTTTTCACATTTTGCCATGTCACAACCACAAACTTGAATGTATTTGAAAGGGATTATAGGTTATATACCTATGAAGTTAAATTGGGGCCATGAAGTTTGTTCTAAAGTGAAAAAAAATCAACAAAGTTTTTATGGTCCCAATTTAGCTCCGTATAAACCAACATAATGCGATGTAGTTGCGTCTTAGAACAACTCAGCCAACATCCAGGACGTGAACACAAAACAGAATTGGCAAAGATTTCAGGAACCAAGATGGCGTCTCGGGCTGGATGTTCAGACCTGGTTGAAAGTTCCAGAACGTTCTCAGCTGTTCTTTTAGCAAACGCTGCACCGATGAGGTGCAAACACTGAATATGAAAGCACGCCACAACGCATCCTCCTCCTTTCAGTTCACAATAACAGCTGCGCCGCTTTTTATTTGACCACAAAAGAATACACCATTTCTGAATCATAAACTTTGGCTACTTTTGTAGTTTTTTAAAGTTTTTTTGCTCTTTAAAACTTATGCATCTTCACCCAAATAATTATCCGCTGGATATCTGAAACGAAGGGTTTTCCAAAGCACGCAGTTCATACAGATGGACTGAAAGTGGATAATGAAACAAACATCACACGGGACAATTAGCCATGGAAAAATTCTCTCGGCTTGTACAAGTTTGCTGCAGTAGCCTGAGGGAGTGGAGACAGCTGGTTCCACGGCCGAACCTCTCCACCGTGGCCTGCTGCAGGATCCCCTCTTTCCTCCACTGTTCCCTCTGTTTGATCTCTCTGTTTTCCCTAAATTAAATTGAGACGTTTTCTTCTCCATGTCCTCTCTCCGTCAGTGCTGGCTCTTCCCCAGCTCCATCACCTGATCCCTGACGGTGAGCTTACCAGTATTAAGATCACGCGACAGGATCCCTCGGACCCACTGGCCATCAGCATCGTTGGCGGCAACGAGACCCCTCTGGTTCGCATCCTCATCCAGGACATCTACAGGGAAGGGGTCATTGCTCGGGACGGCCGCCTGCTGCCCGGGGACATGATCCTGAAGGTACGAAAATGACACAAAAGCTGCGTTTCCATTAAAAATGTGCGCCAAACATTTTCGATATTCCGCTAAAGTAAAAAAAAAAAACAATTTCGCAAAGACGGTGTTTCCATTAAATAAGGAATCCAACTAAAGTCACACGTGAATAGGCTTGTTCATGTGATAAGTCATTAAAAATCATGGATGTAAACACTCACATGAGATATATTTATATTTACACCACTAGAGGAGAACATTAACCATCAGAGAAGACGTTGTTTTTAGGCATTGGATTGGCAAGCAGTGGGTACTTGGGAGTGGCTAGTATATCTAGTACATATTCTCTGTTTTCTGTAAAGTTTTGCTTGCAATTTTACTATTTTCAACCTTAGGTGAAGCCAAGAGACCTTATAAGCACATTGTTGCTGTTTATAAACTGCCGTGTTGCATCAAAAGTTTTGCCGCTGCAGTTGGGCGAAGTACACCAATTTAGAAAAACCACCTCAAGCACAAAGACGTATGGCAATTTAAAAAAAAAAAGTATTTCGATCATGTTACCGTTAAGCAAATTTATTTCCCAATTTGCCAAATTTTAAGGCCAACGTAAGCGCAGCTCCCGAGAATCGAGTCGAGCTGTGAGTGGACCGTAACTTATGTCCTTCCGTTTCCCCTTCCAGGTCAACGGCATTGACATAAGCAACGTGCCTCACTACTTTGCCGTGACAACCCTGAGGCAGCCGTGCCAACTCCTGCGGCTGACCGTGCTCAGAGAGCAGCGGCACCGCTACCGTTCGCACTCGCACGGCCACGCTCACGGAGCTGGCGTCCACCAGGCTCTGGGCCCGCCCCACCACCCGATGAGAGACGACAGCGTTCATGTGGTGCTGAACAAGAACGCTCCGGACGAACAGCTGGGCATCAAGCTGGTGCGGCGAGCGGAGGAGCACGGGGTCTACATCTTCCACCTGCTGGAGGGAGGCCTGGCTGCGCGTGACGGACAGCTGTGCATAGGCGACCGCGTGCTGGCCATCAATGGGCACGATCTGCGCTATGGGGCACCGGAGCACGCTGCCTTGCTCATCCAGGTCAGTCAGGATGGACACCAAGCATTAGCTCTGTTTGGAAAGTTCACAGTTACGATCAGGGCTGAAATAATTAATCCTTATTAATTACTTATTAATTACTCACAATTAATTAATCGTGAGTAATATCGAAAAATCAGACAACACAATTATAATTGTGATTTGATAATAATCTGATTATCTGATTAACCAGATGCAATTAACCGTGATTCAACAAGTAATGGTCATTAATCGATTATTGAAATAATTGGCAACTGACTTAGTCATCGATTAATCGTTAACTGGAGTATACAGAATAAACATTTTTTAAAAAGGCCATTTGCTGGAAGAACACCCTCAGAGTAGCAATTAAACCAAATCTGTAGGAAAAATATATTAACTTGCAATTAAGATTTAAAATAAAATCTTCTTTATCTGTAAATCTGTTCTAAGCAGAGAACCACTCAAGTGACGTAGTTTTAGCTTCACCCGGTTAAAATGCTGTGAAAAAGCAAAAACTTAAACATTTTCTGCTATGCAATTATTATTGGTTAATAATCAAGTGTATAACTAAAGGAATGTTATCTTATTGCGTTTTAGGCAGTGATATATCTATATGCTTATTTAAAAATAAGTTTGTTTTTCTAATATTGTAAAAAAAAATTGGTTAAATGAAAAATCTGTAGAATGTACCTTTTTTCTCCCCTGTGATTAATCGATTGTCTGAATAATCTGTCAAATATTTGATCGATAGAACAATTGATTCCTGAAATAATCGATAGTTGCAGCAGTAGCTGTGACACATTCCACCTAAACGTTGTTGCAGACCAGAACCAGCCTGTTCGTACTCCACCTCCCGGCGGTATTAAAGATAATTGCGGTGATTCAAGCTAATTGTGTCGAGCTGCGCTGTTGTGTCTGCCTTCGCTGCAGTTAATGCTGTTTAATTGTGGTGACTCCCCTGATGGACATGTGGGTTTCGGGTGGGGTGGGGCGGCTGCCTCTGGTTCCTGGTTGATGCCAGCCAGTGATGGCGTGTGTTTGGTTAATGGCGGTTAATTACTGCGTGTTTACGGCTGACTGTGCCGGGTCTCTGGGCTCTGAGTTCCTGTCTGGGCCGTCTGACCGGCTCTTTCTGGGTCTCAACGGAGCCAAGATGGCCTCTCAGAGCGGCCACTTTCTGTCAGAGATTAAGAACTGGCAGGGAAGAAATTGAATTAGTCCAATTAGGGCAATAATGGTTTGGACTGGCTAATTCAGGGCTCAGCGGCGTGTTGGAGAGAGAAGTCTCTCTAGGAATACGAGAGCAGGGAGGCGGCTGGCTGCAGCCACCCAGCCTGTCTGACTGACAGGCAAAAGCCTCAGTCAGACAAAGAAGGTTTCGATGTTAAAGTCTGTTTTCGAAATGTTACACAAAATTACAAAGCATATCTCCACTTCCAGAAATTCAAACATGAAGCCCAAGCGTCTGTTTGTTGGTCACTTTAGGCGAGCGAGCACAGTGTGCACTTCGTGGTGTCCCGTCAGATCTGCCTGCCCAACCCAGACATCCTACCAGAGGGGCCATGGGGCATGGACGGCCCCCCACCATACTCCCCTGTGGATATGGAGCAAACGCTGCTGGTGAGAAGCAAAACACACACACACACACACAGATATATATGTGCAGGAGACAGGAGCACTACTGAATACACAGAGAAAACCTTTGTTCCTTTTATAAAGTCTCCCTTTCAGGTGCAAATGATCCATGCAGCCGTTCTTCTCCCATCAAAGTCAAGCATGTCATTCAAAGAGGGCAGCGAGAGGAGAGCGTCTTCTATCCTCACAGATTGGCAGTGTACACACCAGCCATGTTTTTTTCTTTTCTGACAGCTACCTAAAGATTCCTATCTGTTCTCTTCCCGTAGTTTGATATAAACCAGGGCGATAGCGGTGCAGACTCATAGTCTTCTACCTTCATTATTGTCGCCCTCGCTGAATGGACAGTCAGCTTTTTATTTTATTTTATGGGCAATATCGAGCCAGAAATTACAATGAGTTTCACCTCGGCAGAGAATTTTGCCAAGAAAAACGCAGGATATGATTTTCGTTTGTCTCTTTCAGCGCACGTCTTTAAACTACGGCAAAAAGAGGTTTCGGAGCTGGATGGGGCGGTACCGTTTGGGTTTGAAATAAAGGATCAAAATTCAAAGTATAAACTACTGAGCATCATAGAACAGAGGCCAAACTGAGGGGTTGTGGTATCTGTAAAATATGTAAAAAAAAAAATTTAAAAAGACATTTTAAAGAACATTAGTAGAACTGATTACCTGAGTTTTTATTAAGTTGTCATTTGCACAGAACACTGTAGCTTTTCCTAGGAACTCTTAAAAAGTGTCTTTAGTAGAAGAAAAGATCTTGCGGAGATGTGAGCTTACAGTTTAAATAAAAACTCAGAAACATTTCTCTAAATTGCAGCGATGGCTTTTTCCAGGAAAGGGCCACAGCTAAACAGAATCCAACATGTATCTGCTATGAGAGAGGAAAAAAGGAAAGTAAACCGAATTAATAGCTGCACTTTAGTCAATTGCTGATTCCAAAATAGAGACGGTTGAACAGGGAAACATTCAGTCACTCAGGTGTAACTTGGAACCACAGAATAAAAAACCCCCCAAAAAAACGGAGAACACAAAGTTCCTGGCAGCAGTAATTGAACATAACGGCTGAATGTGGAGGAGTAAAATCTTTGCTTTGGTCTCCATGAACTCGGAGGACAGAGGAGATGTGGTTCAGACACAAAACGGTGACATGATTCAACCGTCGTCGTCTCACTGCGCTGTGGTTAGATTTAAAGAAAGACAAGAAACCAAAGGAGCTGGTGCTTACAAATGAACCTGACAGGTGATTAAATGAACCAGCGCTCTCTGCCTTTCAAAATCAGCTTGTCGTGTTTCTAAAAATGAGCGTACGTTTTTATGTCCACTGAACTGAATATAGGAAACATTAGCTTACCTCCAAATATGACTGCGTCCCCGGTGGACACCCTCATTTCTCCCCTCTGAAATTAATTCCTGCGCCTCGACTGTAAATTTGTCAATAAGACCAGCAGCTTATTACCTCAGCCTGTCATAAAAAAAAAAAAAGAAAGAAAAAAAGCTACACGGACTCTGTTAGGATGACAACCTTTAGAGCTCACTAGACACCATTAGCGTTCATTAAAAAGCTGCCGCTCAGGAGGGCAGAGCACATGACTCACACTCAGCGCGGTGCGTAGGAGGCCTCTGATTACAGACGCTTTAAGCACAGCTTGAGTCGGTGCTGAGCTCTCGGCTCGACAACGAGAGATCTGCTGCGAGCGCGGCGGAAGTGTGTGAACGCGGCGCGTTAGCATAGCGGCACAGGCTCCAGCCCGTCGACCCCGACGCGCCCATGTGCCATTCATTACCTGTCCCGAACATGAGTGAGGAGGCTCTCGAATCGGCTACTCTGCTTATCGCCGTACATCATTCTACGGCGGTTACGCTAATGAGGTCGTTCATCAACTACCTATCGCCAAAGAGCGCGTCGTTGGAGTGGGCCCCGTCTCGCGGAACACCGTGGATGGACCAGTGGACTTTCGGGCGTTATCGCCGGTCTTTGAGAAACCAGCCGCTATTTTTATTGTTATTATAATGCAAATGTGCTCCTCCGAGTTTTAATTAGAACATGCAGTTTGAATAAGGTGCCCTTGGTGTTCGTTAGCTCCTCGTGTGCTTTTGCTTTATTGTCTCCATCACAAAAAGAAGAACGTGTGCTGAAGGAGAAGAGACGCTTAAGACGTCACAGTGACAGCACGCCAGGTTCCTACAGTCTGAAGAAATGCTTAATCCATCCATATGCAATTTTGCTACTTTTTGTACAATTTTTATTTATATTAATTATTTCAGAAATGAGCCGAATCGAACTGAGAATAATGAAAATTTCAGGGTGCGTTCACACCTGTTTGGTTTAGTCCGTTTTTAATCGAATTCTGGTTCGTCTGTCTAGAAAGCCTGGTTTAGTCCGTTTGGGGTTGGTTTGGGGAACCAGGCTTTCCCAAATGCGCAACTGAACTCTGATGCAGACCAACTGAGGGCCACTTGAAAACGAAGGTCTCAGTGAAAGTATATGTGTATGTAAGTGGACCACAGGTCACTAATAAAGCAGGAAGCATTAAAGAAGACGCCCAAGTCTAGCGCCAGACGGAGTGCCACCAGAGTGGAGGTGGTGGACAGGTTTTTCAAAGGGTTTGCTTTGTTTCACACAGTGACACAAACCACAGTGACCTTTCATGACCTCTGGAAACATTTCTTAATATCTTTACAACAATAGGGACACAAATGAAAATGTTTGCTGCACAAAAGTAGCACAAACATTTCACGCCATTTTTGTCTGATTTGGTTCACTCAGGTGAGTCTACCGGACTTATCAGGCGTTAAAACACCCAGAATCTCGATTCAGGGAAAGTTTGGGATTTTGACTTGAATAATCTTTAAGAAACAACAACTTGGGTGAACTTTTCAAGTATTCTCATTTTGGCTCTTTTCTCTTTTGTCCAGGACTCCTGCCAGAAGCCCGCGTGTTACGAGAAGACAGTCACGCTAACCAAGGAGCCGTACGACTCCCTGGGCATGACGGTGGCGGGCGGCATGTCCAGCCGAGGATGGGACCTTCCCATCTACGTCACAAACGTGGACCCCGACGGCGTGGTGGGACAGGAGGGATCCATCCGCAAAGGTAACGTCACCGTCTGCCAAATTTCATGATGTCACGGGCGTTTAATTGTGCGGAATCGCTCGCGATCGCTCTCATTCGTCGCTCTTTGTCAGATCAGTGAAATATCCGTGCGGGCTTTCCGTCACGGATGAGCCTTTCTGCAGCGAAGAGCACAAACAAAATGATCGATGACGACTTCACATGAAGCTCGATCATCCAGCAGAAACCTCGGCTGCTCGTGTCGATTATTGCTCCGCAGATTTGCTTCCCTCAAAATGAAAAAACCAAAAAACAAACATATTGCAGTGTAGGGCAGATTTAGCAAAAATAGCTTTTCAAAAAAAGGGTTATTGATTTTCTTTTCTTAGTTTGTCATGTTGCAACTGCAAACTGGACATGGACAAATTAGCGCTCGATCGTGAGTAGAAGGAAAACTAAGGAGAAATATTTTAGCAAGTAAAACTCTTAACACCCTTTTAATCTGATTCCTCAAAATGAAATGTAGACATTTTTTAATAACTAATTTTTCCTTTCCACTTCACAATTTTGAACTGCGTATTGTTGGTCCCCTTGATAAGATCAGTTAAAACACATCTCCGTTTTTGTTTACAGTAGTTGCGATGCCGTTGACCATATTGCTGCGCAATTTGACATTTCAAAAGTAAACGTGCTTAACGGAAACACGGCAGTTTCGAAAAACGTTTCATTTTTTCGATAAAAACTTTTAGAACGAGGCGGTTTTTGAAAATGGTTTATTTCTCAAAACGGCAACAGAAAGACTGTCTTCACATCACACGAGTCACATGATCAGGACCCGGATGTTACCACTGACGCAAACTACGAAGAGGAAAACGACAGGAAGTAGTTGGAGGATCATGGCGTGGCACTTGTTTTAATGACGGGTGAATAATGGGAGGGGAGCGGCAGGTTTTCAGGACAAATTCTGATTCCAGGAATCCAACCTATTACGATGCCCCAGCCTCAGTTTGAAGCTTTGTTTACGGGAAGAGCAAGACAAATATTACATAAACAGTAATATGAGGACTTCATAAAATTAGCAATAAGTCTGTTGCTTTGTGTGCAGTTCAAGGTGCACATTACCGCATTCATTTGGGACAGAGCAGCAGCAGCAGCAGCTGTCTCTGTGTGCTTCTGAAAGATGTTTGTGCATTGTAACGGCGCATTCATTTGCATTTTCTCGCAGGCCAAATGTGTCCTTTGTGTTGCTTCCTAGCAAGCCGGTCTGCACCGTCCATCTTTGCATCACTTTCATCATTAACAGGCTTTTTAAAAGCCCACAGCTGGCCTTTGGTTTCAGTGTCTCTGTGGTCCAGATGCAAGGATGATGATGAATATTAAGCAGCAAGAAGATCAGCCCCAGACTCTGATGTCTCGCTCGCTCTCTCAAAAAAAAAAAAAAAAAAAAAAGGCAGTAACCCTGCGCCGAGGATAAACTGTGCTGTCAACCCACAGGTGACATTCTGCTGAATGTGAACGGCATGGATTTGACGGGGGTGACGCGAGGCGAGGCGGTGGCCAACCTCAAGAACACTTCCTCTCCCGTCGTGCTCAAGGTCCTGGAGATGCGTCCGCCCGACGACAACCCGCCGGAGTTCACGCTGCCGCCGTGTCTCGCGTCGTCGCCCACAGACAGCACCAAGAGCCCGCTGCCCAACGACGATTACTCCCCGCTGTGGGTCTCGTGGCTGCAGGTACCCAGGTGAGCGACCCCTCCTGCCATATCTGTCTTCGCCCGTACTTTTTAAATTTTTTTACTTTTTGGTTTGTGCAGCTCCGACGTGCCCTTTTGACCTTCACCAGCTGGCGCACGCTGATGTTTAGACAGAAACAGTGGGAAAAAAACGCTCATTATACTTTTAAAGCATTTTTTTTATATATATATATTCGATACTTATAAATCACCAACACCTCTGAGAACTGAGGGGTTTTTAATAATACATACGAGGTTTTGTTGTAGTCATGGAGACAGTCTTGCACTGACACAAATAGCCACTTTTCCTGCTTATGTGGAATAAAAAAAGGGATTCAGTGATGCACTTGAAAGCAGTGAATAATTTTTCCTCCTTCACCTTTTTGTAATATTTTTAATGTTGGTTTTCCACAAAAATTTCTAACAAAATACCTTAGAGCATCAAACTCATTTTCATTTTGAACCACATGAAGATCAAGAATGTTCTCAAGCGTTGGTTGTGCCAGAATGTATCATATTCCACTAAAAAATGGTTACATATTAATAAAGAGTCATCTCTGCATTCAATTGGTTCGTCTTAAAAATTAAATAATGTTCAACGTCTTTCCACGTTCATCAATCCGTCCTGGATTTTGTGATAGTTTTTGTGAGTTTGAAATACTTGTAAAGAATTCTGCAATATTTCCACTCGGGTATGACTTTAAATGTGACTTTTTACTGTTGGTGGCGTTACTAGTGGCGTTTCTGTTTAGCCGTGAGCTACTGAAGTGACAGTCTTAGCTTTATTACTCTTCCCGCCGCGTACATACTCAAGACGGTTGTACAGTTTGTTTGTAGTTTAAAGGTGAATGTAAGAGATTAGCGTGCTTAATCTCCTTCTTGGCCCACGCAGACATCTCTACTGCTGCAAAGACATCGTTCTGCGGCGGAGCACGTCGGGCAGCCTGGGCTTCAGCATTGTGGGAGGCCAGGAGGAGGTCAACTGCAATCAATCGTTTTTTATCCGCTCCCTTGTGGAGGGGACTCCGGCCTACAACGACGGCAGGATAAGGTATTCAGCAAGTGCATCTTACAGACGTCTGTCCTTTAGAGCCACAGTACTCAACTTTTATTAGAGAAATCTGTTATTTGTTTTTTGGTTGTTTTTTTTTTTTTTTTATTTGTTAAAACTGTTACCACGTTGTGACAGTGTAATATGGGACAAATCATCTGTGAAGAAATCAAGCTCGTCTGATTTTTTATTTATTTATTTTTTTCTCCCAGTGCTATTTGCAGAAATACACCACTAGGTCAAAAACACCCAATCATACCCTGGAGGCATGATTGGGTGCCTACACAAGCTTGATTAGTCAATCAAGCTTGTGTAGGCACTGCTAAATGTGCTGATGGCTGAGAAACAACTTAATGTTACAAGAAAACCGTTAATCCACAGTCATCGGTGGCCATGCTAACTCCAGTGCATACACAGGCTTGATTGACAGCGCTAAGATCCTCCTCCTGGCTCTGATTGGTTGTTTCAAACCAAGTGGCGTATTTATGAAAGTAGCTCTGGAATAAGGCAGAGGAACTTTTTTTTTACAGATTATTTGTCTCATACACGTACACAAGCTTGATTGACAGTGCTAAGACCCGCCTCCTGGCTCTGATTGGTTGTCTCTAGTTTGCACTGAGAGAAGGCAAAGAAGTTAAATTTTTCATCATATATTATTCTGTAACGACATAGTGACAGCTTTAACAATAAAAAACATATGTTTCAGAAAGCTTACATACCACAGCCTTATTAAAACCTTTTAGGCGACGCCGAATATGACACAGTAAATTAAACAAAGGTTTGCGTTTTCCCTCCTTTTTTTAAAATTTTTTTTAATGAAGATGCGGGGACATCCTGCTGGAGGTGAACGGGAAGAGCACGTGGGGGATGACGCACACGGCACTGGTTCGCCTCCTGAAGGAGCTCCGGGGCAGAATCACCCTGACCATCGTGTCTTGGCCGGGCAGCCTGCTGTAAACGGCACTCCCAAGCCATCCGGAACCGCTTTTTATCGACACTGACCGAGGAATGTGGAAGGCAGAGAGCTTTGGACCGGCCGACCACCCTAAGCTCGCTGTGTGGGAAGAGAAGCTCAGGACGGCCGCGCGGACGCCTCGCCGCAGACGGGCTGCCGGGGGACTTTGCCAGGACTTTGCAGGAGATGCAGATAAGAGAGACTGGATCGTGACCAGAAGGTTGACTCGCCCCCACGGAAATCCTGAACCGGAACGGATCCGGACCGGACGCCGGACTCTTGTCTTGCTTAGAGGACACTGAACAGCGTCCAGTGAGTCGGGTGGGAGGACAGAAAGGAGACACGACTCGTTGCCAATTTCAATAGATATATATTAGGATAATGCGTTAAGCTGGACTCACATTTCTTTTACGTAAAATGTTGGGTGTCTAAAAAAAAAAAAAAAAAAAAAAAGAAGGAAATATCAAAACGAACAAACAAAAACGTACCGAACCAAGCACTTGTAATATGTTTCTTTTGTTTGTCGTATGGCCTTTAAACTTAGGCTCTACTCTGTTTGTACTGACAGTGGTTGTCATTTTCAAGACACGTTGCCAAGTAGTAGTCTGTGAGGTTTTTTGTTGTTTTTTTCTGTTGTCTCAGAAGCTATGGCTAAGTTATTAAAACCACTGGCAAAGAAAATGTATGAAAAAAAAAAGAATCTATGTCTTCATAACTTGTTAACAAATAACATTTAAATAGGAGATTTTGTGGAGGCCTTACTAATTTTCTTACTTTCAAGAGGAAAAAAGAAAAAAAAACTGACTTGGTTTCTGTGTATCAGTGGAGGGCCTGAGGTCTGTCTGCTGTGGTTCTGTCTGTCACGCTGTGTAGTATATCTGACGATGGTACATTTGGTTAAATGCTCAATAAACTCGTTTAAAAAAAATAATTAATTAACAGTTGCTTTTTTTTGTCTTTGTTGTTTTGCAAGCAAAGCTTATATACAAACCAGAAAAACAACACAATACCATAAAACTCAGGCGTCGGAGATTATAAGGACAACAAATTCATCTTCACGTACAACTTAACCTGAGATGTAAAGGGACAAAGCTTTTCAGGTTTGGTTGTTCTGAGGGCCGTTGAGATTTTATTTTCTTTTCTCAGTCGCTTTCCGAGCCTTCCCGGGGTCTTTGTCCTTTGTGTGATTGTGTCTTGTCTTCTTGGCCTCCCTGTCGTCCTTCCTGCTGTCGTTGCTACTTCTGCCGACGGCAAAACGAAAGAATCATTTTAAAATGGATCTTTGAAAAAAAAAAAAATCGTCGTTACTTTTTGGACGTAAATTGTCGACCTCTGCGATGTTTTTCTCAAGCCCTCCTCTTCGTCTTTCTGCTTCTTTTTACCGGCGACTCCTTCGATTCTGCGACGTTTGTACTCATAATCTGCAGAGTCCCTGCGCTCCGCCGGCTTCTTCTCACTGAAACAAATGATACAATATAACAGATTTACTGTAGAAAAGATACAGCTAGCCAGTAAATACAAATTGTGGTTTTCTAATTATTTCATTCACTGAAAGGAAAAATAAAAAATATTCAGACCAACATGTGCCTTTGCTGGCAAAAAGTAAATTACCACCATAATCAAATGGCCGTGTCACAATTGGTTTTACAACAATTCCCGTCAAATGTTGCCCACTCATGGTTCCCATTACTGTAAAAACACAAACTCTTACCAACTATTTTTGGTCAAGTTTCAAGTGCAAATATATTAGTAAATTTGAAATAAGATCAAATGAAGTTACAAGTAACGTTTCAGGAACTACAGGAGCGTGTTTTAGGTCAATAAGTCCTTAATATGGATGCAAAAGTTCTAGTTTCCCTGGCATTTATTTCACTTGTAACCGGTAAGTTAGTTTTGTGATCGTGTCCAATTTAACTCCCAAATCACGTCAGCGACGGCGCCGTATACGTTTACGTTGTTCTACAGATCACAGATCAAAATGGAAAAAAAAACAAGCAAAACATTGAATTTACTTGAAACCTAAGACTTGTTCAGATAAGGGAGACGATAAGGAAAAAGTTGATGGCCAACTTTGCAACTGTGTTGGACTAAGAGCAAATTATATGTAATCATGTAGATCAGTTTAAAAAATATATATATAGAGAGATGAAGAACTTTCAGCTTTTGTGTTCACGCAAATAACTTTCCATTCAGCCGGACGAGTAAACAGAGGCAACTAATGCTGTTCAAATTATAGCCTTTGTTTACTATTGTCTGGGTGAAGGCTGCAAAAAAATAAATAAATAAACTCAAATGTCATGACAGCTCTACAAATGAGAGTGTTGTCATGCCATTTATCTAGAGAGCCAGACCTTCGTTTGTTGGTGAACACAGCTGTGAGCTTTCAGCTGGGGAAACAGAAGTAAACACTTGAAGCCTCACAAAGTTACATAACGGGTCACTGCCACGGTAGGGCACGCATAAAACAAGTGCGCGTGAATAAAAAACTAAAAAGAAGAATTCTGCGACGGGATCAAATTCGTTTTTCGCGGCACCGCAATTAATGAAATGTCAGTTGCAGGCGAAGCCGGTAGAAACTACTCCGAAAGACCTGCAGCTGTAATTGCAGCAACAGGAGGCTCTAAAAGTATTCACTTTACTGGGTTTTATGTGGATGAAAAGCACATTTCTACATTTTTATTTGTAAAAATGCATAAAACTGTGTCTGTTTTTTCCCCATTTTAGAGATAGACATTATATTCAGCTATCATTTATGCTTAGAAAGTGCAAAGGGTTTGAAAAAAGTCTGTTTCTGTCAAAAGAAAAACAAGAAACAGATTTTTAAAGGCCTTGAAAAAAGGGAGGCCTTATGCAGCGAACTCCACATTACACTGGTCAGGAGATACAGGTCATCAGTCTAACATTCAACCAACTTAAAGTTACCTTAGTCCTAACCTCACATCAACAATTTTCGTAGAGCTGCACGCAAGGTTAAGCATGCATCACAGATTCATAATAACTCAGCGGAGCCACTGCTCCCGGACAAAAGGGCATAACTCGCATGACTTTGGGATAAAGGGAGCAGTGTGTCACATTAAGGCCTGAAACAATTTGAAAAGAGGCAAAAATGAAAACAGATGTGGGCGTAGGAATGCGCTGAACCCAAGACAGGCCCCGGAGCCTGGATGGACGTAGCACATGGCACAAAAGCAGCTGATGGAAATCTTGAGATTTCTCAACATGTCATGACTCCCGAATCTGAAATAAAATCTCTGAAGTAAATCAAGTTAAAGAGCTTCCATTAAAGATCATTTTCGCCAAAAGGTGAGCAAAAATGCTTATTCTTTCTGAGAGAGAATTTTTTTGTTTTGGTCTTTTTTTTTTTTTAGGTATATTAAATAAATAAAAGAGAGATGTTTTTTTCTTTTTTTATAGCTATATACTAAATAAATACATATAAATTACATAAAGGAATTTATAAATAAATAAATAAATACATATACATTTATTAATTAAATTGTAGGTATATTAACTAAATCTGCCAACTTGCTGATAGAAGCTGATATTAGCATTTGTTACTTAGAGTTATGAGTGCTCTCATATTGTTGTTGATGAGCTGCGTCACATTTACAACATATTCCAATAACGTCTCCACTGCAGCTTCAAGCAGGACTTTTTGTACTAAACTCCCATCAACTTAAATCAGCAAATTAACTACATGTGCATTTTTTTTTTTTTGGTCAAACAATAATTTTCAGCTAGTTGAGGAGTCTTTCAGTTTGATTTACACCATTTTGGTGGACCAGCGCCACATAAATAAGCGAACCTAGATGAAAAATGGGTATTGGGTGTCACCGTCGTCTCCCTCACATGCGGCCACATGTGTGCAGGAAAGCGTTGATAAGACAGACAGAAGTGGCGCCAGCAAGAATGAGCCACATTCACGATCCAAGGCCCAGATTTACGACGGCATCGCAAGTGTTGACCAAATGGCTAATCAGGTGCTCAGCTGGTGCCCATGAAGAAAAAAGAAAAGGTAAGCTGTGTCAAAGATGTGTAATATATATCGCATCGAATTTTAGCCTCGCGTAATGCATTATCGACGGCGATAAATCAAGGGGCCATGTTTCGTAATCGCAGCCAAAAACCCAACACAGCCTGAACCCTAAAGTCAACCGGGCCAACACCTACTGGGCAGTGACCAGCTGACTCAGTGCAAGAAAGGCGGGCCAGCGAGCGTAAATCTGCCATGCGGCGTCTCCACTCATCACTTCAGTGAACAATAAGAGTGGCTACCAACAAAGAGACGGTTAGCTCCATCTGCTTTCTCTTCATTTCACACACAACTTATTTCCAGTTGGCGGCTAAAAATAGTCCAGACCGCAATCATAAATCAAAGCTAGGCTGAAAATATGCAACCTGTGCCATGAGCACATGCGTGATACAGGAGTCGAGACCACGCGAAAGGGAATGTAGGGCAAACTTGTCAGCCGTGTGCAGATTGTGTGAGCGGCGCTCTCAACCAGGCTGAAGGGATAAGTCCCCTGTGGCATTTACATCAGAATGAATGCGAGGCCGTAGTGGTGAAATCTCCTGAGTGTTTTCATAGTGTCTGTCAAGCACATGCGACTCCTGTTCCTCCTCCTGTCTTGTGCGGTTAGCCCTACAGCTTCACAGCTGTCCCCGTGTCCTGCTTTCCTCGCCTGACCCACGAGGCCGAGGCTTTAGGCGTAAATAAGGACTCAGCGATTTAAATAGGAGACTCCCTCTTTGTCAATTATGGGCAGGGGGGAAAAGAAGGTGGAACAGTATGAGAACAATTCATTAACACGGTATGTCCAATTGAACTATTATGCACTAATTTGCATGAAGCCTGACAAAGCAAGTGTGGCATGCCAATAAAGATTCTCATAGTGAAATGACAGTGGATAAGCGGTTTCCTGGAACTGTACTTTTTTCCACCATTAGCACGTATAGGAGTGTGATTGACATCGCTAAGACCCTCCTCCTGGCCCTGATAGGTTGTTCTTGACCGGGAGCGGTGGAGGTGGAGGAGTTTGATTCTTTCAGAGATTATCTGTCTCATATTATACTGTCCTCTTACTAGACACACAGGGTGCCTTATGTCACTGGAGCAATGGATGAGGAGGAAAATGTGAAATCAGACAAACTCCTGTCACCTCTGACCCTCAGAGAGGAAGAGGCCAAACTCCAGCCAACAGAGCGTACATGCAATTGTATCTTGGCTAAAATTAGTTTTTACGTCTGTTTATTACCTCATCTTCGCAGCAAATGTTTTGCATATGTTGGCACTCATTTCCCCTCGCCTTGTAATAGTCATCAGGACTTGCAGCTCTTTTGCAATACAAGGCTTTTTTTTTCTTTTTCTCCCCCCCCCACAATAGTTGTATATTTTTCCAAGACTCTCCCAGGGTTTATATTTCAGTAATCAATCGAATAGCTGGAATAAAAATCCCCTTAGTTATGCTGCATGGAAACAATTTGGCTCGGTTTATATGAATTATCTCTGCACTTGATTGGGCTTCACGCTTTGAACTGAGCAACACAGAGAGACCTTTAATCTGCTGCTCTGCAGTCAAGCTGAAGAATTAAAACTTTTCTGATGCCAACATAAATGAAATCCAAAGTGCAATAGTTGTTCCTTTTCTTGTTTTGTTTCCTGTAAATATTGAAATCTCCTCTGGAGAAATGTTATCGTCCTGTAAACATACAGAGATCGGCCATAACACTGCCAGGCAATGGGACTGTGTGTGTGTGTGCGTGTGTGAGTTGTTGTTTTTTTAATAAATCAGCTCTCAGAACAGTCAGAGAGTGGACAACGCACAGATGGGTGCAGGTTGGGTTAATCACCTTATCTGGGCACGATGTTGCGACTGACCGGAGTACATCTGCACACTTTATGTGCAGAAGAGAAAGAGGCTGACAGGCAATAGATCTATAACGGGTAAATTGCATAACTGGTCCATCAGAAATAGATTCCTGATGGATGTTGCCTGATCCCACAGCTGCTCAGCAGATTCACATTCATCTTTTGTTACAAGCACCCATGAATGGAGAAGGGGAAGTATAGGAAGAGGAGAGGGCACTCTGTACTATCATCACGCGATGCAAAAAATAAAAAATAAACTGGGAATTTAGACATAATCTCTCCAAACCAAACATACAGATTACTGGTTTAATGATAATTCCTCGAGACCCACCTGTGGCGTGACAAGGAAGACCTCTGCTTTCCTCTGTCACTGCATCGCCGTCTGTTTTTGTCATGGCCGTACTCTCTGTCTCTGCTGCGCTGCTGCTTCATGTAACATTCCCAGGCCTTGGCACTATCAACCACTGCAAAGTCTGTGGACATGTTCCCTGGGATTAAAGATGAAACAGGAGAGATAAAAAAACAAACAACAAAAAAAAAAAAACAGACAGAATCCCGGGGAGGGACGATAAACAGAAGCAGCACGCAGCTGCATCAGTTCTACTTAGAGATGTAAATGATGTGTTTTTTTTAAGTCCCTCTAGTTGTTATTTCCTTTTCTTTTGCTACGGAGGCATCTTCAAACAGAAAGTTTTTCCCAAAAAAAGTTTAGAGAGAATATGTAGGGCAAGAATCAATGAAACCTTCAGCTGTGCCAAATTTGCCTTTAGACTCTAAACTCTAAATTAGACATTTTCATAAGCATAAACTAATGTTTCTACCTGCAGATAAAACCGAGAGTGCATAGAAGCATTTTAATAAACATAAGTGTATAAAAACTGTTGGTATGACTGTCTTATTTATTTTAAGCTTTTAGAGATGTAATGGAAATGCTCTTTTTTTTAGGGTGGGATGTTTAACACCAAAATAATAATTAAAAAAGACTTGTCGTCTATTTTCTCTAATTCACACAAAGTCAAATAAATACAAAAAATATTAAAATCACCACCTCTTTCTTTGAGAAAGATGTTTCATGTAAAAAAAAAAAGATTTTAAAAAATTGGCAAAAAAATAGTTGTTTCAGGGAGGTGACAATTTGCTTTTTGTAGCCAGTAACAAGTTTCAGGCATAATTCTGACTCAATGTTAGAGCACTCTTCTCAGCAGAATTGGCAGAGTTTTGTTTTATTTTATTTATTTCATCGGCTTTTGTTTCAAAGCACAGCCCACAAATTTTCAATGCAACTGATGTCAACGCTTTCCAAAAGTCTGAAATCAACTTACGGTACTTTTTTCTGTTCCAAAACCAGTATTATGTGGTTTTATCCTGTTGAAACAAAGAACTGTAGCCAAGTGTTTGAACCTAAAGAATCTGGAAATGCTGGAGATGTAAATAAAACAGATACATTGTTTTCTTTTTTCATACTCCTCTCACATTTTCTATCAGAAAGAAATGCCTCAGTTGAAAAAGAACCATTTTCAGTCTGCCAAATATGAATAATTTTGAGCCTAACTTTACGTTGAGATTCCCCACGTGGTAATCATATCTCCAGGATGCATACGTCGCTTACCGACAAAACATGGACACAGGGAAGTCGAGGGCTCCTCGATGTTCACAAGATTGTCGCTGAAACAGAAAATGAAGGACATTTTTCAAACAAAGAACTTTAACCAGACATTCCCTTTGCCATCATTGCTCTGCAAATGGTTCAACATCTGCCACTAGCTGTTGACACACGGTACTCCTTATGTCATTCGTTCTATGCAGTGTTCCAGGCCATTGCTATGATAAAGACAAACAGCGTGAGCAAACAAATTCACCAGCGAATCGGCTGCAAAGAAAATAAAGCACAACTCTGCGTTATGATCAAAGCACTTCTCCAAATGTGCTGCTGCGTTTTCCAAGTGTTTGAAGTGACTGGCTCGTTGTCAAGGCTCAGTGTGCGCTGGCCAACCCGTGGAGAATGGATGGAGGGCATATTACGGATACTGCTAGATCTTCTGCCCTCCACATGGCTTGGACGCTCAGCGCTTCCAACAGAAAACTTCCGAGAGTGCTGAGGATGAAGTGAAATTGTATGAAGCTCATCCAGCAGCATGAGTCCAAACCGCCGTGTGCCAAAAAACAAATCTAACAGTCCAAGACACCTAAAATGTATTTTTTATTATTTCAGGCATTAGCAGATAAAGGGGTTGCTCATGAATGGAATATGGTGAATGAAGCAAAGATGGATCTGGACAAGGCATGTGGCTCACAGCAAAGATCTGACGGGTGATAAAATGAAATCTGGACTTAATGTTGCAGTAAAAGTAAAAACATTCTGATATTTAATGTGCTATTTAACGTATATCATTGCAAGTTCATGCAAAAGCGCTCTGTACTCCTAGAACCTTTTCACCTTATGCCGCATTAGAGCCACAAACTTCACTAATCAGGAGACTTGAGACCGAAGCAGCAGGACGAATATGTAACAGCTAAAACGGCGACAGCTTACACTGATATCAAAAATGACATTTTGCACTGAAAAATAAAACATTGTCAGCGGTAACAGAAACAGTGACACTGAAGAACTTCAACGTGAAGTTCAAGTATCGCACAGGTTTGGCGTCTTGTTTTCATGGTTATTATCCTTATTAGATGTATGAAACAACTACCGGTACAGTTTTATTCTAAAATAATCTAATTGGCGACTCACACTTCAAAGATGTGAATCGTAGCTCACTTTAGCCGCTAGCTAAGGACGAGCGGAAGCACGGAAGGTGCGTAAAATATTCTTCTTTTCTGTTCTAAACACAATTGTACGCCACACCTTCTGGACTTCATTTGCAAAAGACTTTAGAAAACCATGTACTGCTTCTCATCCACCCATTATAAAGGAAGGCTTTGCTTTATCTCTGTGAATCTCAATTAAGTCTTTGTCTGTAACTTACCAAAATGTAAAAAGTTATTGCATAATAAAATCCAGGCTGAATGTTTCAGGTAACTTTTTTTTTTTTTTAAATCTTAAATACCTTGGCATTGAATTAAATATTCTAAATTGTTCTGTGTTTGTTTCAAAGTGATTACTTTGAGAAGCTTACAAATAAATTAGAATACTAATCTATGGTAGAACCTTGAGCAAACAATGCAAAATGAGCAGGAGGAAAATCCGGAACATCAGAAATTTAAAACAATACCTCTTGTGAAATATTAAAGACAAAACAGATCATGCAGATAGAATAATGGTATAAAGTAGCAGTGACATAGTCTTTCCCGAAACATTGCAAGAATATAAATGTATTAAAAATAAATTTGAGGCAAATCAGCATTAAGCATGCCAGGTCATGCTAGAAATACCTGAAGTTTCTTATATCCTGAAGTAGAAGACTGGTCAGCTAACGTATGGCAGAAACTGTTGGTGTAAAATGATGAACGTGTGTCTAAAAATAAAACAAATAATAAAAAAGGGGAGAGGGGGGACAAAGGAAGTGATTCATGAAGGCACGGAGGAGATGGCTGGCAGAGTTCATAGGAACAGTAAGTCCCTGGAGGATGTGAGGATTTGGCAACTGGACTCAGATGTGAGAAGAAAAATATTTTCAGGACGAAGTCCAGAGTGAATTCAGGAACACGTCAGATACGGCAAATTAGGAGATAGGAAAAGAAAAGGGATTTAGGACAGAAAGAGACAGGAAGCTTCAGAGACAGACAAACATGGAGAGATTGAGACAAGCTGGATGCAGACAACATCCAAAAGAAACAAACCTACCATCAAACAAAACCGGAGAGGGACTGAATTTGTGTCCGTATCAAAAAAAAAAGAAAAAAAAGGGAGTTTGGGGTACAACGTGGCTCCCATCTGATCTTAGTTGTATAAATTAAGAGTCAAAGTGTGGGAGTCTGCAGATAGTTTATGACACAGATCAGAGAAGCACAGTAAGCGATGTCCTGGATACTGATAAACAGGAGGCTCTAGGCATAAACAAGCTTTTAATCAGATTTCTACCTTATTTGGCGATTTGTGTTAGTTGTAAGATGAGCAACAGCATACACTGAAAAATACCATCAAATACCATCAATACCATTATGTGAGAGAGCACTAATTTCTTATTCTCTAGTTCTACAAAAAACACACTTTGACTGTTTCAGAAGTCAAACCAAGTAAAAATCTTTTTTTTTTTTTGCACTTATTTTAATTGCTTCTTTCATCTAGGTCAAATCTCCCGATCAGTGAAATCATTTTCTGGTACTGTTGAGTTTCATCTACAATCTATTCTGATGCTCCTACACAATCAGTGTATGTTCTGAGAAAACAAACACACGTCAGAAATAATAAACTCACCTGCTGTGTGTGTTAGTGGGGGACTGAGATGGGTAAAACTGGAAAAGTGAAGCTGAAAGGAAAACAAAAATATATAAATACGGTGTTATCAAGTCAGGCACATGAAATCATGCTGGTTCACAGACTTGGAAAAGCTAAGTATTTTATCGATACTAAGTTTGATTTATCTATAGAAGCAAATGATAAAATAATGGAAGTTTCAGACGAATTGCCTCAAAATTATTGTGGCTTTTTTAAACTTCAGCATCTGGTTTGTAAACTGGGACGCAGTCGTAAAATTCAAGTTTCGAAGTTTGAGAGTTCCCAGAATTTTGCAACCTTAACCAAATCATAAGGGAGTAAAACAAGAACTCGCCATTTTGTTTGTCTGTTTAAAACAGCAAATATCCTTTGAATATCAGTCTCTTAATTATATTCACATTATATGGTGTGTTTAAGTGTTTCTAAATGTGTTGACATTAGATTTAGCAAAGAACAAAAGGCAACAAAAATTAATTTGTGTTTTTGGATGTAAAAGCCCCCCGTTTTTCTCCTTTGAGTTTTGGTCCTTAATTAATTAAAATATGACTTAAAAATTACAGACAACCTTACCATCCTCTTTATGAGACTGTGACGCAACAACAGAGTCTTCAGTTGGAGGCTTATTCATAACCACCAGACCACAGACTGCTGCAGGACATAATCCTTCCCACAGTCAATGGCGTCCACAACAACTCTTTGAAGACAATTATATAACACGAGTTGCCACAACATTCAATTTCCCTCTGGGATTAATGAAGTATTATTAAATTGCACAAGTCATACCAGATCAAAAGCAATTCAGTGCATACAAGCTCCAGAGGGAGAGAGATTAGAGTTGTCTCCAAACTTAACATCAACAAATGTGGCAGGTCCTAAACATCAGCTGCACAGAATGCTAGCTGCACAGTTAATTGTCCGACTTGTGATACTGCTCGCATTTTACGAGAGCTAGCAAAACAATCAGCTCCAAATTACACACTCAACTTGCACTGAACAACAGCTTGCGTACACGAGAATCAAGAATAAGCCCAGGCACATTAACATCTGGCTACTATCCTTTCTTTTCTTTTTTTTCCCTCCCCCCCTCCAATAATGACCCCTAACGTGAGAATAGCTTGGTGCAGCTTTTCGAGATAAAACACAATTAAGTACTTGAAACAGAAGGAATAATTATATGAGCCATTGCACAAATTTCTGTACGCTGCCCCGAGGACCAAGCTAACCCTTCATGTGAGAGGAAAAGTAGAAAACGTTTTCTTGTAAAACAGACGAGTCGTACAGTTGAGAGAGGAAGCGTACGAGGTCTCAGACATATGGAAACACGCTGGAAGAACAAAGCTTAAAAAAAACAAAAAAAATGCTCACAAACTTCTAAGTCGTAGACAGCAAAGCTAAAAGTGCAGCGCTGAAGGCCTCCGGGCGATTCCTTTAAAGACAGCTAACCAAAAGACAGTGTGATTCATCTAGAACATGCACCTGAGACAACTCATCACAAGATGAGGTCACCGCGCGTGAAACACCTCGTGAATACTGGCCGCCACATTTAAGAATAATTAAAAAGAACAGAGAAAACAACAACAACAAGCAGTGCGTGCCTCTCACCATAGCACAAAGACATTAAATGTGCATTTACAATGAGCACCAGCCTGTTCACGCAGATGCAGACAAAGTTAGCGTGAGTGAGTAATTGCTTCTACCTGCAGTGAGTGTTTGATAAGGACTGCACTTTTATGCTTGGCAGCATATGAGAGAGCTAATGGCTAAGGGCTAATGATTGCAGACTGTGTTTGCGTGGCTCTCTGTCTCATGCTAATGTTTCACAGAAGTGCAGGCTGCAGACTCTTAGATGGCGCTGATATTTCACTGTGTTGTAGACCAACCGTGGCTGCTTTCCAGAGCAGAAGAATATGTGGCTACAGCAAAGATTGCGGTGCCACACACTCTTAAAACTCTCGCCAGGTCATCCTGTCTTCCCTTTACAGCGATAGGTTTTTGATAATTGGACAAATAATGTCTAAGCTATAAAAAAAAAATCTCGATTCCTGCACTTCCGATAGCAAATGTAAGAACTAAGGAATAAGATGTGATGTGACTACTCAAATTCCCTGTGCAAAGATGAGTGTGTAGAAGGTGTAAGGTACACTTTTCCTACAGTAAAATTCAAGCACTTTTCAAGCATTTCTAAGGTAAGTTTTCAAACTTCTCCAGCAACACACTTTGGACAAATGAACTAAAGTAGACGGTTTCAATATACTATTTTATGATACCTTTTATTGCTGTTAATAATGTATTGTTAGAGTATTCTACGTGGCATGGACAACATAAACTAAAATATAACAGTACTTTATGTTTTGAAATGTCTCATTCAAAACATGAGAGACATTTCATGTTTTGAAACACCAAATACCCCTGACTGGTCCAGGAACAAAACACTAATTTAGCAAAAAGAAAAAAAGAAAAAAAAACTGTTTAAAGTATAAAATATAAGGCAACTTTTATTTCAGTCACACATATCAAAACTGTGCAGTTTAAATGTAAAGAATGTTCAAGGACTTTCCAAGCCTTGAAATCACCTAATTAAAATTCAAGCATTTTTCAAGGACCTTGTATGTATGCAGCATATTATCAACTTCTGGAAGTCAGTACCTGGACACACGTCCCTCAGTATCACCAGCTTTGCACTAAAGAGATGAAGAGGGCAGACTATTTTGTTTCAAGAACATTTATATTAATATGAATTCTCCTTTTCATCCTGCAGACAGTGTTTCTGGCTCAGTGTTTACCTATTTAGTGATGCTTCTCTCCGAGGTATTGCTGCCATTAACTCTCTGTACTTTCTCCTTTGGTATGAGGCGTGTTCTTGGAACAGTACTGTGTGTCTCTTCTCCAACCTGCAGCTAGTCACAGCAGATGGTTGCTGATACTTTGTTTGGTCCTGTTTGAAGCGGGGCTGGGCATTTATTGCATCGTTAATCATTTTTTTGCGATACGTTTCTTATTGTGACAATAATTGTGATTTATCACCATCACGATAAAATCTGATTAATGATGTTTAAAAGGCACCAAAGCAGTTCGTACTGTCAGGTTTGTTTTTTATTTTTTTTGCAATTTTTTCCACTGTTTGTCCAATGAAAGCATCAATAGATAACAACACATTTGAAAACATGATTAAATGCAGTTACTGTTTTCAGATTAATGATGCAAATAACGTGTCTTTTTTTAGAGCAGTATTTAGAAAAGCAGTAAAAAATAGTTTTTATCGTTGCTTTTACTGTCATCACAATAGCACCACAAAATATTGTGATAAAAATGTAAGTCTGTATCGCCCAACCCCAATGTTAGAAGTTGTTTTATTATGTTGTGTACTATTCATTAAGGATGTCAAATTATTTGAATTCATTTGGCAATATTCTTCTGCTCAGTTCAACAATTGGAGCAAAAGTAAACAGATCACAGAGCAGCACTAAAGTGGGTCTTGTCATAGGACATTTGCTCATGTTGCAGCCTACGCATAAAAAAAACATGAGCTTAGCTGTGGTTAAGCTCTGCAACTTTCCTGACTGTAGTGACCTACTAACCAGCTGAAGAGTCCTGTGTTCCACATGTGAGTGACAGGTTCAGCTTCAGGTGTAACAACACATTTCTGCAGCACAATCTGCACCTATGTAATGCATTTGGCACCTGATGTGACCTCAATGAAAAACAAATGGAAAAATAAAATAAAAAACCCAGGCTCAGTCTTTTCCTCTGCGCTGTTCCCCACAGTCAGTCTGCTCAGCACATTTCTCATGCTACAATATGCACACCAAGCACTTTACTCTTTTTTTTTTCTTTTATTATTTATTTTTTGCACAGACTATTTTTATCATGTTAGACATTTGCGAAGAGGCTGGGCCGGCGACTTAAAGAACACGAGTAGCTGCGCAAAGGAAAAAAAAACAAAAAACTTTTAATATACACTTCAAAGCTATAGTGTTTTCTGTTCAAAGCTGCAGTCAGCAGGATGTTTGATATTTTGGTTGCATTACCAGCCCTGGCATGGCTTTGCTGCACGATATGGGGCTCACAGGATGAGGGGTAACAGTGGGGTCTAAGCTGCAGTGTTTCTATTTTGGAGCCTTTGAAGGGGGAAAAAAAAACGTTATATCCGCAGCTGTGAGCTTTTTGCCAGGAAGTCCTTCTGGATTTTTATATATATATATATATATGTTTTTTTATCTCATCTACTCCAAAACCCAAAAGGAAGTCCAGTGACTGACAGCCCTGGCGGACCACCTCCTGGACTGAACTACAGACACCTGGCTGACTATAAACCTGCACTGCAGCCACACAATGCCTCAAAAAGTGCTGCAAACTTATCAGTGTTCACCTCTGTGCTTTTACTCCACAGGGTTGCATATTTGCACATGTGTTGCAGCTTCACAAAAACACTCTCAGAGCCCCATTAGTCATTTGTGCAGCTGGATGATGAGTTATGTGGACAGCAGGAGGCTCCCCTCGGGCCCCGCTCACCTAAACAACCTCTATGTTCAATCTAAATTTGATCCATCTGCTTTTTTAAGTGACATCATTTGTGTGTGTCGGCAAATGAATCCCGGGAAACAAACAAGTAAGCATCTAAGTGTAGTGTAAAGGAGTACTGACATACATTTGCGGGTATAAACATAAAGGTTTTGCAGCATGGTGACTTACAGGGCGGAGGCACAAATGAGAACACGGTGCGAACGTTGACCGAACGTGGCATGTCGTAATTGGTGACGGTGTCCTTCTTGTGGGAAATCCTCGCTACTGACTGTAATGCAACAAACAGCCGAGTTACAAATTAAAAAAAAAACAAACAAAAAAAAACACACTCTGGATTATAGATCTTTGCAACAAAAACGAGGATCACACAAATAAAAATAAAAATGGAATTAATAAACCTTACTGCTTAATCTCGCTCATGACTTTAAAAATTAAAGTCAACCCTAAATTTAAATATCCTAAAGCAGTTTTCAACCTTTTACTAAAGAAGAGTAATTAAAACTTCCAGATTTCTTTTTGTGTTTAATTTGAAAATGTGTGAATTTTTCATGTTGTTTCAGAAACCGATTGGAATGTTTATGTACAAATAAAACCTGATCAATACTCTCAATGTATAAAAAAAGACACTAACCTTTTTGTCTGACACTAAATAGAATAACCTTTCCTGTTTGGAAGGAAAGTTAAAACCACCTTTATCGAGTCAATAAAGAGTGCTCCATGTAGATGTTATTTTAATATCTGAGAACTATCCTTGGTACTATAGTGCTTCACTTGATATGGTTCATACATAAACTCTTCATGGACTCATAGAGCTCTATAGATGGACGTGTTGATCTTCATCTGATGTTGATGTTCATCTGAATCGAGATGGACAAATCTGTGCTGACATGGAGTAGCCGTGTTTTCTTGAGTTAAAATTGCTCTGGATGTCACTCCTGTCGTAAAATCGTTCTACTGGATTCAATTTAAAACTACTATTTCCAAAACTTTTGTCAAAACTAATGTGTTGTGTTTGGATTACTTTTTATGTTTTGATCATTTTAATTTCTTAATTTTACACGTGGCCTTCCTTCTGTGTTTACATCGCTTGCTTTATTTTTACTTAATGATCTTTCTCTTTATAATATGCACTGGGTTTTATTGTTTCTTTCTCTGAGCTTTTGGGGTTTTATGACTGTGTCATGAGATGGGCTCTGTGAACAAAGGCAGATTTGACTTGATGCAACGATGGCTATAAAAGTGTACCGCAACCTTGTGTAGCTAAATGTTCTTCACAAAACAACAGAGGCGCTGCATCCGCATCCTTTTTCCGGCAGGGTCGAGGGGATCAGATCTTTCTCTTTAATTTGTCATCCATCCATAGCTATAAATAGCTTTGGAGGCCGTGTCTTTTCCCCTCACTACACAAACACACACGCGCACACACACACACCCACACATGCACACACACACGCACACACACACACACGCACACGCACGCACACACACACACACACACACACACACACACTACCTGAGTATCTTTGGCTGCATCGGTGCGACAAGGGCGTGCTTTCTCTCTGCTTCTCCTGCTTCTCCCTTTGCCTCCACGCCTAGTGGTCTTAGCTTTTCTTCGTCTGTTGATTGGGCGATAAAAGGCGTGCAACGCACACAACATGACGTACATTTACGTGACAATTATGCAGTACAACACCAAAAAGTTGGTCACTGAAGCTTTTTTCTTCCTCCAAACAGGCTTAAATCATGAGCATATGTTACGCTGATGTGCACTTATAATATATTAAAAACACCACATTAGTTTAGCCTAATCCTCCTCCCAGTGCCCCTGCATCAACCCTCCACTGGTCCATTAGTGCATTAAACCTCCTTATCTGGGTCATTTTGTCTTCTTCTTACAACAGTCCCTTACTGACATCTACCCCCCATGTACACGCATACATACCCTCTCTAAAACACCAGCCCCTTACAGAGAAAGACACACACACACACACACACACACACATAGATAGGACACTACTAACCTCTTTCTGTCACTAGAACTTAATCAGAGGAAGAGAGAGAGAGGAAGAAACACATGCAAAAGGAGAGTAACAGTTATATCCAATGGCAGCTCATTAATGAACAGTTTCCAGCTCCTTGGTGTCTCTTTTCATCTTTGAAGGAAATTCACACAGTTTAGCAAGATCTTTGCTCCATTAAGAAGGCTATAAAAATATTCTTTTTCAATATTTTTATGAATTAGATATGCAAAAATGTGATGTAACTGCTAAACGTTGTTAAGAAAAGCACATCACGTGCAGGATTGGGCTGCGTGAGTCTGCAGCACGCTGCAGTGCGACTTCCTGCATCCCTTCTGGTCCTGCTCTGTCAAACGGAGTGGGTTAGATTTGTGACCCCGCGTAGCGCTCAGATTTACATGACCTCCCCTGAAGGGTAACCTTGCCCATGGTTGAGATCATCATCAAGAATCTTTAATTAAATAACGCGTCCTGCCAGTCCAGTCCATCCTGACAGTCAGGCCTGTGGTGAGTATCTTCCTTAACGATCAAGCTAAAGGACATTTTAGATATTTTAGTATGATGATGGCTAGTAAACAAAACAGTATTGAGTGATATATAGCAACAAATGTCAGGTTTTGATCTTTTTTTTTTCAATTATTGCACATAGAATGCGCTAAAGTAAAACCAACAGATAAGTTGCACAGGCACAGGATATATGGCGAATATGATGGATGAAGAATAGTAAATGGATAAAAATAAGACAAAAAAAGTAAGGTTATGTCATCTCGTCTTCACATTTCCTTAATTACAATATTTGGTTTCTAATGCAAATACTGCTCTTTGTATGAATGAAATAATGTATTCAATTTCTTCTGATTTTTAATAAATAATTCTATAATTTATTGCAGAAGTAATTCTCTTCATACATTTCTTTTACAATTCCAATCCGTTCCTCTTTTGTTGAAATATCTTTATTTTGCCATGTCCTCATAATTGATTCTTTTGTTTTTTGGGGGGGTTTTTACCAGCTGCTAACATTATTTTAGTCAAATATTTGTCTTCCAAGTTCATATAGATATAGCTCCTCCCAGGTATATTGAGTAAAAACTCATGTTCAATCTCCTGAACAGTAACTGAGTGAATCATTCCAGCCAACTCCTGCCAGTAAAGCTGGAGAACTCGACAATCCCAAAAGATGTGAGAATGTTTTTCGGTACAAATGTGCCTGATGAGCTTGAGAAAGTTACTGGGATTTTACATATGTCATAACAAAAAAAAAAATCAGTTTTGTAAGAAGGTTTTTTTAATTGTGAAAAAGTGACTGAATAATATAAATGTTTTTTTCTCCCTACAGTCTCTTTCTTACCAGCTCAGAAGCCTGTTTTCTTTTTTATTATGCAAGTATTTAGGTTGCTTAAGAAACGTTTACAGAGTCTACCTCTAAGCCTTGTAAAATTATTCATATCTTTTAAACTCTGTCATTCACTGCCAGTCTAAAGATCTGATCTCACAGTTGTAACACTGAATGAGATACTGCTATGCTAACTAGGACTAACAAGGATGTACACAATGAGAGCAACAAAAAAAAAACATCTTACTGACCTGCAGGATTTCCTAGATGGTCTGCCTGAGTTAGAAGAATCACACATCACCTCCACTTCATATTTAGCTTGCTCCCTCTTGAACCCAGGCACAAATACCGAAGTCAAAGTCATTATCTGCCCTCTGTCTGTCTATATTGTCCCATAAAAGGACAGTTCTCTTTTTAAATATTGATAACACACACTCTTACCATGGCATTAGCGATATGTTGTGCTTGGAAGGCTTGGAGCTTAGCATGCTTCATACGGTACGCCTTCCAGCTTTCTTCATCGAAACCGTAGTTAAAGTAATCCGTGATATCAGCCCCTACACATAAAAGAAACGGTTAAGAAGTCTTAATTTGAATGGTGAAAAAAAAAAACACAAAATGAGATTATAGATTTTGTACGCTAACTAATAACAATTTACCAGACTTCCTCCATGGCTTTTCCTCTACAGGCTCCACATCCTGCTTTGGCTCTTTGACTTCATGGACATTCTGAATCACATCTTCGTCCTCCTCTTTTTTACAGCCTGATAAACATTTTCACATTTGTTTTTTAAATACATTAATGAAGACAACTGCTAAGCATTTTTTTTTTGTTAAAATGCTAAAGAATAAATGTATTATTTTATTTTTTATTTATTCATTAATATAATGAATATTTTAGAAATAAAACAATCAAAACAATAAAACACAAACAAACTAGATTTATCTTCTATGTTTGTTTTAAGACTGGATAAAGATAGCTTCTTTTCTTAAACATGCATGATTCTTTTTTCATTTTTTAAAGTAATTTTAAAAAGTTACTTGCCAACTGGATCTGTCCTTATTTCAGAATTGAACTCAGGATTCTCAGGAATCTGCCCAGAGCTGCAAGAAACCACATTGATGCCGCTGTTATCTGCATCATTGTGACAATAACCTGAACTCAGACAAACACTTTGGACTGAGCTGAGTGCTAATAGCATTATTTCAAATGGTGCTTTGAAATGGAGGGCTAATGCACTGCGCCTCCTCTCCAGAACATTACGAAAATATATCTCAAAGCAACACCATGACAGAAGTGGGTTCCTGACAAATAATGCAGGTTCATACATATGTCCTAGAGGTAAAAAACAAAAAACAAAAAAAAACACTGCAGTTTTAGAAACATCAGCAGTTCCATTATCACTGACCCAGCCCATCAACGAGAGGTTTCGGATTTTCCCTTCAAACAAGAGAAACACAATTACTTTTGCCTCTCTATGAGTCTTACATCTTTATTCATCTACAATTAGTACAACTTATTTATTTATTTTAAATCTATCAAAAACACTACATTTCTATTTTAAATTGCTGATAATGTTTCAGTTTTCACTTTGCGTCCTAAGCCTCAGCCGATTAGCCTAATTTCAACCAACAACAAATAAGGCTCTTGCGCTTTAAACACAGTATATCATTCCTACAACAAATTCAAATGCAATTCCAGTGGCACTCTATGCTCCATTTAATCTGAGGGATAAAGCCAACCACAGGAATAATCAATGCTACGCTTGCACGACTGCTTACATTCATATTTCTAGCACACAAACAAGCGCTCTTTCCCTGGCAGTAGATTTAATGAGCATGATATATCCATTCACATTCCAATAGGCTGACTTCAAGGCACATTACAGGCGGCGCACACTGTGCCGTCACATGTACTGTGTGAAATCGTAACAATCGCGGTCATTAACGCAGGAGGAACACTGCATTCTACCTGAATACCTTGTCTCCATGCAGGAATAAGATGTCATTATTATGGCATCATCATTACACCTATGCTACTATTGGATTAAACTCAAAATCTTGTTGATGAATAATAATTTTGTCAAATTATTATTTTTTAAATAATTGAGAGTAATTAATAGCTACATTTGTAAAAGAAAAAAAACCTTGATAAACCAGAACAAAGGTGACAAGAGTTATAGAAAAGTTGACAAACTGAAATGTGATTGTCAGAAAATAAAATATTAAGGATGAGAATAGAAAATAAAATTACACAAAATACTTTTAAAAGTCCAAATGTTTTCATTCCAAACTTTTAATTAAAAAAAATAAATAAATAAAAAAAATCATAGATTGACTTCCAAAAGTATCCTGTAAATCTGTTGACAGGTTACATGCTGAGACTTTAATGTAATTTATTGGGTAGCTCTTAAAGGGTGTGTGCAGTTTTTAATTCTGACTAGCCCAAAGTACTTTACACCCGATCACAGTTCCAACCGCACTTTTATGCACAGAAATTTGTAGGTTGCCTTGCACAGGGGCACATCAACATGTGGTGGAAGGAAGCTGAACTCAAACCCACAATGTTCAGATTGCAGGACATCTGCTCTTCCCACTGAGCCACAGTCAACCTATAAAAAACTGCAGAGTTGAAAATAATTCACAAAAAATGTGTTTTGTTCTGTCCTTTTCACCCTAACATGAGTAAATACAATCTAGTGCAGTCACTTGCTTACAGAAATCACCTAATTAAATTTTGGAATATTGGTCATCTACGTTTTTTTGGAACAAGTAGCCTTTGTTGAACAATAAACTAACATGAAACATGTTGGGGAGAGAACACACACTGTAAATTTACTAACTGATGGGACAGGCTGGCTAAAAGAAAAGCTATTGCCTAATAAACCCAAAACAAGTCCTGTAGATGAAACCAAAGCTGAAAATTAACACTACACACCACTCGAAACATGGTGGTGGCTATTTTGCTGTGAGGATGCAATTCTTCAGCAAAGACAGAGATGTTTAAAACTGATGAGAAGATGGATGGAGTTAATTACGGGGTAATTCTAGAGCAACAGCTGTTATATCCTGAATGAAACTGGCATGGAAGGCATCTTCTATGTTGGAGCGGTAGCTAATCTAGAGCTGAAAGGAAGCGCTCAGATAAACTCACCAGGAAAACCAGCTTTGTGCAGCAGGTGGTGGGAGACAGAAGGACTAAGGGGCTAAAATACTGGTGGACGATGTATCCCACTCCACTGTAAAACTTTACAGCTCCCAACAATCTCAACAAATGCTCATATGCAGGTTGGTATTTGCACAGTTTTAATTTATTTTAAATAAAATTTCTGCTGGTATCTGCACATCTCTGCCTTTCTGGTTTTTATTATCACTTTTTAAAAACAATTTACCTACCCAATTGCACATTACTTTGCCAGTACAGTACAGAATTTTATTTTACTCTGTTTAATAATCTATCTTTGTGCAAACGTACTTTTTTTGATAGCCACTTTGCTGCTGTCACACTATAATAAAGCATATATTTTATACCTTATCATCTATGTCGCATAGAGAATGAAAATAGAAGACTTTGGCTTCTGAATATTTTCTTGTGATAGCGTTGATATAAATAGTGTCTTGTTGGCTGCTGTTATAAATAACATACCTATGAGGACTCTGGTAAATTTCTGTCTCCTTGTCATGGCTGTCATATGTCCCTAAAAGAAACGCAGACATACATGTCATTGGAAGCCTATAGTCTGATAACTGACCATAACGTTATAAAATAACAAAATGTAGCAATTTTGAACTTAGCTACATTGAAACGGGTCGTCGTCTTCATCAGGACCCATGTATTCTGAATCCCAAAAGAACATTTAGGAGAAAATAAATTTCTAAAATTATCCCTGTATTCCTTCCTGCAAGCTTGTAAATAAAGAAAATTGTAAAAATTTAAATTTAGGGATTATGTAAACTGCTGTTCCGAGGAAAGCCGTCACGCGCAGTTATAACCAACTGTAATTATTTTAACCGCTTAGTTTTCCAATAAAGCAAACGTTTAACGTTTGTTTAAAAAAAATAAATGCAATAACTAAATATGGCGTTTGTAAATTTGTCGTTTCTTCGGTTTGTGTTTTTGTTTGTGGAGACACGACACTTTTAAAAACACATTCAAAAATATATACATTTACTCAACACCTCCAACGGTTGGTCTACGGGCGCTGCCTTATCACTATGGCAACGTGTTTGGGTGACGTTTAAACTCTGCGACGCCCAACTGCCACGTCACCTCGAAGAGACGTGTGTTTTGGTTTGTTGGAGTAACTTGTTCTGTGACGTCTCCGATGATTCTTATTATTTACAACTGACCTACGCTGTTTATGAGCAAAAATGTCAACCGCAGAGGATTTCACACAGCTGCCGCTCCTAATGTGGGAGAAGGTGTTCGCGAAAGTGAAGAAAGCCGTGGTTTTTATGGACGACAGGTGTGCAGAGGCTCTCCACTGGAGCGGAGGGGCTGCAGCCTTGCTGCAAGCGGGAGCCAGGAACGTGAAGCAGTTTTCGAGCTTCGAAGCGTGCGGTGAGAACGAGCCCAAAGCCGTGTTCGTGGTGAGCACTTTGTTAAAGGGGAGGACGGTGGACATCATAAAAGACATCATATCCCTCAGTCACTTTCAGTACTGCGTCGTCTTCACCGCTGTCCCCCACTCCGTCCACCTGTTCGCCAACAACGTGTCCACGGAAATGGAGGGCTTCCCCGTGTTTGAGCAGTTCGAGGAGAAGCTCTGCGAGTGGATGGGGAACATGAACTACACGGCAGAGGTCATGCACTCTCCTGTGGTCTTCGCCCACGTGTCGCAGCAGCTGATCGTAGCGTCGCCGTTTGCTCACCTGTTTCCCCTGCTCCCAGCAGACCTGGAGAGCATCAATGCAAAGCGACCGGAAAAAAAGAGGTTTGGCACTTTAAATGACCTGGATGGGCATTCGCTTCCGGTGGAGCTGCAGGTTGAAATTAAAAGCTTGGTTTCGGCGTTAAACTCGATGTTTGAGGCCGCAGGGATGAGGGAAGAGAGTTTTGCTGTGGGGCCAATGAGCCGCATCATCGCAGGGGAACTGGCCAATCACAATCAGGCGAAAAACCGAAGAAAGACTGCTGCTAATAAAGCATCGATCATCTTTATAGACCGAACAATGGATCTTACAGGTGAGGTCTTGTTTGGAAGCAGTTCTGTAATCTCATAATAATCACATTCTTCCTTATTTACCTATACACTTAGACTAAAATAAAATTATGTCTCATGTCTGACCAGTTTAAAAGATAGCTATGTATTGATCTTCGATATCATTACAACCACCAGGATAATATTGTTGGTCCTCAAGTTGCCAAAATTAAGCCATGATCTCCTTCCTGGTTCCTCACTTGGCCATTATCTTGTTTCTAAAAGAGCAAATGTTCAGTTTTGGGGTTTTGCAATATGGACTTAAGTTTTAATCACGATATTTTATCGTGATAACAATGAAAGTAATGATACAAACTATTCATTACTTCTTTTTAAGATACATGTATGACTGTAAATGTGTGTCACAGCTATTATAGCTCCACAAACACAAATGCCGCTCTCGAAAAACATTTCTCTTGGTATTACACCTCTTTAGGACAACAGTCACACATGAACTGTGATTTGTATCACAAAAAAGCAAACAGTAACTGCATTTGTCATATTTACAAATGTACTATTATTTATTGATGCTTCCATTGAATGAGCAGAGAAAATGGTAAAAAAAAAAAAAATCCTACAATGTGAACAGTTATTTTAAACATCATTCGTGTTAATCTACCATGCCAATGATAAACCAAAATCCTAAGAAATTTATCACAATAAATGATAAACAATACAGTGACTGCCCAGCCCTACTTCAGTTGCTACCTGATATGCATGATTCACTTCACCTGTCAGTGTTCATAATGCTGCGACTGACAGCACAGACCAATGCATCATTTAAAAGCTTTCTGTGCGCGCTCACTCTGTGCTTTCTTTATTCACAAAGGGGCTGTCGGCCATCACGGTGACAACTTGGCTGAAAAGATTCTTACCGTGCTTGACCCTTTGCCTGGTCACGTGACGGATGTGCAAGTGGACATGTTGGAACTCACAAGTGTACAGAGAACTCCTCACTCCCAGAACACCGTGGCCCCTGGCTGTCTTGCTCAAAACCAGTAAGTTGAGTTCAGCTGTCCTTTTTTTTCCTCCCTTAACGCGCTTTTCAAACAGAACTTAAAAAAAGAAAGTTGAATGAGGCATTTCTGTTTATTGCCAACAGAAATTGCAATAAAATATTCATTTACAGAGGGAAGTTGATGAAATTATAATGTGTATATTACAGAGGTGGTTTTAAATCCCATAAAACAAAACACTGTAAAGATGTTAGTTTGAGAGACTAGTTTAATGTGTGTTATAAAAATGAATGTCATGGTCATGAATGACCCTGAGGTTCTTTCCACTGCACTTTATGGCTGGTCACTGAATCATGGAGCTTTTGAGAAACAAAAACATGACTTTAGTTTTCTCCGAATTTAAGGGGAAACGGTTATTTTTCACTCCACATTTTATACCTCTGAGACAATTCTGTAGGGCAAGTTGCTTTTCATAAACACAGACACATAAACCTGGGTGTTTTGTGATTATGTCACCCAATGGGAGAATGTAGAGCAGGGGTGTCAATCTCAATTTCACAGAGGGCCACTTCAGCATATTGGCCACCCTCAATGGGTCACATTGACAGTACAAATCAGGAGTTCCCAGGTCCAGTCCTCCAGACTGCAACTTTTAGATGCATCCCTGCTAAAACACCCCAGACTAAAGGTTGACTTCCCTCATCAGCAGCAACTCAGTTCTGTAGAGGCTTATAATGAGTCAATGATCCAGGTGTGATAGAGAAGGAATACTTCTAAAGTTGCAGATGGTAGCTCTGGAAAACTAGACTTGGGCAGCCCTAGCATAAACGTCTGTCCGTTTCGGAGAAAATACAATGTTAAAAATAGATTAAACAACACCTCATATTGTTAAATAACAATTTGGAGCGTCTGGTTAGGAAGCGCATTCAAAACCTTTGGTTGAAATGGCGCGTTAAATTCAAGTCTCCATTACAGACCAGAGAAAACTAAAGAGAATGCAACTTTGTGTTAATCCATTTGAGGAGCCGGCAGTTTATCTTGAGGAAATAAATGACGACGTAGAAGTTAGTTAGACTGTAACATTCGCAGTCCGCTGTCAACCACTGTGGACGCGGCTCCGCTGCTGCGAAGAATTAAAAACCGCTGGAAGTAACTCATCCAGCGGATTTAACAAATGGAGCCTTCTGGGTGCATGTTACCCAGGAGAACGGCGCTCTGGAGGAGCTGCAGAGGTAACATCTGTCAGTTTTGGAGAAGCAAAACCACGCAAAAAAAAAAAAATACTGTTAAAAGCCCACACCGGACCGAGGGGGTACATAAAATTATATGGCGGGCCACATGTGGCCCGCGGGACTTGAGTTTGACACATGTGATGTAGAGCATAAATGTCAAACTCAAGGCCCGGGGGCCAAATCCAGCCCACCAAATCTTTTGATATGGCCCTCTAGAGAGGGGCGCATAAATTGAACCTCCAAAATAACAGTTGTGTGCCTTAATATCATTTTACATTAATATTATTATCAAAATAATTATATCAACTTTAAAAGCAGACTGGAAATCTTCATAGAGTTAATTTTTATGCAGATGAGCAGCCAGTTTTAACTAACTTTGTCCAAATTAAATTCTTTAAGAAGCCTTGATAGGTGTAAATGTGATCGTCATCTTCACCATGCTCTGTGATTTTAATTAAAGCTAGAGCTGATTTCACCTTCCAGTTTACTTAGGTTTCTAACAATGCTTGTGTGATTGCCATGAAGCATTGAGAAGGCTCCAGTCTTCTCGCATGATTTCTGTCATTAACTTTAGGGATTTGATTGCAGAGCTAATCACCGCATCGTCTAACGAAGAGGGCAACAATTAGCAGGTGACTTGTTAGATTTCCAGGGAAAGAGTACCACATTAAACTATAGTTTTATATTTAGAATAAATAAATAATAAAAACCTGCCAAGTCATAATAATGTTTTGTCTTGTTTCATTTCTGCTCTGTAAATATTTTTTTGTGTTTGAAAATTAAAAGAGTGAGAAGAATCTCAAGGTTCGCTGCCAGTAAATATTTCACCTTCTTTTCAATTTGTAAAATATGCAAACTCATTATGTTTTTATCAGGTTTACTGTGAAATCACGGTTGCATAGAATAAACAGAAGGAGAAATTAAACACAAACATTCTCCTGCAAAAGTGTTCATACCCACTGAAAGCTTTCCATGTTTTACGTTACAACCATAAACTTAAACGCATCTTATTGGGATTTTATGCGGTAGACAAGCACAAAAGGATGCATGTGTGTATATTCTGCCCCACCCCAAGTCAATATTTTTGGTACAATTAAATTTTTCCGACTTCATGTATATACATGCACTTTCATTTTTGCAAACCAGCACCAAGAGCATCTCTAAAAATCACTTTTAAAATCATGCCACAAATATAGGTCTGGACCAAACCAATACGTTGTGTTTCTATCTGTATGTATAGCATGATGATGTAGCCGCTGCTGCATCATCATGCAGTGATGGTGTGCTGAGTAGGTTTTCTCCCAGTCATCATGTTTTGCATGTGGACTAAAAATTTAGTTTTGGTCTCATTTGACCCGTACACTGCTTGTGACAAACCAAAAAAAGCAAGTTTTCCTACTTGCAAAGAAGCACGTCTTCCCCCTTGCAACTATTTCTTTAAGGATCGTTTTTATCTCTATTTAATTTGTTTCCACCTTTTGTTGTTGTTATTTTTCAAAGAAACATTTCTTGTGTTTTTCTCCCATAGGAATCCCTAAAAAGCATACTCAAGATATAATGGAACAAAATATAAAATAGTCCAAGGGGTTTGAATAATTCTTCTGAAGTGATCAGTAAATGTACTTTCTTTCCCCCAAAATTTTCTGATATCAAATGAACCAAAATATACAGGTTGCCTGCGCGTCCTTAAAAAGTCTTTTTAAAAAAAATCTTAAATTTATGCATCTAAAGTGTCTTAAATTAATTTTTAAACTATGCTAATCACATGTCTTAAATTGTGTTGCGACAGGGCTAGTTACTCTTATATATACAATGTCGTTTTCTGTCAGGCAAATGTTTGAGTCGCACACAGACATCTTCATTCCATTCTGCGACCTGAAGTAGTTGAGGCTACCGCTTAGCTGCTAACATACCCTTGCTAGTTAGCGAGCTAGCTTTTTGCTTCTCATGGGTAAGTGTAAATCTATCGCGATGCTAGGTGCATTCTGTGCTAAAAAAAAAAAAACAAAAAGCTTGGCACTACTGCAATATAAAATATGTAATTTTCTTTTGTACTTTTTACTCAAAATACAGGTCTTAAATTTCATTCATAACGGTCTTTAAAAAGTCTTAAATTTGAGCTGGTGCAACCTGCAGAAACCCTAATACAGGTTTTTCCTGTTTGGTTAGTGTCTCATTAACTGTAGCATATATGAAATAAATCAGGTTTTGAAATTCAGCCAAATGCAGGACGGTTTATCTATGCATAGCTCCGATGCTCTGTGTATGACTGTTTACTCCTCTTATCTTCTCAACACTTTTTAAACATACAGTTCAGGCCCCTTAATGACGTGGCTTTTTCTTTTCCATCTCTTTAAGTCGTCTGCATCTTGTCAGTGTGGTCAAAGTGCCACCCAGGATGAGTTATGTTTAGGAGTTCATGGCAGATATTGCCTTAACCAACCCCCAACAGAAGAATAATCCAATTTAATCATCGAACTAAACCACACGTTATAATTTACTGGCCACATGTGTGCTTGCCCGGGGCGGAAAATAGAATTCAGCAGCCCGAGCTGCACCTCTGCGACTGAACGAAGCAGCACGTGACCAGCATGGGGTGCCGGTCGTCGTGCTCTTGCCTGGGCAGGTGCATGTGTTAAGTGCCTGTGGTGGGGCTGTTGGTGATGGCAGTGTTTAGCCCTACATCATGTGTTCCAGTCGGGCTTCGGGCCTTTATGTGGTTGCTAGAGGAAAAGACTCTGACTTTTAGGAAAAGTGTGGTGGCTGGAGCTGCAATGGATTGACTGTAACCATGGTGATCTTTCGAAGGCTTACACATAACAAAAAAACAGTAAATTTTGTTCCTATTTGTAGGTTGTAGCTTTTAGGGAAGCTTTTAGCCGACTTAACTTGCAGTTATTGTCTTTTCTCGCTTCTGTATTACGTCAACTGGGGCGACCGTGGCTCTGTGGGTAGAGTAGTCGTCTTGTGAGCGGAAGGTTGTAGGTTTGATTTCAGCTGCCACCAGACTGATCTGCGTATCGGTGCAGAAATGTGCATTGGTGCGTGTGAATGTGACTCTAGTGTAAAGCGTTTTGAGTGGTCAAAATGATTGGAAAAGTACTTTATAAGTTCAGTCCATTTACCATCATGCTATCTAGACTGACCATTCATAACAAGTTATGCTGCAGCATAGCAGAGGGCAAGGTGGGATGAGCAGCACCACACAAGTTTGTGATTGACAGCATTAAGACTGTCCTCCTGCCTCTGATTGGATGTTTGGATTTAGCACTGGGAAAAGGGAGAAGACGACAAAAAAGATTATCCAAAAGTTCATTTTTCACAAATGGTTTTAGCTTGAGGTCTCCATAAATTGTCAGAATTTATTTAGATTTTTAACCCATTGCATTCCGTTTTAAGTGATAAAAATATATGTTAATAAAACAACATCTCAAATATGCAGATTTGTGTTTTGTTTAAAGGACATCCAGCAACACACAGATGTCCTTCCTCTTGCTTCACACAAGTACCAGTCTGAGGAATCTCACTGAAACTACTTTAAACCTCAGGAAGAGAATAATGGTCGTTTTCAGCCATTTTGTGATAATTTAACATTTAAAACTTTCTTAAGTCTCCGATGGCTCCCAGCCAGCCACTACCTACAAACACACCCAGTGTGGTCGTTCTTAATATTCTGGCTGCATAGCACAGAAACAAATCAGAAGTGTTTGTGTGGAGTGCAGATTGGAGCCGATCAGCAGGAGCGTTATTGCCGGTGCTATCTCGGAGCAGATGGGCCAGTCGAGCCTTATCACAGATGCTTCAGACGCTGAAGTGCTGCGGAGGCCGAGCCAGAAAGAACACCGGCTAGTTCCCGCTAGATTTAAGTGCACTCTAAGTGCACCGCTCGCCACAGGCACCGTTTACGTTGATCGCTCCAGGACGGCAAAGCCGACGCTCTCCTTATGTACGAGTTTGAAGGTGTTCATTCGCAATTAGGCGGAAAATATTTTATTTTATTTTTTCCCCCTCCTTGAGGGGGAATGTTTTTTTTTTTCTCTTGATATATTTGATCTCTGTGAACAACAAGAGCCCCTTTTTGGCTCCAGAAAATGAATTTCCTCCTGCTGGATGTTTACACACCCAACAATTTGCAAGACTATTTTTAGTAGGTTTTTGAGTGTAGACCATCTTAAACCTTTAAATATTAGGTGCGGGCTTAGTTTGACCCTCTTTGTATGATGTTTCCCTGTGTAATTCCAGGATATTTTTTCTAGATCGCCGTGTCTTAAACATTCTGTGGGTGGTTGTTGACTCTAGCTCTGCAGGCGAGACCCCACAGTTACTTTTGCAATTACTGTTGTATTCTCTTTCATAACCTGGTGAGGATATGCCAAATCCTACAACCTCACTTACACTCTGTGGTTGCAGCGATCATGCCAGAGAGAAAGTGTGCTTTGTGTGTGTGCGTGCGTGTGTGCGTGTGTGTGCATGCGTGTGCGTGTGGGGGGGGTGTGCGTGTGTGTGTGTGAGAGAGAGAGAGGTTTTGCACATGCACACTTTGCTTATGGATGAATTTTGTTCTCTGCCACCATAAGATAGTCTTTTAATTAGCAAATACAATCAGAAGATGTATGTTTTTTTCCAATCTGTGCAAAGAAAGTGGCACTGGAAGTTTTCTTTTTTTTTCTTTTAATCTATGTGTGTGTGTGGGTGTGTGTGTCTATCTTTGTGGTCTGGTGCCTGCCAGCCCCAGTCTGTGTAATTTGCTGTGCTTGGCTTCACAGCTACTTTTTACATCCAGACTAGGACCTTTGAGTTTCATTGGCAGAGGGCACAGAGTTTCCCCCAGTCTCCAGCTGAACCCCGCAGACCCGTCATTTGTCCATCTTGGACCTTGATGCTGAGGTTGGAGCGTGTGCAGTGTGGGCAGACCAGAGCATGGGTGGCCGAGGTGCTCTGGGTCTCCCTCAGGAACTGCTGAGAAGGGAGCCAGACACAGACATTGACCCCACCCTGCCATTAAAAAAAAATAAAAATTCTTCTCCATAAATCGAGCCTGCATATCCTGCCTCTGTACCACCAGGAAAGAGGAAAAACACCTATTTCTGTCTTAGCTGGGAAACAAAAAGTTCCAGATTTTTTATTTTATTTTATTTTTTCTAGTGAAGGTTCATGTGGGAAAAGGAACAAAAGCAACAGAGATAGTCGAGTGTGGCAAGGATGGAACAAATGAAAGACACTCGTGCATAGCTGACCGCTTTCTTTTTGTTTTGTTTTGTTTTTTGACGCTACAGAGGATGAGAAAGGCGGCCGTGTTGGTTCGGCTGTGGTTCCCAACAGTGCTGTAGTTGTTTTTCTTCTACTTAGACATAAAACAGTGGCTCAAACAACTGAATTAAGTCATTGAAGTTATTCATTGGCAACCCAGCTCTGTTATTACGCTTACAATGTGTGTTATACAGAGTGGATAAGAAGCACTCCATAAAGTAGCAGGTTTGTTTGAAAAGAAGACAAGCACTTTTGAACGGCAGCGCTACAAAGGATGCTAATTTTGACCGAAGACGACGTCTGGGATGAAGGCCAGCCCATTACGCAGCTTGCTCGAATGTCCTACTCAGCAACGACTTAAATGAAGCTTCTTGTTTCGTTGACCTCATAATTTACCAGCCTGGTAAAAACCAGCCCCCTTTGTAAGCCTGTCACAATAATCCATTAATCACGTAATAAATTATAATGAGCTTGATAATATCCAGCTTTGTACACTTCCTCTGTTCTTTGTTAACTTAGTCTGGCTGCTAAGACCTCAGCCAGACTGCAATTCTTAAACGGTGAAGAAAGCATTGTTCACAACTCTTGTTCGCTGATTGGCCCTGTTGAAAATCTACGGCAGAAATCCAAGTCAATGGGAGAAATCCCAGACGAAGCAATGAAGAGAGATGAGAAACAAGCGGAATAGCTAACATTGACCAGGCTAATTGATCAATTCTGGGCCAACTCCTTCCTGTATGATGCCCCTTCCTCAACTTTTCTCCAACATGTTCACCGCCTCTGTTGCCCAGGTCAACAGCAGCTGCAGATGCCTGGCGCATGTTGGATCATCCCTGATCTTTCATGTGAAAATCAACAGGTGCTGCAACTCCAGGCCACGTATTTGTTAAAGACATTAACAGCTTTGCTCAGCTGTTGCCGCCTCATCATCACCTCGTGTTCACCTCAGCCTTCTTGGTCGTTAGCTGTGTCTCCTGTTGGCGCGTGTGGTCACCAGCTAAGCCAGGACATCCCCCGTTGTTCCTGTGTTTATGTTTTATTTGTTTGCTAAGTTTCCTCAGCCTTCTTGGCTGGCTGCCCACCCAATCCCGCTCTCCTTCCTCCAACCTGGAAGGTGTCTTTTAACTGAAATCCTCAGTACATAAATCAAGCAGATTACTTTCACCTGAACATCTTGTACTCTGTGTTCCCATCGAGACGGAGATAACGTAACCTATTCTGTCTTATGTGCTGTCCTCTGCAGCTGCGATTTGATTTGCACTACCGAGCACATTTTCTCCTTTGGATTTATTTAGTACGTTGATAAAGCGCCCCCGAGGATGTTACTTTGCTTTCTCCAGCCCCTTTCCTTGAGAGCGGGTGCCTGCTGATGGATTTCAGATGAAACGGTAAAGTAGCCAAGACACATGAGAGGAAGAGGGGTCCAACATTACTGCACCTCCTTCCTCATCCTTTCATGTTGCCACATGTTTTACCCATCTGCCGATGCTGCAAAAAATGGTTTCTAACTATAGCTCCTCGCAAAAGTGTTCATGACCCTCGTGCTTTTGTCACATCGCAGCAGCAAACTTCGACGCATTGTGGTAGGTTGACACAAAGTAGGCCCTCGACTATAAGGCGGAAAAATGACACGTAGTTTGCAAACAGATTTTCAACGAAAAATCTGAAAAGTGTGGCATATGTATGCATTCAACTATCCCGATTCAATGCTTCTTCTGATTCTTTCAAAAAGGCTCCAGTTCCTTCAGATTGGATGAAGCGATGTTTTCAAAGTCTTGGCACAAATTTCTAATCATACTTTAACTGGACCAGTCTAACACATGGGATTACTTTTATCTAAAAAAAAAAAAAAGTTCACTGTAGCTCTGGCACTGTGTAAAGAGTTGCTGTCCTGCTGGAAAGTGAACCTTAACCTTGTTTCAGGTCACCTGCAGCCCCAAAATGATTTTTTTCCCCCTGCGGTTGCTCTATATTTAGCGCCACACATCTAGCCTTCCGCTTTACAATAGTTTTCTACTTTGTGTTGGGTTATCATACAATGTCATGAACATTTTTGTTTGCAACGTGTGAAAACCTAAAAAAATTAAGGGGTACAAATACATAAGTCTGTCACAAAAAGCAATAAATCAGTTTACGGTATGATAAATTAAAACAAACTCGATCATTTTCATTTGCATGATTTATCGTTTTTATTTTTTCTCTCTTTTTCTACCAAAAACTGGATGATAAATGTCTTTAGTCTGGTGCTTTGGTCTCACCTATCCCTTTTTTTAAGAAAAATATTGTTTATAGAGACTTCATAATTCACTTTATTTGTTATTTTATTTATTTTGAATGTTTAAAATGTCTTCCTGTTCCAGTATTCATTAGAATTTAAAGTTTACTGCTCTTTCAGAATGTATTCTTGCATTATTATGCCATTATCATTATATTACTTGAAAATGGTCTCTAAACAACAATATTATCGTTTATCGCTATAACTTTTGGGGCAGTTTATCGTCCAGCTAAGTTTGTTGTCGTGACAGGCCTACAAAGTCAGCTGTATGGATGTTTTGTCAATTTCACAGATGAAGGGCAACGTAATTAACTAATTATTATTTCAGATTAGTTAATGTCTTTGGCGTAGTATGTCTGGAATTTATTTTCTGATTTTTTTTATGCAGAAAATTCAGAAAATTAAAAGCATTTTTATGCAGAAATGCATAAAATGAAAGACTACAATATATTTATTGCAGTCTTTTATATTACCTGGCTGTTTTGGTCAAAACCATACGTTTAGCTGGCTTTCATGTCAAATTCACGTTAATCATAAGCTTGAACAGCCATGTTAGGTCATTTTAACTTTACTGCAGCATACTGTGCATGAGGCGGAACAAGCTTAAATGACATCACTTTAGAAAATGTATCCAGCCTGGCAAAACGTCCTCAGTTTCCACAAAGAGCGTGTATTCAGACCTGTAAACAGCATGCTGGCACGTAAAGGCCTTGTTTTTCTATAACCACTTAAGAATGCGCTAATCTGCTGAAAATGTGACCTACGACTCGAGGAAATATAACTGGCCAGTGACATTTCCTTTTTTGATGCGTTTCTTCTTCTTCACTTCATATTTCACAGTCTGTTCTGCTGCGTTCATTTGTTGAAAGTCAAGGTCAGGTCTTCTGGTCCAATGTCCTCCCTTTCTCTGCTCTGATTTGCGTTTTCCTGTAGGAGAGTGTTTACAGGAGGACGTTTGCAAGAAACCAACCACTTTTTATTTATTTTTATATTTTTTCTGGTTTTACCATTAATGTCCATAAAGTAACAGATCAGAAAGCAAAGCCGATCTTGTAAAGTTGTGGAATATTAGGCTTCTTCTGGTATCAGCGAAAGCAGCGTTATGTGCCGTTGTGAAAACCAGATCTTGGAGAATAGTTTGTGAAAGATATCTGACGGAGCAGCTAAACAAATGCAAATCAAAACTTACAGAATGACACCTAAGCAAAACAAATAGTATTTTTTTCTTCCACCAAAAAGTCTTGAGGGAGGATGTCTGGCCATAAGATCTAAAACAGAAGAAAACTCTAAAGGGGCAAACACTTTCTCAAATGTAATAATAATATTTTGAATAAATAAAATGAAATAAATAAATGGAGAACTTTATTTTTCATTTTATTGCTTTGGTCTTTCAAGCTTATGAGTTTACTGCAACTTTTAATTAGTATTATAATTGATGACTTCCTTCTTCTCTGGGGTATAATTTGAAAGTGACATGAAGAACAATTGATCCGAGTTGCACTGTGGAAATAAACCAACAAATATGCCATCCATGTTTTAGGAAGTGATTTCAAGAATATAGCTTTAAATTTGCTCATATCTACAGTTAGAGAAATAATTGCATTACTTTAATGCAATTATTTCTTCCCATCTCCCCATTCACAGTGAGTAGGAAAGTATAAACGAGATAAAACACCTTCCTAAGTTCATCCTTAAAGAACCTCAGCAACTGTTTCAGTGTCTGATTATACTATCAATAAAACATGCATGTTTTCTAAGACTTTAGCAAGTAAATGTAGCATAATTTGTACATAATTGATGTTTTTATTAAGGTTATTTGCAATAGATTTTATTCTGCTATTGCTTCCACTTTCTCAGTGCAGCTGAATATGGTCCGTTTTTATTTATGGTGCTGAAACTGTTCCGTACATTATTACTTCCCCCCTGATAAACTGCATCGGGGATATTCTATCCTGATATAGAAACCGAGCAGAGGAAGGGTAGAAGTCGCACTTTATAAGAAATCTACACCAGAACACAGTGGCTGCTTTATTTCCTGTGCAGTTTCTTGCAAGTAATGAAAAGAGCTAAAAAATGAAGAATAACCCTGAGTCAGAAGTAGCTTAAAAGAAAAAAAACAAAAACAAAAAAAAAGAACCACTTGAAGCATTCTTTCCTTCTGCATCATTCGCTGCCAGGAATAGTACTCACTACCCCCCAGCCCCATTTCCTCATTTCAACAATCACCTACTGTAAATACAATATGAGGCACATTCAGGGGACTGTGTTGTCTGTTAAGGTCTGGCATCGGATTCGTAACATCCTTTTAACGCTACGGCGCTCATTATGGTGAAGTCTCCCAACACACCCGCCTCAGCCTGGCTCTGCAAAACCAGAGCTGGGGAGATGTGGAGGGGGGGTAAGGGGGAGATGTTCACCATGCTGCGCACAAGTTAAGAGCAAGATTGCCCCCTACAGAAACGATTCGGTTATGTTCCACTAAGGAGAGAAACTGCATTCAGAGCTTGCAGAGTCCCACACACCGCCCCCTTCCCAGTTCACTCATTCCCGCTTCATAGTACGTAGTAAAGTTGTTACTCAACAAGATTTCTGGGCTGGTTAAGGAGTCAGTCTCACACCCTGCCAATGTCAACCTGGGCGGCCCACATTTATCCAGCCGGTCGGCTCAGAGGAGGTGGGAGGGCGGGGTGCATGGGCGACCCACACTGATGCCCGTACAGGGGTTGGGATTTGGGATTGGGGAGGGGGTGATTGGAGTGGCAAATGAGAACCATGTTGTTGTTTTTTTTCTTCCCCCACATTTGTCAGAGCCCCACTAACTTTCAAGAGCAAACACAGAACGCAGGGGATTGTGTGCAAACATAACACACAGACGCATGCGCAGGCAAACACAAACACACTCGCGGGCCGCTCCGATGCGTCCCGGTCAGATTACGCTGCTGGTATTCCAGCAATGACAAACATATGGAACCTCCTGATTTGTGTAATCAGAATATTTTCTAATCCATCATTTGGGCGTGGGGTGGGGGTGGGAGGGGGCTTTACTCAAAGCTTAAGACGGGTTTTGGCAAACCTGTATCCCTCTGTCCTACTTTTTGACTGACAGCTTTAGTCTACGAACTCATATTTAATGTTGAGTAAGTCAAGTTTTATTAAAATCTGGATTTATCTCACTGATTTGTAAAGTCCCCTTTTCTTGTCTCCTTCACGTTTTACTCTAAATCGGATTGTTCCCTGGCTCTCGCTGTGTTTGCAAGTCTCAGTGTCTAGTTCTGGTGTGAAGATGGCGGGCGTCCCAGCGTGAGCCCCATTCCTCATCATCCAGCCCCTGCCCAAGGTCTGGAACGCATTACATCTGATATTAAACACATGGCAGCAGTTAGAAAGGAGAAAAGGCGAGAGGAGTGAGAGGGGGGGGACAAAAAAAATAAAGTTTAAAAAAAAAAAGACAAGAAAGCAAAAGAAAAACTGTGGATTTGTCAGCGATGCCCCGTCTCCCTCCACTCCTTCTCAGTCCTTTGGTTTCATTTTTCTCCTCTGCCTCATTCCTTTTGTTTAGTTTCTGGTAAATTGTTGGAGTAATCATCATGAGTGCATATGTGTTTAGTAGGCATGGGTTAGTGTGAGGTTCTCACAGTATCGTAACCTTTAGTAGATATGCTTTTTAGTTCAGTAAATATATATCAAAATGAAAAAAAGATGCTTCACGTGACATGATTGTTTTTAACACCAATTAAATAAGAGCAATTGATTTGTGCTGTCATATTTGGAATTTATTTATTTTTGGCAAATAAATCTACGCTAAATATATATATATATATATATATATATATATATATCCAAAACTACTAAATTTAGCGTAGATTTATTTGCCAAAAATAAATAAATTCCATATATATATATATATATATATTTTTTTTTTTATTTTATTTTATTTTTTTTTATTATTTCCATCCAATCAAAAAGCTTGTTTTGGATTGGAAATGGCAATAGTAGACAGTAAAAGGTGTATCAATTTAGAACAATAATAATTTAACAGCTTTTATGTAAGTAGTTTCTAGAAAAGGCATGGCAGAAACTTTTAATATCCTTATCAAGAATGTATAGAAACACCTTTATTGGTAACATAGAGACTGCAGCTCAATGGGAAGAGAAGTCTTCCTGCAATGTGAAAGTCGTGGGTTCGATTCCCTGCCATTGTGTCGTCTGTGTGTCTCTGGGCAATCACAAGTTGCCTGCTGATCTGTGTATTGGTAGAATGAGTGTGTTTGCGAGTAAATACCTTTGGACTTAACTGTAATATTGGCTAGTGAGAAGTTTCACTTGTACTTTGTTTTTAGTGCTAAAATCAACTAAAACATCAAATCTAGTCTGACTAGACTGACTTCGGCCTTAACTGCTGTGACAATGACTTCACTTTTTTTCTGTGTAGTAGATATCTGTCTTCTACGTTGAAGGGAACTTTTAATACCCTCACTTCAACAATATCAATACCGTCCATTCACTCTAAGTGACGGGTAGTGCTCCTTTCGGGTTTCTCGCCATCTGAAAGACTTTCAAAGTGTTAAATTTGTCTATTTTGTAGGTTAGAGAGAAATGCTTGAGACTTTTTTTTCTTCCTCAATCAGCTGATTGGCAGCATATACAGCAATGGGAGGTGAAGAATCAGCATTTTGTTTCCTTCTGCTCTCATTCATTTTCTCTGAAAATGTTGAGCAGTTTTGAAGCCCTTACTTCTTGAAACCTTGGTATACGCTCATAGCAGTAACTGTTGCATGCCTTCTGTCTAGTTGTCAGAAGCAAGGACACTGGTCTTATCTGAGCATATTTAACAGACAAGGTTGGAAAAGAGACAAATTTATACTTAGATATGAAATGTGTCTGGTGCCTGAAGTCTGACACCGGCCGCTTTGAAGAGCAATTCCTGTCATCTGCAAATTTAACGATGATAAGGTTCCTCTGTGACAATTTTCTGATTCTTTATAGGAACCTTTTTTTTTTTCTTGCTGGGAGCAGATAGTATCATCCCCACACGTGGTTTCTGTCATCACTCGCAGTCAAAGATGGGAATCGGGCTGTTTTGTAACCTACCGGATAATGAGATGAGGGAATGAGATGTGCCCAGCGATGGCACCATGGAGGGTGTCTTGGTCTGCAAGCTGTTTGGCTTCAGGCACCGACTGGGCCTGACGAAGGCTGGCACACTGGAGTTTTCTGTTGGATTGACATGATAACATTCTGCATCTACCCCTTTGTTTAAAAAAAAAAAAGTTTTTGGTTTGATGACAAGACAAACTCTCGATCATGTCCAAGATGAACAAAAACCAGTGACTCTTCTTTGCCCCTAAGCTCTCGTGTTGAATTCGTCTGCTTCTCAGGCCGTCCTCTGCGAGGTTGCTGTGGGAGACGATGCTCACCAGTAAACACAAGGAGGCTCTGATGGAAGTCCGACGCCACCTGGTGGAGGCGGCCACCAAAGAGAAGCTGCCAATCAAGATGAGTATGGGTAAGCATTAGAGATGCAAGTTGCATATGAATGAGTTAATCTAAAGTTGATTGATCTCATCAATCAACTAGACGGTCAAGACAGCTGACCGTCTATCTGTATCATAAAGGGCAAAATTTTTCATCGTATACTGAATTAAAAAAAAATATATATATATATATATATATATTTTTTTTTTTATTTATTTTTTTTATTTTTTATTTTTTGGCTCAATTGGCTCTGCTTAACGATGTCAAGCGGCGCCCTCTGCTGAATGGAGGCCAATCTACAACACATAAAGAAGGTCTTAGTGGATGTTTTTAGTCATTTTTAATCTAGTAAACCATAAATCGACAACTAATTGTAGGTCGATTAATTTGTTGTATGAATGCCACATGGGATGGTTACCAGTATCAAAGCATACCAAATTTTTATAAACCAACACTACACCTTTAAAGAAGCAAATGTTTTCTCTCACGCCTTTCCTACGGATGTTGATAAGAGACAGAAATTTCTAGACAGACTGGAGATTTTTTCTGACTGTGGATCGTAGAGCACAGAAGTGCTGACCTGTCCCCCCCCACCAGTTGTTGCGCCACATTGCCATTTAGCTGGCTAAAAAAATATCTACTAAACCTTTCTGAACCTTCCTCACTTTTTGGTTGCAAAAAAAACAGGAACAGTCATAGGGTGGAAGCTTAAAGCGCTCTTGCCATGGCTCTGGTTATGACGGTTCTATTTTCAAAACACATTTTGCAAGCTACGAGCGGCACATCTGCAAAGCAGTCAACTACTGGCTGGCTACCCAAGCAGATAGCCTGACTAATTACCCAGCTAGAGTCAGCTTGTTATGCTTGTGTTCATCTAAAGGAAGAACAGCAAAAACATTTCTGCTCAATTCGAACTTGAAACTGATTCAAAATGTAGCTGATGTTTGCTATAAATAAATATAATATACAGACAACATTGGTGTAGCAGTAATAGAGAAGAGGTTTACGGCCACTGGAAAAAAAATACTAAGATTGTAGTCAGAACTATTAAAGTCCACCAAAACCTATAAGTTTGGCCATTTTTGGTTTGTGAACACAAACATTGCAAAGAGCTAAATGGTTGAGTTTCTCTCTTGAATTACAGTACATGGTGTTAGTTTTAGTTTAGTGTTTAGTCTACTATTGGCTCTAAATAGAGTGAAAAAGTAAACTAAAACTAACACTATGTACTTCAATGCATTTTCTTTTAGCTTGGTAAAGAAGATAAATAAATTAGTACTTCAATAAGGATGTTCTTGATTCTCTGTCAGATTAAAAACGGCCTCAATCAAAGAACCTTCAGCACATTTTTCCACTTTCAAGAGTTGTGACTCTAAAAGTGGCCATACCTCATAGAGTATGTCCAAAAAACTGAATTGGTCAAAAAATGAATCATTAATTGCAAAATCTCTTATTTGCATCGGCTAGAGGAAGCATGATTGATGCATCAATTATACAACTTCAGCATCAGTAGAACCGATTGTTGCTGTTCTGTTCAAAATAAAAGCACATAAATTTTGTAACATTTTTTTTTCTATTTGTTTGAAACCCATGGTTGTTTAAAAAAAGTTGTTATGCCTTTATAATATCATACCAGCCCATACAAAGCCACAGATGAGGCTGATTTTCTATGAACTATAAAACAAACTAATAACAATGCCCAGAAAAAAACGAAACATAAACATTTGCATCACATAAAAGCGACGCATGTAGATATTTACTCTGGAGGAGAAGCATGCGCCTGTATTTCAGCGTTTTGCAGACGGGCTGCAGCGGATCCCACTGAGATCCAGCTTTTCTGGCTTGCTGTGTTTTTGCACATGTGGCCCCAGAGGAAATCTGAACCACATGTTGGCTGCATGACACACCATCACACAAATACACATGTTCGCTCGCTCGCATACACACACACACACACACGCACACTGCTTTTTCGAAAAACTTTTGTTGTTTGGTAATGAAGCAAAGGAGTCTGAAGCAAGGGATGAAAATATGTGCAGGCACGCAAACGTGAAGTGGCTCCATGCACCTTGGACTTTACGCTATCCTTTGCTCACATGCACACACTCCGGTCTTAACATTCAGGTTAACATCTGGCATAAAAGGGGGCTTTTAAAAAGGGAGGGATCGTGTTGGTCCTCGAGCCCCTGTAATTTGTGAGGTAAAGAAGGTCTCATAACAAGATCACACACACTCTCAAACACAGCCTTGTAAAGTTTTTTGCATGTGCACGCTGTGCCGTCTTTTCGCACTTTGGTGATGCAGTGCATATTTTGTGGAATCCAAAACGATTTATTTAAACAAATGCTCTGCAGAGTTTCGGAGTGACAGTAAAGTCAGGAGTATATGAATAAGGAGGTGCATTAAAGCGGCCTTTGCCTGCTGACTGACAGTCTGTTGATTTAATGTCTTTGCTGAGAGAGAGAGGGAGAGAATGGGCCACTGTAAGGCCCCTCACACACTAAACCTTTATGCATAACTGGCAGAGGCATGGACACCACCATGGATCCCCCTGTGAGCTACCGATGAACTCCCCACACTGTCTTCCTTCTCAGGACAGCCAAGTTCTCAATCCATCATTCTCTCCTCCAATGCGCCACATGGAACTCATTCTAATCTGCTCACTTGATGCTAAGGACACGAGTTATCAATTAACGAGTGAATCTAAAGTTGATTGGTTTTATGACTAGTCTTTGACTAGCCCTATGTCCTTGACTGGACGTTTCCTTAAAATCTTGAGTTTTCTATGGTATCAAGAGGACTGACAATCTTTCCATCAAATAAAGAGTAAAAATGTTCATATGCTGAATAAAAAAAATCAACATTAAATTAAAACTATTTTTTGTGTCTGCTGTGTTAAATACTGACTGAACAAACAGAAAAGTGTGGCTTTCTCACATTATTAAGCTTAGACACATATGTGTATATATATAACATAGCAGAACAGAAAACTCTTAGGTTCCTTAACAGAAAAACAAAAAATGAAAAGCATAAAATGCAGCTCTGGAAAAAATGAAGAGCCCACTGCACTGAACCCCATTGAAAACCTTGTGGTTATTCCACCAAATATTGATTTCTGGACTCTTCCTGAGTGAAAACATTAGTATGGTTGTTTAATATAAACTTTGTTTTCTTTGCATTATTTGAGGTCTGAAAGAACCACATCTTTTTCGTTATTTTGACCATTTCTCATTTTCTGCAAATAAATACTAAATTTTTGCTTGGAATTTCAGAGACATGTTGTCAGCAGTTCACAGAATAAAAGAACAAAGTTCATTTTATTCAAACATATAAAAAAAAATCAGCATTACTTTTTGGTGTCATGTTTTTTTTCCATGTGACAAGTTTTCTGTGCTATCCTCGCTTCGGTTCACATCTTCGCCTTCGTAACACATCACTAGTTTTTGATTGAGAAGTTGACGCTCCTCAGTCAAGCAACTCGGGAGAATCATCGATATTAAGGTGAAACCTAAAGAGCTTTGCGTGTTTATATTTCAAAAGAGAACTGCATATAGTTAATATTGCTTCCCACGCCGGACTCTGTTCGGAGTGTTTCTCTTTCTCGTTCTGGTATGGCTTCGCCATTATCAACTGAAGGGTGACCGGCGGTGCTCTCTGCTGGGTGGCAGCCAAACTACAACACCAAAAGAATGTCAAAGCTGGTGTTGTTAGTTAATCAACTGGAACTAATTTTAATCCAATAAAATATTCATCAACAATTAATCGTAACTCCATGAATCGTTTGCATCCCTGCTTGGTGCCCTGCAGTTCTCTTAAAGACTAACATTTTTCCACTCATATCTGAGCTCATTCTCGCTCTTGTTGGTTTTTCCAGATAAACAAAGAAAATACTTTGCATGTGCACTGCAGGGCCTCATACGTTCTTATTGGTTTTATACACCCTCGGATCCAGCTTGGCTTTTCAGCAGAATAGGATCATCCAGAGAGACACAGAGAAAATAATCCATTTCTCAGAGCCTGAGGTTGACCCGTTTAAGGTCTCATAGGATGTAATAGGATTGTAATAGGATGATGAAATTCCCTCAGTGTGCGTGAGAACATGCACGATATGTGTTTGTCTTGGGTGTTTTGGCTCCTAAATGGGACTTTAATAGATACATTTCATCATCTGTAATTGTGTTTATGCAAATCTGCCTGTGTTTACACCAGACTAAATGGATAACAGAGTGGTTGTGCAGACACCCTGCTGCTCCCGTGGCAGAAGGGCAGGGCATGCCCTTGGGCTTTGATACCAGAGGGGATTGGGTTCAGAATGGATTCATACAGCTGCTGCATTGTCATTTGTATCAAGTCATCCTACAAGCGATATAGCTAGAGCCCTGATGATCCAGCAGTATCATCAGGGCCTGAAAGAGTTTGTATTGCCTGAAAGAGTTTGAGAAGAAATTTCTGAATCTTGATGCATTCATCCATCCATTCATTATCTTCTGTTCGTCAGGGAGTCGGGTCACAGAGACAGCACCCTAAGCACAAAGACCAAGACTTTCCACTCCCTGGGTCTTCCTCTGAGTCTCCTCCTGGTGGGACATACCTGGTACACCTCATCAGGGAGGCATCCATGAGGCATGCTAACTCCTCTTGATGTGGAGATGCAGTGAAGTCCCTTTCCAGGGAGAAGAACTATGACTGAACTTCTCACCTTGTCTGCAAGGGAGAGCCGTGACACCCGGTCTTGTTCTTTCAGTCACTACCCAGAGCTCAAGACCATAGACCAAAGTAGACTGGCCGGTAAATCGAGAGCTTCACCTTTTGGGTAGCACTTAAGTGTCCCTATCAGTGGTCTCTAGAGCTGATTCCCAAACAACTTTCATCACATATTTTCTTAGAAATTATTTGAGGTAATTTTGTTTAAAACGTAAATGATTTAACCAACTGTTGAAAATATAGATGACAACTGTCGTTGCCGCTGAGTGATTTGGTGCAGTGTGTGCCTGAATGTGGTGTAGACTCCAGAGCAGAGGCCCCAACATTCACCCATAACCGAACGTTTTCAGGATGTTCCTCCTTTCGGACCGCATAAATAAGTCTCTCAGACTTCCTGCGTCCCTCAGTCTTGCGGGATTACTTATGAGGCTGTCCGACTGCTGAGATGGGTCACCACTCAACTCTGCAACTCGCATCAGAGATCACTTAGCTCCTCTGCAACCCCGTGCACCCAGAATGTAAGTCATCTTCCAGTAACGGAGCTAAAGCATCGTTGCCCTTGGCTGCACTTGCGCTGTGGAAGACTTTGATCGTGATTGCCATGTCTCAATTGCCACCTCTGCACATCCTGCTCCGAAGGACTAACGCTCAAGCCGTTTTAGCACGAGAATGAAAATGAAATTTGCTTTATGTCTGTTCTTTCTATAAATGCCCTCTAAAGGACAATAAAATGGGCCCAACGGTTCAGGTTTCTCAGCCATCTTCATTTAAGGGCTACAAGAATAGCCGTGCAGAGACCGACCTCCTGGCATATGATACTTATGAACCACATGATGTCATAAGTTACAGCGCCGCACATGTCCCTTTACCACATTTAGTCATTTTACAACCACAAATTAGATGTATTTTATAGGAATTTTATGCGATTGATCACCACAAAGTACCTCATGATTGTGAAGCAGATGAAAATGGCACATGGTTTGGAAAGAAAAAAATGCATTTGCATTCACCCCCATTACTATGAGACATTAAGATAAAATAAAGTTCAAGCACAGTGTGAATCCAGCTGTTCTGTGAAGGCCTGAGAGATTTCTATTTGTCGAGGAGTTTAGAAAAGAGTCGGGTCAATAAAGTAATATTCCAAGCTTTCATCATCCTACAGAGCGCTGTTCTGTCCATCATCCATCAAAACGAAGAGTTCTGGACAACTACAAAGCTACCAAGACATGGCAATCAACCTGAACTGGCAGTCTGTAGATATTAGTAAAGCAGCCAAAAAGTCTCATGATAACTGTGGAGTGGCTGCTTAGATCCATAGCTCAGGTGGGAGAATCTGTTGACACGAGAACTACACACATCTGGTCTTTATGGAAGAGAGACAAGAAGGAAACCATTGATAAAACAAATACCTTTTGCAATTAGCCATGTAGGAGGCACAACAAACATGTGGAAGAATATTTGTTAGGCGAGACCAAAATGTTTTGGCCTACATGCAGAGTGCCACAAATCGCCCTGAACCCACCACCCACAGTGAAACATGGTGGTGGCAGCATCATGCTGTGGGCATACTTCTCTTAATCAATGACAGTGAAGCTGATCAGAGTTGTTTATGGAGGATATCTTTAAATATTCAAAATAATTTAAAATAATTTAAAATATTTTAGACTGGAGAGGAGATTTCATCCAATATAGCCAATTAATATTTTAGTAAGGGGTTATAGTTTGTGCACTCAACATGTAACTTTCTGAGAATCTTTATATCATCTATATTAATTTACAGTTGGACTGTGGAAAACTTTTTTTGTTGCGGCTTAACATTAGAAGTGAAGAACACGCAGCCAGCTGTCTTTCTGAAGACACCCTGATCTGGAACAAGAGCTCAGCTGATAGATCATCTCTCTCAGATTCCTTTTTCATCTGGCACAAAGATGCTGAAGGAATCACAAAGCTGTTTGGAGGGAAGTTCTGTGACAGATAAGAGCCAAGGCTCTGCCAGGATGCTTTAAGTGTGTAATGCAAAGCAGGTCCCTTTGTGTGTCTGCTTGGCCTATTTGCTTTTCTTTGGTTTCTCTAATGTCTTACATTTTCTCCCTCAGACTGTGTGCTTTCACTGTAAAGCCTGATTACATTTGGCCTGCTCTGCACCATTCTTAGGTGCCCATTCAAGGCCGGACTAGCTTTGAATATATTTCCTGGTTCTGTCTTGAATTATGGTTGGCACATCAAGCTTTTGGGGAGCTTTAGTTTTACTGCCAGGATTTTTATGGTTGGATATGTTAACAAAAGAGCTTTTCAGTATTCCGACTAGGTCTGGACCGAAGTTTCGGCTTCAGAAATGTTTTCAGTTCAGAGAGAAACCTGAACCCATTTTTTTTCTTTTACTTTTTAGATATTTCCTCAGTTTGTCTGTTGTTTACTCTTCCTCGCTAGTTATTGTTTGAGGCTTCTTATAATTGCGTACAGCAGGGATTGGTATTCGGCTTCTTCTACCCATTAGGAGGACATTAAGTTAGAGCGTCTTTCACAACAAAAACAACATGAAGTACTTTGCAAAGAGTGTAAGAATTAAAACGCGATCAAAAAGAGATCCAACACCATGCATCCTTTTCCTTTCACTTTACAATTATCTGCTGCTTTCTGTTGTCCATCGCATAAAATCCCAACAAAACATACAGAAATTGTACTGTAATTAAAAAAAAAAAAAAAAAAAAAAAAAACAAAACACTTAAGGAAAACGAGTGCTTGTGCCGTTGACTATAGCGAAAAAAGCCTTGAACTCATTGTAGATTGTGAGTTATATTTGGCATTCTGGAGGTTGCCGGTCTATTTCTTATCATCAGTTTTACCTTTGGTCATATGTTTGGCCTTGCCAAAATAAATTTTGGTCATATTCAAACTCAAAATACACCCACATCTAGTGCTAGTTCAAAACATCAACACAAATGAAAATGATCATACGGAGGTGTTATATCCCATCTTTCTAGTCTTTTAGGACTCGACTATTTATACTGTTGTTGCTAAGTTTTGCTCATATCCTTCCTGAGGAGTGGAGGGAGAGGGGGCTAAGAAGATGGCTGGGGATTTGGAAATGTTCAGCGGAGCAGATCCTAAACATTGTCTGTCTGGTTTCTTCTCTTACGTATCTTTAAGTAATCAGCAAAGGCCTCTCATTTACACATAATAGTCATAGCCCAGACAGAATTTCAGGAGCTCCAATCAGTGTTCCCGCACTATTTCTTTAATTACAGTCAGTAACTCATGGTAACACAGGGTATGTATTCGCAGTGTGAGTAATATTGCTTCATGACTGCCTGTTTTAAACCCCTGGAGCTTTTACTCAGTAAGACAAAACATGAAACTCAAAATGAATTGAAGCCCTCAAGAGAAACGGCCCATATTGGATATAAGTGTAATGATTTCACGAGGAAATTATTTTTCTTTTGTAAAGAGCTAGCAAATCTAGAGGGGACAGCTCCAAACAAAAGTGGATGGATCATGTGTTTGGCAGTCGCTCTACAGCTGGGAGCCTCTGGTCAAGGAAAATCGCTGGTCAAGGTTACTGGGCACAAAGAATGCTTTGTTGATGGATTACGGACAGCACACATCTGCAGTGGACGATGTACATCAAAGATACGTCCCAATTATTTTCCAGTAAACAACACGACTCATCCAAGGCCGTGTGTCCTGCTCCGTTCAGTAGCATCAATAGCTGCATTTCCACTGCAGATGGGCTCAAAACGTTGTCGGTATTTCGCTAATGTTGAACAAAATATGATTTTTGTGTTTGCGGTGTTTAATAAGAGAACACAATTAATATCACACATGAATGAGTTTGTTCACGAGATAAATCATTTAAAAAAAAATACAAAACATGCCATGCCATCGTCCTCCTACCACTTCCTGTTGTCTTCTTTGTCATTTCCACCAGTAGTAACATCAGGTTGTTGATCACATGACGTCTGTGATACAAAAGAAGTGTTTCCATTGAAGCTTTGTGAAATAAACCAGTTAAATAAATCAGATCTGATACGGCTGATAAACCACCTCATCCTAGCGTCAAACTGTTTTGAAAAATCAAGACTTTTTTTTTTTTTTCAAAATCGGCATGTTTTCATTATGCCAATCTATTTTCAGAGTGTCAAATTGTACAATTTTAAGGTAAATGGAGAATCGGCTATCGACTGAGGATGTCCCAAACCTTGGAGACATTGGCTCGCTAACACCGTTATTCATTTTATCTCGTATTGTAATTATCAGATACAGTCACATGACAAATCACAACGTCCAACCACTTTGTCATTTCCTGTAAAATGCTTTTACTACTGCTTTTATTACTACGTTTGCTAATATTTATTGCATCCACTGCTCTGTTGGGTCCAAATATCTCACCCTGCATCTCCCTCCTCTCAGGTCGCGTGACCCCCGATCAGCTGTGTTCCTATGTGAAGTTGTTCCGGAGCAGCTGGGAGGCGCTAGAGAGTCACTGCGGGGTGCTTCAGCTGGGCTTGGCCACGGCCCAAACGCTCCGACACCCCAACTTGGCCCGCTGGGATTCCTGCCTGGGTTTCGAAAGGCTGCTGCTGCAGGTGTGTGCTCATCTTGCATAATTATACCATCCATTTGTCACTCACAGTAAACACTTAGAGCAGGGGTGTCAAACTCCAGTCCTTGAGGGCCGGTGTCCTGCAACTTTTAGATGTGCCTCTGCTGCACCACACCTGAATAGAATAATTAGGTCATTAGCAAGGCTCTGGAGAACTTACCTACACAAGAAGGAGGTAATTAAGCCATTTGATTCAGGTGTTCAGGGTCGCAACTACATATTATTCAGGTGGATGCGAAAACATAAATCGGCGTCCCCCTACCCCCTGAAGGAAGGTACGTCAGGGTGAAGGAGCGTAGAAAACATACGCTTGCTCCCCCCCCCCCCCCCCCCGACACTAAGACAAGTGAAAGGTAAAACTCGCTACATTTACCCCGTTATGTGCGCGAGGTGAAGGAGCGTAAGGGCGCGCTGAAGTTTATGCAAAGACATCATCGGCGCGCCGCCCCCTCTGGTGCAGCGCCCCTATGCGTTGCATGCGCTGCATACCCACTTTTTGCGCCACTGAGTGTAAATATATTTGTACAATGGAGTATTAGGGCTAAGAAAATAATAAAAAAACTAACAAAAATTACGACAATAAAATCATAAAATTACGAGAATAAAATCATATGCGAATAAAGTCATAATATTACAATAAAGGTCAGCATAACGAGAATAAAAGCATAATATTATGACTTTATTCTCAAAATATTATGACATTATTCTTGAAATTTGACTTTATTCTCATATAATTTCTACTTTATTCTCGAACTTCTTTAGTCTCATACCTTTTTCTTCTCGCTTATATTATAACTTTATTCTTGTAATTTTTTTTACTTTTTCTTCCAATACTCACACATTTGAGTCTACATGTAGAATCTGCACATTATGTGAATAAAACCCACAAAAAATGTAAAATTCGGATCCATTTCCTCTTTTTCCTTGGTCTATAACCATCTATAAGAAACTACATTTAAAGTAATTCAGATAATGTTTAAAAATCCCATATTTGAAACATAAAGAGGAAAAAAAGGAAGCCTGAACCCTCGGGCTTTTGAGATCATCTAAGCAGGTAAGTGGCTTGTTTTCAACATGTTGTGTTAACATCCACAGATTTCTCTCCTCCATAAACAAAGTCAGTTTTCTTTGCAGGGTAAACACTCGGCTCCCGTAAACACAGCAAAAAGTCGGAGTCCAGAAAAGGAAGAGATCCATTTTTAATAGGGGACGACGCACACGTGCGTTTGCCTTCCTAAAGGTCAGAGGTCGAGTCTGATGCACGGGGCAAAAAGAGTCAGTGTTGGGAGGCGGAGGAGTAATAAGAGTAAATCAAAAGTCAAAGTGCACACAGTCACCGGTTCTTCACCTCTTGTTTCACTTTTCCCAGCGGCGACCTGGACATAACTTCAAGCTCTCTTAGAAAAAGCAGAAGTCTAAGCTGCATCAAATAAAGTCGCTGACTAATGCCGCAGCCATTTCCTCCGCCGTCCTCCTCATACTTTGCTACTTTCGTTGAGCCTCTGTACATTCCTGGATCCGTAAGGCAAGCATTGGGACGGCACAGTATTTAGGAACTTATTAAACTAAATCACGGAAAAATTAAACAGGCTCTCGGCCATGGCCGAACTGGAATTTGAAAACAACCTCTTAAACCTCGCCTCTCGGCTAGGTCCGCTCGTTTATTAAATGAAGGGAAAGGGGAGGGGACTTTTATTTCCAGTGTCCATTTACGTCGTCTCTCCACTTTGACGATGGTCGTCTAGAGAAGCTGGATAACCCAGAACAACTGTCCTGTCGCACGTTTCCAGCTTTGGTCTTATGAGTTTGGAGAAGAAACGTGAAATTCAGACGAGGCTGCGACTGGAGCACGCTTGGGTTAATAAGAGTTGCATCTAACGTCGCTGCATTACTCGACTTTGAAACACTTGGCTTGAGTTCAAGAAACACATTAGCTGAAAATCGGATCTCAAAATGAGGCTTTAAGAGCGATATGAGTTTGCAATCAAAACGGCCCTGAGTTTTATTGAGGTATTAAGGGAAATGAGTTGTGTGTCCTCGCTGCCCCTTTTTGTTTATTTAATTTCCAGGAGTTTTGTTTTTTTTTTTTTTGCTTGAGTGCAAGAGGGAGACATTAATTACAGTAGAAAATGGCTGGATGAAATGCCTCCCAGTCGTGCCTGGCGGTCGAAATGTTTGCTCTGCCTGAGTGTGTGTGTGTGCGTATGTGCGTGCGTGCGTGTTTGTGAGGGGCTGCTGTGGGGACGACCCACCAGAGCTGGACGCTGCGTCGCTATGGTGGTCAATTTGAGTTCATCCAGGCCAGCTCCTGTGTGCACTAGCTTGGGGCCTTGAAGCAGGCCGCAGCTCCACAGAGGTTTAGAAATCTGGAATCTGTGCTTTTAAGTTAATTGAACACAAAAGTGGAGAGGGGTATTACAAGATCCTAAAATATGGCGGTATTTAAACGTCAGTCTAGTTTGCTCTCAGCATGTATATTTATATGGTGATGTATGTATATGTCAAGTTTGTTTGTGCAGCACATTTCAACAACAAGGCATTTCAAAGAGCTTTACACCATGCAAACATAATACAGGAACCAGTTGTGAAACGGCGATAAACTTTGTTTTGTCAAATTCCATCGTCAAAATCACTAAGGAAATATACATCAAATATATTGATCAATCTTCAAGTTATTATTAATCAGAGGCAAATCTAAACAGGTGGGTTTTATCCTTGATTTAAAGGAACTCTGTTTCGGCTGTTTTGGACTTTTTTGGAAGTTTGTCCCAGAATAGCAGAGCATAGAAACGGGATGCTGATTCTCTATGTTTGGTTCTGATTCTAGGGATGCAGAGTATTTATGTTAAATAACTCTCATTTTAACATAAGAAAGAAAGTGGTGGTTAAGTTCTTTAGTTACGTTTACAGAATTGACTTCTCAGACTTCCTGTCAAGCTGAGCGACAACATGCGGTTGCAAAAGCTGTGAAGAAGACCCTCTTCGTTTTTCCTCTCATGCCTGTAAATAAAAACGAGAAGTTTTGAACGGACTACACGTCACATTAAGTTGGAAAAATCTTGGTCTTGGTTTTTGCATTACAAAGCGCTAACATTTTAGTAGAATGTTTTGTTCAGCTCCAATCAGCTGCTACAGTTTTCCCTGAAATTGTGTTAGACGTGCCATCTTGCCTCCTGCGTGCATCAGCTGTTTTAGGCAGCACGGCTGACGCAGCTCAGCCTTTGGGACTGGAGAAGTGTTTGAATACGCCTGAACAGAAGTAGAAATTTTTTTTAGTAATGAACACCACTTTTGCAGATGTGAAACTGTGCAGTTAATCTGAAAGGTGATATACCTGTGAGTTGCACATGGACGGTTCATACAAGGAAAGTGGTCAGATTTTGGTTTTGAAGGTTTATTTAGGAGAATAACCTTAGGAGGATTGTAACATCAGTGCGGCTGGTTTAATATTAAATGTTTATCCCGTCACTGGATTTATTACCTCCTCAATATAAAGCACACGTTTGTCTGGGACGGTTGCATATATCGGTTGCATATATTCCCATTTGGCGTGCCACCCTGCCTGCGCCCTTCCTCTCCCCCACCCCGCCTGGCTGTCCCGGGTGTCGGCCGTGTAATTGGGTTTTAGTCTGAAAGGCTCAGATTGAGCAGGCCTGGTCGAGCTCCAGGCCACTGTTAAAGAAGCGGTGTGTGCGAGACGTCTTCAGCTCTAGACAGCCGGACCTAAAACCCGACAGACTCTCTCTTTCACCACTTCCCAGAACATCACAAGCGCGCCGCTCTACCTTCCCATCAGCCACCCAGTCAGGCGCTCTTCATCGCCAAAACAAACATGTTTGCTACTGCTGTACCTCCCACTCACCGAGAACGTAGCTCAGACATGCGGTAGCTCCATACTTTTGGAATCCCAGGCTCTGTAAGGCCAGTATTGTGGCAGTGAGAGCCTTACATTTGGACTTGAATTAATTGTGATCAATCAACAATTGAAATGATCCTTTAGTAATCGATTTAGCGTTAACTGGAGTATACAGAGTCAAAAAGTCAATTTGCAAACTTATTCAGAGCAGTAATTAAGCCAAAGCTGTGCAAAAATATATAGATTTTCCAGCTATAATTAAAATACCTTGTTCTGTAAATGTGTTTTAACTAAAACTCCTCAAGTGGAACAGGTTTAGGTTCAGATTTTCTAAATGAATGTTATGTTGTTGCATTTTAGGCAGTAAAATGTTTTGATTTGTGGAAAATGGAACTGAATTCTTTGTGTTTTTGCATCTATAATGTATTTGTAATCTTGTATAAAAAAGGCTTAAATGGTGAAATGAAAAATCTGCGACGGCGTATTAGGGCCATTGTAGATAGAAAAAAAAGAACATTTTCGCCAAGAAATTTTGAAATTAATCTGAGACATTTTCTAGGGAAAACAAGAAAACTTTTAATCTTGAAAAACTGAAACTTTGCTAGAGAAAATCTCAGAAATTTTGAAATTAATCTCAGACGTTTTCCAGGAAAAACAAGGACATTTTTGTGCTTGAAAGATTTAAAATTTGCTAGAAAAACAGCTGAGAAATTTACAGGTTAACTTTCAGAAAACGAAAATTTCTGTTTCAAAAGTTGCAATTTCATTCTGTTTTTCTAGACATTTTCTGAAATCATTCTCAGTATTTCTGAGTTTTATGGTGGAATTTTACTCCCCTGTTTTTTTTCTTCTGTCTACAATGCTAATAATACGCCGTCGTAAAAATTTGTAGAATGTGCCATTTTTAAAAATCTGATTACAGTAATCGTTAGCTGCAGCCCCAGTCTGCTGCTGAGAGCTCTGTCACATCACTGGACACAGCTGGGATGACAGCAGCGCTGCAGAGAGGAGCTAACCCTTCTCACCCCGGCCCGTTGCTCGAGTCTGCTGGGACTAGCAGGGCACGCCTCTGCAAACACTTAAGTTCAGAGTTATTGCTTGTCACAGCGGTGCTGGGATGGATGGAAAACTTCCCTCGGCCGCATGTCCCCATCTCCCACGGGTGACTCAGACTGCAAGCCTGTTTATCTCAGCTTGTGACATGGGTTTAAGTCTGCAGAAGTAAATGGTTTGAAATTGAGCTGTAGATCCAGATAATGCACACCTAACAGTAATTTACTTCAGTTAAACTTTTGTAGCTGATACGTTTTACGTAAATAGGAAGCATATGTTGGGTTTTGGTATAAATCTTACTTCTAAAATAGTCTTAAAAAGGGATGCATGAAAACCACTGAACGGACGCTTAAGGGTTTGGTGTGCATTAAATTCTATACATCCAACAAATTTATTGTACTGTACAAGTACTTTATTTCATAGTGTGATGCAGTGTTAAAATACTGTTAATTCTCTGTACAACACCACAGTTGCAATCTTTGCAACAGAATCATGTCAAATTGTATCATTACTATGCGAAGCTTTTTGCTTGAAGGCTAAAAAGTAAAAAGTTGAATTTTGGTTACATGTGTTTGTGACAGCAAATAGTTCTTTTTTTATAAAGACTTTCTTCACATCAGTTTCATGAACGCCATATTTCAATAGCAAAACTAATAATTTGCCCTTTAGCATATTTCCTCCCCCCCAGAGATGTGAATCTCTGCAATCAAGAGTTTATGTGGAACTCATGACTGCTTCTGTGATAAATAAAATCTCTGGATGGTATTGCATGTGCAGTACTATAGTTAGAGTATCCATGCATTCAAGAAAGTTGACTGAAGTTTGTGGTCACAGCATGATTTAGATGTCTTATAATGCATTCAGTGCTGCTTGAATGACTTCTCTGTTGTTTATGAATCTGTTCAGTCTCTTGTCTTTGGATTTGTACTGTGTGTTTTTAGAAGAATTATTTACGCTACGAAAGTGTTGGTGACAAGATTCATTTCTGTTTGAATGCATTCACATTTTAAATGATTTACATATCAAGCAGTTTAAATGCGCACAACCTTCTTCACAGGCGTAAAGCTTGCAAATGTGTCTTTTTGTTTTTGCAAAAAAGAAAAAGAAAAAACCCAAATCGGAATACATACAATTACCACTTAGAAAGAAACACAACACTTACTTTTCCTGAGGGGAAAAACACACCTGCTTTCCCCTCTGTAGTAAGACGTTACTGTGCAGTTTAGGTAAAATCCTTCAAGATGTACCTCTACGTACGTTTTTAATACGTTTTTTTTAACCTCTTCTATTAGGAGAAAACAATAAAAAAAAACATCAGCCTTATCTCATGCTGGAGAAATTCCACTGAAGTCCTTGCTAAAACAGACGCTTTGTAGAGAGTTGTCATGGTTTGTAAAGCTTAAACGTCTTGAACCTTTTTTAAGCCTTTTCTGCTGTACGTTGTGTTTGCCAAGACGAGTCCAAAGTTGCTTTCAGATGGGTGCTTCGGTCTGTTTGTGCTCAAGTCAGTGCTGGCAAGTCGTCAGGAGTTAACAGAAACGTCCCCCATTACCTACAACCACAATGTTCTGGGACAGAGACGCGTAACCCCTTGACCTCCCACCCCTCACCAACACTCTCCTGGACATACACTGACCTGCGGATCTGCTCTATGTTTACTGCTTGACAGTGAAAAATCCATGTAATCTCCTCCCATGCTAATCAGTTAGAAAGCATGCCAACCCGTAGGAATGCTGTGGATTTTGCAGTTGCATATATGTAACATCTGGATTGCATCACTCCTTATGGCGGCACAGGGGAAAAATGTCGATATTGGTCCTGAGTAACTTTAATCTTATCTGAGGTGCGTGCCGCAGAAAGAGGGGGGGGGGGGGTTAAGCCAGTAATTGGAGTTACCCCCCCCAGGTGGGAGGGGGATGGAGTTTGTCCCCACATCCCAGACATTTCCTTCCCTTGTGGAGCATCTCTGCTGTGGCCCTGTCTGCTTGGTGGAGTTGGCAACAAAGAAACATGAATGAATGACTTCGGGGCGCTGCCTTCGAATCCAGCATTGACCTCCTCCAGTTCCCCGACTGTTTAACAGCCTCGCATCCGCCCTGACCCGGACTGACCGTCTCCGCGTCCGTCACCTCCCCATACTGGATTCCGCCGCTTCCCGGCCCGGAGCAAGCAACACGGATCCGAATACAGGACCAGACACAGGAGGTTCGGGATCTTCTCCTGTCTCCCTCTAAGCCAGGCGGCCTCTCTGTCTCTGTCTCTCCGCTCTGCTTTATTTTCAAAACTCAGATGGATTGTATGCTTTCTGTTAGCAAAAAAAATGTTGATACCCCTGAACTTTCCCACATTTCGTCCGGCTAACACAACAAGCATCCATGAGTTGGGCTGGGATTTATGTACCAGACCAGCACAAAGCACCAAATAATACATTTAAATTTTTTTCAAGTAGAAATTGGAAAAGATTAGAATGTGTTTGTGTTACCTTAAAGCTTTGTACTACTAACTTTTTGCTATAATCAGAGCTGTTTCTGAAAGCTTTCTACTTCTAAAGATTAACATTTTAACCCAAGTAGTTATTACTCCTCAACTTTTTTGTGAACAACTAAACTTTTTGCCACAGATCTCAATTGCATTCAGATCCATACTTTGACAGGGTCATTATAAACCACACAGATAGAAAGATGAACTTGCACCTCAGTCTCAAATCGTTTGAATCCCCCAAGGTTTTCTTACAGTATTTCTCTGTTTTTTATCTCCACCCATCTCCCCACCAGCTCCGACTAGCTTTCCAGTTTCTGCTGATGGAAGCATTCCCACATCATAGTGCGGCCTCCCCCATGTATCATAGTGTTGTTATGGCGATTCTTTTTCTGCCAAAAGTTTGTTTTGTACGTAAAACAAAAAGTTCAACATTGGTCTCACCTTCTTTTCCCATGTTGGCTTTGTCCTTACATGGTTTATTGCAAACGGGACTTCTCACAGCTTCCAACCGCTCTTCCATAAAGGCCAGATTTGTGAACCCGGGAACTCAAAGTTGCTCTGTCAACATATTCTTCCTCCAGAGCTTCCGTGAACCTCTCGACTGCTTCTCTTAGTGGTTTCCTTGCCAGGCCTGTTGGTTCTGGTGAGGGACCGTGCCTTAGTGGTGCTTTACTCTTTCCATTTATGGATGGCTTTGTGGTGTTTTGTATTGCCTGGTTCACACGGCAAGATGTTTAAGCGTGTCGGTCCATTTCCAAAACCCAGAGAGACCCCACACATGGTGATATAAAAATAAATAAATAGATACAATCATATATAGAACAGCTTCGGTCCTACATTTTGTGGCACAACACACCACATGGAAAGATTTCACCCACGAACAATTGTGAGTGAGCTTGCAAAACCTCTCAAGCTCAGGCGCGAGTTCAGAATAAACAAACATGGCCGACGAGGAAGAAGGAATTGTGGTAGTTTGTGGACTTTTTTTTAACAGATAAAAAAAACAAAAGGAAACGTCTGCAGCGCCCATCGTACTTTTCTGGTGCTCAACAGCAGTTTTGTTTTCTGTGTGTTTTGAACTCCCCTTCAAAGTGTCACCTCGCTTTTTGATTGGCTACAGGTCACATTTTGCAGGCTGCTTGTTCGTGTGTCCTCGGGCGACACCACACATGCCGGGATATCAGATCAAGACTACCTAACATGCTGAATATGTCCGATTTGTGATGTTCTTCCAAGTACCAGATCACTATTAACACACCACACATGGCAGGAATACCTCTTAAGATTCTCTATAGAGTAATCATGATAATCAGAAAAGTCAGAAGGAGAAAATCTTACCTCCACAGTGAGAACCTGGCATAAGATGTTCAAAGCCAGAGATTTTGTTTTTTATTATATAACCGCACTTAAATATTTAATCAACAACTTCATCCTTGTTATTTCTGCTGTTGTCCTTGGTCCTCATTAAGATGTTGCTACTCTGATTTTCTCCAACAAGCCTTTGATGCCAATTTACTGAGAGTAAATTATACACTACGGACTCTGTTTGTTGTCCAGGTGATTTACAAAGACAGTGGGGTTGCATTAGACTTTATTTTGTGGAATCAAACGGTGTGAAAACTCATCTTTCTGATTATCTGTGGGACTTTTATGAACCAACTGTCTTTTGCGTCTTCTTCACAATTATACTCTACTTTCTGTTGTTTCACCACACAAAAAAGACCAATAAACTACACTGAAGTTTGCGGTTGTGAAAAACAAGAGGCTCATGTTAAGTGAAAACATTTGTTGAGTCTTTTTCTCGGCTACGCACTACCCAAACTTTACGCTTTTACTTCACATGGTCACCATGAACTTCTGTACTCTGAGAAAGTCAGTGTCTCTGTGTTTTCTCGCATAACAAGAGGCGTAAAACTGGAGAGAACACACATAGTTGGGTTTATCAGAAGAATGAGTTATTTACCTATCTCTTCCTTCCTGTGTTTGGTTGGAAAGGATTACAGTGCAGGAGAGCGGCGGGGAAGGAGTTCACTCCCAGGAAGCCTCAGGAGAAGCCCCCGTCTCAAGCCCCTTTCCTTCACCCCCCCACCCACCCGTCAGAAACGTTAGCCTGCCGGCTGTGTTTATATTGTCCTTTGCTGCTCGGTCCTAATGTACTATCTGTTTAATAGGGAGAGAGAGGCCTGTTTATAGAGAGGGACCTTTTTAACTGAGGTGATGGCTTGGTGGGCTACAGGGCAACAACAACTCATCTCGCTTCCTGTTATCATTACCTCTCGTCTCCCAGACAGATAGGCTGACCGCATTACTTATCTTTAATCGCCCGGCCATCCTGCCGGCTATGGCTCTGTTTAATCTGTCTCTCGGAAGATCGAGGAACACGAGAGGACCAACCCAAGTCGCCTCGCGTTGAACCTCGCGGGCTTGAATTCTCAGGTCAACAGTAATTTGCCTGCTCTGCATTTTTTGGGCGTTCCGCCGAGCATTTTTCTAATAAATCCATATCTCAACCCACTGAGCTGAAACTGTATGTTAATAGTTTGATGCTAATGGCTGCAGAGTTATGGAGCTGCGGCTTTCTGAAGGCGAAAGCTGAGGGAGTAAAACGGGCTCTGATGTGTGTGTGTGTGTGTGCGTATGTGTGTGTGTGTGCGCGCGCGTGCGTGCGTGTGTTACGCTAAACGTTGTCGTCTTAAGAGGAATTGCTTCTCCCCCCCCTCAAACTTTCTGTGTGGATTCGTGCTTGACCCTTTCATAGGACATAGAACATAAAATATATTCTGTGAACCTTTTTTTTCCCCACATTGTGTGAAGATAAAACTGCAAACTTCAATTTGCTTGTGAGATTTTTATGTGGCAAACACACTGTAGTACATAAATTCAAAAGCGGAAAATTAGATGGGTTTTCAAAGAGTGTATAGTGGGTGTTTGAAATTTAATGCTTCATTTATTTCTGTCTTTTACTGCGATTAAAGCTGCACTTCTTATGGGCTTTGCACTTCCAGAGACAAAGTTTCCACCTTCTTTGCAAGATATATTAAGGTCAGTTAAATTGAATGGAAAATGTCTATAAACATCCTTACCCAAGATTTTCAACTGGATTGGATTTTGATTTTGCCTGACACATTTTAACATATAAAAGTGGCACCACTTTCCACATATATTATTTCCCTTACTTATGCCTTTTTATTTCACTTTTCCAAAAAGAATGTATTTACTTGGTGCATTCATAGCTGTACTTAGTTCAATTCTGACAAGAATAAGTTGCATTGGACCTTATTTTGAAGTCAGTGTTAAAGGAGTATTTTGTTGTTGTGTTGGTGTTTTTTTGTAAAACAGAATTTGAAACTTCATCACTGTCCTCCTGCTTTACAATTACGCACAATTTTCAATTGGTCTATCACTTAAAATCCCAACAAAATCCATTATATTCCATGTCACACCACTTTCATGTTACAAAACAAAACCAGTTTATTTGTAGAGTACATTTCAGCAACGAGGCAATTCCTTTACATAATTAAAACAGAAATCATGATATGGCAGTAGCATATCAAAGGGAAATAAATGGAAAACTGAGAGAAAAACAGAATTGTACTCCATTCAACTCTGAGACTTCTGTCTTGTACATTTTGTGGTCAATATTATCTGCCTTTTATAGCTAGTCAAATATTTCTCTAGCCACCCATAATCAGCTTTTTTTTTCTTTTTTTTTACTCTTTGCCATTGTGCAGCTAATTTCATTTCATGGTAAAACTTGCTTGTTAGAGATGACATAGCAGGTAAAAAATAAATAAAAATACCTTGACTAATACAGTGAACAGGATGTAAATTAGATTTGTTTAAACTACTATACGAGCAAAATTTCCCATGGTGCTGCCAACCCATAAAATAGTATGAATATTATATTCATATAATATATTAAAACCTTGCGTATGCAAGTGCAGAGAAGCATCCCGGGCCCTTTAAAGGGAGGAGCTGTTGCACGTTTTTATTTCTTTTGGGGGTTTTAGCACCAACAGGCTGAAGGAACCACCTGAATTGTCTGCTTCGAACTGCAACAGAAGTGGATCATGTTTGATGGGGCACTTCAAAGTGTCCCATTAAAATAAAACTATGACAGAAACAAAGAAGCCAGAGGTCGATTCTCTAGGAAGGTTTAGCAAACACACAGGTTTTCATATCAGAATAGACTGTTCCAGCTATTTATATTGGGTACAAAGGGAATATCAGTAAGTGCATAAATGTTTATGTGGTTTTTTTTTTCTATGCCCTGTTATTAGTCCCACTACCAGAAACAAGAACATCAAGCTGCAAGTGGGTGTATTGTGTGTTTTTTATATGTCCTGTCTGAGCATTGTGGGCCTCATCAGCAGTTCCTTGGTCTCGCTTGCTGGGTTGTTTTTCCCTTCCATGTGTGCTTCTGATTGGCAAATTGCAGCTCGTCTTGTCTCTGATGACTCAATCAACCGTGTGGGGAAAAAGAGCAGGTGCTGTTCCCTTTTTTTTTTTTTCCTCTAAAGTGACGAACCACGGACAAACCTGGGAACCACTCCAGGTGTCTCCCAGAAGATGAACTGAGCACAAGCGTTTGCTGCTTCCTGTGTGGAAAATACTTTACGCAACTTTTCGATGATATAGAAAGTTGTCCACTTCAGACATTATTATACCGTGTTGCTCTTTGTCTTTTAGAGTTAGAATGCAGTCCTCAAATTTGCAAAGTCATTGGACAGTTTGTGGGAACACACAACTGGATCAGCACATTCCTAAAGACTGCTCCCGATGTTTGTACTGGACCTACCGGAGAATGATGTTCGAAGAAGTTTGAGTTGAGTTACGACTTGGTTTCACAGTATATATTTCCCAATATGCAATGCATCAGAATACAAGTCTTTAGGGAGCTAATTTCATCTCCGGAGGGAGTTTTGCTCTCTGTAGTTGCAGTGACTGCATATTATCTTGGTCTCTATTGTTTACTCTGACTGTTAAGCTGCAGCGTCAAAGACCCTTCACATCTGGAGAACTTTTATGTGGTTCTGTTTTTTGTCTGTTTCACCGCACTGATGTTTGTATTATGAGTGTTTTGCATGATTCAAAGAATGTGGTTCGTTTGGGGTTTTATTAAATTTTTTTTTACATCTTCAAGCAAAGGGACCCTGGTACTCATTGAAACCAAACTGTCAAAATTAAAATGGTCTTTCTTGTCCCCGGTTGTCCACATTTCTCTTCCTGCGTATGGACCGCTGCGGTCCGTTTTCCAAGGTTTTAATGAGCTGCTCAATAAAAACTCAATCAGAACAGAGTCACAGAGTGGTCACTGCCTCCCTGGTTGCCCCGTGAATCAGGCCTATGTGGGCTGCTGACTTGGCCTGCTGGTGTCAGACTTCATCTGACCAGGCTCCAACAACACACCACAGCTTCTGGAGAAATACCACAATGCCCAGCATTCACGCTTGGATTGTTAACAGGGGAAGGCCATTTAAAAAAAAGCTGACCATTTACCAGAATAGCAGGTATTTGTAAAAGACCTAACAATGGCCGTCTGTACCCAGACTGAACAAGCCAATGAACTGGTTTATGGTCGTCGGAGCAGGGTGCAAGCATTTGCTTGTGTTGCATCTCACCAATCACTCTTTATTTACCATCCTCTCCATATTTTTCCTTCATTCGAAACTATGTCCAGATGTGCCTCCAAGTAGGTGTGTTTGCGTCTATGTGTGCACGCAAGCATTCATGCATGTGCGTCCTTTTAATGTGCTTACTCTGGAAACAAAGTTTCAACTTCCTGTTGTCACAAACGGCTCCCTTGTTCCCCATTGAAAAGCTGCACCTCAGGACAGATTAACTATCAGGTCATTTGTCACTACCTGCTGAGCACAGGCCAGGGAAGGTCACAGCCCACAGGACATGCGACTTTGTCTCTGTATGTCTGATCTTGCGTAGAGACAGAGGGACATTCCAGGACCTCTGGTTGTCCTCTCTGGGAACTGTTTGACTCAGAGACACATAGATTGGCTTTTTTCAGAGACTTCCAATTGATCAGGCATTCATCCTTGTGATAGCAGCTTGTTTTTATTTGGTCCAACTTCTAGTTTCCTTGGAATTTTATTCAGATAAGCTACGTGTTGAGGGGTAGATTGGTAGTGGACGGGCAAAGGCAAGACAAAGAAAGAGCACTCTTGTATGAGACAGGAGGCCCATCGTAGCTCTAGAGGAGCTGCAGAGATCACAGTTCTGGGAAGTTACCGATCAGTAATGCATTTCACAAATCTTGCCTTTAGGGTAGAAAGTAATTGTTGAAGGAACAACATAAAAATTCCCATACATGGCTGAAGTTGACTAAAAACTAAAAACATTGTGCGCAGCAGAAAACTAACACTGCACATCCCCCTGAACGCATCATCCCAACACACCTGTTAAAGGCTGCAAGACGATGGGCTGGGTGACATGAAACGTCTAATCAGCAGGACAATAAAATAGGGCTGAAACAATTAATAGTGATTAATCAATTATTGTCCACCAATTTGGTAATTGATTAATCATTAACTGAGGTATATAGACTCAAAAAACAGGCAATTTGCTATAGGAATAACTCCCTCATTGCTGCAATTAAGCCAAAATTGTAAAAGATACATAGATTGTGCATTTAAGGTAGACTTTGTAAATTTGTTCCACCCAGAACTCCTTATGTGCCGTAGTTATAGCTTCACCTGGTTAAAATTAGGCAAAAATTTAAAATATCCTGTTAGTGACCTTTTTGCTATCCAAATATTAATCGGTAAATAAAAAAAGAAAATCGACAGATCAGCTTTTAGTGTTAAGTAAAGCTGAACTAGCTGAACTTTTCACATGTTGATGTCAGAAGCATTTTTAGCATTCACTGGAAGAATGCTACATTGTTGGATTTTAGGCAATAAAATGTGTTTTTTAGTGAAAAAAATTATTGGCTTGTTTATCTACGTCCTTTAATGTATTTCTAATTTTACATTTAAAAAAAGGCTTAAGTGGTTAAATAAAAAAAAATTACAGAATGTGCCAAGGTTTTTATCCAATTAATCAATCAATTATCTGAATAGCCAGTAGAATAATAAATTACAAAAATAACATTTAATCAGTCTGACCTGCACCTGTAGTCGTGGTGAAAGGCGGTTCTACGAATGTTGAAAAATCGCTTTTGGCAACAAAAAAAAAATGGCTTAAGCCATCATTTTAGGAAGGTGACAATGTTTCATGGTTGTGCTCTACTTTTATAATTCTCCCCTGAAGTACACTGAAGTCTGTGAATGTAACATGATCTAATGTGAGAAGGCTTTTAAGTGCTTTGAATGCTTGTGAAAATTACCCTGTATCATGAAGCAAAGGTGGGACAAGAGGTTCTTTTTGCTGGTGCATGTAATAGTACCCATCTGAAACTGCAGCCCAGATCCCAATTCCCCTCCACCCAAGTTGCCCCCAGGCCCTCTGTTCACTCAAGCTCACCCCTGCGGACTACCTTGTCACCCCAGGGACTTACCAGATCACCCAGAGGGGAGTGAGCCTGACCAATCACCGCACTGACTAAACAGTGAGGGTCAAACCGGGTCAATCAGGGACAGACTGTTACCACCCCTCTCTCTCTGTCATTAATTACGCACACTTCCCCAGGGCTGTACTCCAACATGTGGCCACATAGCGGGCTGAATCCGAAGTGGTTTCGAGCGCATGATCCGACGGAGCTCAGCATGTGCTTCGTATGTGTATTTACAGCTGGGTCCGTCTCGGTTTTATTGCCAGCTAACGTGCGGTGCCACATCTGACACGGTTTTGAACCCCAGCGTGTTTAGAGGCCGGGTCACTTCAGGAATAAGAACTCGAAATCCGTCCCGTGACCTGTGCAATCCGACGGGACCTCTAATTTTGAGAGGAAGGCTTTATTTGATTAAAACCCATCGTTGAGGAAGAGTGTGAGAGAAACGCCGCAGCTTCTCTGTACCGTGGGAGCCGTTTTCTTCGGCGGAGGGTCTTTGCTGTAGTTTAGTTGTTTTTTTGTTTTTTTTTTAGGAATTTTGCTCTCCAGACATTCGAGTTGCTCCCACTTTAAATATTTCAGCGCTTATGGATTGTTGCAACAACACCAGCTTTGTTTCGTTTGGATCCCCGCTTTCACCTTGAAGCTGCTGTTTGTTGGAATATATTGATGTAGGGACGCACACAGCAGAGTTTGCCTTTTGTTTGTGTGAGTTGGCGAAGTTACAGAAGTCTACATCCACACATCGTTGGCAGGAATCATGGTTCTTAGCTTTAAAAAATGCCTTTTATCTGTTCTTCCTCCAGGGTAGAATGATCATACAACAAACAACTCCACTGATTTTTAAAAAACAATAATAGGGTGCACAAGTTTGAGTTTAATGTGGGTTATGCTGAGGGGTTTGTTGTGCTGCCAGCGATACTGGCAGGAAGGTGGAATACCTTCAAATTGTATAGCTTCACGTCGAGTCAAGAGCGAGATAGTTGGAACTTGTACACCACTGTGTGCCTCAGCAGAAGAAACGATCACAGACACACATCAGAAGTGGTTCTTAAATGGGTACGCCAGGCTCCTGGAATGGTCTTGACCTCCGATATGTAGAACATTTATAGAGTATGATTAAAAGCCAGGCCTGTGCCAACGACTTTAATGAGCTCTGAAATTTATACTCGCTGGTAGACAGAGCGACCCAGTATTGACTCAGACTTATCCTAGGACCCGTGTTTCAGATGCAGTTTGTTGCATACAGATGTGCCAAATATATGCACGCACGTGAATGCTTAAAACTTTTAAGACCAGTTGGAAAATGGCAAGAATTTACATTTTGCATTGTCAGATCTCAAGAAAGTTCTATGTAGAGCTTGAAATTGTAAAAAGAAAATATGGAAGCGAGACAAAAACACAATATCTGAGTCAGCATTTTATTGCAAACAACCATTAAGCTGAAAAGGGCTGCTCATCGTCACTGCAGTATTCAGGCTTTCTGCATCATTTTGGCTGGGTTGGCAAAGAGGGATGCTTCAAATAAATCAATGCTATCAGTGGATGTAAACTTCTGACTGGCATCGGACCTTTTAGTTGCTGAAATGAAACTGGTGCACAGTGGAAAGCGTGACTGACATCTGGGGTTGAGTGAATATGGAGATGCATCACCCCAGGCTCTCTGCTGGAGTCTGGAGGCAGTTAAATATTCCATGCTGCCACCCTTTCCCCTTCCCCGCCTCTCCTTCCACACCATCACTACTTTCTCTCCTGGTTTTAAATTTCCCCTCGTCCCTTTAAGTATATTTTTTTCTTTATTTGTGCCCTGAAATTCTTTAATCTGTCATCAGTAGTTCTGCCGCTCATGTGTTTATTGATGCAAATTCGTCTCATTTTATGTTTTGATCCCTCATACGGGAGCAGAAGGGAGGAGATTTGATGCACCGGTGAGAAGGGCTGCAGCCGCAGGCTGGAACGTCCCACAAGAAATCGGAGCAAGCAAGAACAACCTAGATGAAATATTTGTATATGAATTTAGTAGAAATCCTTCAGAACGTCTGCCAAACGCTGGCTCTGCTTTGGGTGGTTATGACAATTGGAAACAACTGCCCACATGCGACCAACACGACGCTCGCAGAAAGATGCGTTTCGGCGAGCCACGCAAGACGCATAAGTGAAACAATCGAGCGCGTTGGGCTGTTGGGCAAATTGCGAAATATCTGCGGGGTGCAGCTGAAAAGTTTTCTCGCTCGTTGCTCCAAAAAAAAGAAAAAACTGAGCTTTTCTAGAGAAAACCTCATCAATTCCTGCGTCTTCCCTCTCCATCTTTCATCTGGGGTGAACTCACACACCCCGCTTTGCCAGTTCTATTGTTCTTGATGTAGTTTAAGACACATGTGGGCCTGTTTGTCCCACTAATGCTTTCATGGAAATGGGAAGAGGCATAAAAGTAACCCTAAATGAGCATGGATGCCCAACCGCTAATTATGAGTGGAGTAAAGGGGGAGGAAGACAGGGGGAGAAAGGTCTCTGGTACGCCTGTGACGCCTCCACCCATTGGTTCCACGCTACTGCCTCCATCTTTTCCACCCTATTCTGTGATTTGCTTTTGCTCAGAGTAATTCTTTGATTTACTTTTATTTTATCTCCCCCCACATTACGACGCATCTACGCTCCGACAAGACGTTTGAGCTGCAGCGAAAGTTTACGGCCCGTTTGTGAGGCGTAGTAAATCACGCCACGTATGATTCGATCGGTGTGTGTTCTGTTTGGGTGGCCGTGTTTGTGTTTGTATAGGAGTCTTTTTGTGACACCGTTAAACTGTTTGTTGTGGTTATCTCGAGTTGGCGGCAGAGAAAGCGAAGCGCGGACTCCGATAACGTTGTCGAAACTCTGAGAGCACATCTGGCTGGAAGGATCAGAAGTTCAGTCGTCCTCGCTCTCGCAGAAATAACCTCCTCTCTCCACATCCTGACTCAAACATAAGAGCCCACGAGGGAAACTGCAGAATCCATTCTTTTTTCTTTTTTTTTTTTTGCAAGTTTGCATTAGTATGATCTGTAATTAGCTGACTCTGACTAAACACTTTTTTTTCCCTTCCTTTTTTTTTTTTCTTTGAAAGAACTTTCCTTACGCTTTTTCTGTTCTGAAAACTACACACACTCACACAGCTAAATCTAACGCTATTTTATTCGGGGGAAGTGCAATAAATCACACATTTATCATTTTGCTCGTATTTTGTTTGAATTTAGGAGGTATTAGTGAGGCTGACTCAGCCCTTTGGTCCTTTTTTTTAGGAAATACAGTCAGGCCACTCTAGTAAATCTTACTTTAACTTATTTGCAGGCACCAGCTGTACCTTTCCATCTCCTTTAATATCACAGGAAGTGTGTTTAGGTTGTCGTGTGTCGTCAGTGTCATTTTCTGGTGAATTTTATTGCTACATTTTTATTTGGTGAAGAAATTATATTTTAATTGCTAAACATTGCTATGAAAAAGCCATTAATTATAATCTTTTGAATCCGTTTTGCCTTTTTTGGCGTTGAAATGCTTCACTCATTGCCGGCCAGTTATTTACACAATAACGATGCCACATTTTAAGGGGAAAAGGTCGACCAATCAGAGAAAGAGAGAGAAAAAAGCTTTGCAATCTGGGTCATCTCAAAAATATGACTTTCTCACCACAACCGTTTATAGGGCTGAACTTTTCTCTCAGCAACACCTGGCCTCTCTGGTTGAAAGCAGATGGATCGCAGCTTTAGAGCGTAAAGGCACACTTTGACATAATTCTCCCAGTCCTGGTGGTGTGTGGAGAAGCAGCGCCTGCTCCGCCTCCTGTGTGGTGTGAATGGCAAGGCTCTGCTCTGCATCACAGGATAGACAAAGAGACGGGACAATAGAGATGTGTTCACCAGCTGCTCGTGGACATCGAGAGAGGATCTGGAGGGAAGACTGTCTGACAGGATCGAGTCAAGAAATTACCCCCACGATATAAGCGTTTCATATCAGTCGATATCAATGATTGTCGATATCGATAGTTAGTGATTGGTTTTTTGTTTCAAATGTCTGAACTGCTGCCAAACTGGTGGCATGACTTTTCCTCTTTTATCACAGTTTTCACTCCATGCGGTTATTTTTCCCTCGATGAGGGATTTTGAAGTATTTGGTGAAACTTTGGTCTAGAAAACTAGCCTCAGGGTCTCCCCTGGATTGAAAGCAGTGAAACGAGCTAAGTAGGTTCGATCAGACAGTCCACTCACGATTTCACATGTCCGTCCAACACTTCCACTGTCCAACAGGATGTTCTCACAGTACCTCAGTGCAGCTGAAAGTCGAGTCAATGTCTCATGCTTGTGAGTTCTGGGAGTTGTAATTTTGACAAAGTTGTAAGTTATGACTTCTCAAAGTTATATTTGTCTTTGGGATTTCGGGGGGGAGGGGGGGTTTTATCAAGGGAGATAAGAGTCTGTGGGATTTGGCATGAACAAGTGAAGTATAGTGAGAAGAAGAGAGACGGATGCACGTGGGAATGGGTTAAGAAATCTGTAAGGGAAGAGAATGATGTATTGTGTCCAAGACAAATTGAAATGGATTTTTAAAAGATAAAAAAAAATAAAAAATTCTGGGCTGTATTAGTGGTTTTGTCCAGTGTCAGTCGTGTTTTTTTGGGGAGTTTTTTTCACTGAGCTGTGGGCTCAAAGCGGTGGGAATGTTTTCACAGTAGAACCAACTCTGGACGACGTTGTTTGTATTGTTCTTTGTGCTGACCCAGACTCAGCGAATAAGGTATGTTTTGTTTTCAAAGGACACCAAGACCACTGTATACATGTGATCCAGCCTTACACCGACCCAAGCCTCCTATTCGGCGCTTTTCGGGTTTTCAGCGTTCCAGTTAGTTCCCTGCTGACAACCCGGAGAGTGAGACCCAATGGGTTCAATGCTGAATGACGGGCGTTGGGGGTGCAGACGCGTAGTCTGCAGACAGATCACCGGTCGTCTGTGCGGCCTTTCTTTCTGCCGTGTATGTTGTGCGTAACGGCGCCCGGTGACACGTCGGTCAACACAGCTCCGTCTGTTGCTGGGGTTGTCGGTGTGTTTTCGCCGCTCAGACAGAGTGTGAAGTGTGCAGCATGCGGCCATGCAGCCTGTGCCAGCAGGGGCTCTGTACTGTACTGTTGGTGGGGGCAGAATGCCACCTTGTCTCAGTTCTTCGATTGCTCACAGGAACAACTTTCTCTTCACGACTCTCTGCTCTGCGGAGCTTAACATAAAGGACAAGTCGCTACGCTGCAGCCAAAATCTACCACAAATATGTATTTAAGTTGAGATGGTCGATAAGAACTTTATTCCTTCTTTCTTTGCTTTCTTTGAGTCTTTCATTTTATTTTTTTTATTTGGGCAGAAGAATAATATGTAAAGTAAGATGTGTAAAGGGAAAGACAGTAAGGTAAAAATATTTATACATCTGCTTACTTCCTTTTCAAATAGATGGTTTTGGAAATATGTATTGTGGTGTTTGAACGAAAATATGTTTGAAATAAACTAAACGTTCTTTCCTTTTTGATCTTTGTTCTTTTTTGTTGGTTCATTTGTAAAGTTTTGTTTGTACATTTCTTTGTAGTTTTATTATGTATTCTAGCTTTTTCTCTCTCTGTTCTTTTTCTTTCCTCCCGTTTTATTCCTTTCTTCCTTTGTTACGTCTTATCATTTTTGTTCTAATTCTTTTTCTTTCTTTCTTTCTTTTGCTCTTTCTTTCTCTCTGTCTGTCTTGTACTCTCTCTCTCTCTCTCTCTTTTCTTTCTCCTCTCTTTCTTTTTTGGTTTTTGCAGGTTTGTTTAGCCTCTATAGGATAATCGGCAGTAAAGTCACTGTAAACGTTTTGTGTTTACACTTCACAATGGGCCAGAAATGGACTGAGAAGTCTGTTCATAAGAGTCTTGTGAACTTAAACATTTTTGTTAACATGAATAATGTGAAGTAACTCATCCCCGCCCTTCAGTTCGAACGTGAAAAAAAAAGAAGTTCTCTATGAGGGAGGGACGAGTTTTAAACAATATTTCACAAAGTCGACGATTTATTGTTCTCCTCTAAATTTTCCAGGGTTCTCATACTTTTGTTTAATTTTTACTCATTGCCATGCAGTCGGTCTCCGTGATAACTCTAAGACAACCTCTGAGATCATAAATGATAAAGTGGGAGTTATGTAATGAATGGGATCATTGGGGAGGATGATCCAGCCGGCACACTCACGCCATCGTCACTGCGTCGATAACATCAGTCTGCCCTGCCGGTTCTCTTCCTGTCAGCCCAAGTCGACTTATTTGTTGTTGCTTACTGTTTGTTTGCTTAACCAGCGTCTGTCCCTCGTGCCTCAGCATCCACCTGGGGAATGAGAGGCCGTCTTTTCCTGTCCGTGTAACGTGTGTTGGAGGAGTGGGAGTGCTTTTCGCTACCGTAAAACGCTCAGGTTGGTGGGAAACTCCAAGTAATGATGCGGGGCATGTTTATACCACAGGACAAAATGTGCATCACCCGGAGTTCCTTGACGAGATTGCTCAATTTTTTTCTTTGAGTATCTTTGTGTAAACAGCAGATCACCTCTACTGTCTGTGTCTTAATGCATGGTTGAAGCAGAAGTCCTTCCTCCTGCCTTAGTAGCAAAAATAAGTCCACATCTCCCACCCTCCTCCTCCTCCTCGTTTATGGCTCTGTTGTACCTCTCTGAGTGTTGACAAATGCACTACTTTGTTTCTGTTTGATGATGCATTCCATGTTTTATATAAACTTGACTAAAGGAACCCACCCTAGAGCCGTGCCAAGTTCACAAACACATAGTTGTGGTCCTATTAGCGTCAAAATACCCTTTATTTCAACTGCAGACCGTTTCCTGTGCACTGAAAGTTGGAAGGAGTTTTGGAGGGAAAGAGAGAGTTACGATTCACTCCATTAAGGCTGGCCTCAAACTTTCCCAGGCCTGGTGTGGTGCAACAGTGCCCCCTAATGGCTTTAGATTCAGCCAACAAATCCCCTCAACAAAGAGCATAACCTTCTGTAAAAACAAAAAGAAGAACTGAACATCTCTACCATTACCATGCTCTAGCTTTTGGATTTTATTTTGAAGGAGCCTCCTTTTTCTTTTCTTTTTTGCCAGCTTCAATGTGTTCATCTCCTCTCCCCATGTGTTTAGCACCTCCATCCATGTGTGAGGCAGACGCTCAGATCACTGGGACTGTTTGAGTCTCTCATCAGAAAACTACTAGATACAGTGGTGTGATTACACCCGCAACATCAGTTTAGCGCGCTGACCTTTTCACCTAAGGCTCATGTATGTTGTCGCCGTAAATCAGGCCTGGCTCTGACTTCGTCTCACATCTCCACTGCGCAGTTTGTGATGACTGCGCTGTTGTAATGGAGTACTGTTGAAAAAAAAAAAAAAAAGCAACCCGCAGACAGACATGCAGTATAAACACCCAACTAAACACTCAGTAAGTACGGTAAGTGTCTTGTGTTTTTTTTCCAAGAACACACACACATGGATGAAAACATACCATTCACGCTGACGCAGCTGGTAAAAAAGAAAGTGAGCTCTGATATTAAAACCATCTTTGAGTGGCCGTGCTGAAAAGTGCAAAATATCAATGACAAGTTCTATATCTTCTACATTACATCCTATACAACGCGGTGCCAAAAGCCATGACTCATTGCTCGTCTCTTTATCTTTTGCTTCCCAGGAAAGTGGACTTGATCAATAATTTTCGTCAAACTCAAGCAATTTTTTAGCCGGTTCCTCCTCGTTAAGTCATTCATCTCAGGCCTGCGAATCATTCATGCATTAAAAACGACCATGAAGTCGAGGGATAGACATTTGTCTGAGCAAATCAGGAAACTGAATTAAAATTGAATTTTTGTTGAAAGTTTGTCAAAAAAGAAAACTTTTTTTTCCTATTTACTTAGTTATGAAAGGAGATTTCACTGACTTTCAGTTTTTGGGAGATCTAATTACCAGCAATCAGAAACTTTGTTTTAATTTACGAGGAGCAGAGATAAAGCCACACTGTGTGTTAGAGGACACTATTGTAAACAAGGTTTCGTTCATATTTTAAAGCAAAAATGAAATAATTACTCATTTGGCTTCTGAAAATATTATTTTTGAGATCAGTCAGCATTGGTAATTGTAAATACAAGCCCCTGTGTTTATTCCCTTGACCTGAAGTGTCCATCTCAAGACCTGCAGGTTTGAGGTGTGCTACCTCCTCAGCTTGTCATTATAAACCTGTTAGTGAATTGACATGTTCGGACATTCAGGAAACTGACTCTTGAAGACATGAGACCCCTCTGCCACAGAGACAATGGACTCTGATGGATGACTAAAACACCCAAAGCCAACCGAAGTAGAATCTTTAAAAGAATAAAAATGTTGGTTTCCTTCATTCACCCTTCTTGTTAGCTGCTCCCTCTCACTTCCTGTTTAGCAAAGCTTGTAGGCAGCTAACAGAAAAAAAGTTACCTTTCAGATATTTTGGTTTAGCTCATATTTGTAGAAAAATATCTGACTTTGCCTTCATCCGCCCGTGTCATCTACCATGCTGAAAAGCCTTTGTTGCCCAAGTATGGTGGGTTCACTGTTTGTAAAAAAGTTGTGCTTTTTTGAGTTTCTGACCAACTAATTGTCATTCAAGGCAGTCGAACTAGATTTGCTTACGGTCACCAGCTGACTATCTGCCATGAAGTCCAAAGAACTGTTTACTGATTACGTGTCTAATTTTTTCAGTTGATGACTTTCAGTTTCTGGTGTTATTTTGTAAACAAAGCTTAACATCTCAGTTCCCTCACAGTACATAGTTTATTTTCATGGTTGGGTACATGTACTGGGCAGAAAATGTCAAAATACAGTAAAATGTCCAAAGAAAAACTTTTAGAAAATCTTGAGAAATATGTAGAACACTGTAAATTGTTGGAAATACAGGGTGTCTGCGCATCTTTAAAAAGTCTTAAATTCATTAGAAAAATGGAAGGTGGCCTTAAACATTTTATCACATGTCTTCAGTTTGTGGTAAAACTATTTTACTTCATATATTTTATGTAGTTTATTTTTCTCATGTCAGAGAAACATTTGAGTCACACCTAGAAATCTTCATTGCATTCTGTGACTCAAGGCGGTTGAAGCAACCTCTAAGTAGCCGCTAACATACCCTTGCTGGCTAGCTAGCAAGCTTGCTAGCTTTTTGCGTCTGTCATGGGTGAGTGTAAATTTATCGCCAGTTGTCTGAACGATGTTCGTCTTCATCACTGCCTCACTTCTCTTGCCAACCCATGCGATGCTACATTTGTTCTGTGCAAAAAAGCTTGGCACTACCATTATATAAAATATTCAGTTTTCTTATGTTCATTTCAGTTGTGATACAAGTCTTAAATTTCATTCATAGTGGGCTTAAAGAGGTCTTAAAAAGTCTTAAGTTTCAATTGGTGAGAGCTGCAGAAGCCCTGAAATCTTCGTTTTTAAACATTTCCTTTTAGATTTCTGCTTATTTTCTTTGTCAGCTGTTTACCTCAGGAAGCCTCCTCCCCACTTGGTGCCTCCTTAGTCAATATATAGTATTTAGCAGCTTTTTTTTGGGGGGGGAGGCATTGCATGCATGATTCATTTTGTCCAAGTGTGGGGAAATAGAGACAGAGACTTTACTCGACCCAAGGGTTTACAGCTGCAGAGCAGCTCTCATCTGGTGAATTACGCTATTATCCGTTAAAGTCTATGCAGCAAAACACAGCCTCATTAATCGGCTAATGTTTCCAAGCATTCGGGTTGTTGCGGCTCAGATGCTAATTTTTCAATTAAAAGTTTTTGTTTGCTCCCACCCCACGTCCGTCCTCTCACACGGCTACATTTGGACGGATCTGCGGGTCTCTGCTGAATCGAGATAAGCAGGCAGCGTGTCGTGTGCCAGGCAGACAGGATCCAGCCGCAGTGACCAGCATGTGGCTTGCTGGTGGTGGCAGGGTGGAGTGCGTGGACTGTCTGTTTGTTTCTCTGATTGGGTCCCGAGTCGCCTCCAAATTACAGCCCTGGAGCTCTGAGCCAAACCGACTTTTGACACACAGAGCGCAAGAGGAAGTAAAAGGCAGATAAAAGATGCGGAGATGCAGGAGGAGACTGTGGATTAAAGGGGGAAGAAAGGTGGACGAGCGAAGGATTGATGTTCACGCTGTTTCATGTACGGATGGCGAGGCCGGATCCTGTTTAATTTCTGGCGAGCTGATCTTTAACGGTCTCTCTCTCTCTCTGGGTGTCCAGTGTACAGTACGTTGAAAGAGTTGTCATTCATCCTAGAAGTTCTTCACATTTTGTCATCTTATTACCACAAGGTCCAGTTTAATTTAATGAGATATTTTTGTTACAGACAAACACAGAATAGTGTTCAGATTTGTGAAGTGGAAGGAAAACAGTACGTGTTTTATTTTTATTTTTATTGTTGACTAAAATAATCAGAAAAGTTGGCGGCATATTTGTCGTATTCTCTACCTGCTGTCTTTGCAAAATAACTCGAGCTCTGTCAGACTGAATGATTTTCAAGTTTTGCCTCACGTTTTCTTTATGAATTTAAGTGTGGCCTTTGACTAGGCCATTCTATCTGATGAGGGTTGGTGTAAACCTTTCCACTGCTGCTCTGACTTCATGTTTCAAGTCATCGTCCTGCTGGAAAGTGAAATTTCTCTTCAGTCTTGAGGCTTTTTCAGTCTTTACCCAGGTTAGCTTGTATTTAACTATGTCCTTCTTTTTCTCAACTCTTCCCAAGTTCCCTTTCCCTGCTGAAGAGCACCATCCCTACAGCATGACCTTTCAATTTTGGTCTCATCTTCCTTCTCCCAAAGGTTTGCTGTCTTCTTCGTGGCTTTAAACAAACTTTACACTAAAATTTCTTGCAGCCTTTGCTCTCTTTTTGGCATAAAATACAACTCCTGTCAACAGATCCTCCCACCTGAGGAGCTTTGTTCTCAGCTGCTCCTCCAAAGTTATCATCGAGCTGCTGGATGCTTCTCTGATTGATGCTTAAAGCTTGGGATAAACTTCAACTTCACTCCTGACTTATCTGAAGTCTTCCTCGGCTCTCTAACAAACTTCTCAGATTTATTATGATATTAGTTTACGTGCAGATGGACTGTGTTTACCAAGAAGGTTTTGAAGGCACTTGATCTTATTTATTTGAATACATATAAAAAAACTATCATTCTACTCCCAGTTTACAATTCTGATCTCCTCATTGAGGTAACAAAACGGGAAAAGGTTTGAAGATGGGAATACTTTGGCAAATGCTAATTGATAACGTAGGCTCCGTTTTATGTCTCATTTCTCTTTTGACTAAAAAGCATCAACCTATGAAGTTTCAAGCTTATGAGTTTTCCCTCTCTATCAAAAATTACATCATAAACGAGTTCCTCACATGAATCAAAATACTCAAAAACGTGCTAATAAGAACATGTTGAATAAAAAATGTTACCCAGTACAGCCTGATATGAAAAACAGAGCTTTGTGTCATACTCTTTCTCAGCATTCTCACATTGTTGAAGATGATATTTAGATGGGGTTTTTTTGCGGTTTGCATGTGTTTTCACTTGTTCTGCCTGACGTTTCTCTGCGCCGCTGTAAATCTTTAGCCTTCCGACAATTTGGGTCCTCTTGTGTCTTTGCTGTATTGTTGTTCTGACTCCAACGTGTTATTTTCAGTGTGGGTTTCTCCCATTGCAGACATGGAAGAGTTGACTGACTGATGGATAAGTCAGAACAGTGGTCGCACTGCACACGCCTGGCGTTGCAGGGTGCTAATAGATTTGTTGTAATAAGAAGTTCCCGGTTTCTTCTGTACGAGAGCCGTTTCTGCTTAGTCATCAGGTTGGCCGGGTGAGGGGAAGGTTGAAGAAGACGAGCGACGACAGGCGCCAAAATTGCAATCCGTAGGGTTCCAGTCGTGGTGTGTTTTGGCAATGCCTGCGGTCGCTCGCAATATCATTATGTGTGGTGTAATAACAAACTCCTGGCGATGCTACTTTCAGTCAATCGTCACTGCAAAAATGTCAACTTAATCTGCAGATGGGGAGGTTTCCTCACTGTTGAAGAGGATTCAGTTGTATGAGCAGGACATCTGAAGAGATTTAGTTAGACAACTTTAATTATTATACTGGTTTTGCATAGGACTATCCCTGTCATGATAAGTTTTGCTGGATGATAAATTGTCACAGAACGTATTGCGATAAACGATAATATTGTTGTTTTGAGACTATTTTCAAGCAATGCAATAGTAATAATTGCATCTGCAAATAAATGCACGAATGTCTCCTTTTAGTTCTTGAGAGTTATTGAACAAACAAGCACAGCTGAACATGTTTAGAAGTTCAAAATAACTTGACTTCCAACGTGTTTATTGAACTCAAAATGTTGCCAAACTGTTGATGACTCATTTTATTTGAGCTCCTCCTCGACCAACTCTACCTCTTGCTGTTGGTTAAGTTTCGGTCCATCGTCCAGGTCTGCAAAAAAGTGTATAAGCCCAAAGTAGAGGATAAAGGTCATTTCATATATTACAAATATGAATCTGAAACGTTTGGCCTGCATTTGTATCAGAACCATTTCTACTGGCATTACGGCTATGTGACAAAATGCTGTCTTAAATCTAATGTCTCACTGACAAAAGTCGTGGTTTTAGCGTTCAGTAGGCCCCTTATTTTTCAAAATTAAAGATTCTGAAGATATGTAGAAACGCGGATGTTACGAGAATGAATCGCAGCTAGTTAATGACTGATTTATTGGTTCCAATGCTCACCGGAGCAGGCTATCTCCTTTTTTGTGTTTACAGTCACGTTTCCGACATTCTCCATAAAGACCAGTGCTCTTTTCACACAAGACAGAATAATAGCTGTTTAAAATACTCCAGAGATAGACCAGGTTCTTTTTCTTCTTCTTCTTTTTTTTCCGACTCTCGCTCATCTTAAGGCAAATATCCGCTCTTTTGATAAACAGAAATTTCCCGGCTGGCCCCGTTGTCGGATTTGTCCCCGTCACCACTGCAGGTAACGCTGAACATGTGCCTCGTCCGCTGGGATCCGTGTGGGTTCGTGTTCTCCCCCCAACCCCGTTTCTCCCGGAGGAGAAGATGAGCCGTGCTCATTAACAGCATGTCTGGAAAATCTGCTGTGATTTTTACTTTTATTTTTTTCCTAATTCTTTGGTTCTGGTGTTGTTTACTTGTTCAGAATTCTGCCAGCTTCCCCGAGTCTGAGCACATTAGTTGTTTGTCTTCCAGCTGCTTTACGACAAATCAATAGCGAGCTTGCTGAACATGATTTAGCGTCGATCTTTAGTTGCTGTCTTCTGGCTTCAAAATTTATGGATTGTGCTTCTTAGAAGTTTGCCTGTGTGCCTTTCAGCTTTACATGTTGTTATTTGTGAGTGCAAATTGGATGTGATTATATATTTGAAAATGAAGCACATGTGTGCTTCCAAAGGAATGTGAGAAACTTATTTATTTATTTATTTATTTATTTTTTTTTTTAAGGTTGCCATGACAAATGTGAAGCGATGCATTTGCCTTGAATCATGTTCGAACAGAGACTTTCGGTCAACAAGAAGAGCAAATCTGCGTCCAGTTGTTGTTCTTACTCTCACAAACCTCCAGTACCCATCCCGTCCCCCTCCGGCCCCCCCACAGGACCCAGAAAAGGGGTTCATTGTGCAGGCAGTGAGCAACGTTAACGCAAGCGAGGCCTGCTTCTGGTTAGCGCACTGCACTCCGTCTCAAACATTCACCTTCCTCCAGGGGTTGCATCTGGAGCTGGTTTCCTGTTGAGCCGGGCAGAGGCGGGGTTTTGGCCCGGGCCTTTCGATTGGGTGAGATGGAGTCCTTATGGAGCCCAGGGTGGTTGGAATTGCCAAGCGAAGATCTGTCAATCACTTGCACACAGATTCGAACCAGAACGCTGCACAGGAGAGAACCAGCGACAGCCTCAGGTTTCCATTAATAACCTGCTGGTGCGTTTTAGAGTCGGTGTGTTCGGGGGAACAAAGAGGTTGTGCAAAGTTAGATTTTCCTCTTAAAACTTGGTTATTTAAAGCAGTGTTGTCGTTTAGAAATTTGAGTACCTAAAATTAGCATTTGTGTGACCGAGTAATACCGCTGTTATGGTGTAATTGTGCGTAATGGTCACATTAGCGCAGGGCTACATGGTCAGTGCATCCTGTAATTGTTATAATAATATTGTTGGTTTCCTGGTATTATGGTAGGAACCTGCACTTCTCCCTGAATTCTGAATTTACGAGATCTTATATCTTGTGTGGAAGTTTAAATGGGTTTTATTTATAACTTACAGAAGTGGTTATGTGTTAGCAATAGCGAAATGTTTAGCACAGGTTAGATTAGAGAAAAATTCCATTCAAAGACAGAGTTTGAATGTATAAATTAGATTTTCTATTCCATATATTTACAATCTCTTATAGTGTAATACGGCGCTCTGAAACACAACCCATCAAAATAAGATGTCAAATTGAGCAAAACACGATAAACACTTCAGTCTACTGAAGTGAGATTGTTTGTGCTTTACCAAAAGCCACATTTTATGATTGCTTACACTCCATACAGTTGCACGTTAATTGGATCCAGCGTAAACACCCGATATTGCGATGTTTCGTTTCTCTGAAAACATAAAATTTAGCAATCTGATTCCCCATCAGTCCTGATCAGAGCCATGCCTGTGCACCAGCATCACGGGTGCGGTTGAGTTCAGCGCAGGGGTTGCTTTCTCTCTCGGCTTTCCTCGGCACAGAGTCTCATTTCTGGAGCAAAGACCTCCTTTTCCTGCTCTGGCGCCATGACATGCGGCTGACAGCAGCTTTTATAGGCCTCTTGAAGGGACCCAGTTGCGCTCAATGCTTCCTCTAGCATGTGAAAAGAAGAAAATGTGCACATACCACACTGTACACAGACTGTACAGTGCACAGAGTTTGGAAAAGCACAGTATGGTGCTTTTTGTGAAAGGTAATTCAAGATGAATGACACAACACTGAACACTGTGAACCTTCAGAAATATGCCACCCTCCTCCAGCGCTAAGGGTCAGCTCTGTCTCACCTCTGAGAGGCTGTAATGAGATGTTGGACAGAGACACGATGGGTCAGATCGTTTTGGCTTCAAAAGAAGACGTGATCCGACGGATCATGACAAGAGCTATTTACAATATTCTGAGAAATGTTTACCCAAATTACTCTACCATCTCCCTTTTGTTGTTTGAGTGAGTAAAGATAAAAAGTCTTTACTCACTCACTGATTTATTCCTCGTGACGTGGAATAAATCAGTCTAAGTCATTTAGATTTTAAGCCCGAGGTGATCAAATGCAGTCCAGAGTTACTTAAAATAGCCATTTAGTTATACAGTGATAGGAAGCTAGAAATCAGATGCTAGCTTCATCGTCATTACAAGTCTGCTTGGAGCCAAAAATGCTGCTACGCCAGCGATCACTTGGTCAAAAACAACCAATCATAGCCAGGAGGGGAACGTCTTAGTGCCGTCAATCAAACCTGTGTACATGCTGCTCAGTGCCCTAACAATGGAGAAACAATTCACTGTTCCAGGAAACCTGTTTGTTTGCCGTCATTGGTGGCCATGCTAACCAACCAGAGCGTGTGAGCGGTGCGTACACAAGTCTGATGGGCAACGCTAAGACCCTCCTCCTCCTGCCTCTGATTGGTCATTTCTGACTGCTCAATGAGAGCACTGGGAGCAGATAAGAGTTCAAATGTTCACATTATCTCTTGCTATAGTGTCACAACAAAGTGACAATTTTAACAAATGTGTAAAAAAAAAAATATATATATAATATATATATATATATATATATATATATATATATATATATAATGTTGTTTATGAAACTTACATAGTGTTGCTTTAAAGTGGTGGAAACTTCTGCCATAGTTTAATAACCGAAAGGCATCAGTAAGCACAATGACCAGTTCTTATTAATTGACTACTTAAGCACAAAAGGGCAACTAAATAACTATTTCCTCCCTTGTTTCAAAATAAGAGTCTCAAACTCATGTTTATATCTAGGGCTCATAATAATAGGCTCCTTCCAGCAAAGTCATCCAGTTAAATAGGTGAAAATGCCCGCAGTTCACTTTGTGGCAATACATGTAATGGACTGTCATGGGTAGATAATGGTTTTTGTGAAGGGGTTGCAGCCAAACACCTTAGAGGTCACAACAAAGTTAATAAGTCAAGAGTAAAGGCTTAAGGAACTAGGCTTTCTAACACTGCAGAGAACATACTCTTTGTCTGCAGAGAGGTCCAAAAGGTAACACGAGCCCAGCTCTGCAGTGAAGTAATTTCTAACAAATGAGTCCCTCCTGATCTCCCCCCTTTCAACTTTCTTTGTCTCCGTTGCCCCACGCTGACGGCGTCTGGTGCCAAAGCTGCACGGCAAACAGAGCTTTCTGAAACGACGATGCTGTTTGCTGACCATGGCACGCTTAAGGATCAAATAGACGTCCTCCAAGATGTGCTCAGACAGACATGTTTGGGATGGATGAATGAAAGAGGAGATGGGGAAAAAAGGAACGTGCTCAGCAGCTCGCCGTTTACAACAGCCGCTAACGTCTTGTTTTTCCTC